>NC_065873.1:18125000-18750000 GCF_933775445.1 Argentina anserina
AACAAGTGTTTTAAAAGTAATTAGTTTTTTTTTTCCAAAAACAACGTAAAAATTAAATATATTGATCACTCCCTTCAAACATAATTTCTTCAATATCACAAGGGTTACATATGTCACTAATTATTAAAGAACTCCTTGCAAGGATATCAGATTGTGCTTAATTATTTCATTTGCGGATCCATGTCCACAGCGATCTTAATAAGCTTGATAAAAGCTAGAAACCTTTTATTGCTGGCATGGTGATTGGTGAAACTTGCTGGTAAGACAACGAGAACAAACAGAAAGAATACATGCAAAACATCATTATTGATTATTATCAATGGAGATTCTAGCTAGTGCTTCTTGACGAACTCTATGATCCCAGAAACTAAACTTTCCGTTGGAACAGCCGTGCGTGGGTCCATGTCTGCCCCGAGATAAAACGCATGACCAACTCCGGGGATGGTTAAAAGCTGCACATCTTGGTTAGCCCTCTTCATGGCCTCGTAGTATTCCATCTCAGTGTCTTGAAAGACGTCGTTCCCCCCAATGAAAACCAGAATTGGAGGCAGTATCAGGCCTTCCAAAGGTGGAGCCAATGAACCCATCGGACATGTAATCGGATGGTCCTTGGTTGACCCTACCGGAAGTGACAAACTGAACAACTTGTCAGCCATATCTACGTTAAAAAAAGAGGTCTGTGGCTGTTCCAACTCCGACTTGCTCCTCGTTTCTCTGACAAAACCAGGTTGGATAAGAATCCCACCGGATAACTTGAACTGACCTAAATCTGCATACCCTGCTCGAGCAGCCACTTCATGGACTATGTTTCCCCCTGAACTATCCCCTATGAGGAAAATGCGGTTCAAGTCTGCATGGTCATTTAGCCAAGGTTCATAAAAATCGGCTTGAGCAACAGATCGGAGCCAGAGGAGAGCTTCATAGCCATCGTCGATCTGAGCTGGGAGACGGTGCTCGGGGGCTTGTCGACTAAGATAGACGGAGACAACAATAGCGTTGGCCTCTCGTGCGATCTTGGAGTAGATATAGTAGTACATGTGCCAATCGGCCTCGCAGAAGCAAAAGCCTCCTCCATGGAAATGAAGGATTACTGGTAGCTTAGTCCCGTCAACATCCTCCGACTTTCTCTCCGGTAGGTATATTCGTACGCGATGGCCCGAAGTTTTGTCAATGATCACGTCTTTTGTGGCAACCCCATCAATGAAGCTCTCGTGAGATCGAACTGGCTGCAATAGGAACGTGAACTCGGGAGGTCCTGCCCATGTTCGGTCGACAGAGCCATCGTCATAGACTCTAAGCCAATCGCTCACTTGAACGACCATCTTCTTCTCTTGGACCATGGTTGATAATGGTGTCGCAACTCGCAAGCCTCTCTGTCAATATGGTGAATTGTTGAGCATGGACTAATAGATAGACGATTAGAATATATATATATATAGGGAGTAGGAATGAATCAATATATGCATTAAGAAATAAGGATTACTCCACCGTAGATGTGGCCTAGTGGGCAAGCACCAACACGTATCGTTTTGTTATAGGTATAGCACACTCGAATCATTTTAAGTAAACGAAACATAGTATAATGTATACGTACCAGCGTGCAACTCGATGACTGATAATTAAAGACATGAAGAGTTGACAAAATATTCATATGAATCATTCATGTATGTAGGTGTGTTGTATACCACTGTATAAATTAAATAGTAATGATTATACGTACTGTTCCATAATAAATTTAGTAATTTAATGGTTAATGTGCAAGTATCTTCCGTATTTATTGGGGTTGTCAATAATAGCTAGATTAGTTGGTTGGACCGCGCGCTGCGCGGATTTTAGCTGTGTTTAGTATAGATGTGTTTATAAAAAAATAATTTATGTTTATTTTTGAAAATAAGTGACTGATAAGTAAAGTATTGATTGTTTGACAAACTGGCTTATATAAAGGGTTGTTAGTGGCATAAGCAATGACAAAACATTTGATAAATTTAAACTTAGTTATACTTTTAATTTGCCAAATAACCAAATCAGCGTTCTATAACTCTTCTAAGTGAAAAAGCTATATTTGGGAACACTGATGTTTTGCTTTTACTGCATCTCTCTCCTTAAAATTTCTTTGTATCCAATGTGAAAGAAATATACTTATTAAAGTTAGGCATAAATGCCGATTTGCACCCAAACTTGGCTGAAATTGTCAATTTGCACCCTAAACTTGCATTTGAGTCAATTTACCTCCTAAACTTGGTAAAAATTGCCGATTTACACCCTATCCGTCAAATTTAATGTTTTCAATCCAATTTTAAGTCACATGCCATGCATTTAAGGAGTAGTATTGTCATTATATATTTATTCATATTGAATAATGAAATAAATTAATAAAATTACTTAAGAGGAACACTTGCTACAATGTTTGTTTTTTCGAAACATGTTATTGATTTATATATTTATTATTTTATGTGATATGGTATGTTAAAAGATATTAGAAAAAATATAAATAAATAAATACATTGAAAATTAAAAATAAATGTGTGTTCCGAGAGAATTACTATTCTACCATTGTGTGTGTTAGCCTTATTAGGTTTCCTGTTAGAGATAGATTCGCATCTCTGTAATAGATTAGGACTTTGAATCCTACTGATTGTGGTTATGTAATGCATATATATTGGCTTCATTATCAATCAATAAACGGTTACGTTCTGTTCTATTATGTCGTTATTATTCTCGTTTTGTTCATCCTCCAACAATGTGTACATATAAAAATATATTTATACACAACACACTATATTTGAATGGGTGGGTATATTGAATATATAATTCAAAGTAGGGTTAAGTAGGTAGAAAAAAAATGTAAATAAATAATTTGATTAACAAAATAATCCTCATTTTAAAGAATATTTTTATTTGTTTTTAAGAAAAATATAAATAGAAAATGACAACATTACCCCTCATGTGTATGACATGTGACGCAAAATTGGATAGAAACAGTTAAATTTAACAGATGGGGTGTAAATCGGCAATTTTTACCAAGTTTAGGAGGTAAATTGACTCAAATACAAGTTCGGGGGGTAAATCGGCAATTTTTACTAAGTTTAGGAGGTAAATTGACTTAAATGCCAGTTCGGGGTGCAAATTGATAATTTCAGCCAACTTTGGGGTGCAAATCGGCATTTATGCCTTAAAGTTATAATGTGACTAACTTACAGTGCAATTATATTATTAAGATTTCATTTTATCATTTCCTTGACTGCATTCACTGTGTACAACTTGGGTTTGACACTGACTGAGGCCTATATGCTGATTACAAATATGGATAGCAATGAACACAATGATTCTATCAATTAGTAGGACAGAGAGAATCATGCTAGATAGGAGTAGTGTCATACTTAATTAGCTTGTGCTAACAAATATCATCATATTAGCAACAAAATGTAAAAGACAGTAGGCTTATTTGACACAATAGTTCGAAACCTCATCATAAATAAAGAAAAGTCCCCCGCCCCCCAAATCAATTTTCTTATTTGATGCAATTGAACCCAAATAAGATACATATCATGAACCAGACCTTCGTTGATTATCTAGCATCAGCTAATAAACAAACACTTCCAGCTCCAATCACAAGTCACCCACACCAGTGTGCACATCCACATACTTTGGAATTAAATTACATGCCAATTACCAATTCATATCCAGTAGCAATTGGGTATGAATTTACTTTCTATAAAATTTACCAAAAATCTCTTATGAATCGAATTCCTAAACCAAGAGAAATAAGAAGGGATTGTTGAATCTAAATTATGTAAGTGCATACTTATCTATTACTATAACTATCTCAGATTTAGATTAATGAAAAACAATAGATACTAACTTGTTTGTTTCACAGTAGAATCCATCTTGATCTTCTACCAGTTCCACTCTTTAGTCTCTTTTTTGATGGGATAAATATGAATGAGATATATTGTTAGTGTACTAGCAGGGACCAAAATCAATATTGATACAGCCTTATATAGACTGGTATATATGACAATTATAAGGCAGTTAACCAAGTCAGTTTCTTCCATCAAAAAACTATTTAGATAACTACCCTTTGTCTGAGTTTGATTTATCTTGATAACCATAACTTTGAATTCAATATTCTTAACATATAAAATAGTTACACATCATAATCGATATATGTAATATATATGTGTGTATCAATTAACTAAATATACAAGTATTAAGCTCACAGTCATTTACTGATATGCTTCATAATCCTAGTTCTTTATATAGTAGTGTTGCTTACATTCTCCCACTGAACTAGGATATTCATAAAGCATAGTTCATAAACAACCAACTTGAATTGCGCAGGTGAACTTAAAAGTATCATTTGTTATCAGAATCCTGTCAATTAAACTTGACTATAATGAATCATAGAAGAGCATAAGAAATTGAAAATTCATTGGTCTCTTACAATCACACTACAGTAAATGAAATCACACGGATGACCAAAAGTTTGGTAATGCTTGTTGTAGTAATCGATTTCAAGCATATATGATCCTGATGGCTTAAATAAAACTGCATATGTTATTGATATTATATCAATAGGCTTAAATGTATACATAATGAAGTCTATGCAATAACATAATATGAAAATATTCAATGCTATATGAACATTTCAACCAAAGATTGATTTAATCAACATTTATAAATATTGATTCATAATATATTATAGACTTTCAATAATTATAAGTTTCATATTGTCAATCATCAAAGCTATTCAAAATTCACATATGCTTCACATGCTTAACAAACTCTGAAAACTGGTAATGCTTTAGTTAAAGGATCTGCAAGCTGCTCCTTCGTGCCAATCTTTGTCACCATAATCTCTTCATCTCTAACACTTTTTTCTAACAGAGAAATATTTCACATCTATATTCCTTGAGGTTGAAGTCCTTTTATTATTCTTCGAAAAGAAAACTAATGATGCATTATCATAGTACACAACCATGGGTCTTTCAATTGAATCCATGACTTTCATCTTTGCAATAAAATTCCTCAACCATAGAGCATGTCTAGTTGCCTCAAAAAGTGCTATGTATTTTGCCTAGAAGGTTGATGTAGCTGTTAATGACTGTTTATTTGTCTTCCATGAGATTACTCCTCCTGCAACCATGAATATGTAACCTGATGTTGATTTCAAGTCATCTATATCTTGCTTGTAAGAAGCATATGTGTAACATTTAAGTTGCAACTCCACTTCTTCATTTATTCTATACACAAGCATATGATCTCTTGTTCCCATCAAGTATCACATCACTTTCTTTCCTGTTACCCAGTGTTCATAACTAGCATTTGACTGATATTTGGATAACATATTAATTGCAAAACTAATGTTTGGTGTAGTGCAACACGTGCATACATCAGACTCTCAACCAGACTTGCATAAGGAACATTCTCCATATTCTTTTTCTCCAAATTGTTCTGTGGACACTGCTCTTTGTGCAACTTATCACCTTTAGAAATTGGTACAGTCCCAAACCAACATTTCTCCAGAGCAAATCTCTGCAATACTCTATCGATATAGTTTTTCTATGACAATCCCAACATGCCCTTCTCCATATTTATGCTTATCTCAATGCCTAAAACATAGTGTGCTTCCCCCATATCTTTCATATTAAACTTATTCATCAAACATTTCTTTGTACTTTTCAACAATCTCATATCACTGCGAGCTAGTAATATATCATCCACATATAACACTAGGAAGATAAAATTACTCCCACTAATTTTGCTATATACATACTCATCCAATTTATTTTCTTCAAAACCAAAACTAGTGATCACAGTATCAAATTTCAAATACCTCTGCCTAGATGCTTGCTTTAAACCATAAATGGACTTTTTAAACTTGCATACCTTTGATGCATCTTCAATGAAACTTTCAGGTTGTAGGATGTAAATGTCTTCTTACAAATCTTCATTCAAGAAGGTTGTTTTGACATCCATCTGGTGCAATTCAAAGTTAAAATGCGCAACTAGAGCCATCATGACTCATTGTAATATATGCCTTCTTTCTTATTATACCCCTTTGCTACAAGTCTTGCTTTATATCTCTCTTTCTTCTCATCTACATTTCTTTTAGTTTTGAAAACCCATTTGCATCCAATTGGCTTCATGTTTTTAGTTTTCTCCACCGAATCTCAAACTCCATTTTGTGACATACTTAATAGTGCATCCTCCATTGCAAGCTTCCACTTGTGACTATTTGCAGATTGCATAGCTTCCTTCATTGTCAAAGGATCATTTTCTTCCCCCAAATTAAATTCAATAGCAGTGAGATACATATGATAATCTTCTGGTAGAGCAGATTTCCTTACTATCTGTCTGATCTCCTCAACACCACAGGTTCATCAGCTACAACTTCTTGAACAATCTCATTATTATGTTCTTCAATTATGGGATCTGCTCTAACAACTTCCTCATTCAAAACTGCTGGAATTTATTTTGCATGACATTAGTAGGCACTGTAACTATGTTAGGAGCTGCCCCAATAACTGTTTGTTGCAAAACTTCTGGGTAAACAAACCATTTCTCCATATCAAAATATTGATCCTCCATCTCAACTCTTTCTGTCATAACTTCTTTCTGATCAAATGCTTCATCAAAGAAACTTGCTCTATGAGTTTCACAGATTCTGTTATGTCTCTCTTGATAATAAAATTTGAAGCCCTTAGATTTTTCTGAATATCCAATAAAATAAGCACTTATGGATCTTGACTCAAGTTTATGCTTTATCATCAATATTGTAGACCCTTGCTTCTACCTTGCAACCTCATACATGTAGATGATTAATGCTTGGTTTATACCCACACCAGTGCTCAAAAGGAGTAAGATCAATTGCCTTGTTTGGAGTTCTGTTGCTGATGTAATTAATAGTTTTTAGTGCTTCTCCCCATATAAACTTTGGTAAGCATGATTTGTAAAACATGCTTCTCACCATTCCCATTAGAGTTCGAGTTTTTTTTTCACAAACTCCATTTTTTTGTGGGGTGTAAGGGGTAGTATATTGAGCAACAATGCCACATTGTTCAAGATACATGGAAAATGGTCCCTTATGTTGTCCTTTTTTTTTCTGAGTATTTTCCATAGTACTCACCCCATCGAGTAATTTTCCACAGTATTTTTGAAAGTCATTCAGTCGATCTTTTAACTTTAGTTTAAAAAAAATCTAACACACTAGATTTTTCAAAAATAAGATAGATATAACAATATTTGGAAAAATCATCTATCAATATAACAAAGGATGTGTTTCCACTGATAGTTTCCACTAGAAATGGGCCACAAACATCTGTATGAATTAAATCAAGCAAACCAGGTGCTCTTTTGGATGAGAACTTTCTTTGGTTTGTCATTTTTCCCTTCATGCAATCTATACATGACTCAAAATCCTCAAAATCTAATGCAGGGAGAATATTTTGCTTAACTAGTTCCTGCAATCTATACTTTGAGCCATTCAATGGTGGAACTATCATGGAAATCAAGTAAGAAATTTATATATTTATGACTGAGAAGAAGACAAGTTACCACAAAATCAAGAGGCCTCCACCCCAGCCTGCATCCATCTCTTTCAACCCAGGATTTTAATTTGAGGTATCTTCGAAGCACAACAGCATAATTGAAGAGAAGACGCGAATGAAGATCAATGTTTTCAACAGTTGTATTGGGTTCGTAATTATATTGAATCTATGAGGATACCCATTGGTATTTTGAAAAAAATCATTAATTTTCTACAAAAAAGTGCGCTAGAAGAAGTAGAAACATGCTTTTAGAAGAAATGTAGGACTAACTTTGACTTTTGGCCTTAAAAAAAGCTGTGCCTTGTTAGAGAAGCAGCGTGTTTTGCATTTACCAAACACGATTAAGGGCTTCGCTTATAAGCACTAGAGCTAAAAAGCTCCACCAATTGCAACCTTTATTAGTGTTAAGATGTTGGATTAGCGTTTGTTATTTTGTCGACCATAAGATAACATCCTAAATTGCTACTGAAAATGCTTCTTAAAATGTTATGAACATTCAACTCTGGTTGATAAGAACTAGAGAAAACCTAAGGCTGCTGGTGCTAGATTTAGTTTACATTTGATCGACACACTCTGAAGTATAATGTACATTTGTTGCTCAAAACTATATAGACAACTTGGTTGATATATATGCACAACTTTGACCTATGTATTATGTATTATGATAAGTGTAATCTCTCTATTCCATCTAATGTTTCACTTCCCCAACTTTTTCATACCATAAAATCCCCGATTTTCTAATTATTCACGACATGTTAATCTTGAGTCAAACTAACAGGCTCTTATATCATCAATTAATTACAGATCCATCTTAATCTAAGCTGAGTAAAAGAAAGAATACATATCAAGTTGAATTAAATTGTAATGCCAGCTTATATAAACTACCTTGTCACTTGTCAGCTCGCCCAAACTTGTAACTATTTTTTGTTTAAAAGACACTTAAACTAAAAAGAAATTTAAAAGTGGTACATCAACTCCCTTGACACCATCTTGATGAGCTATGTACAAAGTAATAATATCAGGTTTCAAGTAATTTATATCCTATAATTTCGATAAACAAGCAAATTTTTATAACAAATTACAAATAGCCACAGACCAAGTTGCATTGGCCGAGTAATCCTCTACCATGGGCGCTTCAAGCTGTTATGTTATGAAAATTAGGAGGCAGCCATACCTAAATGAAAAATCAATAAATATTCCTTCTAATTGAAAAATATGCATCACATACTCTTATTACTAACGCTAAATAAAAACATCTTTTATGGAGTTATGGCTCATCAATATGATTTTCTTTGTTGGCATCATAAGCCGCATTATATCCCAACTATTATCTAACATCATTCTCAACATCAGTGCAAGAATCTACCTCCCCAAATTTTACAAAAAAAATATATTTTTTGTCAACCAAATAAAACAAAATCCCAATGCAGCCAAGGACACCAAGTATTTATCAAAGCCACTCGGTTAATTAGAACAAAATATACTTCCAAGTAGCACAACATAATAGGCATACCTAATATGAGTAATATCTCTTCAATTATATTCAATTAGAGGTTTTTATGGAGACATGTAAGTCAATAATATGTACCACAATTGCGTGTTGAGTAGAGTATGAAACTAAATGCTTAGTCAAAAAAGGCGAGTTTTGAATACTTTGACCTTAATATTGTGACTTTGTGAGCATTGATTAGTTTTCTTGCTACATAGATTAAAAAGTATGGTTTTATTTTTGTTTATTTTTTATTTTTATGTAAGGGCTGGTGCGGGCTGTGCGGCTGCCTTCAAGCATTCCTTAATTAAATTGTCGAATATAAGGGGAGGGGATGTGAAGCATGAACCATTGATTATAAAGACTTGAAATGATATTAGAAATCCCTATGAACAAGTACCCAACAAAACACTAACTAGCAAAGAATACTACTATAATAGTGACTCTATTTGGTTTAGTCTCAGCCTGCTACTAGACTGCAACAACCATTTGACCAAATATGAAACTCGCCACCTACTTAGAGTAGACAAGGCACATGGAGTGCACACACAGACACGAAACCCGACTCACCCTAAACTTGGGCTTATTACATGCAATACATGCAACACAATTATTAAATAAAAATCAAAACACAAACATAAACAAACAACTTACTAGGGTTGAGCCTAATTAGGTGAACCCAAGCCCAAATCTTATTCGGTGAGAGAGAAAGAGCCGTCAGCCAACCTTCTGACATCCATCGTGGGAAGATTATCCCTTGCGCCGCCCCTCCACTTTCGCCAGAAATCCGCCATCAAAGTCGTGCCACCTCTGTCGCTCCAGTGACAAGTGTCGTCGCTGCTCCTTTGATCAAACCTAGACAACACTGCCCATATCGAATCAAAACGATTTGACCCGATCAGCGCCGCCACTGGTTCATCACCACCGGACCACCCTCGCACTAGCCACACAATCACCTCGCGACGATCTGCCCAGCAACGCACAAGCTAAAACCCGACCGGTATGCTTCTCCTCTCTCTCACCTAACTGACACGCACGATCTCGGTCCAATCTCAACCAAGTAGATCAGCGCACACCAGACCCGTGCAAGGTCAACAAAGCACGTCTGACGACGGTGATATAGCTCGCCACCAGACAAGGAACAAGCACGCTTCTTTGCACTCAGAGCCGCTCTCAGGAACTATTTTACTTTTTGTTTTTCTTTCTTAGGTGTAATTTTGGTTGGCTACGGATTTCGCTACTGATCTAATAATATCAGTAAGTTGCTCAAAAAAAGAAAGCCCAATACAAAAATGATGATTGCTGAACTTTTGCATTAAGCCTTTTGAGCCTACGGAACTAGGCAGCATATCAGTTCCTGTTTTAATTTCGTAATATGGGCTTCCGCACTTTGGGGGAATAAGATTAGGTTCAGGTTAAATACAAACCCTTTCAAAATGGTGAACGTACTGGAACGTTAACTGAATTCTGTCATTATATCAAGCATCATGGCGTCTTGAATGATCACTAGAGACATAAACCTAATTTAGCCGCCTGCAAGGAGGCTAGGTTTAGGGTTGCAATGAACTTGCACTAGCTCTCTTCATGTATGTACTGATGGTCCACCTAGCTAAGAAGTATCTTACTCATGGGAGATCTAAGATTCATGATCGAATTGTAGATAACTAGATATGGCAGAATTGTGTCCCATCTTGGGCGTGCCCCCATCTTGAACAACAAAGGGATGGCCTGCCAGCTCAAGGTGCCTATTTAGAGGTTGCATCCTCATTTGAAGTCCCTTTGAGTTTGTCTATCCAACATGCTCATAACTCATAGCCATTTGTGTTGTTTTACCTCCATCGCTCAACATACATTACAAAATGTTTGATTGTTGGACTCTGGTCTCTATGAGAAGAATAGATGAGTCTGACAACTTAGGGAGGTGTGTAGTCACAATCAAGGTCCTGGAAACTAGGAGTAGTCGCCATTGGTATTATCAAGCATTGAGTTTGTTGTCGACGTTCGTAGCTCTAGTAGTTTAGAAATCCACCGGCCCGTCTCTACATGCCAAAGGTTCAAGTCTAAATCCTATTTTGTCATTAGAAACGAGTTTTATACTATACAGGAAAAAAAAAATTAGACTGCTTTCAAGGTTTAGTGACTCGTATGCAGTCTATATAGTGGTGTGGTTTACCAAGTGTCCAGTGATAAAGAGTCAAAAGAATACAGAAAGACCTGCACATTGTACATAGTGCAGAAGACAAATAAGCCAGTGTGGATGATCAGATGGCTTTAACTTGAGGCCTTGAGGGATTCATACTTGTCCCTTGGTTAGTGATATATCGTCTAAATCTCCTGAATATCTGTTGGTTCTTCAAACCCTGTGATTTTATATACTATTGCTTCTGCTTTCACAAGACAATAAATGAACATAAATTCAACATCTGCAGCATCCTCAGAAAGAGATTGACCTGATAAATCAAAGTCAAGATAACAATATAGTGAGAACCCATTTATGAATTCTGCCCACTATACTAGCAAGCATATGATTTCATAAATTTGTCTATTCCTCACATCTGTTTTTGTATTAAATTACAGCTTTATTAGATACATTCTTCTGTTCAATGTTGAATTATAAGGGTTCCACTACTATGCTGATCAGAAATTCATATTTGTTTGATGCTGAATTTCAGGTGTTAGGCTTAAAATATGGTGAGAACTCAGTTATGTATTCTCTCTGACACTCACTATCCTGCAGGACATGTAAGTTCGACAGAAGAAGACTTGTAGCTGCAGGTCATTGCCTCCAATAGACATGCATTCTTCTTCAGTGTAAACAGTACTGTAAATATGACCCACCTTGCACTACAAGAAAGGAGAAAAGGATGGGCTCTTCACTCATGGTGTTAAGTTAGAAGTTGCACCCTGGGTTTATGAGGTTTCAGTTTGTCTATATATCTAACATGCTAATAACTCATAAGCATGTTTGTTGTATTATTTGAGTCGGACACTCTCATAGAGGTCTAGTCAAAATCAGTGTCCTGGAAAGTGGTAAGTAAGGGCAACAAACTATCCACAATCTAGATATAGTCAGACTCCATGAGTGAGGAAGTTCTGTGATGGAAGAGTGAGTAGAATCCATTAGAAAGATTAGTAGTGTAGTATTTATAGAAAGAAATGTTCTTATGATTGTAGAAAAGAAAACCATGAGAAAAATGAATGATGCGGTAGGAATGTGACAGCATTTTTACAATCAAAATGTGCATTAATTCCGGCAAACGCTTGCACCAGATAACACAATTGCACTTGAATAGTACTAAACCAGTACATGCAGGAGTAAATAGTAGTTTTTAAGATATTACATTGGTTTCTGGACAAAAACCTGATTTGCTTATTCTCGGTGGGATCGAAAGAAGCGGTTTAGTTTGCTGATTCTTAATGTTAGAAGAAATTTCATCGCATTATTGAGTTTTCAGAAAAACAATATATAGTCCAAATTAATGAACTGTTACATGTCCTTTGATGTTTCATGTTTCACTTAGAGTGAGATCCTGAAAATGTTCTTCAGGGCCACCAAACCCAGTACATTAGACAAAACATGTGAAAGAAGCAAATTCATACTTACATATCAGATATGGTTCTATAAGCAGAAGAAATTGGACCCTTTTCAGATGGAGATAGTGGCAATGAAAAATCTGACCCTCCCATGTGTTACTTTGAATATTTCTGAGGAAGTGTCTCTTAGTAGAACAAGAGGTACGAAAATACACACAGGAAAAGACAAAATAAATAAAAGAATTGAGACTGTGTTTGATTCTCAGTCTGGTTTTGAAGAAAACTCACTTGCTGATATGAGTTTGTGGTAGTGAAAGGAGCATCACTAAGTTGAAAACTCTTTTGGAAAATTTCAATGAGAATGCAGCATGGGGTATTCATGTGGGATGTTTTCTAGTCTCTATTTTGTGAGGTGAAGAACAAAGTTCTAGTCTCTATTTTGTACTCAATGGATAAGCTTCTGTGATTTTCAAATACTTCATTTTTCAGATCATATGCATGCATGCCATTTAATTGACAGACAGACCTAAATTTACATAACATATAATACCAATGTTAGAACTTTTAACTGTTATCACACAGTAACAGATTGAGACTGTTTGATCTGTTGGCTCATAAGTTCCATTGAGATATTGTAGGATTTATGTCATTCAAAGAAGCTGTTTCAGAAAAGGTTGTACTATCTTCATGACATTGTCAAAGTCTGTATCACATCATTTGTTTTTATGCCAAAAACTCCAGTAATTGGTTTGGCCTGACAGCCCAACATGTTTCTATCTCTGAAACTGATCAATGCATCTCCTGTAGATTGAGTGAGCCAAGTTTAATGGGGTTTATACTGTTCTTTAATGAAATTCTTGAAGCATGGAATGTGTAAGAACTATATAAGGTATGAAAATGAGATTGTTGGTTTCTATTTCATACCAAATTTCTGTGGATTAAAGAAGTTTGGCTAATTTTTCCGGTGTAAAATTAGAAAAGAACCAACTCACATCAGTGCCATTGTTTATTTCTAACACTTGGGTCATCAATGGTATAAAGAGTCGTTTTATGATCTTTTTTACCAACATAATGAAAGTGATTGAGATTGCTGATTCCAAATAAGACAGAAATCAGAGGCATGCAAAGCCTAACTTCACAAACTTCATGACTTGCTCACTTTCAGATGATCCAAATCCTAACCTCAGAGCTATCTGCTTAGTTAGCTTTAACTTCCACTAATGACAGTATGTGCATCATGACAAGTTATCACTCAGAAGGTGTGAACTGTATCCAAACTTCTGAGATATAGATATGCTTTACTGAGAAGATTCAACTGTAATTATCATGAAGTTGGGCTCTATGATATATCCATGTGCAATGCAACAGAAGCTTAAACACATAGTTTATTTCAGCATAAATAGGGTCAACCTCAAGTTTTAACAATAATTAAAGGAAATGTGTGATGTGTAGTCATATTGGAATTAGGCTATTGATCTCAAAGAGGGGAATGAGAATTGAAGGTAGTGGGTATGGTGGACTTGAATTGCATTGTCTATAATGGGTCCTACCCATCTGAAGATAGATGCTTGCAGCAACTTGCCAATATCAAGCGTTGGATTAGTGGACTTTTTCTTTAATGGGTTTGGGAGAAAGATGGTTTATTAAGCTAATGTAGCACTAATCTTCATAACTATATACTTTAAGTACTTATTCTTATCGGATCCAATGTATTATTGCTGGTATGATCGTAGCCAATACTTCTTAGTTCATGAGGAACCTTTGCACATGAAAATTGAGAAAGCAGATAGAGTAAGGAATGAACTTCTCAGATGAACACTGGAAATGAAATGATTGAAACAGAGAAACTTTAAACTTTGTACCACAAAAAATGGGAGACAAATAAGTAACTTTGTAATTGAACTTGATCATTGGAGTATGATACAAAAGAACAGTATGGAAGTAAAAAGAAAAAAAGAAGAAGAAAAAGCCACATCATCCTCAGTTTACAGAATACCCAAACATTGTTCAAAACTTGGGCCTTTGGTCTATGGAGAGGGCTAGCTCTGTCTCTGTACTACTAATCTGTCTGTTTTCTTTGTATATGATATACAGTATTTTTTTATTTTACTTTGTTCACGCCATGAATTCAGGTTAACTAAGCACTGAGTCAGTCAATGAATGGTTAATGATCTGAACTGTTTAGAAGGTCTGGGAAATGCATCGTCTGTGACCAACTGTGGTTCTCTTCTTGTTCTGCTTGGTCTCACATTTCCAGACATTTCCAATATCTTGTGCTATTCTCATGGCGTCACATGAAGCACCAGAGAGCCCTCTCCTTGTGAACCCGACTGCGTAGAGTCCGGCATTTCCTTTCCAGCCATGTGGGAATGGCTGCTTTGGGAATCCACTCTTGGAGAAAAATTCACCTTCCTGTAAACAATAACCAAGTTCAAGATTAGTCTCCCTTTCAAAATTACCAGGTTTCTCTGCAAATATAATAAAATAGACATGAAAATGAACATTATTTTGAAACTTTATCTCACCTGTAGCCAAGAAGGAACGTTGCTTCGATATCCGGTAGCTAGAACAACTGCATCAATGTCGAGAACTTCGCCGTCGACAAGCTCAACGCAACCGAATGAGAATCTCTTGATTCCGGGAACGACTTTGATGCCACCGGACTTGATTTTGTCAAGCGCTCCGATGTCAAGAACAGGGGTCTTTCCTTGTGTGTTTTTTAGCTCCATTGGTCCTACTGAAGGCCTGTTGAGCCCGTATTTCTCAATGCTTCCCAGTATCAACCATGAAAACAGCAGGAGAAGCTTGTCGGCTAACCAGACTGGTAGCCATTTTAGCAAAAGGACAGCCAATTCGAATGTCGATTTTCCGTAGATTTCTCTAGGCAAGACATGAACCTGAAACAGAGCAGAAGCTATATGAGAAACCATCATCAAATGATTTAAGTTTAATTGATTAAAGTTTCGATATTGTTTCAAGTACTTACCGAGCTTCTAACGACCATGGAAGGGGAGGCATTGTGGTTGCAAAGGTCAAGAGATAATTCCATCCCGGAATTCCCGCAACCGACAACGAGTACTTTCTGTCCCTTGTACTTCTCGCCGGACTTGTACTCAGAAGCGTGGACAACTTCACCACCGAACTGGCAGAGTCCTTCAATGTCAGGTACCACACACTCGGCATTTTCGCCGGTGGCAACTATGAGCCACCTGCAGATGTACTCGACCTCTGTTCGGGTCGACCCGATTGTGGAAACAGTGTTGACTCTCCAGAAACCGCTGGTCTCGTCGTAGCGAGCTGACTGGACACAGGAGTTGAATTTTGGGTTAATTTCAAAGTGTTTGGCGTATGATTCAAGGTATTCGATGAACTGTCTCCTTGTTGGGTACTCAGGGAAGCTATCAGGGAATGGAAGTTTAGGGAGTTGGCAAAATGACTTGGGGAGATGAAGCTTGAGCCTGTCATACGTGCGGCTCTGCCAGAGTGAGGCTATGCAGTCGGCTCTTTCGAGGACTTCGAATGGGACTCCTTGGTCCCTGAGGCAAGCTGCCGTTGCCAGTCCAGACGGGCCAGCTCCAACTATGACTGGCCCATTAACCATGATACAACGGCGAGCAAGATAATCCTCATGATCAACTAAGCGAAACAAGTTCTCCATGTTGATGAAAGAAGTAGGTATGATGGGTTTTCAAGTTTGAAGTGGTTGCTGTTGTTGTTGAAGATGAGAGAATATGTTGTGAGAGATTTTGAGGTTTTCAAATGTGGAAGAAGTAGATGATTGTTGAGTTTGGATTGGTTTGGAGGGAGAAGAAGGGTGATGGTGCTTATATAGAAGAAGGATGCATGTGATACTGCACACTAGTAGACTCCAAATCATAAGTTTTGGGTTGCATTTTGCTCTTTTAATAATACTCAATATTTTCCAACATTAAATTATTAGATCTTACTGCATTATTTTTGGATTATTATAATTAGAGACTTAAGTTTTTTTTTTTTGACAATTATTGTATTGCGATTATTCTTTTCTTGGGATAGTTCTCACTACCAAGATGAAGGGCTATTTTAATTTTGATATTCTTTTTGTGTTTGTATTTTGAAGAATTGATAGCTATGTATGAAATAAGTAATGTTAATTAGGAATATGGTTCAATCATCCTTGGAGGTATGCATTTTAATGAATTTGACTTAAGAAATTGACAATTATACTGAATAATTTCTCAAATTATATATTAAAAATTAATTGCTATCAAACGCGTTTGGTTGTTGTTTATGATCTATTATAAAGAAGTGACTCTAGATACATAATCTTAGTTCATACTTCAATTAAATTTACTTTACATTATACTTGTATCACACTATCTGCATTTTATACCATATCGAAACTCGTTAGATTAGATTCTTTGATACATGTAAGAACCAATTAGATCACATATTTATAAACAAGTACCATCCACAACAAAATGGTAATACGATATTGTATGGTAGCTAGTGAGTTAGATAAGATGTGCATTTGTGATTTTTATTTAGATCACTAGAGCTCAACTAGTACTTACTTTTTTTTTCTTAAAATTTGGTATTAAATATACCAAACTAGATACTTATTTGATAATTAATGTTTTTTTATTCGGAGGACGTAGCCTCTTGGGTTTTAAACTTTTGTATCAAATGACCTAACATAGTATAGATTGGTGAAACATTATATACTCCGTATGAGAGCTGTATAATATATATATATATAAACAATTTCAGTAGTCCTACTTAATTAAAGAAATTTTTAGTAATTTTAATTTGATTGATGGGTGGAATTTTAGAAATAAACTATTTGACATACGGTTGCGTGGAGATTAGGAAGTTTTGAGACAAGCATAAAAAGGGAATTAGATGTAGTGACAGTGACATCCTAACTTGATTTGTGGGACTTGTAAATCCCCTTCAAAATTATATTTAGAAGAAAAAATGAAAAAGATCTGCTCTAGGTTGATCTATGTGGCAATTAGAAGGGCTGAGTTGGACGTCAAGCAAATGTGCCCACGTGGAGGAGATGCGCAAATTGGCTGCAGGGGGGGATCACATCGAAGGCCTGGACCCCTTTGGAAAATAAGAAGAACAAGGAGAAGAAGGTGGTTCCATGCATTCTGATTGCGACTGTAAAGCTGGTTCCGCCCCACGTTGCCCATCCCAGCCAACCGTTCCCGCACCACGGCAGCACCCTTGTTGGCCCCACGCGTGTCAAACACATTTTGTATCGATGATAAGTCTTCGAATTCTTCATTCCCTCCTGCAACATTGTAGAACGCGAATCTGAAAACCAATAAGAGAATGCAAACACGTGTACAAATAAATGTAATTTATTGAATATCAAGCGCGGGGTTACAATCTTTGGTGAACTCCTCTGATTCTATCTCCGTATGTGATTTGGCTTAAGGGTGACATGCACTTGATCTTGAGGATTTGAGTTTGATTTGGATTTGATTTGATGAAGAACGAGCGATTTGGCCGCTTGATGATTCTTCGTGAACTTGAGTTTGGATTGGATTTGGATTTGATGAAGAACGAGCGATTTGGCCGCTTGATGATTCTTCGTGGACTTGAGGTTGGATTTGGATTTGATGAAGAACAAGTGATTTGGCCGCTTGATGATTCTTCGTGGACTTGAGGTTGGATTTGGATTTTGATGAAGAACGAGCGATTTGGTGGCTTAAAGATTCTTCGTGGATTTGATGATCTTCGTGGACTTGAGAGACTTCGGGATTTGTCGAGAGTGATTCTTGCTCAAGTGATTTCTCTCCTTCTCCAAGTCTAAAAAATCATCTCCTTCTCTTCATGTTTGAAAGGGTGTATTTATAGTGTTAAGGTTTCTATTTTGTAGAATATTTTAATGACACTAAAATAATAAATTCTTTAATTGTATAATTAAATTAATATGTATTTTTTTTTCTTAGTTTAAAATTAGTTATTCTCATAACTAAATTAAACAGAAAATAATTGACTTAATTATGACCGTTAAGAAATTTATTAATTTAATCAAATGTCCGATTACCATTTCGAATCGTCAATGACATTCAATTTTCTGATGCAATTCGGAATCACGTAGCTTCGATTACAATCATCCGTATATGTGCTGACACGAGTTTTATTCGAATCCGCACCAACTTTGTTGACTTTTGGGCCATGTGTGCAATTTTGTTGGGTCCTTGGTCGATTTAATTATTTAATGAAGATAATTTACTTCATTAAATTTCATGTGTCTACAAACATATCACACGTATTGGATTGCGATTTCCAATTTTCGTTAGGGAGTTGTAATTTACTAATTATCGATAGTATTTACTTCAAAGTTGGTTTAACTAAATCTCAAAAAGACTATTTGTGTATCTTTTTTGAGGTAAAATACTTTCTTGTGTCGATGTTTGACAATTTATAAACGTGATCACTTGCATAAGATTTCACCATCCAAAGATGAAAACCACTATATGGTAAGAGGAAAGCATAGAGTTTTGTGTTTCCGGCTTTACCAAATTAATCTTAAGATGAATAAAATGCTTCTACGAATGAAAAAAAAAAACGAGATTAAGAAGTTGTTTGATCATACCGCGCGCGAACGCACGCATACATTGATTCATAGATATGAGTGCAACCTTCCCACAGGACCACGACCTTTTCATCGGGAGGGAAAGTGAAAATCCTAGATATTTAGGTAGAAAGCATGCATTAGTTTACTTACCTACGTACTAGTGATCGAGAATTGAATGTCAGCTACTCGATGAATATTCAATTAGACGAGTACGTTTTAAGTCATTGAAAATTATTAGCTTTCTATGTAATGCCTTCGGGAGATTAAATCGTATGAACACCTAACTAGCCAGCTAGCTAGATTCAAAGCACGAATCGATCTTAGCTAGATTATGTTATTTGATCAAATCTATAGGTCCGTTTATGGAATCCTAGTACATACGCGGAGGTTTAAGAAAAAAATGATGTATTGGATCTACTTTCGGTAACAAATTGAATAAATGTAATTCTCACATGCTTCCCATAGCTAAAGCTAGCGAGCTAGAAAGTGAATTTTGAGCTTTTTCTTTATATCTAGTAACGACGCTGTGTATATAGTTTTTTGTCACTGATATTTTACAAATCATTAAATACGCTGTTAATTAGATATGTTTGGTTCAATGTCATACGGTCCTGTAACTAATGAGCATATTTGTTAGCAATGAATAATGTATTTTTGTATGCTTGTACGTGACTTGATGTATGTATGCAAGCCAGATATATAGAGTATTTGCACAAAATTTGGTTATCTCGACAAAATTTACCCTGGGGCGGATTTAGATTGCGACCGAGATCAAATCTAGGGTTAGGGTTTCTGTGAAATATCAAATATTTAGCTGCTAGCTGCGTAGCTGGTTCAAAGTACGTACAACTATGTGGGCAATGCATTTGAGTTGGAAAAATTCATGATCTACGTACGTACCCCACACCACTCACTCACTCCACTTGGAGCTAAGCTAGCTCATAACTCTGATATGATCAATGTCAAAATCAAACAAAATATCGAACACTTCATGGGGAGGGGAGGAAAGCATGTGCCTGAAACCTAGAATGAGTGGTCTCTGCTTTTCACGAAAGTTTTTTGGGAGAGATAGATAGGAGCTTGGCCTTTCTAGGGTTTCCGTATATTATTATATCCCAGACTGGCTTTGAAATCAATGAGAATGAGTAGTATCATCATCAGCACCAGCATTCCGACTCTACCAAGTTACTGCAAAACCCTATATATTTGCCATTTGTAATTGGAAACCAAAGCTGAAAGCTCCAAATGCAAACATACAAAAGGGAGATACATAATCCTATATCCCATGCATAATAATATGATAGAATTTGATATGATGATAGCGCTGTGTGGTTTATTTGTTATCCCCAAGCTATTCTAACAGCCTTGCAATGCTCCACTGCCAGCCTGCCAGCTTAGGTAGGACGTAGCACTTTCTACTTTTAGTATGATGGGGAGGAATTGTTTTGTAGCTCATCTTTTTATATTCATGGCCTCCTTTTCCTCTTCTTCTCCTTTCATGGAAATATCCTCGCTACATTGGCTAGCTAGGGTTTGTTTTCATTCATCGATATGTGCATGCATGAGCTTGGATGGGTTTAATATTTCCATGAGCGGCGATACAGTTGCGGAGAAGGAAGCTAGTGATCGAGCTAGGGCAACCGCGTTTGAATATTGGAAATTATGAGGAATAAAATCTTTCTTTAGTTGATCGATGATTAGTTTGGTGCTTTATATAGCTTGTTAAAATAGTCACGCGTAATGAAAAGTGCTTGGAAAAAAAGCGAAATCATACCACTGGCTTGGAGTTTGTTTAATTTAAGCTTAACTAGACTTGCTATGGAAGCTGCGTTTATGCCACAACTAAACAACTTAATTGATCATCGCCAAGCAGAAAGGTGATTTGGAGAATGGAAATGACGGTGGTTAGTACAAGTGGAGTGTTGGTGGCTTCTGCACAACTATTGGTATTGGAGCCCGAGTTATGATTGGGACTTGGTGTCTCATACGATCGAATTTGGTGGAGCTCCCATTTGGATTGGGGTCACAAGATGTTTGTGGTTGAGGTGGAGCTATTCGGATCGTGAGACAATTGGTGATGACTCGAATCACGCCAAGGTGGAGATACCCAATTGTTGTACGTAAGCGGCCAACAATCCCACACAACGGGTCCAATAATGTCGATACTCCCCCCAATTTAGCCACCCGGTGGAGTTCGAGTATGGGGTTTTACACAAAAAACCTCGATATTAGTGTGCGTGGTAGCAATCCTTATAACCCAAGAATAATTATTCACTTTTTCCAATGTGGAATTCCAAATGGCTCAAATTTAAGCTAATTAATTTCCAACATGGAGAGCATGACACACATGGATTAGAACGACGAAAGATGGAACAATTTAGTTAGGGCGTGTTGGTATTTATCTTGGAGGTCGAGTAGACAGTGGAACTTGTAAGTAGGATGTTGTTTTTGTTTTTGTTTTTTTTATATATCAAAGCTTACTTCATTCAATTAAGAGGAAGTACAACGAGTTTGGGACATAATCCAACAGAAAGGATCAGTCGCCAAATTGCAGGTCGGAAATCTGTAGAGTCACGATTACACTAAAGAAAATACAAGAAAACAAGAAGAAAAACATGAAATGACAAGAAAAAGAACCACAATATCATGACTAAAACTAGCCCAATAGTGCAGTTTGAACCCGAGCACAGGATTTTTGGCAACAAGAGCCTTTTACATGAACCTCTGACGATCCAAACCCGAAACTAGCATAGTCAGGGAAAGCACAAAGAATGACAAGGAAGAACCACACATGGTGGTAGAAGGCGCGACCTTCGGTGGGAAAGAGTGGTCGTCACCGAGCCACAAAGCAACTAGAACGCCCACCACTTCCTCCAACGGAAGCGTGAAAGACAAATTCCGAGTCAAACACTTAAAAAAAATAATATCTGTTGTCAACCGTTGGATGTGGGATATATATAGCTTGTTGCTGTAAAAATACAAAGCAACAACCATAAAACCAAAAAGGAATTCTAGTTCCGGCCCCAAAGATGAGCAGCGATCCACAGCCACAGATACGCCCACCAACGAACCCAATCCAACGGGGTTGACTCCGATAACCCATATAAAACTTTATATATATAATTTTGTGTGTGTTACTGTTACATACGTTGGTTCATGTATGTTCTTTTCATTTCGTTATTCTCTCAATCTTTTCATACTTCGTGTGTGCACATATATAGATGAAACTTGATATTTGGCTCAACAAGATAAAATAACACATCATGAACACCAAATATTGATATCCAATTATCCATTCTAAAACTCACGAACAATTTGTATATTTTATAAACCATCTCGGATATGCCATTGGTTTGTTTTTAATTTTCAGCTCAAATTAAATTAACAATTCGTCCTCCAACTTACTTTTAATTCGAGACAATTTGAACCGAGCTTGAGCGTGATCACAAATCAATCAGTTAAGCCTACTCATCGTGAGATGAGTTTATATATACTAGTTTTTATCTGTGAATATTTTCACGGAAGTTAATTTTGATCATAACTTCTTCCTACCCACTTTTCAGGTCTCTATCTACAATTATCTCTATCTTTTAATTGTATTTATTTATTTATTTTGTCTTTTACCCTACAGCTCCTATGGTTATTTGTGGGAAAATGATGACAAATGATAAAATTTGTCGGTTCGTAATTTGGTGATACTCTCCTGCTCACTTTATAGTAGACTAACCTTTACACATGAATATTTTCACGGAATTTAATTTTGATCATAACTTCCCACTACCCACTACCCATGTTTCTCTTCCATAATTTTGATTTTTACCTTATAGCCCTTATGTTTGTTTGTGCGAAAATGATAACATAATGGTAAATCTGTCAGTTCGTAATTTAGTGGTACTCTCATCCTTGCTTTTATATATATATATATATATATATATATATATATATATAGTGTGTGTGTGTAATGCAGGCATTAGATTACTACAATGTTTAGCAATTCATTTTCAGATGTTGCTCGCTCAAATTTTTCTAACTCTAAAAGAATACTCTTCTCAAGTATATTAAGAAAAAAACAAAACAAAGCAACATTATAATCATGTCAATCCCCCGGCCATTGTATAAAACTTACTAGCCTCAACCCATGCGATGTAGGTTTTATATGAAGGATCACACAGGTTTGCAGAGTTGTATTTTTGATTCTTGAAATCACATTATTTTATGTAATTCTGTTTTTATATGAAAGATAGTTTTGGTAAAACACATTGGTAAAACATTTATATTTTATATAATTATTATTGTGTCTGTGTGTGAGGATAAAATTTGAGAATAGTAAAATTGGTAGTTCACAATTTGGTGAAGTTTTTAAGTGCTTGTTTTATAGTTGATCAAGCGTCTCCTCTTGACTCAATTTAGCGCTAGATGACTAGATTTTTCATAATGATCGATATTGAAGAGAGAATATGTTTGTTTATTAATTTATCTCCAAATTAAGAATTTCATTTAGAGCTTTTACATTCATGGGGCTTCTTCTTCTTGAGTTCCATACTACCTAAGCGCCGATCATCATCTTCTGCCGAATTTGGTAGTCTCACACTTCTTTCTTGGTCAACAAGAAAGAAAGAAAATAGATAACAAGTACAATATTTTCTCTGTATGAATTGAAAGGGAATGATAAGTTAATTGTAGGGTTAGGTCAAATGATTATGCAAGGACCCCCAAAAGATTAGAAAAGGATTCAATATTTATAATTATGATAGTATTAAAAAAAGTGTGATAATATCATTCTCTCTCATACACTCATTTCATTTCACTCACAACTACAAATTTAAAGCTCTCAATTATTGTTTAGCAAAAAACACAAGATAATCAACTCGCCGACCCACCCAATCATTAAAACAACGTTAGGGCGAACCCCTTACCTCACAAATCAAATGGCTCATAAATCCACGGCTCCAAATGCTCCCTGCCACTACATTTTAATCCCAAGCCGTTGATATGATATACAATAGGAATTTAAGAGGGCATCAAACCTCACATGACATGCACAATGGAATAAGAGACAGACAATCTGAATCAGTATATATACACTAATATTGGAAATTTGGAATAAGAACATTAGAAAGATTTCGAAAGATCTTAACCTTCTCTTGCTCTTATTTTCATGTGGTTCGCTAAATTCCTCACCAATACACAAGCAATTTTTTTTTTTGAATATAAACACAAGCAATATTATAACTGAACGTAGTTAGATAATTCTAGAATGAATATATCTTCCATGTGTTTGGATATATTGTACACATAAATTGCGAACATAAAATCTTAGGAATACATAAACTATGGTAGGCATAAATTTGGTACCCGTAAGATTAGTGCTTAACTAGTATTTAGGATTCTGGTCAAGGGCAGAATTCATGAATTCTATTCAGTCAAACGTATTACTAAGTGCATTTAATGTTATGGTTCTTAATTCATGTAAAGACTAGCTATTTTACATGAAACTGCATGTTGTTAAGTTCATTTTTTAGATTCAAAGTGATTCCTAAATCTTGTGTTAACATGACGCACAAGAGGACAAATATCTATACACGTTAACACGCATATATAATTGTTGCTTATGATTTTCTTCTTCTCAAATCGTCTTTGAATGGTCAACTTAGAAAAATTGAAGCCGGGAAAATGAAGATCGATTCTAGAGAAAAAGAAATGTAGCTACCTAATTTGTACAATATACATTAGAGGAGCTAATGGTATAATCATCTATACAATGTTAATTAAATATTACCCTATAAGGTCAATAGTACGTAGCGAGATATATAGCTGCTATATAAACTGTTAGGTATAACACCAGAAGCTTTTTCATTGAGAAACTAGCTAGGCTGTTTCCACTTCCTACTTAGTACTTTAATTCTAAACAACCCAAATATTAGCTTTTAGATCATTGTAGCTAGAGGAACAATCAAAGAATGCATTAGTGTGTAGCATGTGCTACCCAATTTTGGTATAGCACCATTGAAAATGCTTAAATAATATTAGAACTAACTATGCCCTAAACTATGGATTGCGCTGATAAAAAAAATGTGGTCACTTGGGTAAGCTAGGATCCCAAATAATAAGCATTTTGTTTAATCACATGGTTTGAGAACATGGTCTGTATGTGCTTGTTTAAACTGAATCATTAAGCTATTGGAGTGTGGGTGACCTCATTAATTCCAGTTGTGATCGATCACCTTGTTTTTTCACCTATAAATCAAAATTAAGACATAAATAATACGAAAATTGATGGTTCATTCCTTCCTTTTATTAATTTCGATTGATGAGGGTCGGTAAAACAGTTTAATGAATTATGTGTCAAGTTATCTCCCTAATTAGTCATCCAGATACCATGTTAGGATCATTGCACCTGGCGCAACCATAGCATTGCATGTGGCATTGGACTTCGATCTATTTGTTTTAAGCAATTTATTTTCATACATAAATTATTGATTTGATGAAATTTGGCCTTCTCTTTATTCTAGGTGCCGCCCCCTTCTATTGTTATACCACAAACCCGACCTCAAAATCCACACATGGATTTAGTCTCCCAAGTCAGTGTGAGTGAGCTAAGAGCACGTAGTGAGTTCAGGTCAGAGTGTTTGATTTAATTAATTAGTATAGGAGGGTGAACATGTGGTAATTGTTAATGAGATGTGTTTGAAGGTGTTCTATAGATCATCTAAACCAAGTTCAGAAATGGTTTTCCCAAAATAATAAAGTAAATTATGATATGTAATCTGTCCTTCCCACATTATGGCACTTCAATCCAATCCATACACTAATTGTGGTTAATTTGTTTCTTTTTTAAATACATATTATTAACATATGATTTGACTAGTGCATTCTTAATTATAATTAACATCATACATTTGAGATTTTGAGAAGTACAACAAAAACTGAAATTAAAATGTAAATTTTGATTTGGTCAAATTTGTGATTTCACCAGGCATATGCTTACATATGCACTAAAATGTTATATACATAATAGCAAGTAGCAACGTACTAAAACGGCTCTTCTCCTCTTGGAACACCACATACTTGTATTGGTCACATAATTGAGACATGTATCCTAAAGTATGCGGTTTATTTCCCGATACAATATTATTTCCAAACTATTAAGTTGATGGAAGAAGACTGGCCAGAGCAGATCGATGATCAGGGAGAATTACAAAGGAAGGGAATATATATCCAATCTAAATTTTCTGTCAGAATCTCAATATATTCTCGAGAAACGAAGTGTGGTTGGCTGCAGAAGTAGTTCGAAGTTCAATGATATGCATGTTGTTATCTACGTGGCTGTTTTAGGTGAAACCAGATTCATGCATGTACATACACGTCGATCAACTCGTCCATTGACGTCTGCAGTAGTCTCAGGAAATTCTTTTGCATCTCTATTCAGTCCGTGCTTGTGGTTGTATTTTGAGTGAAGTTAGAGAAATAAAATTAATTATCTTTCATAAAATTTTATAGCACTGTACTCAAACCGGCCCCTAGCTAGTCTCTTGTGGCTCTCCGATTGTTCCAAAGCAGCTGGTAGATACAACTAGCGGGGCTTCATACATGATTAATTCATTAGTTATATATCTTTCGAAAATTTTTAATACTCGACAATCAATATGCAAATGTCGTTATTTCCATTTCTTTGATCATAAACTGTTTATGAGACGCTAATATTCTAAGTCATCTAATCTGTTTCATCTCGTCTTAGGAGAAAGTATGGAAAGTACGAGAAGTAGGAGTAGATTCAATTGCAGATCCAAATTAGAATATATATCATATATATACTGCACGCAGAAAAGAATTATGATGTATTTAGGAAATGATTTAATTTCAATTGTGAATGTTTCATGCTTCTGCCTGGGAATAAGCGGCATGCACAAATCTCCAGATAAGAGGCCGGCATTATCTGTGGCCGGCCGGTTTGGACTGTGTCGACCGGCGTTGAACTATGTGGAGTATGATCGTCGCTTCAAAATTGCCCCGACCGTCCAATATAACAATGCCCTAACTAGGGTTTAGTGGCTACGCATTTTCATTCCATGTGATGTGACCCATGATCCTAATAACTATTCTGGGCAATTGGGTATGACCCGAATATCTTCCTTATCTGGAAAGTCAACACTTCAAAAATACGGATGATAACCCAGAAGATGAAGTCACTTGGGTTCATGCAAAAGTCAATCATTTCTTTAATATTTCCAAACCAAATATTCTGCAACTAATACGTTTTTTAATTCCCTCTCGATTATTGCTGAAGAACAATGGCAATGTATGTGAATATTGTCATCCATAATCGAACAAAGACTGATTCAGATAAAAGAGAACTGAATACCAGCTAGGATTAGGTCAGAATTGGAAGAAGCTAACTAGGGTTTCGATTTCATCTTATCTTCAATGCAAATTGACATATATATACTATTTGACACTCGAATTAATAGCATACTGATATACAGGTTATACGTACAAATGGATTCTCATGAAGTCGGCCAAGTCCATCTCTGAATACCTTTCCAAATCATTGACAAAAAAAAAATTCTCTTCGTCGGCAAGTTAATTTATCCAAAGATACTTGGTTCTGATTTGATCGAAAGGGACGTCTTAACTTCATTACCTTACAATAGTTTATCAGGATTTCTTGTTAACTAACTTCGTAACTACATTAACTGTAAGCTTATTATAAATATATATAGCCAACAACATTACTTATTTCTCGACTAGCTTAGGACTTGTCATTAGTTAACTAATTATAAGAACATGACTCAGAGAAAAGCTAGGTTTACCGGCAGGAAACAAGAACGTGACCATTAACGATAAGAGCGATAGATGGATTAGCATTACGTCATGTATTAATGGTGATGGAGGTTTGACCAGAGAGATCTGGATTCTTGAAAACACATGAAACCACATGGAACAGCCGATTATAACTACCACATTAGGAATCATAAGACCTCAATTAGACCGTTAGTGAGAAAATAGTCAAATCAAATTTTAATAGCCTACTGAAACTCCATTTACCAAACAATCATGTGCAACAGATACATGATCATCATAAGCCCACCCGTCTCACACCTATAATCTTTGATTTTCTTGACCAACTATAATCTCCATATGATTGTTCAATATAGTAATTAAGATAGAATCAGAGCAGCATTGACTAAACCAATCAATACCTTTGGATTTTTCTGTTTTCCCTTCTCTTAGCTTGTTCTGATGTGGCACGCAGATAGCTAGGGCAAACCATTGTATTGTTCATTTCGATATCACTAAATTAACTAATTGCGTAGTTGTTGCGAAAACATGATTTATATTCGAGTCTTTAGAAGCTTATAATTGTGTTAAATTGATAATCATTAACTAATCCCATTCATTTATTTGTAACAAAAACAAACAGGTTGAATGTCAAGTTTTAAGCTACTGGTGTGGTCTTAACAGGGGGCCGAGGTCGCTCGATCACCTGAGTTTAGGGCAAAAGTCGAACTCTTTTGGGAACGCGAGTGTGAACGCTCTGAAGCTAATAATTTCTGCCATTTAACCCTGCTAGTTTCCAATCCTAATTACATTTGATAACTAGATACATAAAATGAAGTAGTACTACTTCACCAGTCCAATGGTTGGGGTTTTTTGAGACCACTATATATCATTAGTGCAGTGTATCAATTTTGAAATGCAGGTGGACTTCTCGATCTTTGCTCGTTCTTTAGTTGCATGATAAGAACTTCTCCCCTACTCAAATACTTTGATCGAATCATGCCCACAAACTCTGAAGCATGTACGATCCTAACTTAGAGACAAATATGATAAGATCATATCAAAGGGATGATCTCATGATCTATTACTCGATGTTCAACTTGGATGCATTTGATGTGCCACGTGATAATGAAAATGACTTACTTGGACTCTTCCAATTAAATCCCCATCATCTTATTCATCCCCTGGTAAGACTTTTATAGGGTATATATATCATACATGATTGCGAATGTCATGACAATGATCGATAACAGCGGCTTCCCTAGTTTTTATTTCTCTTGTTTGATTCAAAGCATGAATTTGTGTTACATATTGCGTCGAAGGCTCTAATCAAGTTTGGAGACAGATTAAGGTTTGCAGTATCACACAGGCTTATTGATCTGCATATTATTGGGGCCGTTTCTGCTCAATGATTGCAGAGTGATGAGTTTAACCTTAATTTACTTGTTTTGTGGTAGTCATAATAATATAGATCACGTACAGCAGGCCAGCAGCGAACATAGTCAACTATGCCAATTGAATTTTCCGGCGAGTCTCGCAAGAGCTTTATCACATCGATCTTTTAGCAGAGCACGGATACATTATAATGCATAATGTCCGTAGAACCTCAGAAACTTTTACTCACACATTATAAGTATGCGAGCAGGGTCAGATCCAGCCTAGGCTCACCTGGATTGGAGCCGAGGTGAAATTGAAGCCCAGCAAAAAAATAAAAATCAACTTCATCAAAAGAAAAAAAAATTAAAACATAGAAATATAACGGAGTCCTTCTAATGAGGACCACTATAATGAGGATATTTCGGTTTATGGTTTAAAATATTTATTTTTCAATCACATTTTAACATCTCATCTACTCAATTTATAGGTCAATATGAGTAGATCATTGCTACAAAATTTCAGCCAAATTGATAATAGTTAAGATATCAAACTAGATCAAATTAATGGATGAACCAAATCTCTCAAATGTGAACCGTTTAAGTTCATAATTGGTAAATCACACTTATGAATGCATTCACAATTCTCAATTTGGTTGAAAATTTGTATAAATGTCATACATAAATATTTGTAAATTGAACGGTTTCATCTTATAAGATAAAAATATGGGATAAAACGAAGGACTTGTTTGCAAGAAGAAGATGTTTATGCACATTATTTTAAACTTTTAATTAATTATTGACTTTAGGTTGGAAGTTTGAATGTTCGGAATATCTGTATAGTATGAAGGTTTGTATTAAAGTTAGTTTTTGGTGGAATTTGAGTTGAATGATTTAAGGCTCAATATTGAGGCAGCATGTTTGTGGCCGAAATTTTTCATATCTTAATTTCTGATTCAGTTTTATTGTGTTATTTTGGTAATGATTACTTGTTCAGTGATTATGAAATTTATAATGTATTTTCAGGATGTCTGATTATCATAATCCGAGTAAATTATTATTTTTAAAATAAATTTATGTATGTTTGTCATTTTTAATAATTAAAAAAATTTATACATTTCAGCAAATTTTTTGTCTGCTAAAATTTGCTCAGCTGACATTTTGATTCTGGATCCGCCACTGTATGCAAGTATATAATTTCAGAGCATGCATCTCATGTCTTAATCATGTCTCCGGAGACCAAAATTTTTCTAAATCGGCTATTCATTCTAATAAGATGACACAATGCAAGAGACTTCTATTATGAGAAGATATTTCTGTACTATGGAATATAATTCTTGTAGCAGCCTAAATATAGTTAAATGTGCATGTAGCAGCCTGAGAAATGGACCCAACATTACCAGATGGGATTTTGTTGCATGCTTAACATGATGTTGTGGTTTTTGTCTAATTTCCAAGTGTCCAGAGGAGTTAGATGAAGAAGTTTTGAGGGGACCTTAAGCAAATTACCATGGACCATTACCGGAGTGTTTAATTGGTTTGGCCAGGTGAAACATTCAGGAATACCACATGGATCAAATTGACATATATGTGGATAGGGTCCAATCCCAGTTTGCAAAGAGACTAAATCTGCAAGCTGTTATGAAATTGATGAAAATAATTTAGGAGTACAGTTGTACAGGTTTGAATTTAGGGTTTAAGCTAAGGGTGGTCCAGTGGGGGTCCTAAAATTATAGTTTTGGTCCAGACCCTAATGAGGATTTGGGACTTCTTGTGGTTCAGAAGGGATGGTACCTTGTGAAATATGTGAAGGAACTTGAACCGTCCCATGTGAAAACCTTATGGCAAGGAAAATAGAATTTTTGTTCATACTCAAAAATCAATTTTGCTTTGATTTTCAACTGTACTAAACATGTCCGCGTTCAATTATGTTTTCAGTGAGTCAATGTTGCCTAAATTTATAGCAGCCTGATCCATTTCACTAAAATATCTAGTTCATCAACTTATTGGACAAAACGTAGAATTTGGTTGTAGAAGCTGGCGGAAAGTGGAGAAATGAGGATGATGGAGATGAAGATAGATAGTGATGTTCCAGAAGACTACGATCTGATCAGGGTATTCACCATTGCCTACTATTATTACCATGAACGTTGCCATTGCTTTATCTAGAAGTGGAAACCCAGATCAAATCATCTCGGAACACCAATATCTTCATCATTTATCAGTGCTAACACTTCAGGCATTTCCCTCTCTTGTATCTATTGATCATTCGCTAGCTGCTACCAACATGATTAATTGCTTGCAAGAACTTTGAAGAATATACACGCTCGACCCACATAACATTTTTTTGCGTTACTAGTAGCATTGCTGTGCGATTTTCTCTTGCGCTAACACGCAAATAAACATTACATTTCAAGACCTAGCAAATTTGCAAGGAGACTACAGCTTCAGATTTAGTGTCAAGTCCTGCGCGGCTAGCGAGATGATTTCTTGCCCCTCATTTTCAGCCAGAAAAAAAAATGAAATTTCAAACTTGTCCAGAATCTGAGGCCAAAACATCAAAAGAATTATATATTTATGCTGTATTTATCCTTTTTTTTTGTACATTGAAAAATGGTGGAGAGCAATAGCCCAGCTACCACATGACATTTGTCTAATGGACTTCCTATATCTTGCTGCGCAGAATGGCAGACAAAACAAGACAAAGGAAAAAGAAATACACACCCACTTCTTACGTTCTATTGCCCCTTATAATGATGAGGACTATACAATTTGAATGCCACAACGAAAGAATTAACGGAAGGGGCATATATAAAACGGCTTAAAAGCAAAACAAAAAAAGGATGATTTACAACAACAAATAGAATAAAATGTGATTTACCGCCTAACTTGTGAGAAGAAAAAAATATATATGTTTGAGCTTCCTTTAGCCTTACTCTTGTAAAAATTCGAAGGCGGGATTCTCAAGAAGTTCTTCGGCTGGTTTCACATCACTGAAATCCTTCTCTTGCAGGGAAGTAGAGAGGTCTTCAACCGAGAAAGGGATGCTGTTTAAAGAAGCATGTTTTAATAACCAGCAACTAAAATGGAAAAAAAATCATTTTACGGTAAAACATATAGGATTCCATCAGGGAGAGCATATTAACGATAGAAGAGATCCTCACCTTGAATTATCATCCAACAAAAATGAGTTGCTGACAGCATTATTTGAGTCCTCAGTCATGAGTACTCTCATACTGGAGATTACCTGCACCATGATAAAATCAGCCACTGCTAAGACCCAGAGTGGAAGAACAACATGCATCCCATGAATTCAACTAAGTATCATCATAATCTATAAACAAACTTACATTGGGAGATACACTTCGGGTATTGTAGTTGTCATCAAAATATAGAGTGCATATTCTATAAAGTTGCTGAACACTCAGGATCTGGAAAAAAACAAGGGATTGGGAAGTGTGAGAAAAACAGAGGGAGAGAAATGTGTGGAGAACATGAGAGAGAGTGAGATATAGACTCACAGGACACAGATCATTGGTAATTTCATCATAAGAAATCCTGTACTTCTGATGAATGACCTGTTAATCATCATAAATCAAAATTAACTAAGCTTTGAGCAGTAAATTATAGTTGGGCGTGGAGAGAGACCCAAATTATGGAGGCCGACACTACTATACATGACGGACATTGAGATGCCCATCAAACGTGAATGACATATATGCTACATTCTTTCAACTAATTAACAAGCAGCCAAAATGACAGATTGTTGTGTCATCCATGATAATCAAGGACTTAGCTGCATTACCAATTTGGCAGACGTAACAGATCTCAAATAACTAAAGTGACCTCAGTTTAAGACTAAATTATAATACTATATATACTTTGTCAAGAACATACCAGAAAACCGACAGCTTGTCTTATGTGCTTAAGCTCATCCCAAGATGATCCCGCATACTGCAATTCAAATAGATGAAGAAAGTCAGAAAAAGACCATGGATGACAGCATATGCTTAAGTTAAAGAACAGACAAAAACCTCTTCTTTGGCCTGGCAACACCAAAGCTCCAGCTCAGCCAATCCAGATTTCACATACTCCCCATTGCTGAATGTACAGCATTCACGGCGCAGTAGAAGACTGCAAAAGAATAGCATAATCAGTATAGTGAACATAATTTCAGCAGAAGTGATATAATCACAAAGAACTGAAAGAAGAAAGAAGAATTACCTATTAAAGAGTTGAACATTGATATATGAGAAAGTCTGAGTGTAGATCTCTTTGACAAGAATAGGAGGCACCTGAAACCCCAAAACCACAATCAATTTTATACTTCAAGACGAAGAAAAGATTAAGACCAAATAATGGCAGTTTTCACAGTTGGCAAAGCACTTTTAAAAGTACAACTAGTTTCTTACAAAATTTTCTTTCAAGGTGCTAAGGAACGTGCTAAGGCTATCAATAATGCTCTGCCAGTGACTTGCAGGTGAATCTTTACCAAAGGACTTCCCAGATCTTAGTACACCCTTTGCTGTTCTTGGTGCCTATCAATAATGTAGCAACAGAAAAAAAGAAAAAATGGAAGTCAATAAGAAAAAATAAAACAAAGCCACTCGATGAAACTTTATGTTTCAAAAATCAACGAATGACTTCCAATAGAAATAAATTGCATAATTCAATCAAGTAATTTAAATTAGAAGATGCTATCACAGCCACAGCCCCCTTTGGCAGGTTAAGGCCTTTATCCCAATCAAATAAAAGTCAGTATACCTGGATACACAAAGATAGCAATGAGGATAGCTCCTTTTTCAAGTTGTCTCGAAGTATGCCATATATTTTCTCCACATAGGCTGTAAGCTGCTGCTTGAAAAGTAATGCAGGGTACTTCGCCTCCACTTGGCGTACGACGTCAAGAGCAGGTGCAGGAAGATTTGCAGAAGAAGGGGATGAGCGAAAACCCTAAAATTAGATAACCATATTAATGGCCAGAGGGACATCTGTGATAAGTTTCATAGTAATGCATCTCAACAAATATCAAAAGTTCGAAGAGAAAATAAAGGAGCTATTTCCAGAATATTTTTTCTACCATGGTCATTCTCCCAAAGAGAGATGTTGGAGCAGGTGGTTTCCGGTGTGAAGTTGTACCAGCAGCCTTCAGACTCCGCTGGAGCAAGAATAATAATGCAGAAGTATTTGATAACCAGTAAGCCATGCGGTCATTGTTGTCCTGGTTCTGAAATCAAAAGACATATGGCCAATGTTGTGAGGTTAAGACATTGTATGATCGCTGTTATGAATTTATATCATCAGTACAAATCAAGATTGATCCAAGTATCACATGGCAGAATTCATTCCTATAATAACACGTGGATTAACTCAGGTACCTCAATTTCTGAACCAATCATCTGGATGAGACGATCAAAAACACTCGTTCTTTCAGCCTCAAAAGATTTCCACTGGAGAAGACATTTGTAGATTGTAAAAGCTGCAACAGGCTTTCCCTGACTGTATCCTATGTTTTTCACAACACAGTTGATAAGAGCATCAACACTCTCCTGCAGAAAAAGTACAAGTCATTGTGTTAATTGGAGGGGACCTACAATGAACGATCAGGAGTAAAGGAAAAAGGCACAGCCAGAGGAACTTTAACCTCTGACCAGAAAAAATGAAAGACAAACGAGAAAAGAAGAGGGGAGAGGCAACTGCAGATGAAATATCTTGTGTTACTAAGAACATACATGTTGCCGTTCAACAACAGATCTCCTCAATTTGCTATCAGCTTCTGTGCCAAACTTCTTCACAGGTGTTACACTCTGCAATTCCTGAAATGACAACTCGTTCAACTGATAGAATATAGAAAAGCTAAATGAATACTGATGGAAATGAAAAAGAGTAAAAGAAAATTTACATTCGCTCCATCTTCTTCACCACTGTAGTGACCATTTTCAAACCTCTGCAACAAAAAAAAAATCAATAAATAAATGGAGAGAGAGAGAGAGAGAGAGAGACTGGTGGCAGAGGGAGGGAGGGAGGACCTGAGTATCGGGAGTTGATGGAATCGGAGGAACACGTGGATGCTCTGGTGCCCTTTTAACAGGCGTACTTTGTACGGATTGCAGACGAAGAGCTTCGTTTTCGGATTCAATGTCTGAAAATTTTTCTTGAATCCTACAATTTAAAGTAAAATAAATCACTATGACACAAACAGGGACAGGAAAGGAAGACTCAGAGAGCATAAATGCATGACTAGTAGCAATTTAAATGCAAATCTGTACAAATTATGTTCAAATTGGACCATAAATTAATCCAAGTCCTGTCTAACCAATCATAGAAAACAAGAGTAATAAAAGAACCTTTGCATGGTGGTCTTTAACTGAAGTATTTTCGATTCTGCATCCAAAGCTTGCTTCAATCTTTCTTCACTAATTTTGCTTGCCTCTTCATACTTTTTCTCTGTTTCATCAATTTTCTTTTCAAGCGAGTTGACCAAAGCCTGCAGTAATACCCGAGGAGAAACATCTCAGCAAACATTGATGTGAAGTTTAAAAATTACATCAGCAAAAACATAATAACACGAGTTCAATTTCCTGGAACGAGCTTTATCATCTCGATTGAGCATCCCATCCACTAAAAGATTATGATACTCTTCAACAAATTGTACATTCTATACTTCAGACCACCTTACCTTGAGCTTTTCATTTTCATTTGTAAGGTTCTCCATCATGGCATGGTCGACAACTGGAACTTCCTGTATAATTGGGACTTTTTCTTCTGCTCTTCTTGTGGCTTCCCGTTCCTTCTCAAACATCACCTTAGTTTCTTTAAACTGATCTTGCATCTCTTGCAACGCAGATTTCAGTTTTTCATTTTCTTGTGTTTTAGCTTCTTCCAAGTCGGCCTACAAGCATAAAAATATCAGATAGGGAAAACATCATAGATAATGACAAGCACATTTAGCTATTGTCTATCTATCTTTTGTTCTTCGATCCTAACAAACCATTTTCAACCAGATAAACAAGTCTTAACCACAAAACCGGGTGGCAACAAAACATTGCAGATTAGTTGTGCCCAAGTATGATGAACAAAAGATGCCTACGACTCCATTGGATCCAGTGGCACCGCCTCCCACATGGATAAGACCAGGAGGCAGAAAAATATGGTCAACCGGCCAAGTAGTAATGCCTGGCGTGTAGATCTTTCATATTTTAATTTAACAACCCCCCCCCCCCCCCCCCACCCACCCACACACACACACACCCACACACACCCACACAAACAACCCCACCTTCTTCTCCCTTTGGGTCGCTTTGCTCAACTTCGTCCGCAGAAAAAACCAAGCCGACAATAAGCCTATACCACAAAACTGATCCATTCCTTCCCGCAACAATACATGGAAGGTCAGTTTTGGCAACCTTTGCACAAGTCTAGCGGGCAAAGAGAAAATTTGTTCTGATAAGTGACACATACACAATGGAAGCTCAAAGGATAAGGTCATTCCACTTCACTCTTCACTAACACCAAGTGTTTAATAACAGATAAGCATAGCATGCAACATTTCACATAGTTAAGGAACCTAAATCAAGAACACTAATAATACTTAAGGATTAAGCAGGAGCACTTCTGACTAGTTGCATTTCTAGTATCTCAACTTGCAGTACATTCATAGCCATGCATACCCTCATGCGCTTCTCCAGTTGTAATCTCCATGTCAATTCTTCAACTTGCTTTTCCAATTTATTTTTGGCAGCTTGGAGGGCTCCTGTCTCCCTTGCAGCCTGAATTATAATACAATACAGGAATGAGATCATTAAAGTTAAGCTGCAAAAGTTAAACCAGTTTCTCTGCTTCTTAAAAGACCATGTAAGACGAAAACACAACAGGGCACTATCACAAAACTTTTGGAGTAGGTACCATGTTGAGCAGAGCTGTAAAATAAAAAAGAAGAAATACTTACCATTTTAAGTTTTCGTAGTTCTAAACGAGCAATTCGTCCCCTCCAAGCACACTGTGTGGTGACTGCAGCTTTCTTTGTCCTTGTATAATGCAAATGTGCCAACAATTTGCGACTGTGGCTCTGCATTTACAAAAACAATATGAAACTTTTAAGGAAACTTATATGAAACCAAAACATTGTGATATTGAAGGGCATGATTTGACTACTAAAATAACCATTGACAGATGTTATAAGTTCAAAATTGGTATTGACATATCAAATAAAAGGTCCACTTGTCCAGAATAAAAAAAAATTGAATGACATATTTCTCAAATTATTTACTATACCTGGATGATAATTGCTGCTTTAGTCTGCCTTCTGAAACGTAGCTCATTACGAGCAGTCAAACCTCGGATGCCTGTCTGAATAGATACAGCAGAGATAAACAAATCTTGGTAAGCTTTCCTAGCAAAATACATGCGGATATGTCTTTGGATCATCAGACAGGAAGCCTCTCTCCGCAAATCCTCATAAATATGTCGAGCAAGTTGTCCTACAATTGATGCAAACCAGGCATATGTGAAAAACTCAGGGTCTTGGTAGCAAGAAGCGAAGCGATATAGATTAGAAACTTGATAAAATCTATAATTTTTAGAAACCTTACCTCTCAAAGCTGACTGAATTCGTATTGCAGAAAGCCGAAGTTTGGCATAACTTCTTCGAGCCAAATAAGAACGAACCTTCCTTTGAATGATACTAGCAGATCGGCCTAAGACCTCAATTCTACGAGTATCCAGTTCTGCCATCTGCCCAGCTCTAAGAAAGACCTTCGTCTTACCAATCTGTATACATGAATAAGTTAAGATCAATTTAGCAAATTTATAAACACATTATCAGTGTATATGATAATGCAAAAAGTCACAAATTTATCTAAGCTAAAAGAATCAATAATGATAACAATTCTACATATGGAACCTATATTATAAGTCCTCCTGTTAGCAGGATGGCATCGTGATCACTGACATGGATTCTAAATGCAACCAGTGTTTTTTGGTTCATCATCATACAAGCAATCTAGATGAACCACTTGTTCGCAACATGACATAGTGGAATCTATAAAGAAAATGATGCTTGTTGGAGGCAGTGAAGGGAATGTGTGACCTCACTGACCTGCCCGAACTAGCAGCCAGCCTTCCTTATGCCGAAGGAGCTAAAGACACATACCATTTTCTAGGCACAGGTAGGACACTAAGGGTTCAGGATAGAATGTGATTTGCACTGAACTATGCAGCCAAAACTCAAGTTAAAGATGGAAACCGTGAAAATTAGTTGTATCCAGCATATTTGTGTTTTATAGACATCGTGTAGACATTGTGCACAACTGCACATTGTTAATGAATTGCAACTAAGAAATATGGAATCTATGATCAAGAAATCATTACCTGATAGCCTTCTAAGGCCACCTTCTCTAAAAGTTTTTTGCAAGCATTGACCTCATCAGTGCTACAACCAAAAAATGTAAGTGGAAGAAGAAGTTAGAATATCTCATAATAAGACGCAAGACACCATATAAAAGGCATAACAAAGTCCACCAGAGAGAGAGAGAGAGAGAGAGAAATGCACCTTCCATCCAAAACTTCAGGTGCAAGAAGGCCAAATCGGTCTACAAATTCAGCAAACGCTTTTCTAGTAGGATATCCAGCACAACTTATCCTGATTGCCTCCATGACACCCTGAATTGAGCCATACATAAATGGATGAAATTTCAACAACATGAAACAAAAATAAGAAATAAAACAAAAGTAATCTCAATATAGCACCCTCTTACCCCACACCGCAGTTGTTGTAAAACATTCTTGTTCTCAAAAATTGCAGGTCTAAGAACATTATTGGGTTTTACACAGCGAATATAATGTGGTTCTGTGTGACTGAGAGTTTCAAGCAATTGTTGCAGTTGTAGCTGCATAAAGTACAAATAAGGTATCACAATCAACACAAGTACAGATATAAACAAAGGTTGAACAAATTATGTAACCGTCAAAGAATATAAAAATTATCAGACCTTAAACCGAGAACCGATGGAAGAGAATTTTGAAGACTTGGCTGAATCCTCAACTAAAGACGAAAATAAGCCTGATACAAAGGAACATGTGGAAGCACATAAAAGTGCCTGATGTTCAGCAACCACGTAGTCCTTGTTTTTGTCCAGAAACAAATCTGTTTGATAAGTGACCTGAAATTACATCAAAACTTATTAAAGTTGGATCTAACTCTGAGTAAACCAGACAACAACCTAAAACTAAAAGTACTCATAAGATTACGGCAAGCAAAGTATACTTACATCACCAGCATAATGGCCAATTGTGAAGTCAGTCCGTGACAATTTTGGTTTACTGAAGCGCTGATGATCCTTGAATGTCTGATATAACTTCTGAGCAAATGTTTCATGAGTTGATCTGGGGAACATACTACAAAAGACATCCCTCAGTTACCTCACCAGTGAAATCATCAAACTAATGATTTTCCCATGTGTTATAAAAGGTCTCAAGTAACACTTACCAAGCTTCATCTAGCAGAGCAATTATGCCACCAGGTTTCTGAAATCAGATATCCAAAACATGTAAATTATAAATTTCTTACAAAGAATCATCAACAAATCATACATATTTACTACATCGCAGTAAATTTACTGAATTTTCAATATACCAAAAACATAACATATGCTGCATTTGTTTTGTATAGTAGTGAAAGCTGTTAAGCGGTGACAGAAATGAAAACAAGATTACTGAGGAAAAATTTATTTAGGACTCTACACACAACTAGAGTACAAACCTTTTCGATTAGATCTAGGATATCTTGATTGTCAACAAATTCAATATAACTCCAATCAATTTCTTCTTTCGTATATTCTTCTTGCTCCATTTTAAAAACGTGCTGCAAACAAAACATAAAACTGATATAGATGTACTGAAGATATTCCAAAGACTAGAGAATATACAAAGCCTCTTCAGTCAGACCTGATTGAAATGCTGCTGAAGCTTCTCATTTGTCAAATTGATACAAAACTGCTCGAAACTATATCAGAAAAAAGAACCCAGAAAGCAACTCTTTAGAATTATGCCAGACTATGTAACTCAAAGGTTAATCAACTATACTATGCATCTTAAAACTTAACAGACACTAGGGCCAAAATCGACTGTGGGTTCCAGTCAACCCCATGCCGGCACCAAAAAAGTAGGGAGATGGAACGTAAATTATGATAACTTTACAATCCTCACTAAGTTTGGGTAACACAACATATGTGTTCACCAGAGCTCATTGGACCAGTATAACCATGAGAAATAACTTTACACTTGGTAATTTTGAACAATTGATGGGAGATGATAATGATAACTCAACTATTTCAGCTCTAACACATTGGCTTTTACTCAAGTGAGGAATTGTTTATGTACTTGATAGAAAACAAAATACATGAACGATGGCAAAAGGCATACTGATTAAGTACCTGTTTGTCTTGAAACTCTCGAATCCGTAAATGTCCAGAACACCAATTAAAACCTTTGAGTTGGGGTCTTGTCCAATTGTATTGTTAATCTTGTCTACAAGCCTGCGAGAGAGAGAGAGAGAGAGAGAGAGAGAAGGTAATGAGAAAGTGAAAGAAAAGCCAACTTGCACCAATGTTCCGAATTAAAAAAAAAAGTGAAGAATATCATCTACATCCAGGAAGCTGTTGGCTTTCGAAGAAGCTTGCACAGTTTGGGAAGAGGCTTTGATTGATAAAAGGAATGGACTCACTATAGCTTCTATCTAGCTAACATTATAATAAAACTTACCAATCAAAAAGCCTGGAGTACACAACTTTAGCCAGAGCATCTCTGCTGACGACTGCAGCTTCAGGATCCAGCCACTTTGTGATTGTTTCATCACGAGTTACAATTACACGTTTGCAAAGGGAATCTTCCAGTGCCTTCACATCACACCTGAAATTAGGTTTGCATTACTTAATGAAGCACATGAAATGCCTGAAAATAACCCAAGGGCATTGTACTCTAATAGACCAATGAGAGAGAGAATGTGTACATTAGAAGCTCAGCAACAGTTTTCAGGTGGAACCGTGATTTTTCATCTTTTGGCACGGACGAGTCCATTTCCTTTCCCTTTGCAAATTCAATGTTTCCAAGATGCAGAACTGCTGCCACAACTCGGAATATAGCATCCTAAAATGCAATTAAAAAAAATAGAATTAACATTCAGGCTATTTGTAGAGGCTCTTATCAGTTGAAGCTACCCCCTTAAATAAGTACCTGTTCATCAATACTTATTCCAACGACATCCATTGCTTTCCGTGTTGCCTTGTACTCTTCAGAATCATCAACCCCATCTAGCTCATAGCAATCTGATTGATTTAAATAATGAAATGTTCTTGGGTGTCCCAATTTATACTTCTGAACATCCTGAAAATAACAGAGACCAAGTTGTAAGCAAAACATGATAATTGCCTGCAAACGTAGAATAATCATATCTTCTTAAATCTTAATGATGGATAATAATTTGAATTCAAGAGACAAGAGATTAAAAACATTACACTGCTATTTGACATGTAGCTAGCTCGAATGAATAATATTTTCGAATAGAGCTTTCATAATCCATTCATGTAGATGAATAATATATTCTAAAAGATTTGGGATATTGCTATATCGTTTAAAAGGTAAAGTACACAAAATTCTAATATCACATCGAAACTCTAACATCCTAAAATCCATGCTGGCCTGCTCTGGTGCAGTAATGTTCTTGTCATGACAATAGATATGACAAAGAGTGTAACTCTTTTATAAAAAATTACATTTTCATTCAAAACAGGTATTCAAACTCTACTCCAATATTTGGATCCATATTTTATAACTTTCCAAGGTGTATTCAATTTATTAAGAAAAACAAAATTAATTCAAGTGCCAAGTGATACAAAAACACTTTTTGAGCCAAATGTGCAGTACATAAGGTTCCTGACTCCTTTAAAGTTGCTTCAGTCATATGAAGCCAAGATTCATTACCTCTGGTGGAGCAGAACAAAGCATGTAGAAACAATGATAATTTCTCTCAGGATTGGAGACCTGACAAACACGTGATCTTTCGAGCAAATAAGTTCTTATAGCAGCTCCAGAGATTCTCCCACTCTGATCAAACTGAATCTCCACAAATTTACCGAAACGACTGTAGTTTCGACAAGATCACATTTAGACATTAATGTATATCCCCAATCAAACATGTAGTGTGCAGAAAATTTAGATATGCAAAGGGAACATCCAAATAAAGATCACCCCACCTGGAGTTATTGTTTCTAACAGTTTTTGCGTTACCAAATGCTTCCAAAACAGGATTGGACTGAAAAAACAAACCAAACCAAGATAAGTTCATGACATATAGATAAACTTAAAGATTACAAAAAAAAAAACAGTTGTCAACCAATAAATATTACAAACTCTAACAAGATTTCTGGCTAATTTAAGTTTGCCACACAAACTGAGGTTCTAACTCCCTTAGTACCTCCAGTACTTGCTGCTCAACACTCCTCCCTTCAGCATTAGCTCTTCCTCCCATATAAGCAAGATAGCGCATGAGCAATTTGGTGCTTTCTGTTTTACCAGCCCCACTCTCACCACTAACCAATATTGCCTGGCTTACTCCATCATTGATCATCAGTCTATAAGGAAATGAATTAAAATTTACATCACTGTACAGGAAGAGAGAACCGGAGAGCATGTGAACAAGTTACAATGAGACACAACAACATACCTATATGCAGCATCAGCAACAGCAAAGGGGTGCGGACTCAACTCACCAAATGCTGCCCCTTTATATTGTGCCATCATATGGCTATCATAAAGATGAGGTAATCTCATGAAAGGGTTCACAGCAATCAAAATATTCCCTGTGTAAGTCTGGAAGCCCACTAAGTACGTTAGACAATTACCTTCACATAATAAACCACCTAAAAGGGAAACTCACGCGCCTGCACAACACACACAAACCAGATAGAATATATATACAGGAAACATTTTGTTTTATGCATACTTACATATATTTCGTTTATATCATATCTTGCTCTTAGATTATCGAGGACTCCTGGTTCATGCAAATAAGCTAACTTTGTCATATCATCCACTCCACATGGTGGAGCTTCAGGATCTTTGGGATATGCATTGGAAGTTTTAACAACAACCTGCAATTTCACATGAAGTATTGGGAAAAGTAAGGAATAAAAAATCGGCAGTTAATCAAGTCTACAAATACAATTATGACTTGAAGCAAATAACTGAGCACCGTATTCAGAAATAAACATAATTCATAGACATCAGCATGCATACAAACATGGTGGTATCATACAAAATGCACTTACCGTCTTTCCTGAAGTGCAGAGAACCTTGATCTCTTCACCTTTAACCTCCACGATTTCACCATCTAGCCACGCTTCTTCAGAATCCTCGACCCAAACAAGAGACCCAACCACAGGACTTATAGTAGCAGCCTACCAAGCAAAGAGTTTCAACAGTTAACATGCAATATTGAATTGTTTTGTTTGTTGCAACTGCAAGTTTGCATGATTTATCATACTTAGAAGTAAGAAGCATAAAGTGAGCATGAAAAAACTTGATGCCCTGGCAATAACGATGTTATGAGACTCTTCCGTTTTCAATCCCAAGAAACTTTACAGAATTAAGCAGAAGAATACTAGCAAAACAAATGAACCCAATCCCAGAATCACAAGGACATGTAGAAAACTTCTACATCCCATTGTATTAATTAAAAAAATCTCTTAAACCCCTCAGACGGGAAAGGAGCCTACAAGTTTTATATCAATCCAATATAAATAAGCTAGAATAACTCAGAAAGTGAAACTTAAGACTTTGGAAGAAGCATAAGCCGTAGACATGAGACATTGGAAGTTTGAACTCTATCATTTATTCAATGGCATGAAAGAAGCAACCATTCCATTAAGTCCGAATACGGGCATCCAATTCCTATTCCATCACAAACTTGGCTGTTCAAGAATCTGCAGCCCAACTACTAAACCCTTATTACTAGTCACATTTCCAGCATTGGGGAGCTGAACCATTCAACCCATGAGTCAGATTCCAGCACAAACCCCCTCAAACTAATACCCAAAACTACTAATCACATTGAGTTCTAACCTCTCATTCAAACCAACTTTAGTCCTAAACAAGATCAAATCTGCCTCCTACCAAACACAGATCAGTCCACATACAACATAAACACCATTGGCAACCATCAAATCATCAATAACTAGCATTCAATAACACAACTTTAATGACAACCCAAAACTTCACAGAAAGAAAAAAAAACACATAACAGAAAAGTACCATTAACGCCGACAACTGATCGGATCAGAGACACAGATGTGCTTCTGGATCTACTCCAATACCAACCATTCAAATTCAGCACCCAAAAACCCTCCAAAGCTCCAATCTTTTACTTGGTCTATTCCTCCCAAAACCAATCCAAAATGAATGAATAAAAAGAATGAATTGATTTGAGAAATGAGAAAGCTTAAACCCTTCAACAGCCCCAAAAACAACTAGAACCTTCTTCTTCTTCTTCTTCTTCTTCTTCTTCTTAATTGTGCTTTGGCTTACTGCTTCCTCTCCTCTCCTATCCAGCCTTGCTTGCTTGGACTTTGGTCTTGTTTTTCTTTTTCGGGGTCTAAATTCTTAACCTTTTTTTTTTTTTTGACAATGAAATTCTTAACCTTTATTAGCGTAGATTGTTCACATATGGAATTCAATAAACAAATATTAAACGCCTAAACCATGGCTGCGTTTCCCATAATGCCCTCGGATCTCGAGGGTATTAACGGAATCTATGGAGTACAGAGGACAGGGTCTTGTCCGAAGTCTCTGGGGACCTTAAATTCTCTCGAACTGGGGAGGCGGTAAAACTCAGGTTTGAGTCTCCGATCTCTAAACTTTGAAGTGTGCTTTTGTCAACTTGTTCCTTTCTTTCGAGCTGTCAAAGGTTCTCGTAAAGTTTGCTTCTTTTCTGTTTCCACTATTCATCCTTTTTCTTTTTCTAATTTGATTTTAGAAAATTAAATTTGAAGATTTCATAATTATAATGATATGCATCATATTAATAATGTATAGACAGAGACATAATGCAAACAATATTGAACATGATGTTTTGTATGGAAACATTGAAAATGCCAATTTATTCGTTGCTACTCTTTAACTTCTATAATTCACAAACTCTTTATAATAATAGGTGACTTGAGGTAATAGCCAACAGTTTACAGTAAAAACAAAGTGTTCGCACAAGTGTACGAATGTATTGATTCTTCACTATAGTATATAATTTCACAAACGATTCTACAAAGGAAACATTGCATGTATGACATTTACCGTTCGGTACACGTTTTAGACTAATATGGAAGTAAGACTTGTCAGTTAACAATCGCTATAAGGTAGAATTCTTCAATCAATTTTTTAAGGATGACTAATTCTGCGTTTTCATGATTGCTTGATGGAACTAACTCAACTTGCTATGGTAATTACCATTGTATACAAGATTCTATCTCCTTAATTAGAACCAATCCAACGAAAGAATCACAAAAGTCTTCAATGTGACGTGCATCAGTGTAAATGCAGAAATGCAATCCAATATTTTAGTCCTAGATTATTGCGTATACAATTGCACAAACATGACCATTGGAAAATTCACGACCCTAACTCGTAATTACATCACATTTTTCAGGGCACATTTGGAAATTCAAATATACCTACCCTAAACACGGTCATCAAAACTCAAAGACAAAAGTATATACCTTGGGTAAAATACCGCTCCTTGAAAATGGAAATGGTATAACAGTAAAAGAAGAAAAGCCAATAACAAGGCGCCACGTACGCCAGCGAATTTAGGATGTCGGAGTTAGGAAATTAACCAACCACGTCCTTTTCGGTTTATTCTGTTAAACACCATGTCACAGAATATCAACTCTCAACTCTACTAGAGCGCGTGAGCAGCACGAACGTGGGTTTAGAGTTACAAACTTGAGGCAAGTCAGCTGCACGTTCAGGCGCGCGTGTCGGGCCCCATTTTTTTAAATGTGTTTAGTTCTGGACGTGCAAAGCGAGCCTCTGTCCACCGAATGGGGTCAATCAAGAGACGGTCCAGATCGCAGGAACCATGTTGCGGTGCAATTAGGACCGTCAATGAAAACACAGTCCCACCAAAAGTGCAACCAACCGCCACGACTCGCGGGCTCAAATTGGAGATTTGCAATGATATAAGAAGCTGTCACATTTATGCGTTTTCAATTCCAAAATTAAAAATAGAACTAACTACATGGTGATTAACATCTAATGACGGCAATTGAGGTAGTAATCTTAAGTTGGTACAGACAATGATGAAGATATGACAAAAATGCCCAGGACAGCATGATTGGTAAAACTTGTACCCAAATTTGAGTAGGAAGGAACATTTTTCAACGTTTTCTCGCTTTAAACAGCAGCAAGCACTTTCTCTAATAGCAAAACTCAACAACTAGAACAACAATATGCAAAAATAACTGAACTTGTTCTGTAACAAAGCTCTTGACTATTTCTCATACGAGTTGATAAATAGAGACAGGACTCAAGAGGGGAAGCGGTACAGTTAAGGAAGAGCAACGCTAACCCTTTTCTGGGATATCACAGGGAAAGAAGGGATTATTAACAGAACTAAAAGCCTAGGGGATTTGGTACACCTTGTTGACGACCGACTAGGCAACTGGCTTGTAATCCGGTAGATAGGACTCTAGGATCAGACGTGAATGGGAAGGTGATGATGTTTCGACAACCAGATATGTGTATTTCCATCTCTTGTCTACGTCTTTGAACATCTCAGCGAACACTTTTCCAGCTCCGTGTGGCCCACGAACATAGAAATTGACCTACACTCGGGCATACAACCACAAATTAACATTCTAGTCGAGAGATAGTGGTTAAACGTAGAGAGATTTTGGTCAATAAAAAAGCTTCAATATGACAAGTGAACGTTTACAAAACTGAAGATACTAAAAGGAAATCACCTCAACATGCTCCAAACCATCTTCATCAGTCCAGATTCTGTTTGGAATGCGTTGTCGAGCAGCACGATTTCTACTTTCTTGACCATATCCTGTTATAGGGTATCCAACCCTCATTCTAACCTAATAAACAGAATCAAAATAACAAGATAAGAGATACTGTATTGCCACGATAATATTGGCAATTATGGACTAGCATGAGTCTAATCCACTAGGTTAGCTTTCTAAGTGAGTGTTTGGAGTGAGGTTAGTGTTAGCTTGAACACAAGAACTATAGTGGTTCAACTCTCTCTCTTGGGGTAGACTATTCCACTAAACATGTACTAGTAGTAAGTTTATATGAGATGTAACGGATCCTTTCCAAGTGGGATGAGGGATCTCTTTTATAGGTAAGAGATTCCCCCTCCTCTACATGTTCCATGTTGCTTTGACTCCGCCGACCCACCAATCATGTTTTTTGATGTCCTGATATTACTGTATAGACTTAAATGGAATTCTCACCAAAGCATAATATCATTAGAATGGTGTGAGTTGATCGCACACTTCATTTATACTTGATTAAACCTCAAGTGTGTAGCTCATGCAATGTTTACCATTAGGTTTAACACTAGATAAGTGCTTATATAACTACTGTAACCTCTTACTTCAACTGGGAGCAAACTTTATAGTCCTTATTGGCTACTTATGGCTTTGCAGAGGGCTAGATATCCACAAGTGCAAACCTTATTAGAAATTCATCTTGATTCCTAAAAGATATTTTGTTCATGGATTTTGGGGAACTTTTGTTACTAACCTGAGGATCATCTTGAATTCGTTTAAGCGCCTTGTTAAAAATTGTGTACCTGTGAATGATCATGTTGTCATATTACAGTAATATTAAAGAGCAAAAACAGCATTTATAACCATGACAACACGATAAGAATGTTAACTGGGAAGTTCAAATAAGATATGTTGTTCCACTTACTCTTTTGGTTCAAATATAAGCTCCTTGAAAACGGAGTATGCTGCCAAGCCAGCAACCCCAAACCCTATAAGAATGACAATACTATAGGATGCCCCCGCCACAAATGTCAGTGGCTTCGGAGGGATAATGTCTGTAATACTATCATCAAAAGGCTCTCCCACAGTAGATACGTCTTTCTTAGTCTGCAAGGAAAATAATTGACAAATTAGACTGTAGAAGTTCAGATGTTATCAAGAGGGAATATCAATTTCACGTGCATAGCAAGATACTGTAATTTTGAGCAGCTGAGTACAATAATCTTAATGTTTATACATCCACATGGAATCGTAAAATCCCAAGCAGGAAGGTGGATGTAAAACAAAAAATTAGCTTGTTTTCACCGGAATGATAAAGACACGTGTTGATACATCAACCAAATTTCTTTGGTACTATTCAGCTTACGATCACTCAAGCACATCAGCATAGATGGTAAAAGATGATGATTGTATCGTTTGTCATTTGCCTTGATGAATATGAAGACAGAATTGAAAGTTCCTTCTAGGAATATTATTCAGACTCTAACCTCAGATGGATTTCTTCCCGATTTCTGTGAAGCTTTTGAAGACATGGTTCTACTGAAGCAAGGAACTACATTATTTGCCCCATAGTTTCTCGTAAGTTGTGATGGAGCCCACTTGGTATTGATTAATTCTCGAGTAAACTTCCTTTCAAGCAGAACCGATTTTCCTGCCAAACATGATTTCATTGAAATAAATATGCAAACGATGGACAAATCAATGATGCAATTGCCTACTTTACTAATTGATCAGTCATCTTATGAATTCACTAACACATGTTCAGACCGTTCAAAAGTTTAACTTCACCTGTGTCTATCAAAGCCCTATGTTAAGACACATTCACTTTTAGAAAGTCAATCTACAAGCATAAATGTCAGATTAAGAGAACAAGAAAGAGATGTGGGCATCCTATTACCCTAAACTACAGACGGACACTAACAAGCCCTCAAGATCCAATTCATAATTGTCGGTTCGATGTTTTGGTGGGCACAACACATGATCCCTCTAATTATATAAGATGGTTTCTTATGAAATCGCCAAGTAACTCCTTTAAAAACTCAATCACCTCCCACATTTCAAGGAAAGCTAGACCTACGAGGAAAGAAATCAACCCACCATCACACACAAATTTCCTAATTCATTCAAAGTATTACAGGATCAACATTCACCAGCAAAAAACTCTCTAACAAGAGCGAAAACAAATTGTCTAATATATAATCTGATTTTAATTGGATAAAGAACAAATGCATAGATAGTAATCACTCACCATTGGCTCCAACTACGCCCTGCAGAATCGAAAAGCAAAGAAAGCCATAACAAAAAATCAGCTCACAATGCGCAAGAGCAAGAGAGGTGAAAACCAACATATCACAATTACCTCACCCTGGTCAAATGACTTGAGTCAGCAGCAGACTGCCTTGTCACACCAGATTGCACCATTCCCAGTAGCTGCACCATTGCCAATACAAACTCCAGTTCACAAAGTTGAAGCCTTTAAAAAGCCATAGAACACTAGTGAAAGAAAAGTAAATACCATACAGACCTGATCTGAATTCGCCTTCTGGGTGTGAAAAACCCTCGAAATCTTCGGCAAAATCCCAACGAAATCTGATTGCTTCCTCCTCCATAGATGCAGAGCACACTTGTACGACCCTGAGAATCAAAAAAGAGCATGGAGTCAACTAAACCCTTTCAACAAAACAAAACAGAAAGTCGAAACCCTTTGAGATTTAAAACATACCCATGGCTGAGAGTCTGGTGGTTCGGTCTGGGTGGTTTGAGACTTGAGACAGTCTAGGTTTTGTACTCTTGTTCAATCTCAGATCAATCTTTCTAAAACCCTCAACTGGTTGCGCTTATGGTCTCGGGTCGGTTTTGATTCTTTTAGCATTTATATGGGCCTGGTTTCCTTCAAAACTTGATCTTCATAGTGGCTTGTGCAGTTGTGCTTGTGGGTGTACTCTTATTTGATATTTTATTTAACAAACAAAATGTATTTTGTATGAGAAATTACTCTTTATAATCTTCACGTGTCTTTTATCTTAATTTATATAGGTTAGTCTAGTTTTACGGAATACTTGATGTAATACTTATGTAAAAGTCTTTTTATCAATGAATAAAGATGATGTTTTTCCCATTCTAATGCATATTACATTATTTTTCTTCACTTCTCCCCATTTCCTTCATTTCTGGAGTTTTTTTTTCTTCAGTTTCTTAGTAAAAATCAAGGTTCTAAAAAGCGCTAGGCGGTATGCAGGCGGACAGCCACCTCCTAGCGCCTAGACGGTTAGGCGGCCTCCTAGGCGGCGCCTAGGCGGTTTTGAATTATTAAATATTTATTTATTTTTATACATATATTTAAACAATTTTAATGATTAAAATATTTAATAATGTTTAATATTAATTTTAAAAATACTTAAAATAGTCTAAATTCACATAACTTAAATAGAAAGTCCATAAAAAAGTATTTGAAGAAAAGATAAATAATGAAACAAATGTAATAATATTAAATCTCAATTTCTTTCTCTCCAAATTGTTTCCTAACTTATTCAGTATCGGACTCAAACTTAATATTCATATTTCTTTCCTCTTCTTTTGTTGATGAGATGATGAGATTCAATTTTCAGAAAATAGACAGAGTGAGAGCTGCAGCATCTTTTAGTTTTTTTTTTAATGTCAAGTGATGGTTGACCGCCTATGACTAAATATGCCTGATTAGACCGCCTATGACTGAATAGGGCCGCCTATGACTGAATAGGGCTGCCTAGGACCGCCTAGGCGGCTGCTTAATTCACAAAACGCCACAGATGACCGCCGAGGCAAAAAGCGTGGCGGTGGGTGACCTCCTAGCGCCTAGACGCCGCCTAGGCGGTCTAGGCGGCCGCTTTTTAGAACATTGGTAAAAATAAGTGACGGTATTCTACCTAAATAGTGCATAGGTAATAAATAAGAGAATACTAAAGATTCGAGCCATAAAATTTCTCAATTCCAACACAAGGTACTTAATCGATCTAATAAGTACATTAGATCTAATAGAATTATTTTGTTGTATCCAGCCTAATACCAATCCAACCCATTTCACGAATAAAATGTGCCAAATTAACCAACCTACAAAACTACTTGTTACAAAAAAACAACTTGTTATTGCATCGAAACATATAAATGTTAGTTACGGTGGAAAATGAAATAAATCATTTATTGATCAAAAAAAGCTTGGAAAAGTATTATAGATTCTAGAGACTTGATCATCGCTCGTATGTGTTGGATTCTTGGAAATAACATTAAATTTGGATCTTTAATTGGGTTTTCGATTATCCTTTTCTTGAAGTTGTTTTGCCTTTTTTCCTTTCAGGTGATTAATGTGAATGATTATGTTGCTGATTTTATTTGTAATGGTCAAGGGAATGTAGATAAACTCAATGTTATGTTGGATACGGATATTGTAGAGGAGATAACGGTAATTAATATTCCTCTAAATGAATATGAGGATGAATTTGTTTGGAGTCCTGTTCCTAATGGAGTTTTCTCTATGAAATCTACTACTGATATGCAATATGATGTTCCTGCTCATTTGAAGACTTGTCATTTGAAAAGGATTTGGAAACTGAATATTCCCCCTAAGGCTAAAAACTTTGCTTGGCTTCTTATTAGGGGAAGATTGAAAACTCAAGCTTTTCTTGCTTGTTTTATGAATATCGATAACTCATGTGCTCTTTGTGGTTCAAGGATTGAAGACTTGGACCATCTCTTTTGTTCTTGCACCATTTTCTCAGTTGTGCGGAATAACATCAGTCATCTCCCAAAACTTGCCTCTTTTACTACCTTGGAGGATTGGTCCGATGTTATCTTCAACTCAAACCAAAGTCAGATTGTTGAAGATTGTATTCTTCTTTGTTGGTATATCTATAAAGCAAGGAACGACGCTGTTTTCCGATCTATTACCCCTACTTCTCCATCTATTGTCATTTTCCGTTGTTGCTCTAGGTTTGGCCTACTATATTGCCAACAAGAAAGAGAAATTGTGTGCCCTGAAGAATCAACATGCCATTAAGTGGATTTCTCCTGCCCCCAACTGGCTCAAGCTCAACTTCAACGGCTTAGTTTCGTCGGATTATGCTGTTGTTGGTTTTGTTCTTAGAGATCACAATGGTTCTCTGATAGTTTCCAGTGCCCGTAAGCTTGTTTTGAACTTAGTTCCTGAAGCTGAATGTTCTACTTTACGGGATGGTTTGGTTGCGACTTTGTCCACTGATTGTTGTTTTTTGGAAGTTGAGGGATATTATTCCCTCATAATTAGATGTGTCAATGGCTCTTGTGTTGTTCTTTAGAAGCTCAAGTCCTCGGTGAGAGATGTAAAATCGCTCGCGGAGTCGTTTAGTGAGATCTCCTTCAAGCATGTCTTCAGAGAAACAATCTTTTTAGCTAATGTTGTTACTTTTATGAGTCATTCCCACATTATCGATTTAAATAGTCACCAACGAGAAATATCGATCAAAGGATAATATCCCTCTTCAGTAGTCATTTTCACCGGTTGATTATGCCGTGTTGGACAAATTATGCATCTTGCATATGGAGCACACGATCAAGATTTCGTTTTGTATATATAACGCAAGGCAAAGGTAACTTGTGTATTGAGAAATTTGACAACAACAACTTGTTAACGTATTTAGACCTTAACATGACAAATGCGCTAGCTAATTAACATATCTATATCAATTGATGTGTTGGTTAAATGTTACATTTTGGATTTTAACGATGAGTTTCCATCGAAAGCTCTCAAATATTTTGGGGTATAATCAGAGAGAACCCTACCTCTTATTTTGGGGACAAATGAAGGTCGCAGTGATGCTCAACGGATTTGTAAGATGACAAAAACGAAATCCCCACCAATCTATGGTGTCATCATTCTCCAAAATCCAACCAAATCAAAGGCATTTCTTCAATGCATGCTTGCCACGCGTTGTGCCTGAAGCCCTAACGGCAGTTAAACCCTAAGCCCAAAGACCAGACCAAGGAATTTAATAATACCAAAAACAGTACCATTGTGAATATCCACGCGTGTGAAACTAATGGACCCGACTGCACCACCACCGGACCAGTGCGCCACCGGGGACCGTGTCACACCCGCCTCTCCCGACGACCAAACTCTTAGATTTACTCAAAATACTGAAAATTACAAAAAAAATAATAATATATATATATATATATGGGATGAAAGCGAAGAGACAAAAGTTGTTAGTTCAGAAACCTCGGACTTCGAGACTTTGTTTATTATATTTGTCGCAGTTGCTATTCTGACACACATTTCTCTTCCTATCTGCTCCGTCGCGTGTGGCAGTGGACAACCCGACCCGTTTCCTATTTCAAATCTTCCGGTCACTTACCATGATGCTATCATTTTTTTTTTAATTTTCAAAATAAAGTTTAGGTATTTAACTCATCTGCATCAATTCTCGCACAGAAATGACTGTTTTCAGTAGCCCAAACTCTAATTACTTTCTGCAGGCTCCCAATAACAGAAATGACGGTAAAGATTAGGATTTAGCAAGGGGAACGTCTATTTCGCGCCGGGCGCGAAGATTGCCGGATGGAAAATTGAGGTGGCATGTGTTCATTGGCGGGGAGAAAACGGAGGGGCCCACAGTCTGTTTATGGTTGAAAATCCAAAAAATTGGCCAAGGCGCACGTGTGGGAGGGTTAAACGGAAAATTTAATTGGGGTGGGTGAAACAGTAAAGTTGGGCGGTAAGTTGTTTTAATCGATGTTTGTTGAGGTGTGTTGGGGAAGCTAGGGAATTTTTCCTTCAATTACAGTAGAGGAATGCAGATAACAGCGGAGGTCGTCGGGAAAAATACTGTGATTATCGACGTTTTGGAAAGTTTGGTATGTTGATTTATACAGTTCATCCTTAATTTTCGTAGTTCGTTATGGTTTTATGCCATAGATTCTCCTAGATCCAAACCTCGTAGATTTGCGTCGATTATATTGATTTCGTTGGATGCAGGTGTTATATGTCGCATACGATATCAGCGCAGGATGTAGGATATTGGGCTGGGTTGTGAAGTTGTAATGTATCAACGATTCGTATTTTGAAGATTGAAGAGATTGGTAATTGGTAATTCTGGCATTCAAATTCCTTCTGTGTTTTGTACCGTATTTTGTGCTAGTGTTGGAGTTCTTGTGTAGACGTATCTGTGGAAGTGAATGTGCGTGTTATTGTTTTGAAAAATTGTGAATCGATGGGTTTAATGTCTCCCTCAATTGTGTGACATTCCATGTGTTGTGTTATTTATGTAGAATTTCTCTACCAAAGAGTGAGAGAGTGAGGGTTGGGTAATGATATTGTGTTAACACCATGATTTGATACGTGGAATGGTTAATTGATTTGGTATTTATGACTTTGTTGTTGTAAGGTTAGATGGAGTTCTTTGAAGGGCTGGAGAAGGAGATAGATGACGGTGGTTTACGATTCAGCGAGAGATGTTACTCGACTTCGGAGGAATTGCAGTTTGGTGACAGTGTTAATTGCAACGTTGTTGAGGAGGCGAAAAGTGTTGGACATGGTGGTTGTAATGGGAGTGGAATTGGTTTGAATGGAATATATAGCAGTGATGGCAGCGGTGAAAATGAAATTGGTAGGATGGTCCGGGAGTTGATAGACAAACCCGGAGAAGACAATTATTTGGAAGAAGTACGTCCAGATAAACACAACAGCGAGTGGATTAATCATTTGAAAGGGAAGGATTTGACGAAGGTATCTGTATCAGACCTACATAACATTTTATTTAAAAGTGTGGATGAGGCGGAAGAGTTCTATGCTTATTACTCCTTCGTAGTTGGTTTCAGCTGGAAAAGGGGGAGAAGTGAGCGGAAAACCTTAAATGGCGATGAGATACTGTGGAGGAGGTGTTGGTTGTGTTCGAAAGAGCGCATGTACAGGGGGGAACGAAATGGTACTAAGAAAGGTTCAACTTGTGATGACATTACATGTGATGATGCTGACAATGATACGTTCCAGGTATTTGGGAAGAAGAAGAGAAAGGGCATTAAAAGGGGACAAAAATACAGTGGGACAGATTGTAAAGCCCATTTGAACATAAAGTATGATAAAGGCAGTGGAAAGTACGTTGTACTGTCGTTTGAACCCGCTCACAACCATGGACTGGCCGAGGTTCACGAGAGGCATGTGCTGCGGTCGAATAGGTATGTTGATAGGCAGGATATAGAAGAGGTGAAAGCCCTACTGTCGGCTAATGTGTCTATTAGCGGTGCTTTTGATTTTATGGTGAGGGAAATGGGTGGCTCAGCATTTGTAGGATTCAGTCAGAAGGATTTGTATAACGCACTTCAAAGAGAGAAAAGACGAACTGCAGTACTTGGCGATGCTGAAACTGCAATCAATTGGCTGCGTATGAAAGGCGCAGAGGAAGAACACTTTTTCTCTAGATTCTGTAGGGATGAAGAAAGAAGGTTGGCTCGTCTATTCTGGAGGGATCATGTATCTCTAGTGGACTACCGTAATTTTGGCGATGTGTTAGTATTGGACAGCACATACAAAACCAATGTATATGGGATGCCTTTGTTGGTGTTTGTGGGTGCTAACAACCACCGAGCTAGTGTTGTATTTGGATGTGCACTGTTGGCTGATGAGAGGGAAGAAAGTTTTTGCTGGGCCATTCAGACATTCCTACAGTCAATGGAAGGAGTTGATATGCCGAAATCAGTTGTGACTGATGGCGACGAACGATTAATCAATGCCGTAGAGATCCACATTCCAGAAGCCAGACACCGGCTATGTTCATGGCACATTGGCAGAAATGTTACTCAGAATGTGAAGAACGCGGACGTTCAAAAATTGTTGGGGAAGATGATATTTGCATCGTATACTGTTCACGAGTGGGAGGATGCATGGAATACTATGGTCGCGAAATACAATTTGGAGGACAATTCATGGATCAGTTCTCTCTATGGAAGGCGTAAGAAGTGGGCGGAGGCTCATATGAGGTAACTGTGTATTACAAGTTAATTTATCTAAGTTGTAAATAATAATTTATCATTTAGGGCAGTCTGTCTATGAAATGGTGAGCCCAAAAACGTATATTAATGTACAGTAGATCACACATGATACCTTGTTGCATTTGTTAGTATGTTTTATTGCAGCAGGTGGTCTCCCCGTACGTTGTCATTGACAACATACCAAATTTACATAGAATACACTATTTAAACTACTAGTTGCCGTAGATTGGATAGAAGATACCTAATAGTTTCCATGTATAATGGTATATGCGAGGGTAACTACGCTTTTTGTGTACTCTTGTATGCCTGATAGAGTGAAAGTAGTAATGTTAATAATGAGTTGTTTGAGATGAGGCAGAGCCCCCATGTTTTAATTAATGGTGATGGATTTATTATTTTCCTTTACCTTGTTAGTTGTTTGGAAGTTTGATAATAAATCGGTGTTTTTTGAACTTTAGGGGAATCTTCTTTGGAGGGATGTGTAGTACACAACGTTGTGAATCGATGAACCGAGTTGTGAAGCTAAGTGTCGGGAAATACACTACTCTGACTGATTATGTACCTAGACTGTACCATGGTCTTTCTCGACTTAGAGACCGGGTAATTCTTGACAATTACAAGTCGCGAGACCATGCAAGGGATTACCGTACTCAGTTCAAGTCAATGGAGGAACAAGTGTTTAATATCTTCACAGATGATGTATATCTTGTCATCCGTGGGCAGATGAAGTTTGAATCGAGTTTTATTTTTTCACACCGTGTTGATCTGGATGATAGCTGTAGTCATTCATACATAACACAGTACGAAAAAGAGGGAAGGTGCTGGATTGTTTCATCTATCCGTGATAGCACAGATTCGGACAGTACGTACTCTTGTTCATGTAAGTTATTTGAATCTGATGGAATAGCCTGCAGTCACATTTTTTGTGTTCTTAAAAAGCAGAAAGTTACGGATTATCCTAAATCCCTCATTTGTAAGCGATGGACCAAATCAGTGGGCACCAATACAAGCGTCCACACAGCATGTACTGGAAACAGAGATGGATCCGAATCATGTAGGTTTTTAACTCTGATGAGCATTGCGAAGAAAGCCTGCGCAAATTTGGCTAAATCCGACGAAGGTTACGAGAAAGGACTGTGGGATCTAAATAAGCTTACAGAGGAGTCACTGAAGTTTAGAGCTGTCAAAAAGCGAAGGCTGAACACGGGATGTAGCGATAATGTTGTTCTCAACCCTGTGAAAGCGAGAACTAAAGGCATGCATGGGCATACTGTAGAGGGTGGTAATAAAGGTGGAACTTTCAAAGGTAATTGCTGTGGGCATTGCCAAACTCCTGGTCACAATAAAAGAACATGTCCAATGTTACATCCGGAACTGCAAAATGGCAATAGGAAATTAACAATGTCCGGTTCCAAGTCAGCAAACAACGGTCAACAAGGCAACAATGAAGTGGACGAATGTTTTATTCCGAGCGGCACAGGCGAACAGCCAACAGGTAATTTGGGTTATCCTTCTTCATCTGATTTGCTGCCTGATATGTCGGTAGGGGATTCGTTTGCAACCGAGAGGAACATGTTCATAAATCAGGGTTATGATGCAATTGTTGATATGAGCTCCCAGGTATAATAGATATGGCATAAAGCGGTGGGACAGATGGGATAATTAAATTCGTGACAAAAAATTGCTGAAATGGTTATGAACTTGTTTTGTCATCCCTCCCCCTGCCTGGGATCCTTTTGCGTATGATGAATATGATGTCTCCTGGCTCTATAATTGTTGTAATTTATACACATACCTTTATGAACACTGAACTGCCCCTTCCGTGCAATGTACTGCATATATACATTAATGTACTTATGATCGATGTCATTTATTTTGCGTAAGGAACATGGTGAATTCTCCACAGAATTGATGGTCATCCCGACAGTTAAATGGTAGCTAACCTATGTTTAATGTCTCCTTTCGTAATACTCGCTAATAAAGATGTTAACATATGTCTTGTTTGTTTCACAATCTCTATAAGAGTAGAGTTCTATTACATAGGACTTACCGACATATATGAAGCATAATTCAACCTGGGGGACGATAAGCAAGGGATTCAGATAACCAAATATTTCCAACACGGCGGACCAAAATATATTACACTTTTTTTTTGTTCAAGGGCGGTCCATATGAGCATAAACTGTTGCTCTTTAGTAAATGCCTATGTAACGGCACCTCATAGTCAAAAATATACACGAACAACAGTTTTTGCTCAAAAGACTTGATTCAGAGACCCTAATTCAAAAAGTACCAAGCCACTAACGATAACAGTTTTACGAAGGGATGTAAATTGTGTCCAAAAAGACAACCCTTTCGTGACGGTTGAAGTTTGGCCCAACATGTTTTTAACAGTTTGAAGCCGCATAGTCCACAATTCTCCAACATTGTACTATCCACGGACATTCCTACGAGTTGGACTTCTCCCAAAGTGAAAATCTTCCGCCCGCTTCATCACTTCCAAATGAATGCTACTTACGGGCGACTTCATGCATTGCAACAGTATTGTTGATCTATGTTCGTCGGAATCGTACTGCGTAGAACGATTGAGAAATTTACAATGTAATCATACATTTGATGGTTTAACATGTAAGCTGATGTCGTATTTGAAAATATGATAGTTTAATTGGCTGATTTCTTGTACCTGGTTCCACCAAACTGTCCCATAGTACTGCATGTGTTGCATGACATACACAGCGCAGTCGTCCACTCCTCGCTGATCAGGGACATTCGGTGGTATGACTATTTTGAAGTCCTCAAACGGGTGGTAGCAGTATTCACCATCTTCCATTGTCATGTATATTGTGTTTCTTATGTGTTTCAGCTGCAGTTAGAGAAAATAAAACATAACTGTCAATTATTTTTTAAGAACTCTTGTACTTCCTATAATCAGCCGAAGTAATACGACTTTCTTGCTTACCGCATTTCTTGCTGTTGTTTTTGAATCATCATAACTTGTGTAGCCTGGGATACTGTCCCACATTTCAGCAGTTTGTTCCTTAACATTAACTACCAGTAGCCACCAATGCCCTCGACCCTTGTCCACATGGATTGGAATCAAAATCTGAACGGTTTTCGGGTAGACAACAAAAGGCTTGTACCTCAATAAATCGGTGTTAGAAAATTTACATAATTGAAAGAATTTATTGAAGACAATGGAAACCAGTACCTGATTGCAGCTGTCCATGCGTCGATCAAACCTGTGTAGGTTGCAAACACTCCTTGTTTGCTGCATGATATCGAGCTCATCTTCAATACTCTTTGCAACCCGATTGGCCATTGTCTGGACATAGTTAAAACGTAAATGGTATAAACAACTTAAGATTCTAATTTTACAGTTCAGAGTCATACCGCAAAATGTGTGGGAAGGTACCACACATTTCTATTTTGTGCACTAAGAAATTCGGCAAAGAAGTTTATGACCTGGACAGACACAATTACAAGGAATTTAATGTTGGTGCCTGCGTTTAGCGGATGAATTCACGCGAAAGTGTATATAACAAGAGGACTGAAATGAATATGTACGTTGCAACTGAATGGTATTGTCATTTACACAATGCGGTTATGCACTGACGGTGAAACTTACTTCCATGTCCACTCTCAATCCCGGAGCGAGACAGCGAACGTCTCTTCTATGTAAAATTTCCCTGCCTTCACCACACTCCGCCACTCGGCATCTGTATTACAGATACACACCGTTGGCATGTTTGATGGAGAAACAAAATACGGACAGACAAATTGTTAGCTTAATTGTAATGATTCCGCTTACCCGGCTTCCTCATTGGTCTGAACTTTCCCGTACATGTACGCATAGTTGATCAACATGGCATCTGATGTTGGGAGGGGTCTTCTCAGCTTGAAAGGCCCATATTTGAAGCCTAAATCACTAGGCAGAGGGTTATGGACATTTATTGGTACTTTTCTGGCCGCCCGTGCTGCTGCAGCCCGGATGGAAGCTGTGTTATGCATTAACTTCACATGGGACCTTGGAATTTTAGCCCTACTAAACCTTGTTGGCCTCTCTACGGAAGACCTAATATTCGGTTCCGCCGAGTATCCACTCGGACTGCTCGAGGCTTCTGAAATAGGTTGGCAGTTTTTTACAGGCGTTGGACCTCCCTTCTGAGATTCCATCTACAAAGAAAGCCATTATCATGGGGTGAGAAAAAAACCCTTGCTCATTTAAGCAACAAAACATTTTCAATCGTATATACATAACTGTCCATGATTAACGAAAGAAAAATTAAAATACAAATGATATTCCGAGGTTTTCTTACCGAAAGCCGTCTAGCACAATTAGGCTTGTTCTTGTCCTGTGGTGTTTTTTTCATTAGATGTTGTGACCCATCATTAAAGGATGTTCTCACACCACCAGCCACCCCGGTATCTGTTCTCATTTCACGGTTTCCTCCTTCCAATATAGTGGCTGATTTTCTCTTTCTACCTTGGGGAAAACTACTTCCCGGACCAGCCTGTTTAAGTTCTGCCACCACCCTCTTGACGACATCATCCATTTGATTTTCACGTTTTTTTCCCAATTCCCGTACAACTCTTGTTGCCTCACTGCAATCAGGCAAATAATCATTTAGTATTCCTGCAATTTGTGTAAGCATACTGAGAACGGCTGACATTGTCATTTTTGTATCGTATATGTCCTCATGAACTCCCCTCCCCAATCCTATTGCAAAGTTATCTTCACCGTACTCCGCCCAAGAGGCTCTGTTGCTTCCCCGTTCCGGGCCTACAAGAACTAGAGGAGCTCTAAATCCCCCAAGTTTGCTTATACCATTGACAATTTTTTCCACGGCACTATTTTTCCACGCCATTATAGGGGGAACACCTTTATCGACGAAACCGAATCCCTTACTGACCACATCTAGGTATAACAGCTTCAAGAATAACATGCTTCCCGCGACGCAGTCAGTTTCGCCAGCCTTGAACCTGGCCACACCCTGTAAAATTGACTTGATGCAATAAGAGGCCCAATTCTTATTCTTAATATGGTCCGCCATATCCAGACATTCTAGTACTGTGGTGTCGACAACACTGTCATCCCGGGGAGACAATATGGTTGTCAAAGCAAACACTGCGTACGCAATCCGGAACTGCCAATCAGCCTCCGGTCTAGTTTTGATTATATAGATTAGGCCTTCAATTAACAAGTTTCCCCTATCGTCGCAGTAATCCGGTGTGAGTAACCCTGCCCCATACTCTGCAGGGGCATGGATGACCTCCGAGCCTCCATCCCTTATTCCAAGTACTCGGGAGAATTGGGCCGCATCGATCTTGTGTTCCTCATTAAGTATCGTAACAGATTGTTTGTCCACGTCGAGCGATCGAACCATGTATGTCCAAATTGGTTGGCTCAGGTAATCTATGCCTAGCTGCTGGAGACTTCCCATCCCTATCTCTTGAACTTCGTGAACCTTGTGTGCGGGCAAGCCGGATACGACGTTGCAGAACATCAGGGGGTTGCAGTTTGTTTTTGGAGTAATACGTTCCTGCATCCAAAGAAGACAAAGATGTTTTCAGTGTTCAACATGGAATGAAAATCGATCAAATAAATGGCGGGAGGGACTCCATATTTGGTTAATATGTAAAATAATGGAGGCAAACGAGATGGGCCAATATCAAATAAAGGAGACCGGTGGGCCATTCCATCTGGCCCAAACAATCTTGTTCGGTCATCCTCACCTCATGTCTGCAATAACTTGCGTACGATCCAGTCCCCCTGCACCATAAATATTGGTTCAGTGAGCAGAAGCATATTTGGTTGCGTTAATAGTAGGTGAAAATAAAGTCCAGGCCCTCATTTCAATTCTTTAACTCACCTTGGGACTTCAGTGGGTATTGTTCGATCGGCCTCGTAACCCAACGAATCCGTCTGTTCATCCATCTGCGGTTCGACAATGTCAAACCCCATTAGCGACTATTAAGGACATGCGACTATTATGTTAAACCCCCCTGCAACATAAAATTTTTGTATGTAACTATGAGGATATCCTGAAATCGGTCTTTTATATGGAGATGTTGTTGGGAAATATAAGAAAAAAAACTTATTTGTGTAAATATAAGGATTAGGAAGGCACGAAGGTCCTATGTGGGTTTATAATGTGTGGAGCTTTCAGCTCCTACTGTGTGTACAATGTCATCTCCCCTAAACAACAATCAAAGTTGGAGACAGTGACCGAGATTGATGCAATCCTAATGAGCCCCCATCCTAAAACATATGACAGAAGAAAGTTTTCAAGGTCCCCCTAGAGCAAAAGCAAACCGATATTTGAGGTTGATTAGAAACTGCAACCCTTAACCCCCGGCCTCCCTTCAATCGGGTCATTCGAACTGAATCCCCTGCCCTGTCTTTATTTGTTCATATTCAGATTGCCACTCACTTGTCTAACAGTGAAAGAACAAACAAATTGGAATCACACAACAGGCCAAGGACAATAACAACAAGAAGAAAATTGAATCCCGGAAATCGATTCCCTTACCTTTTACTCGCTTTTACCAGTAACTGTACCTGAAAGGCTGAAACACCCAATCTAATTAGATAATAATCTTTTCTGAATATCTTCGTCTTCTTCTCTTACAGGATCTAAACGGATTGAATCGAGTAATGGATTCCAATATTAACACTGACAGCCCTGTAAACACTGGCCTCTTCCTTCATGCGTTTGTTGAACGGAGCTTCAATGACGTTTTAGTCTTCATATCTCCATGACCAGTTGGCAGTGCTCATTAGTTCAGGGTTTAGCAATGCAAACTTCCCAATCACTGAACGGTATGGTTAGTATCATACATCCCAGTGATCCCACCTCCTTTTGTCCCTCTACAGTACCAATTATAATAACTATTTGTTCCCATTCTCCATTACCTCTTCATCCCATCCGTCCACTTGTTTCTACAGTGTTCATTTCCCCCCATCTAAAATGTAGTCCGTACCCACTACCCTGCCATGGAAAAGGTGATGTGACGTGAGTCGGGATGTCTTCGTCGGAGCCATGTCCATTTGCTGAATTCCTATAATTATAGTTGTTGGGTAATGGGGTTCTGGTAGTTCTGCCTCTTTCGGTTGTGTTAACTGAACTGGATGCACTCCCCACTGTGAATTACTCGTATCGTTATGAAATCTGGTTACACCAATATTAAATAACGGCCTCCCTTTCAGTGGCCTTTCCAACCTCTGTACTAGGATATAGTTGTCCATCTTCACACTCTGTTATGGCCCAATCATTTTCCTTGTTATGGTCGATTGAAGGAATTAATCAACAATTAAACAACGCATCCTTAAGCATAATAGTTTTTACACTTCAACAAAATAAACAACTCTGCCCCCATATGCTAAGCATGTGTAAATATGATTGTAATTTTTTTCTGGTAACAATTCCTAAAAATAAAACAATATTCTTAGTAAACAACAAAATAGTAAATCACATTTTTATAAATGAACAAAAAATTAATTGCATTAATTTTAATTACATAATATACTAAAGAAGGCAATGTTTACATCAACGTTTTGAAACACACAATGATTATTTATGTCATGTAAATAAATAAATTAGAAACAATATTTGTTTATGCTAAGACAAAGAAAGAGTTTGTCGATGATAGTTTATGTGTATCATTCTACTACGAGTTCTTCTGTATAATAGTTTATGCATGTAAGTCGACCTCCTACGCTAATTGTTTTCATGTCAATACATGGCATCCCTAAATACATATAGGGAAAAAAGTTGAGGAACCCGGGCTTCATTTAGATATATATAATCAACTTCGTTATTTTATAATAACCCATATTCAATTACCGTTTCCTTTTTCATGATCGGAACTACTGAGTTTTTGTATATGGCCCAATGAAAAAAACGCCACACACACTGAATCTTCTCTCTCTCTTTCTCTCCTTTCTCCTTTCTCTTTATACTCAACACATACAGTCTGTCTATAGAACCCAATAGCGCTGGCACATTTTTGTTCGATATGTTCATTATGATCCCTAACTTCATTCTTTTGCTCCATTTTGCTCCGCGGTGAGGCTTCATCTTACACGACCTTTGTTGTCGGTCCCAGACGCCTCTTGCGACCAAGGTTAGATATTCCCTTAGTGAGAGGTAAACATATACAAATATTGTACTTCTTCAACATTGTCCACCCACGGCCCACGTTATGGCTAACACCTTTGTATCATGGCTTGTATCATGTAGAATAGAATAGGATCCTTCGGTCTTCGGTTCCGGACTATAGGGTTGGCAACGTGAGAATGGCCCATGTACGGCTATTTGCTTGTCCTCTCTAGCGTCGTAACACGTTATCATGTTGGGCTCGAATCTTTCTGTCATGATACCACAATCTTGTTAAAAACCGACATTGCCCTTACAATAGTTCATGCCAATAATTCATGAACGGTAACTGGATATTGCCGGTCGGACTCTAGATCCATATTAACCAATGACGTGTGTTCTATATATTAAACTAGACCATCTTCCCACTTTTACAAAACAATATGTCCGGGCAATGAACAAATGGAGACAAGTACTCCGCCACATTCGGTGAAACTATAGACTACAGCCATATCCATCTTGTTGAGGTTCACAATACATCTACCAGCCTTGTACCGGATACATTGAAATCGCAGGCAATTCGAGGTATGTGTGGGTGGTTTTATCCGCCCGTTTTTACCTATTGAACTACTCATTTCATGCATCCGTTGATTTATGTAATAATCTAATTATCCCATCATCATGGGTGTAGTGTTGTTATATGAAATTTCTGGTTGTCTGAAAATCCTCTATGGTCACAAGGAATGGGATTTGCATACTACGTTGTTTGGGTGGGGAAAAAACCAGGAATATATTGTACTTGGGTCGATTGCAAAAAAAACATTGAAGGGTTTAATGGTCGTTCTGTCTACAAGGGATATCATTGTTTGAGCGGGGCAGTCGAAGCAATCCGACGACCACCCCCCCATGCAGTGGGCGTCTCACCCCCAACTTGGCCGTTTCATTTTCCACCTGAGGCTGCTCTATTGTTATCCGGATGCATGGAATTGACAGCGGACGACACAACGTCTCCTTCATCGTCCACAGTTAAAGCAACGTACGAGGGTAATGGAAAAAAGTTGACTCTCGAGGGGAAGGCCGATGACATTTCAAAACTTCTCTGCCGGCTACAGTTATGAATTATAAATGTCAACAACATTTAACTACAAAAAAACAACTCCAGCGATCCAGCGATGTACAACGATTCATATGTTGTATTCCCACCTTGTTAGTTGACACAATTCTATTAATCATGTATTTTCAATTATATTTTGTTCAATCCATGTAGTGTATAAATGGTCTGTTAGGTACGAAGGTGAATATTACGTTACTCAATGATTAAATCGAATAACATTTAACAATTTTTTCGTACAAGGAAAACAAGTTCAAAGAATGTGATAAATCGAACAAGATTTTTTTTTAAAATTTGGACAAAATATTTTCCTCCCTTATCAGGTGGTAATATAATATTATAATACATACCGGCATAATGAAAAAAAAAATGGAAACACTGTGACTAGTTGAATAAAAACTTATTTTGTTCAACTAAGGTGACGGTCAAAATGTCTCCGTCTTCATAACCACTTGCATCGTTAAACCCACTGCCCTCGGTTATTAGGCACATTGTGTTCATCGAAGGCACTACTTGTAAGAGGTGCTACTGACGGTCCTTGGAGAGCATTTATGTCCTCCGGTCAATAATGTGTTCCCTCAATAATGCTATTGTTAGACATGTCACCCGGACACAGTCACCAACCCTCATCACAGTAAGTCTGTGACCATGATTCCCATCAAGTTTCAATATTCCCACATATCACAAGATGAATCTTATTTTCACGCTTCATGTATCAGTGATTAGACAAGTGATACACAGACTGATGTTTTATTTCAAAGGCAACTGATTCGAAAAGACAAATCAAAGCCCCTGACATGAATACATACTTTTGTCTTTTCCCCGGATTCTCCGCCATTAACCCGATGTGATTTTCAGCCTAGAATCTTCTGATACGTGGGAAAATTAAGGACGAAGTAGAATTCTTCTCTGTTTCTATATATTATGTTGGGAAATGTCACGCTCCCAAGTTATTATGTCCCACTTGTTTATACAACTTAATCTAAAATCAAATATTAAAAAAAATTACATATTGTTTGGGTTCATAAGCGGAAACACTAATTACACTAACAAACTTTAGAAAGGGTCAAAAGTTTCAAAATAAAATGAATCTCATTAATATCAATCAATTCGCGATATGAAAGAAAATTAAAATGATAAATAAATAAAACAACACAAGGTTAAATAAAAAATTAATATGAAATATACAATACCACGCGGACTAAATCAGAACTGGTAATAAGGTAAGAATGGTGGTCGTCGGGACGAGGAATGAAAATATTGCGGACAATTGTAGACGAGTGGGAGAAGGTTATTTGTGTGATTTTCGTCGGCGGATGTAAATATACATATGTATATATATATATATATAAATGTGTTTATATAACTGATTGCCTGAATAACAAAAATTTATCTTTCATTCAATTAAAACACAATCACTCGCTACATGTTACCCCACTGAAAAAAGCATGTGGCAGAAAATTCATCGGTATTAAAAAAACACACTATATAAATAAGTACAACCCCGTCAAATACGTGGGAGATATACAATCAAAAAATATATGTGGGACATAATCTTTTGTTTATTTGAAGGGGAATAACTTCGCATGAAATGTGGTAATTCTTCGCTAACCAATGACTTTTGCTTTCACGTGTCTATATACGGTCATTCTGACATTGTCATTCTAGTAAAGGGATTATTCCATTATATAAATTAATCCCTTGATGGTTGAAGTAAGGATGGCATCATAGATATAAATTATGCCATTTACGTTTTGTAACAACACAAAGTAAGTATTTACTACGTATAAAAAAAGAAACATTTATAGTTACGCTCGATATTATTTAATTATTATAAGAAATTAGAATAAAAACCAGTTCAAATACTAAAAAAACACTTCATTATGTTAACATGAGCACAACGATGTATTACAACATTTGTACTTGAAACACATATGACCTGCCTTAGGAATAGCTTCTAAAGTTCTTGACTATGTTACCAAAATGAAAAGGCCTGAGTCATTTCTACAGCACAATGCATGGTGAAATTGGGAGTTTATTGTGAAGCAAGCATAGTCACGAACTGCCGTTAGAACTCCGTCAACGGGGAATTTTAGTAATACTAAAAGTCAACGGCCCGACAACCTTCATTTCAAATCTATCACCCTTCTTTATGTTGTACGTTTGCTTGAATTCTCCCCAACCATTCCCAAATCTCGCACTAGTGCCGTTCCGAAAAGTGGTGACGCAGAACGGTACCCCGTCAACTCCGACAATGGTGATTTCTCCGTTCGCCCTTCTGATATGACGCACAAAGAACTCTTTTGGAATGGTCTGGAAAATAAACTCAAATTTAATTTGACAACACATCGATTTTATAATATATGAACATAATTTATGCAACGTTTATTGTGACACACTTCATTAGGGGTTAATACGTATAAATATAGAGGAAAACCAATGACAAATACGAACCCCATCAACTCGGTTAACAACTCTTCCCAACCTAATTCAACACATTACTGACATAACATGCATATATCATTTACTTCCATTAATTACTAGTAATACTTCAATCAGGCAGTTCGGGCTTTCGAATACAAAGGCAACTATTTTCTAGACACGTAACGTACCGGGATGCTGTTTGAATGTCTCGGAATTGCCATGATGCATGAATCCAACGGTCCGCCCTGCACATTGTGGAAGGCGATGTCTGTAGCCGCATACTCCAATTCAACGTGTTCCCCGGCCTCTTCTTTCACTTCTTCCTCACCACCGTCTTCGTCACTTGATATGGTGATAGGGGAAATTGGGAGTCCACTGCTTGTGCCCGCACGAGAGGTAGTCTGAAGCTCTTCGTTCTTCAACACCTCGACATGCAATTTAAGGTGACCAGTATGATACCACATGACTGTCTCACCTTCCTGCATGGCTGTTTCTTGCACAAATGATTTCCATCCCGGTCCAAATTTGAAATGTGAACCATCTCTAATTACGAACAGTGTGAAATTTCTACCTTCAACTCGTCCCCCGGTGACAGTAACAAACCCACAAATATAGGAGTCATCTGTCTTCATACTGCATTTAAAACAACGCGCCAAGTCTCTAGGTATTGCCTAGAAAATCAACCACAACTTAATTAACTGATATGTCTGTAATGTTTATGATGTGGTACAACAAACACATACAATTGACAGTATTATTACTGGGTATTATGCGTCATTACACGTGTGTGGTTTTAAAGATAATTTCTAATCGGTTATATGTTGAGAAAATACCCATTCTCTTCTCATGTAACTGCTGTGGACAACCTCGGAGTAAACCGGAACATGCACGTAAGTCATGGTTCACTAAATGAGAGAAAAGAAGATGTATCCCTACAAAAAATGGTTTACAACAGGTCATTACAGCTAAACGTAAATTGCAACATGAAACATATGTTATCAGCGTCCCCTCCCAAATGCGGACAGTTAGACATTCATACCCACCATTGACATCCATGTGTTTTAGTGCAATCACACTGTTTTCATGCACCTTCATTTTGATGTAAATAACATAAAAGAAACGTAATGAGAGTGCGATATTTGTACCTGCTTAGACAGAAAACCTATCAAAAGTTTCTCTGGGGCGGTGGTTTGAATTGCAGGGCGGATTTTCGATTTATAGTTGGAACCTTCGTTTATGTGTTAAGTGATGAAGAAATGGGGTCACCGAAGAAAGGGATGGGTTTTAGTAGTGGTTGGGGAAGGGAAGCCGTGTGAATGGATGAGAGAGATATAAAAGCATAGATGCCTCCACATTTAAATTACTTTCTGACAACCCTTTGTAAAACCGGTCCTCCCTATTTCCCTTTTCATGTCTTCTTCTGGCTAAACTAAACGTCCTATCAAGGAAAACAGGATCTGTTAGCTTTCACTGACGTTGACTACATCTGTTAGCTTAAAATAACAATGTAATGCAAAATAACGGCCACACAACATATTCTGTAATGAAGGAAGGAATGGGTGATTTTAGTTTACGTTGTATTTTTTATGTTGTTGCCAAGGAGTGTGTGTAGCGCCCTAAAGTCATAATTGTCATTAAAATTTATATTATTGGTGGGTATGATAACATAATCAAACAGTTGGTACAAATCTTATCTATTCATATTACTAAGGATTGATAGGTGATAATATACTCTTTGTTTGGAAAAAACTAATTCCCGCGACCTATCGTAACTACTCTTTCAAACGTGTGCAAGACTTACAGTAGGGTACTGTTAAGTACTACTTATTATCTATATTTAACGTGTCATGTGATTTTCCAATTACTGGTCTTGTATTCGTACACCATATGATTACTATGTATTTGGTATTCATTACATTTATACCAAATTTGACAATGTCCCTTGCACCACCAAATGTTGGAATCCAAATAACTATATCAGGGGCGGAGGCATGGTACGCCATGTCCCTTGCACCACATAGATTAAACTTCGATATATTACCATTAAAATGAGTACAAATACTTTGCCTACTCGCCATTACTCAGTAACAACATAGAGGATATTTTAAGAGGTGCTACTATTCCCAGTATCATCTCCTCCCTCCGTCTTCTTCAGAGCATTGACCAACGCGCTGATTACGTCTATGGTTCGATTCATCCGTCGGAATCTTTGTAACATCTCGATGTGTCTGTCGGAGTAATCGGATTCATATTCTTCATCCACCAACTCTGGCCCGGGATGACGCTGTCGTGTTGGAACGCCGGGTCGAAGTTCGATCTTCCTCTTTCGTGCCGGAGGCGTTGGTTTGGCAGGCAGTTGTTGTTGAGCACGTCGAATTTCCTCTGCATTATTGGACGAAGAAGAGCCCTCCATATGAAAACTTCAATTGAAAAACTAGAGAATGAGGACTACCTTCTATATAGTGCAGCAAAACACCAGGAAGAGTGGGTTTGCAACGTGGTATGTGGATACGGGATTTATATACCCGTTCACACCCTCCATCCTTCCAACCGGGTTTGTTTTCACATGTGGTGAGGGATGTCAATGTTTGGAATATGTTGAATTTTTGAATTAACAATAGCTTCATGGATTCCCGTGAATTGATTGAAGAAGAAGCAGCCGGTCAAGTACGACACAGGGAACAAACACATGCATGCCTTGAAATATACAACGCCGAATGACCCATGATGGACAATTCACTTAAAAAGGGGTTGATGGGAATGCATTTCCCAACGTTACTTATTAACTTACATACCTCTCTAATTTCCCATCGTCAATTACCACCTCCACTGGATAGGAAACAACGAAATCGGCCCCACCCACCGATCCATTGTGTAAAGATGTGCCTCCTCTGTACTGAACTCTGCGCATTTCGGAAAGCTTCCGAATTAATTCTTGTTTGAAGTCCGGCCGACATCGGGTGAGAGACAATAAGGGATAACAACAAAGATTTTTTCTCCTACTAATTAATCAACATCACCAGGAGCATACACAATTCTAATTGTAGGAGTCTTCTCAACCCATTTGGGGTGGGAAGCAAATTAATTTTTCCCCTTGCTTGTGCACATTACATGCAAATCGTTTTCCGTAACGTTATGTACAACAGTCAATTTGTAAATTGGAAATAGTTTATGAGCCCACCATAAGCAGAAATAACCGGTATTCAAAAAACCCACCGGACCTTAAAAACACTATCTGACAGAAATGTTTAGTTTGATTTTCATTTTTTGGTGTTAAGTTACGTGATGCCGAACAAAGAAACCTATAAAAAGAACTACATTATAATCTCATTAAATTAGTCCTCCCGATTAATTTTACGTGATGCCGAAATAATACTTCTTGCCGGTCCCGACTCGGATGTAACGTGCTAAATGAATATTTTGCTAAATTTGTAAGATAATAAAAATTAGATAATGTATATAGACCTCATCGAATATATAAATTAATAATTATATAATTTATATACATTTACGAAGATGTCGTTGAAGACATTTATTGATTCATTTCTCATTAAAAAAAGACAATATATCGATTTTCAAAATTATATGATTATACAATTATAGTTATATATAATTATAAATGAATATGATTATACAAAATATATATATTTCATTTATGTAGTATGTAGTATGTACGGTGTAAAAATTAAAAAGTTAAACCGAATACCGTAAACCTAATAACCCATTGCATGGTACATATATATACATTATAAACTAGCTTATGCAATCTTGTTCGGTTATTTGAAACAAATTTGAAATTTAACAATCTTTAGGATAACTTAGATGTCGAAGAAAATATACAGTTAAAAGCTAAATATAGGTTTTAGTAAATAGTCTAGCTAAATCTAGTTATACACTGAAGGAAAACTATGTAAAAGCTAAATATAGTTTTTGCTAAAGTACACATCTGAAAAGTGATATTTAGACATGGTAAAGTCAAGATATGTTTTTATTAGTCTCGCGCAGGCGATTGCTCCGCAGTTGCTGATAAATCTCTAAAGTTCGAATTACTTATATACAACCGGAGTTGCTAGGTACTTTTCACTCCACCTCAAGTAGATGACCGATCTTACTTTTGACCGCTTGGAGTAAAGCAGAGCTTATACTGTGTCGTTAATAGCAGGACTCTCTCGCGAATTAAATTTGTTGACTAGTGCAGGCTTTGGGTTTGCTATAAGGTAGGGTAGCGACTCGAATTGACGAAGTTAATCGGACTTGTTGATACATGCAGCGCGAGGCGTGCATCTGGGTAGCTCCGCTCCGATGGAAGACTTCGTTGCCGAAGTTAATCGGATTGTTGCTCCGTTGGGAGACTTTGACTATGCGGTTGCGCAATAGTTTGTTTGATGTTGACGTTGCCTTTTTATAATTTATCCAAGCCGGTTGTTTATAAGGGGGTTCAATCATTTATTCACTACAAAGATTTAATTTTATAGCCGAAACTTTGTGACACAAAATTATCGTTTCGTGTAGTGAATGTGGTATGTATGCAAACCTCTTTTGGTCATGTGAGGAATTAATCAACGATATTACCTTAATAAACGTTAAAGGACACGTTTGAGGTGAAACCGAAATTGAAAACAACAGTGAAAGGGATAGGTTTGTTGTTGACCAAGACATTATAAAACGATACTAATTGTGGACATTACCGCCGCCTCTGAGAACCACCATAGTAGTAACCCAGATAGAGTTCGGTCTGCAAACAAACGGATCTGGCCATCACCACGTTGCCGGCCAACAAGCCATCGCCTGACATCAGTTTGCTTTTCGGTCGGAAATCGGTATTGTTCAGTTGTTGCAGTCGGATCCGGGTTCATCTTACCGTTATCCTGATATCGGACGACATCGACGGTGCATTGCACCATCAAGGGTAGCCACCACCGACATATTACCAGGTAAAGAGAAAATGTTGTCATCATTCGTAATGCAACTGTATTCATCACTTTTTCCATATTGGGGACATATTTTGGAATCATTAGTCGCCACATTGTTCGTTGGTAATTGCTTAAAAACTGGGTTATCCAAATAGAATACAGGGGACAATCTGTTATTTGTACTTACCAGAATCAGTTTTATTAATATAGTACAATATCTTTTACGAATTAATATCACGTTCTTTGCATATCGACATGATAATCGAATAATGTAGGAAGTGCCGCCATTGTATAGCGAAAACTAACATTGAAAATCTCCTCCTGGATCCTGTGACAACTTTGTCTATCAGTGCCAACTGCGTCTTCGTGGTGGAGTCCATATCAGTATATGTTCTTGGACCACATACCCAGAACCAGGTTGTAACAATATTTCCTTACATCGTGATGGAAATGGTACTGCAATACATTTAATTAGTAACCGCCAGATGTGCTCGAAACACGGCCAAATTTTATAACTGGTTCTTCCAAATAACGGTGTTTTCAGTATCTTATTTGATTATTGTCTGTAGGAAAATGAAAATGAATTCAATATAAACCGACTGTAGACTGACTATTGAAATTATGTGGGATTCTTTGCAGATATATATTACGCGGATAATTATACTGTAATGGCAGGTCGGAAGGATTATGTTCATGCAATGACTATAGAGCGGAGTTCGATGGGAGAGTATATGGTATTATTTGAATATTTGAAATAGTACCATATCATTCCTCACATGTTATAGTATGTATTGTTATGTTCACTATTACTGTCTTGGTTACCACGTACAAGCAATGGAATGTGGCTGTTCAAAGTACAACTTCACTATTGTGCAGGACATTCCTGACTGTTTTGCGGAAAAATTTCGGAGAGGCCTCATGGCATCAGAGGACAAATTCGCTCAGGTCATAGAAGTGAGTCGCGAGGGCGACCATTGGTACTTCCATATAGTGCAGCAAAGAAATGGCCTCCGTTTCGAAGAAGGTTGGGGGAGGTTCAGAAGATTCCACAAAATTAAAGAAGGGGATGTGCTATATTGGTATTACGACGGGAAACTTGAATTTCATGTTCAGATTGTACGTGGGAGGAACCAGTCAAGTAATAACCCTGGGCAAAAATCACCTATAATCATATCATCTGACGAGGAGGAGACACACATTGAGAGTGGAGCACAAGAATTGGAGGAAGCCATTTCAAGTGACGGAGAAGAATCGGGTGACGAACCCGAAACTGAGGAAGAAGAATCGGGTGATTACACCCAGAGTGAGGAAGCAGAGGTGCACGATGACTCTGGTCAACAAGGACACAATTTCCTTGATTATTGCACAATGAAGGTACCGCGAACAGGGAGGACTAACCCCGTAAGTGACGAAGTCTCAATTATTTATAACTTATTTGAAAATTGTGGTTTGTTACGGGTTATGGATAAAACATCGTCCGCCTTATGGGTTTAAAATTATGAATTGTTGGACATGGATGTATGATCTGATTCACTACAAAATGTGGATTAATCATTGTCTTCTTATGAACTGAAGGTGGGGTGCGTTACATATGTTTTCTCCCTGCTTTTTGACCTAACACATATGTTCTGTGTGTTGTACATCTTGCAGAACATACCGACCTTTTTCTTTGACAAACACATCAAGGAAAAATATACTGTACTGCGGTTGTTCGGGGACATTACGTCACGTAATGTTTCGACTCACGGAAACGGGCACAGCGCGAGATTTGGAACAGGCTGGGCGGAATTTAAGAGGGCAAATAATTTGAACAAGGGGTGTACATTTTTGGTTAAGGTGATTGGCCCCCTTACGTTTAGGATTACTAAAATTAGTGACTGAAAGGAAAGAGGAGGTAATTGCAGTGAATGGTTGCGGAGGGATCATGTGAACTATGATTGCGGAATGTTGGTTTTGGCTCACCGAACCCGATCGTGATGTTAAATGTGTTCACTTACGAAAATATTTCAATCAAACAAACCTTTCAATTACATGTATGCTTCATTTTGTTAAACAAGAAGTTGTTGTGGATGTATTCAGGGAATATTGAAACAGAACTTGGACCTGGATGTCTTCTTAATGCTTTCAGCCATTGTTTAAGCAAGCATCGTAAGCTTTATTTATTGAAATTTATGTGGATAGAGTTAATAGTCGTACACTTTTGTTTCATGTAATAAGATTAGTTTCAATTTCATTTTATTCTCTGGAAGCCATAACTACAATGAACTCACAAGTAAAGTAATATATTCGGGATACCGAATTTTTAAATTTGGCTATGTGTTTATATATCGATAAAGTTTTCATTTATTAATTTATCTATTAATTAAAAATTTATTAATTTACAAAGGTATAAAATATATTTTGTTTCAATTTTACAAAAAAGTCAAGTTTTTACTTGGTTTATGCAATATATTGTTTAATTTATTATGTATACCCATATTAAATTTACTATTTTTTCTAATGTGTTAGAGCAACTCCAGTAGCCTTGTTATTTGCAAGATGGAGGGCCAACAGCTACAAAAGACACCCCAAGCATTTGTCAGACCCGTGTGTTATATCTACGTGGATACATCATATATTTGACATTCGCTGAGACACTGTCAAATTTGACAGCCATACAAAATATTGTCTTTTGTGTTTCACTTGCTCATTCACTGTAAATTTCACCCATCTCGCATCCTCACTTTCTCGCCAAAAAATTTCCTGAAACAAGAACTCTTCCACCTCTAATCTGTTTTTCAAGTTTAATACCCTCAGTAGAAGAAGTTTACTAGAGGTAGTAAACTGTAGTTAATTTTGACTACCCCCAGTAAACTTTATTTGTTTGCAACTAAGTTGATTTTCTCCGTTTTAAGGTGTGTTATGGCTTTTAGAAATACTGTTTTTCAAGTTTAATACCCCCAGGTATCAGAGTTATTAATCATATTTCTTAAAACTAGGAAAAGCTATTAAACTTGCCAAGTGTACAAACTCAAACTTCATTTATGAAGATGGAGGACAATATGTAACATAGTAGCAATATATAACAGCAGCTCATATCTATTCAATTGTTATCTTTACTTATTTACATGTCTTATTGAATCCCTTATTCCATGATAAATATTTCAAATTTAACATCTCCCTTGGAGATGAGATTTGTTAAATTAACTTCTTGTCATATTTGACATGTCACATGTCAAAATTCAAAATTAACAACAAAATTTGACCTCTGTATTGGAGTTGCTCTTACTGTTAAAATATAAAAAAATTTATGATTATATTTATAAAATTATTTGTCTAGTATATATGGTTTTGTAACGTTGTCCATTTAGTTGTAATAAGATACTTAGTTGTAGATTAGTACTACATAAAAAAACGAACTACACACATCTAAGAAATTCACATATACCTTACGAATTCTATTTAATACTTTTTATGTTTATATCCAATTGTCAATATTAGGTTCATAGATTGAATATTTGTTTTTCCATATTCATGTTCAAATGTTATTTGTGATTTGGGTTTTACAATATATGTAGTGTCATCGATGTATGGAACAAAAGTACAACGATATTTCAAAAGGACGTCGGACGGTTTACTGACAGTGAGGCATGACAGAGAGAAGCAAAGGTTATGGGTTGGTTTAAAAGGGATTGGTGTTGCTGGGCTGTTATGGCCCAGAATGTTTGTGGCTCGTAATGTACCATTGTTAAAGGTCTGGATCAACCTAGGAACTAAAGTGTCCCAAACACCACAAGTAAACTGTTTCCTGGGTGAAGTTGAATCCCCACGAGAGCTCTTGTGAAAATTGCCGAAAGGTAACCACTTCGAAATTGAGACATCGGTCCGACGTCAAAACAACCCGGCCCTCCGCTTTTAGTCCTGGTTTAAGAAGGTGTTTACACATTCCAAATGCAAAGTTTTGAATATGTGGCTAAAGATGCAATAGGACGGGGGAAAATGTACAATGACGTAGAGACAAGTTATGAAATGGTGCTCTAAAGGACATGGTACCCCAGCGGTAATGAATCCCATAATTTTGTATATGTTATAGGACTATGGGGGAGGGGTTGGGGTGAAAGGGTTCGGTGATTTTGACCCACCTTTGAAACGGTTCTTTATTAGCCTAGGTTTCCTTTTCAAATGCAAGGCTGAAAATTCGGTCCCAGAGGAAGCAGACGAGTAATAGGCACTGTGCTTATTCAAAGCAAGATTTTTGGGAGGAACAATTCCAGCTAACAGTAATATATATTCTAGATTTATATATATAGGCCTCGTGGGCAGGCCGACCTATGTATAATTTAGTGTACTTAGAAAATAATTACAATAATAAATTCAAGGCCCATCATATTGTTGCGGTGGTCCATACAAAAAACGAAACACTTTTCATTTTGGATGAATTTGGTTATCTATCCACCATTTCTGTCTACTTATTCACCTTGTTCATCTTAGTCAGCCTTCTTTTATGAAGCCTTCTCCTAGCTAGTACAAAGACATACCATAAATCGGTTAACCACATCCGGAGACGTGGAGATCCAAGGCTTCTGCCAGCATGAGGTTCTGCAAAACTTCATAACATAACGGGAAATGGACACTTTAGGCACTTTGTATTTTTATGAATTATGCATAACAACACCTAATATCTATAAATAGGGTACTGCTAGATCAAACCCTCTGAATAAATAACCCCTAACATAATATTAACATAACTTGGCAGTAAACTCAGAGTCTAGCATTACCAAATATTACAGGCAAATGGGGTTTCCCCGTTAATGTGTTGGACAACTATATTGGTTATAAGATGGTCAGGTTACAACTGATCACCCGATTTTACACAACACTTCATTCCTCCACGGGAATTGTTGAAACTGTCCATAACGTCAGTAATAAAACAAACGAGTGATGAAATACTTGGCCCGTTATTACACCGAAACAGGAAAACAATCAGGTCAAAGTAGAACAGTTCAAAAGTCATTTGCCAATAATGATCAATTGCGCCGAGCAACGCGGGGTTTAAACTTGATTCCCCCAGCAGGGATAGATGACGTTACTACTCCAGTGTCATTTATTTTCTCTTTTAGTTCGCGGTACACCGAGTCCCACACTGATTTTGCCCGGTCGTTCAATGGGTGGTTAACAATTTCAAGGCCAAGCCTAACCCTTTGATCCCCTGAGTTAAACTGCATATAATATATAACAATAAATTTCCATTCTATCTCGTTAAAAGAATCGTAATCAACACCAAAAGTAACATCATAAAGTACTCACCCCTTCATACCAGCACTCCCTGTAGTATTGGATATTCCTAATAGTAAATATCCCAGAATCATAGTTGTGAATCTGAGTGGGGTTGTCTTCAGGATAGATTACAGAAAAACTGGCAAATTTTTTAACCAAGATGGGATCGCACCGTATGTCGCCCTGAAATACCTTGGCAACAAAATTGATCTGCAATAATCAAACAAACAAACAAACCTTGGTGACATTAAACTCTAAAACAAAAAGACAACTGATCTAAACAAACTAAATTTTTAACATTTTTCTAGTTAACATATCTTATGTCTGTTTACAAATATAACATACACATGAGTGGGCATATCCCAGCCTGCGCTGTTCGACCCGAGGGTCAGGTACACTGTCCCATATCTCACATTCACCGTCCTGCACTTTAAGCACAACAAGAAACCAGTGATCCGCGGCGACATCCTCAACAGGGATGAAAATCTGCAACATGGGATAATATTTTTTTACATGTATGTACTTAGCCACACTACACATTGTATCAGAAACAACCATAAAACAACAACTATTTCTAAAAAAAACAAAACTAAACATACATTGCTGCATTCGTGTAGTTGGCCCTTCAATGTCCGCAAACCACATACGGTGATGGTGCTGGAAATATGACTCTCCTTATTATGGCCGCTGGAAAATTCCACGGCACGCTCCTGCATGAACAACAAATAAAGTGATTGGCCAATTATATGCCAAAACTTTATAATTTATCTATTCATCAATTTCTACACTTACAGCAAAATAAGTTGGCAGGAACCAGAATGTACGGCTAGATCCAACAGAATAGCCTCCCATGATGTTGATTATCTGAAACAGGTTACAGAACAGAGTCCGGCATTATGGTCACAATTTTGAAACAAAAGCCATACTATAGATTTGAACAAAATTTACAACTGTCTGTTAGTTATAAAAAATCACACATACCTCGCTACTAATGGACTGTTTTGCAGAGAGGCACTTTAAATCCCAACGAGTTACACTATACAGACCATATCGACCTATTTCATCGCTGCATGATGTATTAACGAAATTTGAGCTTTTACAATCCACTTTTAGTATGGAAACTTAACAACGGATCCATTCAATCACTAATCCTAGTAAACTATTTGACAGATCCCGGGCAATAAAAATAATGAACATAGACCCGAACTTAGGGTACATCCGATTTCCCTATAAAAAAATTATATCCTCAACTACCCCATCATAAATCTTTGTCATATTATAAAAAACTACTCAATTACCACGTTTGAAATAGTATTGTTTTCAAATGGCCTACAGAATAACGTCAGTCAATATAATATTTCCTGAGCAAGTCCAGTAACTATGATCATTCCAAAAAACAAGATAAAACAAAAAATTCTAAAATGTTAATACAAAATCTACCACCAACCTCTCTAGAATCCCTTCGCTCCGGCCTTTGCGGCTGAATAAGTAGGACAACAGGTCTGATTCTTTTGCTGACAGGTCAGCTATGCCATGGTACTTCCTCCCTCCCGGTTTTTTCAGTGGCTGGGTTCTATCATCTGCATCCTTATTTGCTTCATCATACCCTTGTCTCATTTCCCTCTGAATAACATCAAAACATCTCATCACGGTAAAAAACTAATGTCTCATAGAACACTGCACAAAAGTATTGACAACAAATTCCACGAAACTCTAAATATGAATAATTGTCATTTACTTACATTAGGCGATTGCTCAACTCCTAAATCATCCCCCATGTCGTCCGCTCTCAGACAACCACCTCCTTTAGCAACAACAGCTTCATTTACCTTCCTCACTAGCACGGTAATCTCGTCCTCAGATAACTCCTTACAGGCTGACCCTTTTAATGTGCAGAGGGCCTCCCTTAGCTGCAAAATTTCTGGCCCTAGTACACACACGGCGGACTGCAACTTCACAATTAATTGTTGTATGTAGTTCATGTCAGACCTCAGGTCAGCCATATCATCAACAACGTTGGCTTTAAGACCCGTGCTACTATCATAGGAACCTCCAAAATCAGTTGATCCGGTGCCCATGTACCTCTTCGACACCCACACACCTTTCGGTGCATAAAACCCACCTAACTCTTCTACCCTCTCATACATCCTGCAACACATCTTCTCATCCCATGACCTTACTGGCAATGGCATAGTGGGAAATAAACATGTTCTTTCGCGCAATACAGTGAGATAAAAGAGTTGGAGAAACAATACACATCCCTCTACATAAGTGGATTCGCAGCTCTGGTACATCCTGACTCCATCAACCATCTTTCTGTAGCCAAACTCAGCCCAGTTATGCTTCCTTATGGCAGTTGGGTGGGTCAGCGGCACCAACAGTGACATATCAACATACCCTAGCCGCGAGGGACATAACACAGTTGATAACATAAACAGTGCAAAACATACCATCCACAGTTCTTCATCATTGTATGTGCCCACCACCATGTGCCTAAGCTGCTGCAGACTAATATCACCATCCACGCCACATAATTGTTTTTTCCAGTGATTAATCTCTAATTCCTTTGTTGACGAGTTCGTATCAACTATAGTCCCCCAACACTTCACGCCCATCACACGATGGAAGTCCTTGTACGTGATAGACAGGTTCCGACCATGTATGTTAATGGTTGAGTTCTTCACATCAAAATTTTCTACCAGCATTTTGCACAGCGAAGGGTTCACCTCAATGCCACGCCACCCTAGGACACAACCAAAACCCATCTCTTCTATCGCAACTATGCGATCATTCGGAATGCGTGCGGCTACACGTTCTAACTGTTTTGTATCACATGCTGATATTTTATTCATCTCCATTTCAACATCATTCGTCCTACGACTCCCATCAACCTTATACAAAAAAAATCACCATCCATCACAACTATACACTATAAAAACCAAAGAACTACATATAAAATTGACATATGATATAATCGAATTCAATTCACTGTCTCAAATGAAATATACTACTTATCAAATTCACGTCTCGCGATACTGGTACCTGATCATCATGTGCGGAGGTCATGCTGTGCGATTGGAGTGCATAATCATCACCAGAAACCCTGTTAATTCATAAGAACACGATTAATACGATTGTTCTTCAATTATCGATAACATCTTCCTTCTGTACGAGTTTCCTCAGTTCAAAACCAACTACATTTTTCGACACTTACGAACGCCTTCCAGGTGTGCCGTCCGATCCATCTGCCTGTTCCACGCACATTCTCTTCCCACCAGAAGAAATACAGCTTCTTTGTCGTTCATGTTTGCTCCCCAACATCTCCTGCAGAAATAATAAACCGGTACAAAATCAGGATCTAACCACACAGGACCCTGATCACGGGATTTCTACCCGTTCATTTTCCAATTCCATTCATCGCTTCCCTTCGCTTGTTTATCAAATTAACAGTCTATCACTAAAGCCCAAACCAAAATAACATAAACATTATAGAGTTTGGGAATCTACAAAATTGAGATGCGACCTAACCTACACCTCCACCGCTTCAAATCTACATAACTTATTAATACAGGTGTTTACCTTGCTCGTCTCCGATATAAGAAAAATCTTCTTCTTCAATCCTCAGATATTGTCCTCGTTAGACCACCAGTTGCGAAATATGTCGATTGCAATATTAACAGATCGACATCAATAATCCGCTCCAAATAGAATCTCAACACGCCGCCAATCTCACACCAATGATTTGGGAGTCGGTCCTTTCTTTCTACGTGCTAGATCTCCGAATTTTCAGAGGACAGATAAAAGGAGGATTCCACGAAATATAACCTGCAAAATCATTCGAACATTCGCACGTGAGAGAAATTCAATCGGCTGTAAGAAAATATTCACAGGCCAGCTGGCGAATAGGACAACTAACGTTTTCCATCCGGCAATCTTCGCGCCGGGCGCGAAGTAGAATTCTCCTTAGCAAGTGCTTTAATTTTTCACCAAGACAATTTGTAGCTATTTAATTAAGGGAAGACAAAGCTGGTCTTGGTTATGCTCGACCCGAGAAAAAGGTCCGTTTATCTTCCCCAACGTATTCAAACCCCATTTAACAAGGGTGAGTTAAACGTTTTTTAAACAAACCTGCGGGTCCCACTAAATCCACTCGGTCGCACACTCTTTTCGTTTATCCATTGGTTCGTGGTGCTCACGCGTTGAGTTGAAGAGTGGGATTGTTTGACTGTCTTTTGCTTCTTCCAACTCAGCGAGTGAGCTCCTCTGAAACAGAGCACTCTCTCTCTCTCTCTCTCTCTCTCTCTCTCTCGCTTTATGTTCATCTCTATCTCTGTGCTGCACGCTCTTCTGATTCCAACAGTGGTGAAGAGGCTTTATTGAGCCTCCGGATTTGTCACATTTTGTTCCCCCATACAACTCTCTCTGCTTTCTTCTGTTTTTTCTATTCCTCTGTGTTCTATCTCTGCTTCATCTTTCATTTTTTCTGTTTATTTTCAAAACAAAGCCATGACAGTGAGCAACGCAACCGGAAAAGTACGCCTGGTGGTGGAGGTGGTGGCGGCCCACAACCTCATGCCAAAAGACGGCGAAGGCTCATCGTCCCCATTTGTCGAAATCGAGTTCGACAACCAGAGGCTCCGAACCCAGGTGAAGTACAAGGACCTGAACCCGGTCTGGAACGAGAAGCTAGTCTTTCGTGTCAAGGACGTGGCTGATCTTCCCTACAGAGCCATAGAGGTCAATATATTCAACGAGAGGAGGTCCGGCAACAGCAGAAACTTTCTGGGAAAGGTCAGAGTTTCAGGGTCTAATATTGCTAAAGAAGGTGAGCAGATTCCTCAGCTTTATACACTCGACAAAAGAAGCCTCTTCTCTCATATCAGAGGCGAGATTAGCTTGAAGCTTTACCTTTTGACGAGAGAAGAGGTCAAAGAAACCGGGGCTAATGGCATAGTGAGTTCCTCTGTTTCCAACTCTGCTTCGTCTTCTGCTTTTTCGAAGAAAAGCAAGAAACTTCAGGGCCAAAACTCGGTCATTGCTTCGCAGAACCAGCTGGTTCAAGAATCAAAGTCATCAGGGCAGGGCCAGAGTACCAACAGTCACTCAAAACCTGTTGAGAACAATCAAGGAGTGATGATGAAGCCTATTCTGATAAAAACAGGCCCTGTTTCTGCATTTTCCGGCGGCGGCGTCGGAGTTACCGGCGTCGGAGGTGCTCTTGACGTCAATGGGATGACGGAGTTTTCACTGAAGGAGACGAGGCCTCAGCTCGGCGGTGAGTCTTTGAAAAAGGATAAAACTAGCTCTACTTATGACCTTGTTGAGCAAATGCAATATTTGTATGTGAAAGTGGTTAAAGCTAGAGACTTTTCTGTTTTTGGTGGAGGGGAGGTTGTGGCTGAAGTGAAGTTGGGGAATTACAGAGGGGTAACAAAGAGGGTGAGTTTAAACTATGTGGAGTGGGGTCAGGTGTTTGCTTTCTCTAAAGATTGCATACAGTCTTCAATGGTGGAAGTGTTTGTGAAGGAGGGGAACAAAGATGACTTCTTGGGGAGGGTGTGGTTTGATTTGAATGAGGTTCCGAGGAGGGTTCCGCCTGATAGTCAGTTGGCGCCGCAGTGGTATAGAATGGAGGATAAGAAGGGAGACAAGTCGAAATCGGGGGAGGTGATGATTTCCATTTGGTTCGGGACTCAGGCAGATGAGGCATTTGCTGAAGCTTGGCATTCCAAGGCTGCAAACGTGAATTTCGATGGGCTTAGTTCTATTAAGTCCAAGGTTTACTTGACACCAAGGCTTTGGTACCTCAGGGTTAAAGTGATTGAAGCTCAAGACATTGTTCCCTGGGAGAAAGGGTCTGCAATGATGAGGTTCCCGGAGCTTTCTGCGAAAATTCAGGTTGGGAATCAGATGTTGAGGACCAGGATTGCGCAGCCTAGCAGTGTGAGGAGCCTCTCAAATCCTTTATGGAATGAGGAGATGATGTTTGTGGTGGCTGAGCCAATTGAGGACTACTTGCTTGTCTGTGTTGAGGATAGGGTTGGCCCGGGGCGTGATGAGATTGCAGGGAGAGTGGTGATTCCGGTTGCAGCAATTGAAAGGCGGACAGATGATAAGCCTGTTGTTTCGAGGTGGTTCAACCTTGATAACAGCAGCCATTTCACCAATGCAGCTGGAGAGTCCAAAGTGATGACTAGGTTTGGGTCTAGAATTCATTTGAGGGTTTCACTTGATGGAGGTTATCATGTGCTTGATGAGGCCACAATGTATAGTAGTGATCTTAAGCCGACTGATAAGAGGCTTTGGAAGCCTCATATTGGTGTGCTTGAAATGGGTATTTTAGGGGCCACTGGGCTTATGCCAATGAAGATCAAAGAAGGGAAAGGAGGGTCTAGTGATTCTTATTGTGTTGCGAAGTATGGACAGAAATGGGTTCGAACTCGAACTGTTGTTGATAGCTTGTCGCCTAAGTGGAATGAGCAGTACACTTGGGAAGTGTTTGATCCTTGCACTGTTGTAACCATTGGGGTATTTGATAATTCTCGAATTGATAAGAGCACGGCCAACAATGCCGGAGTCCGTGATTCTCGGATTGGGAAGGTTAGGATCCGATTGTCCACACTTGAGTCTGATCGAGTCTACACTCACTCCTATCCACTCTTGATGTTGCACCCTTCCGGTGTCAAGAAAATGGGTGAGCTTCATCTGGCTGTCAGGTTTTCTTGTGCCAATATGGGTAACATGCTCAACATGTACACTATGCCACTGCTTCCCAAGATGCATTTTGTGCAGCCTTTGACTGTGAATCAACTGGAGACCCTGAGGTATCAGGCTATGAATGTGGTGGCATCGAGGCTTAGCAGGACAGAACCACCTTTGGGGAGAGAGGTGGTGGAGTACATGCTTGACCATGACTCGCATATGTGGAGTATGAGAAGGAGCAAAGCCAACTTCTTCAGGCTAGTGAATGTTCTATCAGGGCCTGTTGCTTTTGGAAGATTTGTGGAGTTGATGCGGAGTTGGCAGAAACCAATCTGCTCTGCCTTGTTTGTTACAACTTTCTTCTTGTTAGTTGCATTTCCGGAGCTCATAATCCCAATGATTTTGCTATATATGGCACTTATTGGAATGTGGCGGTTTAAGTCCCGCCCTCGTCACCCATGTTTCATGGACACTAATCTATCCCATGCTGAGAGTGTTTATGCTGATGAGTTGGATGAGGAGTTTGATTCATTCCCAACGAGTCGGAGTGCAGAGATTGTAAGGATGAGGTATGACCGTCTTAGGAGCGTGGCTGGGAGGATTCAGACTGTTGTTGGTGATGTGGCTACACAAGGTGAAAGGTTCCAAGCATTGCTTAGCTGGAGAGACCCAAGAGCTACATTCTTGTTTGTGATCTTCTGCTTGATTGCTGCTGTAATGTTCTATGCTGTGCCGATTAGGGTGGTTGTGGTTCTGTTGGGATTGTATGCACTCAGGCCGCCAAGATTCAGGAGCAAGCTGCCTTCTCAACCTTTGAGCTTTTTCAGGAGGCTGCCAACCCGGGCTGATAGCTTGTTGTAGACCTTCGAATTAGCTGCTTGATCATCATCTTAGAGGTTTGGAGCTTTTCATGGCTATCTAATTTAGGAGTTCAGCTATAACTTCTGGACATATATAGTAGGGAAGGCCTTTTGTGTTTGGCAAGTAGGATAGTCTTCCTTTTCAGTTTAGCTGTTTGGTATGTACTATGTAGGCTGTTCATTAGGTATTTAATTCAGATTTAGGTAGTAGTTCACTAGGAAATGGTGGTTCAAGGGTTAATGACTTAATGTAAGAATGTAAGCAAGTACTAGCTATCATTTCGTTTATTAAAAACTGCTTATTCCTCCATGGCATTATATAATGTGTACTTGCATACCTGACATTTTCGATCTGATATATAACTGAATATTGAAAGCTGTAAACATTATGGACATAAAAATTGCATGTATTACTCAGAGCAGTAAAGCTGAGAATTGATCCAATATTAATTTCGTGTTTGGATCTTATTTAATATATGATTGAAGCATCAATGTGTATAGACCCTTACTTTCAATAGCTTCAAAGGTCTAATCTGTATGATGGCCTTTTGACTACTCATAATTCCTTCCAATGCGTATGTCATTTTCTTCTCATGGATTTCTGTTGAACAGATGATAAAAACCTCAACAGAAAATTGTATTGGACTATGACTTCCGATTAATTTCTCCTCCCTTTGTTTTAGTAACAAGGATTCACTGTTTCTAGATGATCTGCTACTAGAGTTAAGCATAACCAAGTACTAAGCATGATAATAGAAGGATTAAAACCAAAGAGTCGTAACATGTCATAGTAAGATCTATTGAGGTTCTTGTACTCACCACTTAAGTTCAACAAATCAAAAGTCACTGGGCAATCAGCAATACTCCTGAGTCCTGACCTTGGTAATTGAAGACCATACTTTATGATGATCCTCCCTCGAAGCTCTTACAATACAAAGCCTAGTAATCTCATTGACATACTTGACTGCAAATTACATTGTGCAACACAATATGAGTCTTTTCAACCTTGAAATTAAAGATGCTCAAAATATGAACACAAGTATCATTAGACAACATAACTTACCTTGGAACGATCCAAGTGAAGAAGCCAGACCACCCTCCCCAAAGTTGACAAGAATGCCATCTTTGATGGCTTTTGTTACATCATATGTGGTAGTGATAACAGGATCTTTCTTTGCAAGTTCTTTATTTGGATCCAAGATAACCTCCAATGTAACCCACCATTATTCTTTACCTGTTCACAACACATCATTTGGTTTATCAAATATAATGTAGGAACGTTCAGGAGCAGAAGTATATATGAAGCTGCTATAAACCCAAATTTCTTAATCGCGAATTCAAAAGACAAGTAGTTATAAAGCTGAAACATGCATCGCAGCAATGTAATCAACGACGCAACATGTATAAGTCAACACAATGGGTTGCAAACTTCACACACCATGGGGTTTTGTACTGTTTAGGGCTTATTCCAATAGCTGAGAAAATTGTCGATGGACTATGCCATAAGCGTGGGAGATTCCATTATCAATACAAGACCCCATGGTGTGTGAAGTTTGCTGGAGCTGGAGAAGTAAATAATACTGAGAATTGATCATTAATCTAATTTTGACTGGATTTCAGTAAGAAGGAAATTAAACAGATTTACAAATTGCATTATTGAACTTTCTGTTGTTTACAAGGGGACTGTAGATGTCTGCATCAAGACTATTATCGTTTACAAAATTCTATCTCATGAAATGACAGGTCTCAACTTCTAGGCCTTGTGTTCAATATTAGAATTCTAAGTTCTACTGCTGAGAAGCTTTTTAACATAGAAATGATGCCAGCCGTGGATCTGTGCGGTGTGGAAGACTAGTTCGGGCTCCCAAACCTCTACAGCAGGTAGCCGCCTGCAATTGGAAGTGTATTATCAAGGTCATGAGCAAATACACGTTACAAAATACTACCACAAAAAACTATGATTTGTGTCAGTCAGCCATTTAGCAGTAACATATTTACTAATATAATACCCCGAAAATTCATATCTAATTTCCAATCAGTTCCCGAATATTATTAAGTTGGTCATTATCCAATTTTATTAGAAGAGCATGAAAACGAAAGGGTTCGAAATATTAATTGTGCGGAAACGTTCAATTTGACGAGTCTAAGAGTTGACTTTTGACTCATTGGGTTTCTTAGAAAACTTCTTGTATGAAAGTCGTAGAATTCGTCGATACGAATTCGTGGACATATGACACGCCTAAATCGGAGTTTGTATGAAGAAGTTACGAATCAAAAAGTTTTTGGACATTTTTGAAAAATAGTACAAATAGGGGAATTAAAGAGAAAAATGGGGAGAAAAATCAGAAATTCGAATCGGTACTGTTCACGGATACTGTTCACCCAAAAAAATCCAGAAAATTCTCTCTCATGAGCAGCCGACTTTGGACCGCCGGATCTCCGCCGTCCGGCCACCATAGAGCGGCGCAGCGGTCACGTTTGAAAGGTTGCTGCGTCCCTTGTCTATTGGTAGTAGCGCCACCTGCCATATCGCCGCTGTTTCGGAGCGGTAAACCCCGAAAGTTCTCCCGAAAAAGCATATTTCGCCGAACTTCAACTCATCGGATCTCCCTCCTCCGGCAACCAATCGGTAAGATTTTTGTCCCATTTTGAAGGTCTCATTCCATACTACAAACACTCCAAAAGATTTAACCTAAATCGTTGTGTGCTAGGAGAATCGAAGAAAAGAAATCCTAGGTTTTTAAATTGGGGCTTTTCGGGTTTTGTTAAATTGAAGTATTTAGGCTTAGAATTAGACTTTGTGGTGAACTAGGAAGTTGTTAGGAATGTCATTTAGATTGTGGTTGTCAAATTTGGTAGTCATTTATGGCGGCCGGTGAACAGTGGCGCCGCATGAATAGTACCATGAACAGTTATGGTAAACAGTGCTCTGTAAAACAGTAAATATGAACAGTAGTCTGTAAATAGTAAATGTGAACAATGTTTAGTAAAACCATGAATAGTGTTTATATGAAAAACATTTAGCTGTACTGAAAATCGTCACATGATATTTTACGTATCATTTTCTAAGCATTTTATCATGCTATTAGGTGACCGACGAAACGAGTGAGGAAATTACTTTCAGTGTCGTGGAAGTTGCACGCAGGAAATAAAGTGAGTAAACCTCACAATGATCATCATGATCGAAGTAATACTATAATTATTGAATTTAGTTTGAGTTGTCATCATAGTCGTTGCATCACTAGTTATAAAAATTATTTTAAAAATATGTTTTGGTTTAAATTACGTGAACTTGATCGTCTACGGTTAATGGGTAAGTGAAACGCTATTTTAATAAATGATGTAAAAAAGATTTTAGTGATTATAGACTATGGTAAATGTGAGTAAATCTCACTACGACGAGCATACCCTTGGTGGTGACTCATATTTACGTTTTCTTAAAAAAAATCGACTATAACATGTATATGATATAGTAAGTTGTGTATGTGTATAAAATGGTAAATACGATATATATATATGAGTTGCTATATTATATACTGTTACGTTTTTATTTCCAAATGAATTATACTGTGGCAACTATATATATTTTATTTGAGCAAGAGTCGCTTGTTGTAGTACAATAACATGGGTGAATTGTTATTGTACGTGGTTTTAACATTGAGTTTTGTTAAAACATTTTCTGTCTTTGGACGTGTTGGCATGTCGGAACCTAGCCTTGGCCGGGCGAAAGTTACGATGCAGTTAGAGCTCTAGTCTGTCTGCCGGTGTACTGGCATGAGACGTAACAGATGAGTTACCGGCTTATGAGTATCCATGTTTTTGGATATTGGGTAACAGATGGTTGCCCAATGTCTGGCGGCGTACTAGCATGAGAAGTAACAGATGAGTACATGAGTCTCATGCGTACCCATATTATAAATGTATTTGGGTAAACAGATGGGTTGCCCGATTCTCATGAACACTTATATTTTCAGATATTATTAGACAACCAGATGGGTCGTCCTGTAACTCATGAGTACATTATAATTAAATATTTTCAATATTTTTCTTTTGTATTTATATGCGAGTTATATTGTTGTGTTTCTCATACGAGTTGCAAAGCTTACCGGGTTTGTTTACAATCCTGGTGCACCTATTCGATGGTGTAGGGGATAGTTCTGCATGTGTAGATTAATATAATTAAAGGGCTTTCGCAGAAGATTGTCGAAGACTTTTTTATGCTGTTTGTGGTGAGGATTGAGTGAATTTTACATTCCCATTGGTTGTGTATTATTCAAGTCAACTGAGTCATGATGTGGACTCAGTTTCGATACAATGTTATGATAAGATGATTTCAATATATTTGAGATTGTTTTAGAGTTTTCATGGCTTTGAATTCGAATTTTTATCATTCGAAATTCGGGGTCGTGACAACTTACCACTTGAGCAGCAAAAGGGAGCATTTTCTCTGGTGGCATGTTGGTGCAAACAGCTGCAGTCAATGAAATGCCGGATCATTAAATAAAAAAAATACAAGTGAGAACAGCAATGACTAGGAAGACAAACTGAACTCTGAAACCAAATTGTTACTACTGTATTGTTCTTAAGAGGAATCGTAATATTGTATGATTGACTGAGGGAAAGGTGCAAAATGTAAAATTTGCAGCAGCATTTTAATTGAACTTTAGGAATCCAAGGAATACTTGGATCATTTCTTAAAAAACTAATACACAGAGGTTGATTTGACTTGAGATCCCGTATGTCATGGATGGCTTATCTAGTTCTAACTACTGAGTTCTGCTTGTAGCCCAACCACAGCCCCATGCCACTGTAACAAGATTAAACTAGCAATCCTAACTCTTAGGGCTTCCAAGAATGAAAAAAGTCGCTTCTCTTGAAGCTGAACAGATACAATTTTATATATGCACCAAGTTCTCAGTGAATCAGAAACCACATTTTCTTATCAATGATCAAAAGGTGCTGACAATCAGTTAAGCACGATAACAGTAAACAATTAACATACCATAAATAACTGCTCCAATAAAACTATCTCCAGCACCTGTTGTATCTACCAGCTCAGAGGGTGGTATTTTTTCAGCTGTTCCCAAAAATAGCCGTCCAGACACTGTCCCTATTCCGCTGGCTCTCAATTTTGTCACTGGCTGAGAGGATATAAATGGATAAACTTACAATAATAGACCTTTATAAATAGCAAATATAATCATGACATGCAGTTATCATATTTCAACTATTGTAAAATTCAATTGATTAACTGATGCTGCCCAGCTGTAACTCATTCTTATGATTGACTGCAGAATTATTTTCAACCCTTCTGGGCTGCTTTCATTTAATTTTGCCGAAAAAGCAAAAGGAGTCTACTCTTCATTGTCAATAGAAAGTGGCTTACCGATGAAATATAAGTTGGTATGGCTATGCTGTCATCCTTTCTCTGCTTCAGCACTTCAAATAAGCTGTCCACGTCCATTTCTTCAGTCTGAGGAGGCTCTGCAGGCAAGGAATGTCAATGAAAATTGTAAATTTTCTGATCCAAGGATTTTTTTTTTTTTTTAAACAGACCATGTGTACAAAATTCAAAGCCACATTATACGTTTCATACTGTTTCCTCCTCAGTAAGACATCAATACCTTCTACACTTCTCTCAAGCATTATGCATCCATCTTCACCCAAGGTCACAATTGCATACTTGAGCTTTGGCAATTTCAAAAGCATTGAAACAAGAGCACTTGGAAAAGATTTCGCTTCTGTCCATGCCTGTAACCCACAACAAGACTTAGTAATAAATGAGGACCAACTTAATTGTAAAATCAGTAATCACATATCATATCTTGAGTGAAATATATTCAATAAGTATCTTATTTTAACTAATAAAAGTATAATAGAAGAAGAGCAATAATCTTGAAAATCAATTATATAAATGAGTTAAAAAAAAAAGTTTCTTTGGTGGTTCTTTTATCAGCTGAAATGTATGGATAGAGAACCAAATGGTATATCATGGAGGAACAAATGACTTGCCTTTGGAAAATTTACTGAGCATATGGCATACTCAGCCAAGTTTAGAAGATCATCCAACCCTTCTCTAATCCTTTCAGCATCAATTAATATAGGTATCTTCCGGCGAGTAGCCTGTAAGACTTCAACTATGGTATTTATTCTTTATACTCGGTAACAACTTTCTTAAAAGCAAAAAAAAAGATACTAAAGATAAGCCTAAGAGTGAGAAGTTAGATCGTGGAAACATGAAGACAATACTTACCTCTTGTGCAACAATTAAAGCAGTTTCATGTAGACGCCCATCAAAATAAGCAAGTCTTGCTCCATCCAATGCAGATGATAAACTTGAAGGCGTAAGGTCCTCCGGTATCATAGGAGGGTATCCTGGAGTATGAATACAAGTACGAGTATTCCTGAAAATGTCAAATGGGGATCAGAATCCAAAAGAGCATTGTAAGATGCTAAACTTGTATATATTCCTGATTAAGTAAAATCATAGATAAAGTTGAACAACATTGCCAGCGCCCACTAACCACCACATTCATACACAAGTACGTGCAATTTTAAGGTTCTGTTTAAGTTGGTTTCTATCAAAGAGGTCATGAATGAAAGACAGTAATGTTTCTGAAATTTTGATTTTTTTTTTCGCAACATAAACAAGTGATTAGTTCTATTTTGATTTCTTCTTAGCCCCTCTTTATCTACTTTTGTTGTTGTTATCGTACATGTTCAACTTCCATTTATATCTCAATACGTGTGTGTGTGTGTAGAGAGAGAGAGAGAGAGAGAGAGAGAGATGTACGCACGTTTCGTTGTCAACAATAATGTAGGTAAATGGTGAATTACCCTCCTCGGCAACCTGAAACAAAACAAGAAACCAAAAATACAGCAATATTAATCTATGTACGACCAAATGGGAGCCAATAAATCATCAAAGCAGTATTACTTGGCTACCAAAGCAATGAAAAGTGACAGTTTCTAACAGGAAAGGAATTACAAATTCTCTTAATACCTTCTGCCCACTAATTTCACATTTATAATGAAGTTACTTTAAAATGCCCTACTAGATTTTGCAATGTCCAAAGCTAATCCGATCTTTCAACGACAAGCTCATCATATAGAGCTGCTAGCATTTTACACATTCATTCATTACAGTAGCACCAAGCTACATTACAAATGTGCTGGCTCAAGATTCCCTGAAATACTTACAAACGCACACATTACGGCAGCGTAAGCGCTAGTTCAAAATTATAAGACTGTAGTTTCCCTTTGAAATGCTCACCACAACAAAAGAAGTATCGACGCCATCGGCTTGTAGCTCCTCCAGTATACCCCTGCCTTGCGTATCATCCGCAACCTATCACATCGCAACGCTTACAAAAGTTAAACACGCGTCCTCAAAATGGAAAACCATCAGCTCTTCTGTATAAACAACATAGAGACCACAACGCAAGCACCTTGGAAATCACCCTGGGACTCAGCCCCAACCGAGCCACACAAGTCAAAGCATTGCTCGCATTTCCGCCTCCTTGAACCTTAAAATTGTACCAATTTCAACACCACAAATTTAGTAACAATACAGAGTCAACGCAAGTCGAAGAGTCAACGGCGGAAGAAACTGTAAGCAAACCTTTAAGCTGGTGGTCCTGATCTTATCGTCGGGCTTAGGATAAGAGGAGACGGCGGCGAGGAAATCCAGGCCCATGCTGCCGACACCGAGCTGCCATATCACATTTAATATCGTCATCAATTCATCACAGTGCTCATAACTCATAAGAAGAATAATGCAAAGTCGGAATCGGAGAAAGGAGTAGAGAGGTTAATACGTACGACGGTGCGGTTTTGCGGGAGAGGCGGAAGCGAATCGGAGGAGGACGACATTTTGAGCCTGAAATTGTGGTGGTTAGAAAGTGAAGCGATGAGAGTGTGAGACTATGGAGAGACGAGAAGATGGAGGAGGGAGCAGACCTGGTGTGGCGAGTTGTTGAAGAAGAAGAAGAAGAAGAAGAGAAATGAGGGGAGTTGAGGACAAGGGGGTTTGGGGTGGTGGTGGTGGTGTAAACAAGAGAAAGCATCTTGTCTGTTATATCAAGATTAGAGGGCAACGTCTCTGGTGGCGTCAGACTATGAGCTACACTTATTTGGATTAGTAATTCCTATATCAAGATTTGATTTTTTTGCCGACATTCGTCGGAATTAAATTTAACATATATTCTCGGTGATCAGAAAAAGAAAAGCGTTTATGATAAGATTCCGGCATACATTAGTTCGTAGTTGTTTGTCATTTACGTGATTTTTATTTGTGAGAATGTTCCATAATCTCACTGTTAAGCTTTCACATCAAAAACTTAATTTCTTTCGTTTCCATGACTGCCCAATTAGAGTTTTAGAAATACCTTTATAAAGTGTTTGAAGAAGATGTGATGTTTGCAAAATACATAACCAATATTAACTTGGGTATAAAGAACAATTTTAAAATATAAGATTGGTTTTGGATTAAGATGGGTCCATGAGAGCAGAAATTAGTTATAGTTGGAATGTGGATTCAAATCATGAGAAGCTGACAATTTCCTGACATTTTCCATCTGATAAGTTATATTTGGCTACAAGCAGGAGATGACTTACGGCCTCACAAATTTAGAATAACGGGAAGTTGTTAATCAACAAGGCATTGAACCCAAAAGGGAGAAAATACAAAGGTAGTAGTATCCAACTTACAACTCCATCCAGCTCGTATGTAATGAATCAATAACTCTCCAAAATTAGAAGCCATAGTCCTCTCTTTCCTTTTTGTTTTCTTCTCATCCTCCACAAATGGGACTCGGGCAGGAAGTTCAACTTCTAAACTACACCCATGGCTTACTTGAAACGCCACGGTCCTTTTTAAAACTGTACAAATTCAAAATATAAAATTAACAAGCTTCAAACCCAGAATCCATCGTTCCACGGACGCTTTCCAAGCAGACCTCCATGCTCACTCATACTTCCTCTCGCTCTGTAGAAAGTCGGCTTGCTTCGGATGGTTCTTAATGGCCCTGATCTATTGCCATGTCTAATTGGTAAGGATACCTCATTCCCCACCAAACTTGAAGCTGAAAACGGTCTGTTTTCCATGTCTTCAAGGGTCCCTGAGCTATACTCCATTGTAATGAAGGAAGAGGCTTGCCCGTAATTTAGTCGGGGAGTGAGTCCACCGGCATTCCACCAACTGCTATCGGAAGGGGCAAGATCACATTTAAAGGAGTCCGGGACAGAAGACTCCTTTTGACTATGGCAGTCCCCACCAGTCTCATCAGTGTCGTTGTATATCAGTTTCAGAGCCTGCACAACCTCACCCATAAAAGGTCTGTGAGTGACCTCAGGATGAACACACATGGAAGCAATGGCTGCCACTTTAGCCATATCATCAAAGTCATAAGTTCCAGCTAAGGCAGGATCCACCAACTGCTGCAAACCTTCTCTGCTGGTTAGCAACGGTCTTGACCACGTGACCAAATTCTCTTGGCCCTGAGGGTGAGACATATCAACAGGTTTTCTTCCGGAGAGAAGTTCCAGCAGCACAACTCCATAACTGTAAACATCACTCTTGACAAGTAAGTGTCCTGTCATCGCATATTCTGGGGCTACATACCTGTAAATCAATCGGCCATACTGTTAAATTCAGAATAACAAATAAAAGGACTATTAGTTTAATCTTGCAATAGGTAAATTTCAATTCATTTGGCATGTTTAGTACTTATCATAAACGATTAAAGGTTCTGGATTTCCTGAACAGCATAGCTATATGCCTCACAAAATATAAGATAACAGATCTTCAAAATGAATTCTTAAATCATGTTATGTGATTACCCAAAAGTTCCCATGACCCTTGTAGAGATGTGATGACTTCCTTCAGTTGCTTCCCTAGCCAACCCAAAATCGGAAACCTTGGGAGTGAAGTCGTCTTCTAGCAAAACATTACTAGCCTTGAAGTCTCGGTGAATAACACGTGGATTAGAATCTTCATGAAGATAGGCTAATCCCCTTGCCGCCCCAAGGGCAATCTTCATCCTTGCATCCCAGTCAAGAGGGCCATTTTTCTTGTCAACACCTAGAAATGAAATCATAAATAAAATTCGTATGAATTTTAAGGCTTCCAAGAAACCAGACTGAATATGAAAATCCTTGAAGAGAGGGGAAATCAAAAGGCCTATTCAGGTACTTTGGTAATATACATATATATATGGACAGAGAGGATTAGAAGCGGACGCATAGTGCGGATTTGCCCGTTCCGGCGACCGGCGACGCACAACGACGGCGCGGTAGTGCCGGCCGTGCTCTCCCCCCCCCCCCCTTGGTGCTCCTGTCTGTGCCGGCCGGAGCTCCAGCGCTATCCGTTGTGCGTCGCCGGAATCGCTGACGTCTGCACTTTTGGTGCACTGCAGACGTCTGCTCTATAACCAGCCTCTCTCTCTCTCTCTCTCTCTATATATATATATATATATATATATATATATATAATTGAGACGAGATTGGTTTTCTAATTCAACAAAACAATGTTAAGCCAAAGAAAGAGATTAAAGTTGAGAAGAAAGCATACCATGCAAATGGGACTCAACACTGCCATTGCGAATAAGCTCATATACCAAGCTGCGTGTGTGCCCTTCGATACATATCCCTATCAGTTTCACAAGATTACGGTGATGTAATCGGCTTAACATCTCAACTTCGGCAATGAATTCACGGTCTCCATTTTGATTATTGTCCCTTGTAAGCACTTTGACTGCTACTTCAGTCCCATCCTCCATGATTCCATGGTAAACACGTCCAAATCCTCCTTCTCCTAAAACCCTTTGAGAACTGAACTTATTTGTTGCTTTCTCAAGCTCAGAACGCGGGAATGTTTTAACAGAGAGAATACTGGTTGGCACGGTGGAAAATAGGGACACTGAAGTGGAGCTTGCAATGCTACTTGATAACATAGACCCAGTGCCTACATGATACACAGAAACGTCAATCAGTGTACAGTACACTTAATAGTTAAATATACTGTATCTGCAGCCACAAAAGGGGAATGCTTATGAAATGGAGTCAACATCTATTCTGTAAACAAACTCTATAAACCTGAACAACGAATCCCACAACCAGAGAACTGCTAACTGGCTTGCCAGCCTCAAGTCATGGTACTTTGGTTAATTAGTTTTTACAAGGTTATCCCAAGATACCATGATATATCAGGTTGTAAAAAAGTAGAGAATAGTAACAAAAACTGGAGAAAAAAAGGTTTTGGCTTTAGGTTATCCAGCTTTCAAAGGTTATCCAAAGACACCATAATATTGGGAAGTGAAAAGACAAAAGACAAAATTATCAAAAGCTGGAGATAAAGGTATTTGCTTTCTGAACTTTTAACACAAACACTATGTGATTACCACTATTTTATCCCAATACACGCTCGAAAGTTTTTGACAAATATATGCACCTATGTGAAAATTTTCACATAATTAGATCAAATTGATGTACAAGCAATGTAAGTGATTAGCCTAACAATGAGAACCACAACCTCAATAAGCAACCCAACTAAGTATGCTCCTGAGGGCCTGTGGGGAATAGAAGTGCATTGCTCTCCCTTACCCATAAAGTAAACCCAAAACTAAGAGCAATGACAATGGAATAGAAGTGCATTGCTCTCCCTTACCCATAAAGTAAACCCAAAACTAAGAGCAATGACAATGAAATAGTAACCAGGATCCAGGTAACTCTGAACATGAAAATCCATACTTACCATATCTTTTGTGGATTGATGATTCGCGTGCAGGACCGACAGCACTAGACGGTCTTCCAACTTTCCTCCATTTTATGAACACCAAGATTGCTCCAAGAATAACCAATAGGAGTACAAAGGCTGAGAGGGCAATAATGGCAATGGTTCTTATATTCATCCTCTGGTTCTTTCTGGGAAACTTCGCAGTGATAGGTAGGTTTTGAGGACTACTGGTTGGTCCATTTCCCTTCAAATATGGTGGTGAAGAAGGTATTCCTGATAATAATTGTTTCAGTCTCAACCACAATATATACTCAAATAATAAGCCAAAGAATACGAGATTTGGGATTGGTACCTGGGTAACTAATGTACAGCACTTCATAATTGCCAAAAATACTAAGATTGAGAGGCACTTTCTTGTGCTTAAATCTATCATACGTCAGCATCGCAGTGGTATTATCAAACTTCTCTCCTAAAGGAACCAAGTTAATATCCACTACTGTTCTTCCTTGATTTTGACTGTCAGCAGTTGCACCCGTTATTACAACTTGACTCTGTGCCAAATACGTGCCTTCAGCAACCTCAATCTCCAACTCACTCATTACTGGAAAAATATAATTAGTACCTATATCCAGTAAAAGTTTGATTTTCATGGGAAACACACAACCACAAGGTGAACCAAATGGAGATGCAGTAAGTGGATCCACACAAACTTGATCACAACCTGCAAATAATACCATGATAAAGAAGTAACTAACAAGGCACAACACAGGATAAACATTGTAAGAGATGAAAAAGGTTTCTTAGAGTTAAACAAACAATGTCTTCAGGTTTCCAAGATCTGAGTCCTAGTTTTGAAGTAGAGGCGGAGGCAGAAGTTGGACTAGCTACCCCTTTAACCCAGGATAGGAAAAGTTCAAGAAAGCCTCAACCTCATCTTACAAACCATGTAAATTAGCAGACCATTATTTTATTAGATTTTGATTACAGAAGTAGTTAAACCACACTAAAAAATTGCCTCAGCAGAGGAGTGGTTATAAGGCACTAAATAATTTTTGTTTAGAGATAATAAGCAAGGTGACACCCAACTAGCCAAATAAGGGTTCTTGGCCCTCTGAGCCAAAAAAAAAAATCTGAATATATCATTTGGTTTGAATATTCACCAATCTCAAAAATCTATTGAATGAGTAGATGTAGTAACAGGTAATGGCCCCTGACACTGACAAATTTGAGGCCCTATATTATTACCTGGGACTTTTGACGGAGCGGGAGCAACAGCATGGGGTCTTCCTTTCCCATGGTGATGGTGATGATGATGATGATGACGGAGTGGTGGTGCAGGCAAACTGCTGGGAGCTGAAATAGATAATTTAACATCAAGTCAGGTCACAGAAATGGAATATATGGTCAATATAATTTTGTCTTCAGGTGATATATACCTAAATAAACTGGAGAAGGTGCAGGTGCAAAGGATGCTGAAGCAGGCTTGGTCATTCGTCTTTTCGACAATTTTGAAAAATCATATGGAAAACGCATCAAAATTGACCTTGCTGCAAATGGTAGTACAACGATATATATCATAAGCTATACAAAGAAGTTAATTTAACCGAATGAGGACGCATAAATAAACACTGGCAAATAATTTGCAGCATTGATTTCCAACAAGAGTTTCTCTATATGAGTTCCGAAAAGTTAATTTACACCTCAACACCAATGTATTTAAGCATTTAAACAAAATATTGCCCCTGGCAAGTGGACTACACACAAATAGTAGCTCACTTACCGAAACCTCTCAAAGAAAATTGTTGATTCGAAATCTGAGGAGGAGTTAGTGACAATTGCCCTGAAATCATACGAAAACACGAATTAAATTACAGCTGCTAATTAGTACTATCTAGCATCACCAAAATGTGGAATATAAACTTCAATCACAAAACAAAAGATAATCAAACACAAATCCATATATGAACTTAAATTCAAATCCAAATTGCTGAAAATTGTGATGATATACCTGAGCAATAGAAAACCGAGTTGAGTTGGAGAAGAAGAACAAAAGGAAGGAGAAGCAGAATCGGTGGAGAACGCATTGTCTCTCAAATCCACAGAAAACACTATCAGAGGCAACGAGCTCCGAGCTGGAGAGAAGAACAGACTGGCCGGAGAATCCCACACTGTCGGTGAAGCAGCAGCGGCCGGCGGCGAGCCTCTCCGTCGCATTTCGAGACCAAACAGAGCAAATTCGTCATGGCTTTTTTGCGCAGGGCTGAGAAGGATAAGAGTGAGCGGCTACTGAAACAAAAGCTAAAACCCTAGGAGAGAGAAGAAAAAGAAGAGCCCGGACATTGCGGGTGGGCGGGCTCTTGCAGATCCATGAAATGCGGCAAAAGATCTAAGAGGAGCGGAGGGGTTTGTTTTAGAGAGAGAAAATGTGGGTGGCCTAGAGAGAGAGAGAGAGAGAGAGAGAATTGAGCTGAAGAAGAGATCTTGAGGTTGAAGAAGAAGAGGAGAGAGAGAGAGAGAGTGAGTGAGGTGAGGGACTTTATTGCTGCTGTCTGTGAGTGCGAGTGTTAGCTCCAGCAGGACCTGGTCATTTTGGGTAAAGAGGGCGGTGTGATCCACGCGCCAAGAGGAGGAGCGGGTCCCAATCTAAACGCTCTAAGGTTCGCGGCCGTTTCGTATCCCAGTTGGGGGAAAACCGTTTTTCTGTTGCGCTAAACGTTAATTTTTGAATGGCGTTAATTATAGAATACTACATCTCACCTGATTAGGAAGTTTCTTGTAATTTGACTGTCAGAATTTGAAATTTAAAATAGAGTATCTGCGTACTGTATTTGAAAAGAATTCTACCATCCCTTAGATTTTCGGGCCTATAGGCGGAGCGAAAAGATGGGGCTTCTTATCTTTTAACGTAATCACAATTTTTTTCTATGAATGCAACATAGTTTGCAAATTGAAATTTGCATACAAGACTTATCTACAAGTTAAATTCAATAATTTTTTTAAACAAAAAAGAAAAAAAATACAAAGGAGCCCTATAACATGACGGTTAGGGAATAAATCAAGCTGAATAGTTAAATTCAATAGTTAAATTGAAATTGTTCTTTTTCTATTACCCTAATTTCCAAGAATGCTAGAAACTAAAAAACAAAAAATTGATCTTTTTCGTAGAGGAGCAAATGACGAACAATTACAAAAAGATATAAATAATTATAGATATAGCCGACGAAAAAACAAGATCAAAGTATGATTGTATGAAACTGAGAAGAATTAACTAGAGTCACAGCCGAAAAGGAAAATTTAGAAAATCTAAAACTCTTTACTTCACTTTAACCTTATATACATAAATAATATTATTTTTAACTAAAAAATATACACGGCTTTTTTTTTCAGGGGCCTACCTAGGTAGGGGCTCTAGGCGGCCGCCTGCTAGGCCTAGCCCCAGGGCCGGCCCTGGTATAGACAGAGTAAATTTGATTCTGAAGTTTCTTGTAACCCTATGCCACATTAACAATAATAGTTCTTACCATCGAGGATAATGTACACCCTAAAATTGGGTTTTACGAGCACCTTATTTTTATTGTGTAGGTTTATTACTCTCTAGGCTAAATTAGACAATTAGTCATCTTCTTTCAGACATTAGTTGTTTTTACGATTGGGATATGTCGGGTCGGGTTTAGGCTTAAACCAAACTCAAATCGTTTTAAACGGTTTTACAAAAAAATAAACCACAACCGCATTTTAAATGGGCTTAGCCGAATTAAACGGTTTAACTGAATTTCAATTCGGTCTATATCAGTTTCGGTTGTAAAAATGGGTCATTTTATAATTCAGACATGTATTCATGCGCATTTTTCAGTTTCCAAGCCCAAATGGCTTCTCTTTTAACCACAAAGACCTAAAAGTTCCACAACTTACATATATCTCAACTCAAAAAACCTACATAAGTACTAAAGTTCATAGTTGCATCACATCACACTTAAAACATCACAACATAATTAGAAGTTCAACATACAGTACCATAAATCCATACCTAGCAGTTCAACATCACAATTCATAGATTAAGTTACAAACCACTAAAAACAAGAAATAAAAAATAACTAGCAGTCAAGTGTTCATCATAAATTAAAAAAATCTTCCATAGATTAAGTCCTAGTTGTTGCATTTCAACATCAGTAGAGTCAGCAACCAGCATCATCAAATCCCATCAATTTTCTTGTGCCATCACTCACAAACTGAGGAGGAACTATCAGACCTCCTAGTAACAAACAATAAGTGCACAAGTGTTAGAATAGTGAGAATACAATATTATACAAACTAGATTCAGTAGATAAAGAGCAAACACGGTTACTACCTTCAAACAAAGATAAAGAACACAAAGGAAATTAAAGCAAAAATTGCAAATCCCCAAATCGAAACCCTAAAATTGAAATCCACAATTGCAAATCCACAAATCGAGTGACTAAAGTAATAAATTAGAAGTAGAGAGAAGTGAAAGATCAAGAAATATATAAGAACTTGAGACTTGAGAGTGAAAGACTAAGGTGCATAGACGAAATTTCATTTTTATGAACTATAGAAAAATGGTTCTTTGGGATTGTATTAGGATTTATCTCCATTAATCATGTATAAGGGATTGTGTTAGAATATGATAAATTCCTCATATAGTACCTGATGTATGGCTACTTAGACAATTTGATACCTGATGTATGAAAACAGACAATTTGGTACCTGAAATTCTCATTTGTAAGTCAATTTGATACTTCTATATTTTTGACCATATTTTCAAAGTTATTTTCTGTCATTATAGATCTAAACTCTCTAAATCCACATTGCATTTTTTTCCTATAATTGCCTCTCTATAGAGATAATTAAATTGAGTTATCTCCTCCACTTGTCATCCCATTTACATATATCAAAAATAATATTTTCTCGCGAAGAAAATAAATTGTCTTTATGTAATCACAATTTTTTTTAAATTACATATAACTGATAATAAATTAGATGTGATAGTTATATCAAGAAAATTTAAATTTAGATATAAAATCATAACAAATGCTAAGTGGAGGAGTTATATCAAAATTTTTGTGATAATTTTTAAAGACAATTTGGAGATAATAGGAAAAAAAATGAAGTAGAGTCACTAAAGTGTGAATTAATGAGTTTAGATCTATAATGACGAAACTAACCTTGAAAATATTGTCAAAATTGATAGAATTACCGAATTGACTTACAAATGAGAATTTCATGTACTAAATTGTTCATTTTCATACATCATATATCAAAATTGTCCAAATAGCCATATATCATGTACCATAGGAGGAATTTACCCGTTAAAATAATGGCTCCACCCCGCCAGGTACACTTGACAGCCACCTTCCACATTTTGCCCACCTAGAATGACCTGAATCCATCTCTAGATCGAACCAGATTTAGGTGTCCCAACTCGGAACCGCCACCACAAGCCCACGACCATGTTGGACAAGAAACCTTCCAAATTGAAGAAAGCCCAGCCTCTGATCTGACTTTATTAATTGAGTAGTATGACCTCATCTCAATCCCATAAGGGAATGATCAAACCTGTCTAACGACAACAAAGAGGCTCGCCACCGGACAGGGCGGCAAAAAACTTTTTTCGAAACACAGGTGTGTGTAACAGTGTAAGCACGTTTCCAAAGTTGTGGAATTTTTCCTTCATTGAGTAGTTGGTAATATTGAGCTTTTGCTCTAGCCTATGTTGTAACGCCCCATACTAAGAATTTCTAGTATTTAATTTTTTTTAACATCGTATTTGAATATCCACTAGCCTTATCGTTAGATTAGCCTATTTTATTAGGGAGTAAAATTTTACTTTATCAAAAAAAAAATTTCATAGTATAGAAAAATAGAGTTCGACGGTACGAAAGCATAGCCGCTAACGGTACGTTATACAGAGTTAAAACGAGCAAATGACAACTATTTTGATGTGAGGGGGCACTTTGGTCTTTTCCTATGTAAAATTATGGGTTTAATTAAGTATCCCTCTCCCCCCTAATCAGTTTTCCACGGGGAAAAACTGAGAATAAGAGAGAGAAGGAGAAAGGCACGGCCTCCTTGGTGCCACCGTGAAGACCACCTCGCCGCCGTCAACTCCGGTCACCTCCGGCCACAAAATTGGTATCATTCTCTTTGTCTCTTCATCCTTTTTCTATTCATACTAGCCATATAGTTTATTTCTCCTTGTGGCCAACAAATCGGATTAGAGAAGAATTGAAGCTTTTCCAGTGAAATTCGCAATTTCCGGCCAAATGGTCAAGAGTTTGGAGAAGGCCAAGTTATAATCTTAATCTATACTCTTGGGTAATCTTTTAAGTATAGGATTGTATCTATATTTGAAGTTTTTGGTGATTGAAAGTTTGGCCACCATGAACCACCGCGGCTCCGCCGCATTTGGTGGTGTTCCTTGATATTTTAAATCAATTTTAGGCCTTATTATACCTTCCTAAGTATGTGGGAGTTAGTCTAAGTGAATCGTTAATTTTTGGGTGAGGAATTAGAATTTGGTGATGAGACGTAATTGGTGAACGATAGGTTTGGTTACTATTATAGATGCTTGGGTGATCGTATGTCGGGTTTCGTCAAAGAGTGAGCGGCGATTACTAGGATGCATCCATGATGTATTGACTTAATTTATCTAAATTTGAGTTTAAATTATTATTTGGTTAGGTGATTCGATAGTGCAAGCTTCCGAGGACGATCTCGAGACGGGACACACCTAGCCACCCTCATTGTGAGTTGGATTTTGTTTTTTTTTAAGAAATGCATGAAATTAATCATTTAGCTTTAAATTTCTTGACTTAATTATTTCATTTGCATGAGAATCTATTATGCTCAAAGTAAATTATTTATACTTTAAAAGCAAATAAATTTCCTATGTTTTAAAGAGATTTTTATTATTAAATCTACTATTCATGGAATTTTATTAAGTTCTTCCGTAAATAAATTGGTTATATTTTAATAAGAAGATTTTTATTTTATATTCAGTTATAATAGTTATTGAGTTTCGAAAATTTCGATTTTTATTTAAGTTGTTATATGGGAATTTGTATTTAATATTAAGTTGGTTATTTACTTCTTCTCCACTAAACTCTAGCAACTCGACATCTCATTTGAATCAACGAGACATAGGCAAGCCCTATCAACTCGGCTATTCCATTGAAAATAAATAAGATATAGGCAACATATATGTTCAAATAAAAGAAGGATACTTGTTTTCAATTATCTTACGAGTACCCAATCCCAGCAACACATCAATACAATGATCCAATTTATTCCGTTACGTGCACGTATACCATCACGCTCTGCTTGTATATCGGCGGACGCACAAGTGCATGACCAGTTACCCCCGTTCTACCTGATGTGCACAGGTGTACGACCAGTTATCCCTCACTACCGCTTTGCTTATGTTGAGTACGAATTCAACATAAGTGCACGACCAGTAGTTCGCCACACTCTGCCTAATTTTTAACTTAGTCATATTAGGTGTATGACCAGTTTAGTTTTGGGTACAAGTTTGGTAGTAATTTGAGTTTTTCCCAACTAAAGATGCAAGGAGTGTTGTTATTTTTAAGCTCTTCCTTTACTTGTGAGTTTATGTTATGACAATGATATATTTTGTTATGAGTTTTATCTCTTGAAATATAGTTTTATAATTATATTTTTGTCCTCTCACTGAGTTTGTCTCACGTTTTCCATGTTTTCTCGGGGATTTTTGGTTTTCGTTTTGCCCAGGTAGTAGATTTCGCTGAGGTCGGACCGCACCACGTTGAGGCATCCACCTTATCCACTGTCATCCTTTCAGACTTTTAGGATTTGTTCCTTTCGCACTCTTTTGCTTTTATGTTCTTCAATTGATTTAGTAGTTTTATGCTCTGGTGTAACTATAAGTTGGATACGGGAATTTTAGTTGTAATAGTTAGGCTAGTGACCTCATATTTTAGGTTGGTGGTGAATGATTTTATGAGGGACAAGAGGTCCTATTTGGTAGTTAATACTTACGTATGTTATTAGAAGTGCAAATTTTTGAATTTTAGGTTTGGGGTTAGTCAAATTATAGGGGGGGTTATGCCGAATTTTCGACATAATTGTTCTCTAATTTTGGCTACACAGGTCCATCTCGGATTTCAGGGGGGAAATCCGGGAGTGGGTCTGTCATATGTTGTCAATTGATTTAATTCAATCAGTTTTACTCAGTTCGGCTTATGTATCGATATTGACTATGATTACACATTTACCATTCCTTGATTAAACTAGTTTGATGTTATTGATGTTAAAGCGACATGTTGCATAGAAAATATGGGGAGCACATCACCTCTCCCTAAAATGATTGTGTCAAACCTATGACACCCATAATAATCTAACACATGTTCATTTTCATTATAGAGACTAATTTGTTAAAGTTATCAGTTTAATATTTTTTCTTGTCTGTTTAACTAAAATTCTATCTCTCTCTTCTTCTCTACCCATATCAATTTACATGGTTGGGGAGTTTCCTTACTTGATTTATGGAGCATATTTGGCCCTGTGCTCAGCATTCCGAGTTGTTGAATGGCGCGGCTGCGGAGCAAGGTAGGGATGTCGCCCGTTGGGTGGCGGTGTCGAAGTCCTAGATCTGGGGCAGATCAGATCGGTAGTCTTGGATCCGGGGCGTCGTTGCTGCAATGCTATTGGAGTTTTTTGGCGGCAAGGTGGCTTCAGTTGGTGTGATGGCCTTTTCTGGTTCCGGCGAGGTTAGTGATGGCAAGCCATCGGTCGTTGGGTGGTAACTGGCGGTTGCGGTGAGGCACCGTTATCGTTCAAATGTGGGTTTTTTCGTGGTGCGTTGCATTCCTTCGACGACAACACATGGTGCTTTACTGTGGGCTTGGGTCAGTACAAGCCTAGGTGGAGTTTGGGATTTGAGGCCCCTTCATTGTTGGGTCAAGATCTGGGATCCTGGTGGATGGTCCTTGTTTAAAGGGTTTTTCGCCTATCTGAGAGGCTCCTCTTGAGGATGACTCCTCAAGATGATTCGAAAGCGCTCTCAACGTAATCCAAATAAGTGAGCCTCGTGTCACATCCCGCCAAACTTAAGCAAAATTTTACCTTGAGCATTCTAGGCGGGTCCGGAATATGGTGGAACCCTTTGGAAGAACCTAGAAGATGTTAGAAGTCTCAAGAAGCCTTGGGACATTTCCGGAAATCTCTAGAACCTTGGAGAGGCTAGTGGAACTAGACTATTCAAGAATCCTCTAGAACACTCAAGGATAATCTCAAAGTCTTATAGATTTGGATAGACTTAAGGAGAGTCATCTAGAACTCTCTAGCCTTGTAGATTTGGATAGACTCAAGGAGAGTTATCTAGAATATACATAGTCCTAGAAGTATCTAGAACTTGTAAAGTAGGATGAGGAGGCCTATAAATAGCAAGGCACCCCTCTCATTTACACCATCAAGTAATCAAGCAAGCTATCAAGCATACTTGTAAGTTCTCTCTTGTTCAATATAAGTTCTCTTTCGAGATATTCTTCTTTGCCTTTCAATTGTTCTAGCAGGGCATTTGCGAGAGTAAGGCTGACTTAGCATAAGGGAGCTGCTAAGGCCGCACGAGTTGCATAGCAAAAGAGTAAGCTCGTGACAGTTGGTATCAGAGCCGAAGTTCGATCAAGAGGCTAGCTCGACACAATGGCAAAGAACGGCAATCCTGTTGGTAGTGTTTCCGACGACACGCAAGAGAAGGGTCATGAAGAACTTGTCAACCCGACGGTTCCAAAGAAGGAACGAATGAAGGACATACTAGCTGCAATCGACTCACGACTAACCCAAGTGGAAGAGAGCGTGAGTGGCATGGGAGCCCAGGTGGAAGACTTGGAGGCAGAGGACGCCGCAATCCACACTGCGATCAAGGGCATGATGCTCAAGCTAGAAGAGTCCTTGCAAGGCGAGATAGACAAGGTTCGCGAGGAGTTCATGGGGGAACTCGCCCGGATGCGTGAAGTTCAAGAAAGGGAGCACAATAGCATGCTTGCACGCATGGAGGAGATGCAGGCAGATTATGCACGCATGGAAGCTATGCAGGCAGACCTTGCCCTATGCAAGCGCGCACTAGCCGCGGGGGCTAGCACCAGCAGCAGCGTAGAGGCCAAGCGGATCGAGGCGCCAAAGCCAAAGAGCTTCGGAGGCATGCGCAACGCTCGAGAAGTAGACAACTTCTTATGGGGGCTAGATCAATACTTTGGGGCCGTAGGCATCATGGAGGAAGATGCCAAAATAAAGACCGCGTCTCTTTATCTCACCGACACCGCCATGTTATGGTGGAGGAGAAGGCGAGGAGATGTCGAAAGAGGTACGTGCACCATCTCTACCTTTGATGACTTTGTGAAAGAGCTTAAGAAGCAGTTTTATCCCGAGAATGCCGAGGATGAGGCAAGAGCTCGCTTGCGAAGGCTCAAGCACACCGGGCCAATTTGTGATTATGTTAGAGAATTCACTAACTTGGTGCTTGAGATTCCCGACCTGTCCGACAAGGATGCTCTCTTCAACTTCATGGATGGTCTCCAATCATGGACCAAGACGGAGCTAAGGCGACGAGGAGTGCAAGACCTTGCTACCGCCATAGCCGTGGCCGAAAGCTTAGTTGATTTCTCAAGTCCAAGAGAGTCCACCAAGCCCAAGGAGAAGAGGAGCAGCTATGCCAAAGGTGGGGGAGACAAAATCCAACGCAAGGAGGAGCCCCGCCGTGAGAGCCACTCGGCAAGGTTCAAGGATAAAGGCAAGTCAAGAGACATGCGGAGCTCGGACAAGCCAAATGACAACAAGTGCTTCTTATGCGATGGTCCGCATTGGGCTAGACATTGCCCACAAAGGAGAGCACTAAGCGCGCTCTTGGGAAGTCATCAAGGCGAGAGTGAAGCCGAGGGTGGCAATGGAGGTGCACATTTGGGGTCTTTGCAGGTGCTTAATGCTATCCGCTCAACACCCAAGGTCCAAGCCAAAGGTTTGCTCTATACGGACATCACCATATGTGGGAAGCCAACAACGGCGATGCTCGACACGGGGGCAACTCACAACTTTATTTCCGTTGAAGAAGCACGCAAGCTTGGACTTAAGGCAACAAATGGAAGAGGTTCCATTAAGGCGGTTAACTCACCTGCCCGCCCAATACAAGGAGTAGTTCGAGGAGTCAAGACAAGCGTGGGAGCTTGGTGTGGGAACCTAGACTTCTCGATTGTACCGATGGATGACTACAAGGTAGTCTTGGGGTTGGAATTCCATGATCAAGTCAAGGCATTCCCGGTGCCATTCGCCAATAGCTTATGCATTATGGATGGCGAGAGGTCGTGTGTGGTGCCAACAACCCGAGGAGCAAAGCAAGACATCAAGGTCTTGTCGGCACTACAATTCAAGAAAGGCATCAAGAGGGAAGAGGAGAGCTACTTGGCCATCCTTAGTGAGTTTGATGATGAGGAGCCAAGGCCTCAAGATGACATGCCCAAGGAGGTAGCAGCAGTTCTTGAGGAGTTCAAGGATGTATCACCCGCGGAGCTGCCCAAGAGACTACCCCCAAGGAGAGAGATCGACCATGAGATAGAGTTGGAACCAGGGACCAAACCACCCGCCATGGGTGCATACCGCATGGCGCCACCGGAGTTAGCAGAACTAAGGAGGCAATTGAAGGAACTTTTGGACGCGGGGTTCATTAGACCTTCGAAAGCCCCATTCGGTGCCCCGGTGTTGTTCCAAAAGAAGAAGGACGGATCTCTACGCATGTGCATTGACTATAGGGCGCTCAACAAGATCACGGTAAAGAACAAATACCATATCCCTCTCATTGCCGATCTCTTTGATCAATTGGGTCATGCACGCTACTTCTCAAAGTTAGACCTTCGTTCGGGGTACTATCAAGTGCGCATTGCGGAGGGAGATGAGCCGAAGACCGCATGCATCACAAGGTATGGATCTTATGAATTTTTGGTCATGCCTTTCGGTCTAACTAATGCACCGGCGACATTTTGCACCTTGATGAACAAGTTATTCCACCCCTACTTGGATCGGTTTGTGGTCGTCTACTTGGACGACATAGTGGTATATAGCAAGACCATGCGGGAGCATGTGGAGCATTTGCGGGAAGTGCTCAAGGTTTTGCGGGAAAACCAACTATACGTCAAGATGGAGAAATGCTCATTCGCGAAGCCGGAAGTGTCGTTCTTAGGACACAAGATCAAGGACGGCAAGCTTATGATGGAGGATTGCAAAGTGCATTCCATCCAAGAATGGGAATCACCCACCAAGGTACATGACTTAAGATCTTTTCTTGGGCTAGTTAACTATTATCGCCGCTTTATCAAGGGATACTCGGCGAGGGCTGCACCATTAACTGACCTTCTCAAGAAGAACAAGGCATGGGAATGGACAACAAAGTGTCAAGAAGCCTTTGAAGACTTGAAGAAGGCAATATGCGAGGAGCCCGTACTTAGCCTACCGGATCACTCCAAGCCATACGAAGTGCACACCGATGCTTCCGACTTTGCCATCGGTGGAGTCCTCATGCAAGAAGGACATCCAATTGCTTATGAGAGTCGGAATCTCAATGACACGGAGCGGCGCTACACCGTGCAAGAGAAAGAGATGACTGCCATCATCCATTGCCTTCGAGTGTGGCGACATTACTTGCTTGGGACCAAGTTTGTGATCATGACCGACAATGTAGCAACAAGCTTCTTCCAAACTCAAAAGAAGCTAAGTCCAAAGCAAGCAAGGTGGCAAGACTTCTTGGCGGAATTTGACTACACCATGGAGTACAAACCCGGGAAGGCGAACGTGGTAGCGGATGCACTAAGCCGCAAGACGGAGTTTGCAAGCATCTCGCAAGTCACTAGCCCATTGCTAAGCAAGATCAAGGAGGGACTAAGGGTAGACCCTCAAGCACAAAGCCTCATCACCTTAGTAAAAGAAGGCAAAACTCGGAGGTTTTGGCTAGACGACGACCTTCTCTATACAACAGGCCGCCGCATCTACGTACCAAAGTGGGGAAGCTTGCGAAGGGAGCTAATCAAGGAGTGTCATGATTCCAAATGGGCCGGCCACCCAGGTATGAAACGCACACTTGCCTTGCTAAAGTCCATGTATTATTGGCCAAGGATGCGGGACGGGGTCGAAGAGTATGTGCGGACTTGTCTAGTTTGCCAACAAGACAAGATAGTTCAGCAGCAGCCGGGGGGCTTGCTAGACCCTTTACCCATTCCCGAGAGACCATGGGAGAGTGTCTCTATGGACTTCATCACTTGCCTGCCGAAGTCCGAGCAGTTTGGGAGCATCATAGTGGTAGTGGACAGATTCAGCAAGTATGCAACCTTCATGGCCGCATCAGCTGACTGCACCGCGAAGGAGACAGCAAGGCTATTCCTACGCAATGTAGTCAAGCTTTGGGGAGTTCCAAAGAACATTGTCAGCGACAGAGACCCGCGCTTCACGGGGAGATTTTGGACGGAGCTATTCAAAATGTTGGGGTCAGATTTGAACTTTTCAACAAGCTTCCATCCACAAAGCGACGGTCAAACGGAACGCATCAATGCTCTCTTGGAGCTATACTTACGGCACTATGTGAGTGCCAATCAAAAGGATTGGGCCAAGCTTCTAGATGTGGCGCAGTTTTCCTACAACCTGCAGCAAAGTGAGGCCACCAACAAAAGTCCTTTTGAGATCGTTTTGGGACAGCAGCCTACTACCCCTCTATCCCTTGCCACTCACTATGAAGGGAAGAGCCCAGCCGCATTTAAGTTTGCCAAGTCATGGCACGAGCAAGCAGAGTTAGCTCGAGCGGCGTTGCACAAGGCTGCCAAGAGGATGAAGAAGTGGGCAGACAAGAAGAGGAGGCATGTCGAGTTCAAGGAAGGCGACCTTGTACTTGTGAAACTCTTGCCGCAACAGTTCAAGGCCTTTAGGAAGGTGCACAAGGGCTTGATCCGCAGGTATGAAGGACCGTTTGAGGTGATCAAGCGCATAGGCAAAGTTTCATACAAGCTCAACCTCCCGCCCAAGTTAAAGATACATCCGGTCTTCCACGTGAGTATGTTGAAGCCATACAATGAGGACGAGGAAGACCCATCAAGGGGTATATCGCATCGGGCACCAACGGCGGTAATCACCAACTTCGACAAGGAAGTCGATGAAGTGCTCGCAGATCGGGTCATTCGACGTCGAGGCGTACCAAGTTACAAAGAGTACCTCATCAAGTGGCGAGGTCTGCCCGATACGGAAGCAAGCTGGGAGTCCGAGGATACGCTTTGGCAGTTCAAGGACATGATCCAGCAATACAATGAAGCGCGATGAGGGCATCGCGGGATCCGGTGGGGGAGAATGTCACATCCCGCCAAACTTAAGCAAAATTTTACCTTGAGCATTCTAGGCGGGTCCGGAATATGGTGGAACCCTTTGGAAGAACCTAGAAGATGTTAGAAGTCTCAAGAAGCCTTGGGACATTTCCGGAAATCTCTAGAACCTTGGAGAGGCTAGTGGAACTAGACTATTCAAGAATCCTCTAGAACACTCAAGGATAATCTCAAAGTCTTATAGATTTGGATAGACTTAAGGAGAGTCATCTAGAACTCTCTAGCCTTGTAGATTTGGATAGACTCAAGGAGAGTTATCTAGAATATACATAGTCCTAGAAGTATCTAGAACTTGTAAAGTAGGATGAGGAGGCCTATAAATAGCAAGGCACCCCTCTCATTTACACCATCAAGTAATCAAGCAAGCTATCAAGCATACTTGTAAGTTCTCTCTTGTTCAATATAAGTTCTCTTTCGAGATATTCTTCTTTGCCTTTCAATTGTTCTAGCAGGGCATTTGCGAGAGTAAGGCTGACTTAGCATAAGGGAGCTGCTAAGGCCGCACGAGTTGCATAGCAAAAGAGTAAGCTCGTGACACTCGTCTCACAAATCTTTATTTTTTCCACAGATTCCAAGTTTAGGGTTTATGGCATTGAGATTGCTAGACTTTGTTTAGTTTATTTCGCATGGTTCCATTAATTTGACAAAACCCTAATATGGGTGGATAATTTTTATGTTGTACTTCTACATTTTCTATCAATGACAAATCGTCGTTCATTAAAAAAAGGGATTTGAAGAATTTGTTCAATGTCAAAAAAAACATAGACTAGGCATGATGTGATTCCTGCAAGTATATAGGGTGGATGTAATATAGTGTATGTAAGAGAGGGGTTGTCGTTCCCACGAGGATTAGCTTAATTCGAAGTATGAAAACCTAAATTACTCACGATTAAAAACACACAAAGCAAGAAACACACGGGACGAAAACAAACTAAGTGACTTGAAATAAAATTGTTCTTATGATTTTGGGTTTTGAAAGACTTTGATAGAACACGAAAATAACTGGAAAACAAAGCTAACGAATGTGAAACAATCGAGAACACAATAAGTCTAAAAATCATGAGTAAATATATGATGATGATGAGCCTAGGGTGTCGAAATCAAGTCAATCAACCACAAGAAATCATATATACGTCTTGATGCAACTAACATATGCTCTCTAGATGACAAGTTTCGTATCTATGTCATTCTCAGATACACTAGACCGTAGTTTTTCTTAAGTGTATGATGCTCTCCCTCTTGGGTAAAGGTCGTATATCCTAGTTATGCAGTTTATCATTCTCAAGTATAAATTTAACATGCATGACTCATTACGCTCTAGAAAACAAAGAAATGAAACAAACCATCATTCTCTCTCGAGTAACAATGTAATTCACCACACTTAATCACAAGAAGCTACATAAATTATATTGCATCTCTGCTTCAAAATTATCTTCAAATTACTATATGCAAAACCCTATGTGATCAATCCAAGAACTTAAACATAAAACATACAAATCAAATAGTGATCAAGCATTCATCTAAAAGAAATTCAGAAATCCATTAAATAAACATCAAAGTCGTAAATCATCATGCTAGGGACTCATCCTAACTTTATAAAGGGAGTTTAGATACTCATGTTCTTAGAAAACATAGCTAATATACTTAAAAACATAAAAACACTCTAATTGAATGAAGATGGAGGGACGTTGTGATGGCAGCATCCCTGGTGCAAGTCTGGTATGGAATGGTCTGCTCCATGTGCCTTGTCAAAATCTTCTATATATATATGCATCCTTTACTTCTTGCTTTAGGCTTTAAGAATTGTGACTCCAATAAGGTAATGTAGCACGCCTAAAACTCTATGGCCATATGGATTGGGTTCTTAGACAGTCCACAATGATGTCTTAATTTCCCTGGAATTTTGCCAAGTTATTCAGGCTTTCAAAACTCGAGCTCATGTAACACATAGCAGATTCGCGTGTAACCTGAACTGCTTGTACTCAAACTGTCATATCTCCCTTTAGGAATATAAGAATCACGATCCGTAAAATTCTTCATAAAGTAAACATCCAAGGATTTCTTTTGATATAAGACACGATCTTTGGTTCCTTCTAAGTCAATATAGTTTGATCCTCAAAGTTGGCTTCTATGCTGAGGCTACTACTGTCAGCATCATGAATTCCTCTTCAATGTTTTTCCTCTTGTTTTTTTACTTTCTCCTCAAATTTGCTCTTCACACCTACAAGACATCAAATTAAGTAAAAGAACTAAAAACATGAAGAAATAGACATGGATATCACAAGTAAGAGGCTGAAAAGTATGGCACATTATGAACATATCAAGGCATACTAGGCGCCTAGGGTGTGTAGGGGGAAGCCTAAGCGGGAAAATAGTCGCAAACTAAACGCCTAAGCGTGTGGGCGTGTGGGCAAGCAAACAGTCGCAAAGTAAAGCGGTGGTTAGGCAGGTGTTAGGCGGTATATATAATTATGGATTTTCTTTCTTTTTCCATCTGGGATCAAAAACGACGACGTGCGCTACCTGCATAACTGCATTAGATCTTGGCTTCTGTCACCATTTTTCTTCTATCCTGGGTGTACTAAACATCTCATTGACTGTTCCTTACTGCCTTCTAATTCATCACCCACTTGTCTCTTCTCTCATCACTCTTCCTCTCATCCTTATTCTCCATCAGTTTCATCACTCTCTCTCTCTTAATTACCACAGACCCATCTCTGTTTATTCGTTTTCAAACTCAAGAGCTCTTCTGGGTTCGTAATATTCCTTCCCTATATTCATTTCTTGCCGTAAAGTTTGAGTATTGAATTCTTTGCTCATCTGGGGTGTCTTTATGTATCCTCACGTTATCCCAATCTCGTTTTCAATCCAATTTTGAGGTTTTGGTTATTGAGAGATTGAAGCTACGTCACCTACAGTTTTGGGCTCCTATTGGTTTGCATCCATACAGAGGCTATGTGTTTACTGGATAGCTTCATTGAACACAAGGACTTTTGGGCGTTGTGAATTTCGGAGCTTTGGTATGTCTCTTTGTGGAGTTTGCTCAGTTTTTAATGCTTTTTTGTGCTTCAATAGAGATTTTGAGGTTTAGGCCCTATTTTGGCTTTTGTGCAGAGCCATAGTTACTCTCTCTTTTTTTGTTTTTGGGTATGTGGATATAGAACTGTAGAGACAATCGAGGAGTTAGTCATTGTAATGAGATTTTAGTTGGAACCAATATTCTAAATTTGGATAGAGTCTGTTTTGTAATGGTTGGTGGAAGAAATTGATATAAAAGGGTAGAAAGACAGTGGCTGGATTAGCCAAAGTTGGATTTCGATGGAGGGTTCGCTTAGGCTTGGGCCAAAAGGCCTTATAAAGAAGCATGAGTTTGTAAGAATTATAATTCAGTGCCTATATTCGATTGGATATGGGAAGTCTGCTTCATGCTTAGAGTTGGAGTCTGGCATTGCTTGCCAATCGGATTATTTTCAGATGTTGGAATCAAAGATATTAAGCGGCAATTGGAATGGTAGTATTGATACCATTAATGGCATTACGGATTTGAGTGAAGAAACAAGAGCTGCTGCTTTGTTTCTGGTATTGAAGCAGTCACTTTTGGAGTACACGAAGAGTGGGGATGACGAGTTGGCTTTAGACATTTTGCGGAAAGAGGTTTCAGCATTACAGGTGGGAAGAGATAAGGTTCATAACCTTGCTCACAGTATCCTGTTCTCAAAGGATATGCAGCAGGATAAGACAGACAAGATTGAGGTTTGTGAACAGCGCAAAAAGCTGTTGCAAGAATTGGAAGATTTGCTGCCTCCACCAATTATAATACCCCCGCGCAGGTTGGAATATCTGGTGGAAACTGCTGTCTCGACCCAGATCAATCCATGTATGTATCATAATTTTTCGGGTCCTGTTTCACTTTATGCAGACCATTTGTGCAGTAGGGATCAGATCCCTACTGAGACAGTACAGGTGCGATTTGCCCTGAGCTTCTGTTTTCAAGACTATTCTAGTTTCTATTTTCCTTTTTGTACTGGATGCCTGAGATACAACTGAACACTTGTTTGTCACTAATGCAGATATTGACTGAACATAAGAACGAAGTTTGGTTTGTACAATTTTCTCATAATGGGGAGTACTTAGCTTCTTCATCAAGTGATTGCACAGCCATCATATGGAAGGTATTATTGCATTGTATGTTGTAATTTGCGTTAGAAGTTTATTCAAGTCATTAATATTGCTTTCATGCTAAAGTCTTATTTGATTGTTATCTTCACCTAGATAGGCAAGTAGTGTACTTATTCTGTGAAAGTCTAGTCTGCACTCTGCAGGGATAAGATCGTGTGTTAAATATTCATTTAGTGTGCTAGAATTGCTTCAGAAAAGTCCCGATCACTAAAAACATATTAAAAAAAACATTAATTGTTAGTCCAGAACTGTTTGCACATTAATTAATACGTTAACCTAATATTTGAATATGTAAAGCTTTGTCGTAATATTATTAATATCTTGCTTCCAAAATCTACCAAATGTGTGGGGGAAGTAAAACTTTGCTGTTTGGGGCAAGAGAGATGCATTAAAAGAAATATATTCTTATCATATGTCCATCAAAGTTGTATATTGCCACATGGACAGATGCATGATTATATTGTTGCTAGATACTATGTCATTGTTACCTTATGTTCAATGCAAACTGGATACATCTGCTATATAGGGTCCTAATATGTGGTTCTTAATTTTTGTTAATTATTGTATCTCCATTCAATCAAAGATGTATAAATTGAATGCTAAGTTAGTATTGGGTGAATGGCGAAAAAAGAAGATGAAATCAGATACTAACTGGAAGTTGACCGTAATATTTGGTATCTAATCGTTCTGTCCAAGACGTAAAAGATGCTACGGTTGCTAGGGTCTCTGACATTAATTCTACCTTTCGGTATCAGGTACTGGAAGATTACAGCTTGGTATTAAGACATACCCTGCGTAGTCACCATAATCCAGTATCGTTTGTGGCATGGAGTCCTGATGACACAAAGTTGCTCACATGTGGAAATGGTGAAGTCCTCAAGCTATGGGATGTGGAAACAGGTTCATGCAAGCATACATTTGGAGATCATGGCTTTGTCGTCAGCTCATGTGCTTGGTTTCCTGACTCAAAGAGACTTGTGTGTGGCAGTTCTGACCTTGAAAAAGGTATCTACATGTGGGATTGTGATGGCAACGAGTTAAAAGCGTGGAGAGGCATGAGGATGCCCAAGATTTTAGATCTTGCTGTCACCCCGAATGGGGAAAATCTTATCAGCATTTTCTCTGATAAAGAAATTCGCATTTTAAATGTGGACACAAATGCTGAGCGAGTTATCTCTGAAGACCATTCTATCACCTCCCTATCAATTTCTAGAGATAGTGAGTTCTTTATCGTCAACCTCAATAGCCAGGAGATCCATATGTGGGATGTTGCTGGGAAAATGGAGAAGCCACTGAAGTTTATGGGTCATAGGCAAAGCAAGTACGTAATACGCTCATGCTTTGGTGGGGTTAATAGTACATTTATCGCCAGCGGGAGTGAGAACTCACAGGTACACTTGCTTCTGCAGTTCTAATAATTTTCCAGATTTTCCCCTTACATATATTATGATTATTCTTTTTTGAATGGGATATTCAAATCATTCTTGTACATATGGGTTCTCACAAGTTAATTATTACCATCCACTATAGGTCTACATTTGGAATCGGCGAAACTCTAGGCCAATTGAGGTTTTGTGCGGGCATTCAATGACTGTGAACTGTGTGAGTTGGAATCTTAGGAGACCTCAAATGCTGGCATCAGCTAGTGATGATAATACTATTCGCATATGGGGATCTAGTGTAACTAAAAAGAGTTGAACTGGTCATGTTCCAGTTTCTGAACCTGTGTATATATAGCTCTTGTTCTTTATAGTTTCCTATTCATTGATGAATTTGTAAATTTGTTTTGAAAATTTTGGTAGATCCGTTTTTTTTTCTTTCTTTTTTACTGTGGCTATTGCAATTGCTAGTCACCATAAATACTTACAACAATGTAACCTGGATCTCAGTACTTTGCCTTTTCATGCTATACAAATAACAGTTTGTGAGCTTTGCTCTAGATTTGCATCTGTGATCTTTTGATCAGAGAAATGGGGGCCTAAGTGATGAACTCATTGGTTCTCTGCTTTTCCTATTCTCAGCTTGTTGTGTATCTGCAGGACCCAATTCTTGTTGGGACAGTAGCATTTTGGTCCAGGTTAGGTTGTGTGATTTAAAATCAAAATTACCAAAATTGCATAAAGCTTTTGTCGAAGTTGCAACATTTAAATGTAACCCAAAAATGTAGCTCATCGCCTCATCACATGTAAATGCGAGTTAGGGTGGGTGGACTCTGCACAAATGCAAGCTGTTTTTTGAGAAGCAGCGCTGAAACGGTGAAACGGTATACAAGGGCGACATAGAGCCTTAACCTTAAATTACAGCAATTCAGCAGAGAACATCTTAAAATCACATAATATATATCAACTAAACAACTGAAGTATTCTATTAAACCCTAATTAGCAAAGAGTGCAATTTTAACACCTCTATTTACTTTACAATTTTGGCAATATACAAGGAAGATAATGCTCAAACTGAGTCATAAAATTTTAATACAAATAATTTTCCCAATATGTTGCCACCGAAACTTTTTCAACATTGACAATGTAAGGTACTCGCCACCAACCCAAGACAAACATGGCACCAAAAGTGCTCAATCTGAGACTGCTCATTCCTACTTCTCAAGAAATTGAAATAAACAACATCAATAAAAAGTAAATTGCAGAAAACATAAATTAGAGAACTTGGGATATGATCAAAGCTTAAATTATTTGCAAGCAAACTCTAGCTGCCACCAATCAGAATCTGCGTCGGAATAACCCACATATGGTGGCCGTTATGCTAACTATTATCAACTACTATGGAATAAAAAGAAGAAGATAAACAACTAAAAACACAAACAAAAGTTCAACATAGACTCAGCATCCTTGAGAGCCCAGATCTCTCGAACTGAACGGTTCCCCTTTCGCTTAGTCTGCATCAAAATAGTTCTATGCTATCCATGATGAAAAACAAACACCAATCTCAATAAGGACCCGTCCGGCTGCACTCGCCTCTCATCGACGAGGCCTGAGCCTACGTCGCTTCAGAGGGCCGTCGGATGAGCAAGATTTTGTGGAGAGAGAGAGAGAGAGAGAGAGTTTTTTGTGCGGATATGATTTCTTCTTGTGTTGAAAACAGAAGCTTTGGTCACTGACCCTTTTAAAATGCAAGCTTATTAAATCTAAGAACTTTTTTATCAAAACAAAAAAAAATCTTGAATCGAACTCACGGACCTCCTACTATTTTAGAAATTGGTGTCGCTGGATTAAATGTCCAACTAAAAATCAACAAAAATAGATGGTTGTTGATGGAATGAAGATGAAGATGAAGAATCGAAGATATCAAAAACTAATCTTCAAGATTATTAAAAAAGAATCACCTGTCCGACGTGTCATAGCATGCACCGTCGAAAATGCCCCCTCAAATTTCATAGTTTGCACCGATATAGAGGGACAATTTCGTAAATCTATAAGGATTACCAATATAGGAAAAGAGAGGAAGAGACCCCTGTTCTCTTCTTCTTCTTCTTCTTCCACGGAGAGCCCGAGCCTCCATTTTCCCGTTGGATTCAGATTTCACGGAATTCCACGCCGGCGAAATTGAGTCCACGGTTGATTTCACACAGCTCTCTCTCTCTCTCTCTATTAATTCTACTCTATGAAGTCCGATCTTATGATGACGGAACCTTCACCGCCGTCCGATCGGTCCACGTCGCCGGCCGAAAAGCATCGCTGCAGGTCAGAATTCGGAATCCTCTATCTATTACGCGCTGCTTTTTGTGTGTGTGTGATTTTCTCAATTCGATCTATGCGCATTTTTGTAATTGGCTGAAATGCATTTAATTCTAGAAACTGTGAGCTCAGATTGATGCTTGCACAGCTTAAAATCCAGTCTGCTCTCTTATATAGATGATATATATATATATATATATATATAATATGTGTTGGTTGCCTGACTTGCCTGCCGTGGATGAAGCTTTGTTTCATGGCATTGTTGAATCTGAGTTGTGTAGCTCAGAAGAAGCTTCAGTTTGATGATGAATTTGTTGGTTTAAGAAGTTGAATCGGTTTTTGTGATGAAAATCATGTTCTAGTTTATAGTTCAACCCGATGTTCAGGATTAAGTACCCAAAAGATCAGTCTTAAAGATCCATTGGACTGCATGTCGCTTTTGCGACAAAGATTTCAGTTGGACTCTTGAAAGCCTAGAAAATAGAAGAAGTTGTGTTCCTTTATTATTGAAACATACTAGTTCGTTGATTGTAGATTTATATGTTGATATTTATAAGCTCAAGGGATTGAAATTTTAAGGTCTGATCAATAGTGTAATCTGTAAGCTTGAAATTCAATTTTTTTTTATATCAAAAATCCTCTTTTTTATATGTAATCTTAGAATGTTATGGTTGATTAAAGTTCTTAATATGTTTGGAACAGGAATGTAGTCAGCTTGATAAAAGGGAGAGAAATTTCTCCTCGAGCAAAGCACTTGCCTAGAAGCTTGTGGAAAGAAACTCCTAAAGTGAAAGCTGGTTCCTCTTCAGCTGTCCCTGAGTGCCAAACAACACTAGATGCTAAGCGTGGCCTTCTTTCATGGTACCATGAGTTCTTTCATCTTTTAGCTGTATTATTAAGTTATACATAGGAGGGTAGGAGGTTCACGAGGGTTTATGTATGTTCTATATATGTTGTCAGAGATGCTACCGTTTTATTGAATCTACATCTTGTTCTTTCAGGGTTGAAGCAGCGTCACTGCGTCAGTTGTCAGCCAGGTACTGTAATTTAGTGCCTCCTCCAAGGTCAACCATTGCTGCAGCATTTAGTCCTGATGGAAGAATGGTTGCCTCTACACAGTAAGTTACCTAATTCATTTTCTCCTCTTAACTTGAAATTTGAACACTGGCCTATATTTGAATATTTTGTTTTCAATCTTTTGACTCTTGCAGTGGTGACCACACTGTAAAGATAATTGATTGTCAAACTGGAAGGTGCTTGAAAGTCTTGAGTGGCCATAGGAGGACACCTTGGGTGGTAAGCTTGTCTTATACAGTTGCAAACACTTACTTATGGTTGATCTCCTATAGTATATGCCTTATGCAACATTAATATTTGCAACTAGTCAATGAAGACCATAGTGAAAAGGATTTTTTATTCTATTTACAGAAATGCCTAGAAGGAAGTTGCTTAAAATTTACATATGAAGTAAATAGTGTTATCACAGTTATTGAACCTACGCATGACAATCAACAGGTTTACCATCTAAGTATAGTCTTATTAAACAGTTAGGTGTACATGTTAGTTGCTGCAAGTGCTTAGGCTTACTCTAAGAAATTAGGAGTGAAACTGAAGTTTGAGCTCTACTTTTTCTCTATAATAATTCCATCATGTGTTACTGATGATTATCATTCTCAAGTTAAAATGTGGAATTAACTAATGTAATGCTTACAGGTGAGGTTCCACCCTTCGCAACCAGAAATAATTGCTAGTGGGGGTTTGGATCACGAAGTTCGCTTGTGGGATCTTGACACATCTGAGTGTATAGGATCACGTGACTTTCGTAAGTTCAAACCCAAAAACTTGCAATTCATTAGTAGCCATGTATTTTCTATTCCCAATTGAGATTAATAGTATGTATCTCGGTTGACTTTGATCCCAGATCGACCAATTGCATCCATGGCTTTTCATGCTACAGGGGAACTCTTAGTTGTTGCATCAGGACACAAGGTGTTAGCTCTTTTTATATTGGACCTTTAATATATTACAGTCCTTGATGGTGAGTTATGAGCTTGTTATTTGATACTTTGTCAATTTCCTGTTAAGGTGTATGTATGGAACTACAAAAAGCTGCATTCATCACCAGACATTATATTGAAAACATCTCGTTCACTTAGAGCAGTGCATTTTCACCCTCAAGCTGCTCCATTTCTTCTGACTGCTGAGGTGAATACCCCAAACATTATCTAATCAATTATTCAGAGTCACCTATCATATAGGTTACATTATTAAACTGATATGCAGGTCAATGATCTTGACTCTTCAGATCCCTTTATGACACCAGCGACATCTTCAGGGTACTCGCAATATCCTTCTCCTGCTGTTTTCATGGCAAACGTTCATTCTAATGAACACCTTAGTTTGGCTGCTGAATTGCCACATATGTCCTTGCCTTTCGTCTTTGTATCACAATCTGTAGATGATCCAAGAATAGAATTGCGGGGTGATGTGCATGTTGGTTCAAGTAACGTGCAAGTCACATCTACCTTACGCCAGTTCGAATCAGATGTAAATGCAACAGAGCAGAGGAATAGCACTGTTTCTCCCATGGAGTCATTTCCATCAGTTCCATCTTTTTCTCATCTCAATGATGCAATGGAAACCAATGAGATGCATGCTGTAGGGCAAAGCCAGCCTGAAAACTCTATTAGTGTAGATGCTGCTATTGATAGACTGCCTGAAAATATATCAATTGCTGAACCTCGACAACTTCGTTATATTTTCCATTATAGAGATCCAGCATTTTGGGAGCTTCCTTTTCTCCAAGGTTGGTTAACGGGTCAAAGTCAAGCCAATTATCCCTCAATGGTTCCTCTTAACAGTGTTGGGGTTGACACTTTGGGCCAACATAATTGTTATTTTAATTTAACACCACCTCTGACACCTGCTTTAGCAATGCAAGGAAGCACCAGCCTATCTGGGGTTTCTAGAGGAGCTGGTTTGCATTTTCGCTTCTCAGTACCGGAATCTGGGGATAGTGCCGCTATCGTAAGTGCCCTGCATAATGGGAATGAAGTTCATCCCATTATTAGCAGAATCCATTCTGAAGTTACTACATCACTGGCTGCCACAGCAGCTGCAGAGTTACCATGCACTGTTAAGCTAAGTGTATGGTTGCATGACATAAAAAGTCCCTCTGCTCCTTTAACTGATGAAAGATGCCGCTTAACCATTCCTCATGCTGTTCTTTGCAGGTATGTGGACATTCATGACATTTCATTTCGGGCTCCTTTTTTTGTCGTTTAAGGCTCAGTAGTTATGACATATTTTCACTCATCTGACTTCAATGAGTAGATTACAAATTTCTATGGGCCTACGTCACCATACCTTTTTACACTATTTATCGAGTGCATTTTGTGAAATGTTTCTATTTAGCTCATCATAATGTATACGCAATTGAACCACTTTCTATTTTGCAGCGAAATGGGCACTCATTTCTCTCCTTGTGGGAGATTCTTAGCTGCCTGTGTTGCATGTATGCTTCCTGATATGGAAGCCGAACCTGGACTACAAAGCGTAGTTCATCAAGATTCTGGAATTGCAACATCCCCAACGCGGCATCCAATTTCAGCCCACCAAGTCATTTATGAGCTTCGCATTTATTCGCTTGAGGAGGCAACGTAAAATACTAGTCCTTAATACAACTACTTAATTCTTATCTATATTGCGTTATCGACATTATATATTGTGTTTATGTGTTGTTCATTTTCTATTGCAGATTTGGTTTAATACTTGCATCACGGGCTATTAGAGCTGCACATTGTTTGACTTCGATCCAGGTTAGTTTGGTAGAAATCTTGCCTCCTCTCTGCAGATTTTTTTTGAGTTGATCCCTTATATAATGATGTGCCTGCAGTTTTCACCCACGTCTGAGCATATATTAATTGCTTATGGTCGGCGTCACGGCTCTCTTCTTAAAAGTATCGTTATTGACGGTGAATCAACAGTACCTATTTATACTGTTCTTGAGGTAATTCTTGACCTGAAATCTTTGTGAAAGTACAAACGTTGGTAAATATATATGACATAACTTTTTATAAAGAATAAACCTGGAAATCTTTAAGTCTAAAAACCTCTGAGTTGATTAGACCTTGCAATTCTTGACGACTTTTGATTCAGACAAAAATAGAGGTGCTTCACAGTTTTTTTTATTTTATTTTAAATTTAGTTGTATTTCAGCAGGATACTAATGGGTATGTGTAATACTGTTTAGAATTTTCTTTATTTTACTGTCAGCTATTATGAGGGAAACTTCTATACCCTCAGAGATGTTGGGGGTAAACGGTTCTTGTTGAGTTTTGATTGAGACCAAAAAAAATGAAAGGGTTAGCCTTTTCTTTTCACTGATTTAGTCATGTTTCAGCAAGATCCTGCTGGGTATATATAGCAATGTTTTAAAAAACTCGTCTCAAGACTCGCCTAAGGCTTCAAAAGTTTAAGGTTACTTACTTAACGCCTCTGTTTTTCGGTCTGGGCACTAAGGCTTAAAAAGCTTACGCCTTTTACGCCTTATGTTACTTTTCTCACGCCTTTTACGCATTTTACTACGCCTTAGAAAATAATTTTTTTAGGTATATTTTTATATTTATTTATATAACGTGTTTAATTTGATGAAAACTATCTAAAACATTGGGATTATGAATTTCATTATATTTAAATGCAATAAATTGGTAAGTTCTTATGTATATTTGTTCTTTTTGTATGTGTATAATTATATATTTACACATTTAACTACTAATTTTTTATAACATAAGGTTGGCTTACGCCTTATGCGCCTCAAGTTTTAAGGCTCAATGCTCTTAAGAAAACGCCTTGGGGTACGCCTTTGTTTTTTAAAACATTGATATATAGTACTGTTATCAGTGTTCCATTTGTTGCGTGTCAATCATCATATCTCTTTCTTTATTGTAGGTTTACAGAGTTTCAGATATGGAACTCGTGAAAGTACTTCCTAGTGCAGATGATGAGGTTAATGTTGCTTGCTTTCATCCATTTGCTGGTGGTGGTCTGGCTTATGGAACCAAGGTGTGCTTCTGATTCCCCAGAAATCTTGCAATTATTATTATTTCCTTTCTTGGTTCCTCTTTAACGTGTGTTCTCATTTGCAATGTGAACATGATATATGTAACAGGAAGGGAAGCTTAGAGTCCTCCAGTTTGATAGTGTCAAAGGTCGAAACTGCTTTACAGAGGAAAATATGGCTTTCCTGGTATAGTGAGCGAGGTTGTGTTACATTCCTCATTTATATAATTCTTGGTGAGTTCTCTAAGGTGTCTGTTATTGAAGTATGTTTTAGTTTGGTGTCTGCATATGTCCGCATTACAATTGAAGCAAGAGCTTGGTTTCATCCACTGTCAAGAAAGTGGGTTTTACCATGATATTTACGAAATATCAAGAGAAGCATGTAAATGTTAGATGTTAGATGTGGATCTCGATATGGATAAGATCCATATCTAACACTTGCATGGTTGCACCCTTATCTCTTAGCTTAATGGCCAGCGGTAACTTTCCCCATAACAATACCAATTTTACTTAATCTTGCCATTGTTGCAATATAACAAACTTGTTTTGTAGACCTATCACTAAATACTCATCTACACATTATAAAAAGAAAGCAGAAAAGATGAGAATTTTCAGGCCCTTGGCACATTAGTATGTTTAAAATTATGATTGGACACAGGTCCCTTAAATAGATGGAAATTAAAGCATTGGCAGGATTGGGACATGCTAGTATACAGTATGATATATTGGATGAGTAAAGTCGAGGCTAGGGGGAAACACCCCAAGTTCTTTTGTTTGTTGAAATTCTAAAAGCCATAACACTGTACTATCTCTTTTTGCAGCTTTCATGCATGACTTTAGTTCATATGTTACTTGTGTAAATATAATCTTCACCAAATATAAACTCTTATTTTGAGATTAAATCTCATCCCCCTTCCGCTACTCTGTTTATGTTGGAACTTATGGAGAATGGTGTTTGTAGGATCCACGACAATGTAGATATTGGAATGTGCGTTGTTAACGAGCTTCTGCACATACAGTAAACGCGCATTCTGAAGTGCAAAGCAAGATGATGTGGTTAACCCCATCAAAGGTGAAGCAGTCAGCCCCATTTAAACGAATGGTGGTGTTTATGAATCCATGGGTGGGTGATAGAAAGGGACATGGTAGATTCATGTACATATATTAACAATGTCAGATTATAAAGAACAAGAAAAGGAAAAAAAAAACTTGTTTGAATATCTGTGATCATTCGAAATCACTCCTCTTTTCCACGTAGCCTGTTAAAGAATTTTCACCATGAATCCATATCTCGGAAGCCTTTGTTTGCTGATTTGAAACAGTAGTGTGCGTTACAGTGATAAACCTTTTCTTTTAATCTTATGCATTACAATAATAGACTTATAATCTCTGTCATTGTCCGTTTCATCGTCGAAAATGTAATATCCGGCTGTTCGGCAATTGCGAATGTACTATCCGGTGGCTTGGCAACCCAGGAATAATGTGAGCAGAAAACAGTTGGAGGTGGTGCGCAGCGGCGCGTGCTGAGTCTGGTTTGTTGAATGAGTCATGGGATGAGAACAAACTAGGGAGAACAGCATCATCCAGCTAAGCAAACAAAAAAGGTGGATGAGATGGGATCCGAAGCCCCAGGAAGCAATTTTATCCAGACAAACTTTTGGTCCTTTTGACTGGTACCAACTCCTCCGCCAGAATAAGAAAACCCTTAAATAATGCCAAACCAAACACAGACATGACGACATGGGGTACATATATTCCATTCTCATCACATCTTAAGATAAACCCTAACAGCCCGATCCCTTTTTAGCAGCTGAGCACCGTCCGATCTAACTGTTTGACCAGATCGGACGGCACCTGACACTCAACTGCTAAAAAGGTAATTAGGACTAAATCTTAAATCATGGTCTTACTGATTAGAAGAATAGTGATCGCTCAATTAACCTATAGTTCAAAAATATTCTTACTACTGATTTATTTTTCTTCTCTTTATGCACTGCTCTAATGAACTCTAAACGGTAAAAATACCTTTGCACCATCAGCGGTGGGCAATCAATTCATCTCTCGCAAATTTGAAGCCAAAATTTCAACCGTATGTATTTTATTTTACTTGATAACAATAGAGAACCTGAAGCTTCAATGGTTGCTCACATTATGCGTACACCTTAATTGAGCTATATTTCTTGATAACAACAGAGAACATAAAGTTTCAACGTTAGATCTTATTTTGCTTTTGCCTTAAAAGGCTTCAAACTAACGTACGTCCGATTTGAATTAGCGTCACAGTGACCAATATTTTCAACGTCGGGGAAGTTGATAGTTTAAAGTAATGAGCAATAGGTAAAAAGGCAACGAAACCTAGTTCCAAAATTAAAGGAAAGACGATTAAAGTATAGGACATAAGGGAGAAATGGTGTCCAAATCATTGGCTACACAAAAGAATTCCTTTTTACTTGCATTTTCTAATAACAACAAAAGAGAAACTATATAGTTTGACTGGTCAAAGGTACATTAAAGCTACTAATCAGGATTAGTTCATTAACTAATCGTTTACCCTTTCTTTGACTACCTCTCTAGCTAGAACAAAGAGAGATTACTAGCTAGATTCACTCTTGTTCGAACCTAAAAAAACTCGGAAAAAAAAATCTATATCAGACAGAGATGGAAGACAATGATCTGCGAAGATTGCATACTAAAATAGTTAAGATGATTCAAATTTATAGTGTTTATCAACAGCAATTGATACGTCCCAAGTGCAACTCAGTCCCTTTGGGATCGTAACCAGGTCGCCGGCTCCGAACTCGACGAACTCCGATGACCCTTTAGGGTATGCCTTCACTCTCCCCTTGAGCAAGTAACACGTCTCCTCTGCATCAAACTTCAGCTGGTACTTCCCAGGAGAACAACCCCATCTATCAAAACACGCCCTTAATTATATATACTATGAACAACTCACGTACAGTCTCAGAGAGAGAGAGAGAGAGAGAGAGAGAGAGAGAGAGAGAGAGAGAGAGAGAGGGAGGTAGACTCACTTGGGCCAGCACTTGATGTCCAGTTCAGATAAGCGAGACTCAGAAGGGTTCTTCTCAACTGTGATTCTTAGGTTTGAGGAAGAAGAAGATGAAGATGAAGAGCATGTATAGTCTGCAGCCATGGTTTAACAAAGAGCTAGCTATCGATATCCCTGCACGCAGTACTTGTGGAACTGTTAGGATTGGAATAATATCTTCTTCTTGTTTTGGGTTTGTAGACAAAAGCTGAAGGTATTGTGGGGGATGTAGGAGAAGGGGGGAAAGGAATCTATTTACAGAGAGGGAAGGAGAAGGATAAGGAAGCTTAATATATAGAGAAAGGATGGAAGAGAAGGACAGCTAGTCTTCTTCTTCTCTCTAACCCTCACCCTTCATTAAGTATTTTCCATTGACTTACCATAATTTTCACATGCGCCTTTATGTATATATCATAATCACTAATTATATTTTTCGGTGCTTGTATTTGCAATTGGGTGCAACTGGTATAGCACTTACTCTCACGCTACGCTACATCACAAGTTTGAGTCTTCATTTCAAAATCAGAACATTATATATTGTATTAATGTTATCAGTTGCGTTAGCAAATTAAGAACCCTAATCCTCCCCCCCAACTCCAAGCTAATGGTAATCTTCATTCTTTACTTTCAAATTCGAGCATGCTTCAAATTTAGAATACCAAACTTTCTCTAAACTTACAAGTAGATGAAATCATGCGTTGCACTATTCAAATGTTACGGTTGTTTTGATATAAATCTGAGGCAGTCAACATTTTATTGATGTCACGTAACATCTGATATTAACAGTTCGTTTTTTTTGCTTCTAATTTGTTCACATGCATTTTAGGCTCGTATAAATGTCCTTGACTGGTCCCAAGAGCTAGACTGAAAATCTAACAGACAGGTAATACGTGGCAAGTGATGAGTGGATGGTCCATATCGCAGTTTGACCGGGAATCAAAAATCTTGAAGATACCGACATAGCTACTGTCAGGCCCTTTTCTGGCTTGCACCGTCCATATCCTCCCCCTTCCTCCCCCTTCCTCCCCAAACAACAACACATTGCACGTGCCACCCCCACGTGCACATTATCCACTCCTCATCGACTCGAGCTTTGATCGACATGTCGCAGCTTACTGATGTAGTGGTACGTGAGTTAAATAAAATGTCTGGCCATTTGATTCTAGTTATTGAATCGCATTATGCAAAAAACATATAACTTGTCAGTTGTTTAAAATGAAAGGGCGACCCAATGTTAAAGGGACAGCCATTACGGCTTTCTTCAACAGAAAATTATAAATTCATGTATACTTGTCACGCATTATACATCTAATATATGAATCAAAGTCTATTTCAATCTTGGCTGCATAATTTGGATTTATAGAGGGAACCTCAAGAGATTATCAAAATCATCGAGTTGTTGGCTCCAAGTTATGCAAGAGGTGTCTCATTCAGGGACATGGAATTTGACTTGGTGGCTACATTGCAAACTGTGATTTATTGTGCATATTGTTAAAATGTTAATTGTGTATGCACGTTTTGGTGGCTTTAAAGAAACATAAGGAAACAGATCACGCATGAGCACACAACTTTGAAATTTAAGAATCATCTGTAGCAATACACGTCTAGTTTAGGCGTCACGTACGCTACCGCATTCTTCTTTCATCATCGTCATGGTTTTTGCCTTTTTGGGGCTTCCGATTGTAGGACTTGTAGAATTATCATCTAGCACTCGTAGTCGGACTTTTTTTCAGGTCGCGAACCGCTATTATTTATGTTTTACATGAATATTAGCCGTTGATGTATGACTTTAACTTCAAATTCAATCCTAATCCGTCCTAATTTGCATGTATATTTAATTATTAGAAAAACAAATAAAATCTCTACTAGGTTAAAGTATTAGGTGCGAGAAAAACCTCAACTCACAAATGACATTTCACCTTCTTCAAATTTAATAACCATCGATCCTCAAGAAGTGCAGGTCCTAACATCATAGTTGGCTAGTGGGAATGTCTCAATTTCTTGATCTCTTTATGATGTATTAGCTAGGCTTATGATCATAAGAAGTGTTTATCCCTATAACTCTCCATGGAAGAAAAGAATCAAGAAATATCGATAATCCATCACACAAGCAAATATATCGTAAGATGTCAGTCAAGATTTGATTTGAATTTATAATGCTCACAAACAATGATCATCAACGACTATATTAAATGAGAGGCTCCAGCAATACTAAATGTTGAAACGAAGCGTAGTTAAGTATATTTTTCACATATCGGTTGATTTTAGTTTTTAGGACCATCTTTGTAATAACATATCACTTTGTAGTATAAAAGTGATACACTCATATGAAATCAAGGAATTGAACCAAACCAAAATGTGATTGAAAAGTATGTATGAGAAACCTTTAACTACAAAGTCATGAAGTCATGGCGACTCATGATAACCTTGTTTGTGGGCAAAGAAAGTAGTGGTTGTACCCACACCCTATTAATTTTTGTTGGTTGCAGGCCAAAACAATACCCATAGCCCAACCAGAACCGGGTCCAGGTTACAGTCAAGACACACACACACACACCACACACACTAATCACTCTACTCCATTCGGTCCCTCACTTCGTGTTGTGTCTGTTTATCTCTCTCTTTCTCTCTGTTTGGTTTTGTGGTTTTGAGTGATAGTCAAATCCATGGCGACTCAAGGTCATGTGATCACCTGCAAAGCTGCGGTGGCCTGGGAACCCAACAAGCCTCTCGTGATCGAAGACGTTCAGGTCGCTCCGCCCCAGGCCGGAGAGGTCCGCGTCAAGATTCTCTACACCGCTCTCTGCCACACCGACGCTTATACCTGGGGCGGCAAGGTAAAACTTACCCAATAATTTTACCTTCTTATCTTGTTAATTCTGCCACTAGCTTCGGTAAAGTTTCAAACTTTGTTACATTTAGAAGTAATCTCTATTTGGTGAAAGATAATATATTTGTTCTAGATTTTAATCTGACCTAACTAATGTTAGGTGCGTAAATCTGAGTTTAAGGAAAATGGGGGACTTAGGCATTGGATTAAAATTGAAGCTATCCTATTGCATGTGTGTTGTTTAATTGTGATAGTATCATATAACAAGGAAATTCTTTATAGTGCTAGGAGGAACCCCCACTATTAGGGCCATACATTTTCTAGTAAGTCAGCATTTTATTGATAGGTTCTGCTCTGCATTTGCAAATTAAGATGGTCCCCTGTTTTGAATCTAGTATGAAAGTGAAAAGTAGTCTAGTTCATCAGCAGTTTTATCTAGAGGGGAAATATAAATGCTGATTTCACTTCATTTTCCTTGTAGGACCCTGAAGGTCTCTTCCCTTGCATTCTTGGTCATGAGGCTGCAGGGTATGTTAAGTTGTATATCAATGTTTGCTGAATTGTACATCAACATTTTTTTTTAGTGTTTGGTTAAAATATGTGGCTGTTGGGGACTAAATGCAGGATTGTTGAAAGTGTTGGTGAAGGTGTTACTACAGTTCAGCCAGGAGACCATGTCATCCCTTGTTACCAGGCTGAATGTGGGGAATGCAAGTTTTGCAAATCTGGGAAGACAAATCTATGTGGAAAAGTACGTGCTGCCACTGGAGTTGGAGTTATGATGAGTGATCGTCAGAGCCGTTTCTCTATAAATGGAAACCCTATTTACCATTTTATGGGAACCTCAACATTTAGCCAGTACACCGTTGTTCATGATGTTAGTGTTGCAAAGATAGATCCAAAAGCTCCTTTAGAGAAAGTCTGCCTTCTTGGATGTGGTGTTCCTACTGGTAAGAACTTTTCTAATTAGTGTCTAGATTTTCACCTTTGGATATAATCATACATCTCAATTCAGCTTGCATATAAACTTTAGAAGTGTATCTTCATACAATGTTCATGCTCATCTCTTCTGTCCTTCGAAGCTTCCTGGCTGTTTTATAGGGGAAAAAAAAGAAAGAAATAGAAGATTGTAGCTTTAAAGAGGATGCTTTAATTATATGTTGATATTATGAATCTTTTGTATGTATGATAAACGTAAAGCTTCTCTTTTCCTTCCAATTTGTTTACTCAAACGTATGAAATTCCAGGTCTCGGAGCTGTTTGGAACACAGCAAAAGTAGAAGCGGGGTCAATTGTTGCTATCTTTGGCCTTGGAACTGTTGGTCTTGCAGTAAGTTTCCATGGGACCTTCAGCTTCTTAATCTTATGCTGGAATTCTGAATTGTGAGGGTGACTAGTTGTCATGACTTGACAGGTCGCTGAGGGTGCCAAAACAGCTGGTGCATCACGAATCATTGGTGTTGACATTGATAGCAAGAAGTTTGATGTAGGTAAAAACGTAAATCTGAAGTTCAGAACTTTATACAGTAAATCATGATTTATTAATTTTATAAACTTGTTCGGTTGTTTCATAGTGAAGGCTCTAAAGATTACATGTATTGTTTGCAGCAAAGAATTTTGGAGTTACTGAATTTGTGAATCCAAAGGACCATGAGAAGCCAATCCAACAGGTCCTAGTTGATCTCACTGATGGTGGTGTTGATTATAGCTTTGAGTGCATTGGGAATGTCTCAGTGATGAGGGCTGCCTTGGAGTGCTGCCATAAGGTAACCCCTTTGATTGGTGGATTGATTTACTGTTTACAAAACAAATCTTGATGTCACTTGAAAAACTTGCAGGGTTGGGGAACATCGGTTATTGTGGGTGTTGCAGCATCAGGGCAGGAGATATCAACTCGTCCCTTTCAGCTGGTGACTGGTCGTGTGTGGAAGGGAACAGCCTTTGGCGGTTTCAAGAGCCGCTCACAGGTGCCTTGGCTTGTAGAGAAGTACTTGAAGAAGGTAAACTCAGTCTGGTAGTGTTTAACATTGTCAATTGCAATAAGGAAATGAATTTGAACGTTATGCTCTCTTGTTGCAGGAAATCAAAGTTGATGAATACATCACCCACACTTTGACTCTTGGGGAGATTAACAAGGCATTTGATTTGATGCATGAAGGGGGATGCCTTCGGTGTGTGCTTTCTACTGAAGCATAAGATTGCGTAATTCAAGTTTCTCATGGGATGGAACTTATGTTGCATTTTTCTATTCTGTTTTGTATGTATCATTCTTACTGATAACTCTTCCAAAATAACCGGATGTTGCTGCTTTTATAAGTAAAATCCCTGCTGGTTCACTGGATATTAGCCTTATTACCTATTGAAAGAGGTTTAATGTTATGATTTATTTTTAGTCGCGATTAATCTTTCTGCCGGTCTTCATACATAGATGATAGCAGCTGCTGAAGCTGAACAGTCTTGAACTCTTGATAGTCCGAACAGACCGTAGAAGTTATCAGAAAATTATAAAACTTTAGGCATTGTTGAAGAAGTGAAAAGCTGAATGGCCATCCTTCATTGTCATATGTTCCTTCTAGCAGAATCTCACATAAATGTTCCATCATCTTATAATTTCCCTGGGTCATTTTGCTATTTAATTAGTCAGTACAACCATTTACTTCTCTTTTGTTTTTGAAGAGAGGTAAGACACCTCCTGGAGCAAGATGTTCGTCTAATGCAAGGATTCTGTCATTGAGTGTCTTGTTAAGTTTCTATAACTGCAAATAAATCAATGGCTATTACTGTATAACGCTGCACATGAGAGCCTCTGAGGGCTTTACTGCTCAAGTGACTGAAACCAAGGAGCGGCAGCCTTGCAGGTGCTGGAAAAGCTTGCGCCAAGTTCAGAAGTTGCAATGCCAAACTCGTGTTGTTGCGGATTGAAGATTAGGACGTACTACTTGAGGAGTTGCTGTGTTTTCAATCTACAACCAACGACACCTTGTTTTGGTACATTATGCTACAAACCATGAACGATACACAATGTATACAAGTACTCCTTCGGCACTCCCATCTCTATGGGTATGCTGGGTAAACGGGTTGATAGATAGCACTTTTTCATTGCGAAGAAATCCTACAAATCCCAACTGAGGAGAGCATCTTGTCAAGCCACATGAGCATAAGTTAGACTATTAGGAAACATAATTATATTCTACTTAACCTCAACAACCTCATTGACACAAACTAAGCAAACTGAAGCTAAATGAAGATCCAATGCATCTAAACAGAGTCCAGCTACCACATGTTTCATAAACTAGTACCAAATGAAACAAATATTTACATGCATGTAGAATATATATTTAACTAGCTAAAATCATCAAATTAAACATTCGGACCTCCATTAGACGCCATATAACCAGATTTCATAGCACCTTCTTCACTATATACATAAGCCAATCCTCCATGACTCGTCACATCCACGCCTGCCATTTCTTCCTCCGATGAAATCCTCAACAGCTTCAACTTGTGCAGCAAGAAAAACAATGTCCCCATTGTCACACTCACAAACGCAGCTACCACCACAATCTGCACCAAATGCGCAGCCAACAGCTTAGCACCGCCGCCCATAAACAACCCAAATGGCCTATCCGGGTGCCCCGGATAGACCTCGTTCACATAAGCCTTCTTGGCAAACAAGGCCGTGAATATAATCCCCCAAGTCCCACACCCTCCATGAAGCTGTGCAGCCTCCAAAGGGTCATCATACGTCAACTTCTCAGCAAGCATGTTGCACCCTATCAACACCCAAGCAGCTATAATCCCACAAATAATTGCTGCCGAAGGATCAACCACAGAACAGCCAGATGTGATAGCTGCAAACCCGCCAAGCAAGCCATTGCACACATCAATGACATTCCAGTGACCGGAGAGCAGGCGCTTCCCGAAGAGTGTAGTCAGTGCTGCAGTGCATCCGGCCAAGGTACTTGTCACGGCGGTCCGTCCCACAGCGCTCCATTGTCCATAGGAAGATCCACTCTCGCCATAAACCTTCAATATGTTGATAAAAGAACCTGCATTGAAACCATACCAACCAAACCACAACAAAAATGTTCCCAACACAACCAATGTGCCACTATGTCCACGCATTGTCACGGACCGGCCTTCATGATCAAACCGGCCGATCCTAGGCCCCTCTATCAGGGCACCCCACAATCCGGCAATGCCTCCGACCAAGTGCACAACTCCGGAACCGGCAAAGTCAATTACACCGGAACCAAACAAGAGATTCTCGGCACGAGCAGGGCTAGCAAAACCGTCGGCAGACCAAAACCAATGTGACACAATTGGGTACACAAATCCTGTCAAGAAAGATGAGTATATCAAATGTTGATTGGTATGGTATATTTCCCAGATGCATTCTTCTCCAAATTGGAGGAAATTTATAGCAATACAAATTAACCTATAGCTAAGTGTGAATGGGTAGTACAATAGTAGAGCTATGTGTGAAACTTAGAAACTACTAAGTCATACATTTCAACTACATAAATGCAGTAGAGATATTGTTTGTTGTAGTCCAGATTTGCTGCTTCACTTTGTTGAATAGAACAGCTCGCAACACTCCCCCTCAAGTTGGGGAGTAGATGTCTCGCATACCCAACTTGTCTAGTGAGCTGCGGAACACTTTAGCAGAAACAACTTTGGTCAAAATATCTGCGAGTTGATCTTCAGTGCGTACATGTGGCATGTTAATAATTTTAGCTTCCAATTTCTCCTTGATGAAATGTCGATCAACTTCAACATGTTTTGTTCTGTCATGTTGAACTGGATTGTGTGCTATGTCGATGGCTGCTTTGTTGTCACAATACAAATTCATAGCATTCTCGGGTTTGAATCCCAACTCTTTCATCAAATGACGAAGCCACAACATTTCACATAGTCCATGAGCCATTCCTCTATACTCAGCTTCTGCACTGGATCTAGCAACCACCTTTTGCTTCTTACTTCTCCATGTGACCAAGTTACCTCCCACAAAAGTAAAGTAACCAGAAGTAGACCTTCTATCAGTGATAGAGCCAGCCTAATCTGCATCTGTGTATCCAGCTATTTCCGTGTGATTATTCTTTGAAAACATGATCCCTTTACCTGGATTAGCCTTCAAATACCTCAGAATTCTGTACACTGCATCCATGTGATCTTCACTTGGTGCATGCATAAATTGACTTACAACGCTTACAACATATGCAATATCAGGTCGGGTATGTGAGAGATAAATGAGCCTTCCTACTAACCTTTGATATCTCTCTTTGTTAGTAGGCACTTGGTTTGAATATTCTGCTAATTTGTGGTTTTGCTCCATAGGTGTATCTGCAGGTTTACATGCTAGCAAACCAGTCTCCATGAGTAAGTCAACCACATACTTCCTCTGAGATAGGAAAATGCCTTTACTTGATCTAGCCACCTCAATACCCAAGAAGTATTTCAGTCCTCCAAGATCTTTCATCTCAAAAACAGATGAAAGATGCTCTTGAAGTCTATTCATTTCCTCTGGGTCATTACCTGTCACAATCATATCATCCACATAAATGATAAGTGCGGTAAGTTTATCTTTATAGTGCTTCAGAAACAATGTATGGTCAGAGTTACTTTGTTTGTAACCAAATTGTTTCATAGATTGACTGAATCTTCCAAACCACGCCCTCGGTGATTGCTTTAGTCCATAAAGAGACTTCTTCAACTTGCACACCATTCCTGCTTGTGAAGGTAGAGAATAGCCAAGAGGTAGATCCATGTAGACTTCTTCTTTGAGGTCGCCATGCAGGAAATCATTTTTTACGTCAAATTGCTTTAGAGGCAAATCTAGGTTAGCTGCTAATGACAGCAGTACTCGAACAGTATTCATCTTGGCTACTGGTGCAAAGGTCTCCTGATAATCAATGCCATATGTCTGGGTATATCCTTTAGCAACTAACCTAGCTTTGTATCTATCCAGTGTACCATCAGTCGCGTACTTCAAGGTATAGATCCATCTGCATCCGACTGTTCTCTTCCCTGCTGGCTTTGGCACTAGTTCCCATGTATGATTCTTTTGCAAGGCTTCCATTTCCTCTTCCATAGCTTTGGTCCAGTTAGGATCCGCTAGAGCATCCTGTACTTTATTTGGAATGATAATAGTGGATAAATGAAGTACAAAAGACGCATATGACTTAGATAACCTATGGGAGGACATGTAATTGTTTATGGGATATTTGGCCTTGGCTTTAGGATCTGGCTCATATTGAGCCTTTGGTTGGCCACGATTTTTTCGAAACGGCAATCTAGATACTTCGACAATGTTACTTGGTTCTATTTCAAAGTTGGGCTCATAAATATCGTGAATTTCAGACACAGGGTTAATAATTACCTCTGGATCATCCTCAGGGAGCATTGGTGTTGATGGGGTATTGGAAAGGGGGAAATAATCTCTCTCTGGTGATTCTGGAGTTGGTTGATCAGCTTCTGATGTGGGTGACTGGGGTGACTGGTTACTCCTTTTAGCTTCTGATGTGGGTGACTGGGGTGACTGGTTACTCCTTTCATCATTTTCATGTTCGATTCTTGTCACTGAAGTATCTTCATGTACTTGATCAACCATGGGAAATGAGGCACCCAAGAAATCCCCTAAAGACTGCTCTTCCTTAGTTTTACTCTCCCCCTGAAGTGGAGTCGTCGGGGAAAAATATAGCTCATGTTCACAAAATGTAACATCCATGGAAACATATGAACGTTTCGAAATGGGGTTATAACACCGGTAACCTTTCTGAGTGGAAGCATAACCGATGAAGACACACTTTTCAGCACAAGCATCCAACTTAGTCCTCAGAGTGCGTTGAATATGTACATATGCTACACAACCAAAAACCTTTGGGTCAAGGGCATGTGTAGGTGGTAAAGGCAAATAGCTTGCAAGAGCTTGAATTGGTGTTTTTGGTAGTGGAGAATTTTCTTTGGATGTGGACTGAAGGGCTTGTGTAGGTAGTCTATTTATGAGGTATGCAGTAGTGAGAATAGCATCACCCCATAAATATTCAGGCATATGGGCTCCAATCAACATGGAGCGAGCAACGTCAAGAATATGGCGATTCTTTCGTTCTGCCACACCATTTTGCTGAGGGGTTCGAGGACAAGTGGTTTGATGAATAATGCCATGTGTAGCTAGATATTGGTGAAAGAGATGGCTTACATATTCTCCACCATTATCTGTTCGAAAGACTTTGATAGGCTTTTGAAACTGAGTTTGAATCATGGCATGAAAAGTCTGAAATACTGAAAAAACTTCACTTTTATTTCGTATCAAGTAAATCCAACTCATCCTGGTGCAATCATCAACAAATAGGATAAACCATTTCAATCCTATGTGCGTTGGTGGACCAGGCCCCCAAACATCAGAATGAACAAGATCAAATGGGGCTACACTTCTAGTCGAGCTCAATGGATAGCTCACACGGTGACTCTTTCCCAAAATGCAAGTGTTGCATTTAAAGTCTGATGGCTTATGATGCTGAAATAATAAAGGAAAAAGAATTTGGAGATAACTAAATGATGGATGTCCCAATCTCTTATGCCATAACCAGATTTGTTTTTCATCGGTTGATGTTTTCTTCTGAATTTGGTGCACTTCACTAACACGACGATTACTAGCAGATGTCATCTCCATGTAATATAATCCCCCTTTCTCAATACCCCGCCCAATGGTTTCCCCTGTTCGGATGTCCTGAAATATACAACACCAAGGGTAAAGAATCACACAACAATAAAGTTGTTTGGTTATCTGTTTGACTGACAAGAGGTTATGAGACAAGGAAGGAACAAGTAATACTGTATCAAGGGTAATAGTGCTTGAAAGAGTGACAGATCCAGCACCAGTAATGGGATATGAATCTCCATTAGCGTTGGTTACGCCAGACCGGTGAACTGGAGTTAAATGGTGAATGTTGCTAGAGTTATTAGTCATATGGTCAGTTGCACCAGAATCAATTATCCACATATCTTTCCAATTAAAGGTAGAATTATCTGAGAGCAGAGAGCAAGATGTACCTGAAGTGGCCATGAAGGCAAAATTCGGGTTACCAGAGTAATCACCATGTGCAGGTTTCTCAGAAATTGTATTCAAACTCAGGTCTGGTGGTGAGGCAACTTGTAAGGAGGCCTGAGATTTGCCTTTGTGCCGGTAGCTCTTTGTGATCTTATTACCATGGGACTGAAATGATTGTGCTTTCTCTCGTACTTCTTTAGCTTGTGTTTCCTTCAAGGCAGCGATGTGACCATCCCACCAGTCTGGAAAGCCAATTATGTGGAAACAAGACTCTGTCATATGTCTGGTGGAGTTACAATGAGTGCATTTCATAGGTTTTGGAGGTGCCGTTTTCCAAGATGATGTAGATGAAGAAGGATGAGAGCTACGAACATGCGGTGGTTGGTATTGAGCAGTCATGGCAGATCCTTCGTGCTTGGTATCAGACATCATCTTTTGGAGTCTGTTGTGCTCAACACTGACTTGAGAATAAGCCTCTTCTATGGAAGGTAACGGCTTAGTGTTTAGAATTCTACTCTGAACTCCATCAAGGTGAGGGTCTAACCCGGCCAAAAAAAAATAGACACGGTGCTTAGTGACTCTATTGGCCATGTATGTGATAGAATCTGCATCCTTTAGCCGGAGAAGATCCAATATGTCAAGCTCCTGCCATATTTTCTTCATATTACTGTAATAGCCATGAAGAGGAGCTCCATTCTGTTTAGTTGAAATAGAAGCAATTTGAAGCTCATAATTTCTTGTATCATCTTGAGCTACTGAAAAAGTAGTTTTAACAGCATCCCAAATTTCTTTAGCCGTCTCCAAGCTTTCATAATTTCCTCGGACATCCTTGTGCATGGAATTGAGGAGCCATGCTTGAACAAGGCTGTCTTCTTCAACCCAAATTTCATAACCCTCCTCATCATCTTCTTCAGATGGTGCTTTTTTCTTGCCGGTAAGATAGCTGAGTTTGCCTCGGCCGGTGATATTCAGTTTGGCATGTTTAGACCAAGAAATAAAGTTGGTGCTATCCATTTTTTCTGGAGTAATAGGGCCATTATCGTTGGATGATGATCGCCCTTTATGAAAAGAAGATTCTGAGTTGGTTGCTGATGTGTTGGATGAATTGGTGGAAACTTCATTGAGAACCATAGCTTAGTTTTTTTTTTCCGGGTACTAGAACAGATCAGGCGAAGCAGATTGGGCTTGGACCTGGGCTCGGGTGAGTGGACCAGGTCAAATATGTTGGCTATTAGTGCACCACAATTACGTTTCCAGCAGTAATTCCTGGAAGTTGGTCTCCACCGGCCTTGGTTCGATCGAACTGAGACCTGCGGTTGAAACGGCCTAAAATTGACGGCGTTCCGATTAGAGTTTGATGGAGCTGCGTCTGGAGGTGCTGCGATGGCGGCACGGCAATCAGGTCTGGGTATTGAAGAACATAAAGAAAATCAAGATCAGATTTTGATCAATTGATTGTGATTTTTTTTTTTTTGAGAATATGAGAGTATGGTTACGGGGAAGAACAATTAGTATTGTTTCTGGGTATGGTATGGGTACTGATAAGAGAAGAACAGAAATTGTTCCGGGTGTTTTCTGGTACGAGCTTCTGCTCAATATTTGAGCAAAAAACTTGGTGATGGGTAAATGGGAAACATATTCAAATATGGGTCTGAACTCGTGCTCTATTACAAGCTTGAGTTTGGTACGATATGGGTATTGAGTAAGGTGAAGTAGAGCTCTTCTGGTACTGGTATAAATATTGGGTTAGATGAAGAAACAAGATTCTTCAAGGGTGTACTAGTATGGGTAATATTTCAGGCTGGGAAGAAGTAGAAACAAAGTTCTTCTTCTTGGTATTTTTGGCAGCGGAATATGGTTATGGGTATCGGTCTCAAGAGCAGAATTGCTCTGATACCATGTTGATTGGTATGGTATATTTCCCAGATGCATTCTTCTCCAAATTGGAGGAAATTTATAGCAATACAAATTAACCTATAGCTAAGTGTGAATGGGTAGTACAATAGTAGAGCTATGTGTGAAACTTAGAAACTACTAAGTCATACATTTCAACTACATAAATGCAGTAGAGATATTGTTTGTTGTAGTCCAGATTTGCTGCTTCACTTTGTTGAATAGAACAGCTCGCAACATGAGCATAAGTTAGACTATTAGGAAACATAATTATATTCTACTTAACCTCAACAACCTCATTGACACAAACTAAGCAAACTGAAGCTAAATGAAGATCCAATGCATCTAAACAGAGTCCAGCTACCACATGTTTCATAAACTAGAACTACCAAATGAAACAAATATTTACATGCATGTAGAATATATATTTAACTAGCTAAAATTAGGGGTGGGCACGGGACGGGATGGGACGGGACGTGGCTCATCCCACGTCCCATCCCACTCTTTTGAATCGGGACGGGATCGGGACGGGACGCGGGTTTTTAAGAATGCATCCCACTCGGGATTAATCCCGGTTGGGATCGGGACGGGCCTAATCCCACCGTCCCATGACTTTAAAATACCTATTTTCTCAATTTTAAGAGACAATTATCATTCAATATTTCAAGTAATCAACTTAAGTCAATTAACAACATTGACAAATAGTCCATCATAAACTTAAATAGTCACAAAACAAACATCAAACAAAGGTATAGACCTAAACATTAATTACATTTTCCACCGGTACAAACTTCCCCTTTCCTTTTCCTTTTCCTCTTGGAGTTGGAGATGGACAATTGTTCTTGCTTGAAGCATTGTCCTCATGATCTGCAAAAATGACAGTCCAAGAGTAAGTCTAAATGTATAATGTCAAATTGAATTGAAATCGGTCAACAAGTATAAAGTATAAACACTTGTTAAAATGTATACCTAGCTCAAGACCTTCATAAAACTCAGTGTTTATCATTGTTGGTATATCAGCCTCTACTTCAACCTTTGCAATATCATCACCTAACATCCAATTTTGCATGCAAATCAGCCCCTCCACAGTTTTAGGAGTTAATGAGCTCCTAAAACAGTCAATTACTCTACCCCCTATTGAAAAACATGACTCTGAGGCCACTGTTGAGGTCTGAATGACAAGAACATCCCTAGCTATCGCAGCTAAGACTGGATACCTGCAGCTATTAATCTTCCACCAACTCAGGATGTCAAAGTGATCTTCTTCATCAGTTGGATCCAATGCAGCATCTAAGTATTGATCAACTTCATGAGCTGCGACTGCCTCTTCCTTTTCTTGAACAAGCTTTTTCCAATTACTGAGCCGCTGACCCCGATGGCCTGAGCTAGAGCTGCTTCCACTTATGATAGTACTAGATGAAGAATTAGGAGAATGTGGCCTCAGCATGTGTATGCCTTCATCTACATGTACCACATACTAACACAAGATGACAAGAATTTATGATTAGTCCAACAAAACATCTCAATGGTACTCACAGAAGCTCAAAACAGTAGCATCCCTAGCTATTCACAGAACAATAACACCATATATGCATCAACACACACAAATCATGTTGGTTTTGTGGCTGTCAATCAAAGCTATCTCACTTTTGGTTAACGATTCCATAAAACGAAATTTCGATCTCAAAAACATCATTTGCACACACATATCATTACCATATATGCATCAGCACTCACAAATCAGTAGCATCATCTAAAAAATATCATTTACACACATCATTACCATATATGCATCATAAGCAGTTGAAGTATGAAGTAATACCTGATTATAAAGATCCATAAACAGCTTTTTGATCTCCTTTGTTCTTCTTTCCACCTCACAAACAGGCAGCTCCTCTTCCATATACATGTGTGTTACATTTTTTAACTTGAATCTTGCATCTAAAACTAGACCAATAACCAACATGTTGTTAAGGTCCCCAAAAGAGCCAAAATACTTCAACCATTTGCTTCTCATATTGCTAGCCATGTCTATCAATGTCTTTGTAGTTTCTAACCCACTTGCCAACCGAGGTGTTAGTAACAAGCTTTTTATGTTGGTCTCCATGTCAATAACATCATGTAAAGCAGTGTGCACAGTAGGGTGCAATGATGCACTGTTCCTTAGAGTAACCTCATAGAAAAGTCTTAAGAAATTGACAAACACTTTCGCCTTGTCCCAATCTTCTTCATTCGGAGGTCCCACCTTCTTTCTGTGACTAGTGCTAGGTACTAGATTTCCATCTTCATCAAATTCTTCATCTGGTTCTTTAAAGTAAGCTGCAAAGGTTGACTCCTCATCTTCCAACATTAGTGCGAATACTTGTTCAAACTTCAAAGCCGATTCCAACATTATATAGGTGCTGTTCCACCTTGTTGGGACATCCATGCACACAAGTCCCTTACACTCAAGCTTTTCCCTTTCTACAGCCTTCTTAAAAATATCTAACCTATTTGCAGAAGACCTCACAAACTTCACAGCATTCCTAATTGCCAACACAGATTTCTGCAACCTTTTCAAACCATGCCCCACTATTAAGTTAGTAATGTGAGCAGTGCACCTCACATGCATGTATTTTCCGTTTAAAATTTGATCATAAGCTGCCGACTTATTCATCTTAGCAACCAGCCACTCTAAAGCACACTTATTTGAAGAAGCATTATCAACAGTAACACACATCACTTTCTCAATTCCCCACTGCACCAAGCATGATTCAATAAGCTTCCCTATAGTTGGCCCTTGATGGTTTTGAATCATACTAAAGTTAAGGATCCTCTTGTGCATTTTCCAATCTGCATCGACAAAATGCGCAGTAAGCACCATGTAATTGATATTTTGAACACTAGTCCAAGTGTCGGTGGTTAGACTCAGCCTATATGCTTTCAAACTCTTTTTTAGTGCATGTTTTTGGATGCCATACATATTTAGAAACCTTCTACACACTGTTCTTCTTGAAGTCTTTTCAAAAGAAGGACACACTCTCTGACAAAATATGTTAAACCCTAGCTTGTCTACAAAGCTAAATGGCAGCTCATCAATGACAATCATCTCTACACAAGCTTCAACAAAATCTTCCTGATTTTGAGCTTTTGTACTTGTGCTCAGTTTATTTGACCGAGACTTATCCCCTACAAGATTTTTTTGTGTCTTATCTCCCTCATGTGGAAAATACCTACAACCTTGATTGAGATGCCTAAGCAAACCAGATGTACCACTCTTACCCTCAACAATGAAATCCCCAAACTTCCCCCTAGGACAATGGATGCAATATGCCCTTCTCTGAACTCTCTGGATTACTTTACCATGAACATCTTTTACTCTCTCAAATTTTTCATACTCTTTGAAATGATCCCAAACCATACTAGTACGTTTTGTACCTAGAGAAGAAGACTCACCACCCTCACTTACAGAAGCAGCAGGTTCAACTACACTTGGAGCAGGTCCATTGGCAACAGCAGGTGTTTGGCTTGAAGCAGGTTGGCTTCCAACTTCAAGTAGCTCCAAAGGAGTAGGAGATGCTGCTGTTGAAGAACTCCCAAGACCAGAAGCAGAGGGATTAGGTCGAACCAAACCCGACTTCTTTCCTCTAGCCATCCTAAACCAATTTGACAAGAAACACATCATTAGTCAACCTATATGCAGTGGAAATGTGAAATGCTGGAGCTTTCATGAATAGAACACAAAAACAAAAATAGAAGCAAAAACACATGGTCAGCTTTATAAAACAATCTACATATATTGATTTCATTTATATACATATAGTATAGAGATTACATTCCTTAATTTGTGTAATGTCTGTGCAGAAGCAAATGATGATTAAAAACAACAATTATCATTATATTTATATCTATATCAAAGAACATGAACTCAAGAACATGTATGATTGAACCTAAAAATGATTGAAATGGGAATATAATTGTATCCTATTGTCCAATATTGCTTCAAACTCAATGATCCAGCACTCAAGCAACCATGCTTCAAACTATGTAATACATCAAAACCTACATTGTTTACTACCTATCATACTACTCTATGCAGCATCATATAATCTCTTAGTAATTGTTACGTTTGTGGCTGACAACTGTGACCAACTGAAAATATGAGATAGCTGAACCATTATTCTAGTTCTTGAGACTGTCAGGAAATATGACATCCTTTGCTGGTTGCTATCTTAATCAGATTGTTTATGATAGATCATACTTTCTAATGTAATTTGGACACTATGATATAGTTACCATGACATTATTATGATGAATTTTTGAACAAGTTGTCTTTTTACAGGAAGAGTTTCAGAATGTATATGTTGAAACACATGTAGGCACTTGATTATCCCTTGACACTGTTTAACTACTTATGTTCAAATAAAATGAATGCATAAATATATAATTAATTGATGTAGGTCTTTCTGTGTTATTTTGGAATACCTGAAACATAATAGAATCAAAATGTTTGTATTCTAGTTGAAAATATGATGTAGATGATGCATTTATTTTACCAATTGAATTATTATTCAGATTACTGACGCAGTATTCATCTCTTTAGATTATTATTAGTTAATCTTTCTTCCTGTAGGTTGGAACTGCCATGGATATTGTAGAACAACTGGTGGAAGAACAAAGTCTGGATCCTTTGTTTACAAGTAAGTACATATATCTTATTATCTTGGACTATATAAACTGATGCTTACGGAAAATCTCTTTTCCCATGGATAAGAACAAAACAATAAAAGGAAAGTACACAAGTGCTGGACAAAATTGTGTATGCTCAGTTTTTTACATTCATTTCTTTCTATTGACAAGTCCACTATGCAATATATGACATCATGTTTCAACAAAAGGAATGAGAACATAATTCTCCAAAAGAAAAAAAAATATATATATATAAGGAGGGAACAGACTAATTGACTCATCTATTCGTATGTTAAGTCTCTTAAATTGTATGGTTTTAACACACCTAGTGGTCATTTTGTTTTGATGTAGTGCTAGAATTCCATGATTGAGTCCTCTGTTTTTACTCTTTCAAATTTTAAGCCATATAGGTTCTTTACAGTGACCAAGTTCATACTCAGCTTCAATCTCTTTGGTCCAAAGTGACCAAATGCTACAGACTACTTCGGTCAAATAATCTATGCATATAACACAGGATGAGAGAACTACACAATGTTCAAATTACTTCAACATCCAGAAATCTCAAAAACTAAAAATTACAAATAGACTCATATGAAACAATGAAAAGGGTCACCGAGTATATCTCTGATGCCCTGGAAGTATAGCTTTTGTTATTTGAGTGATTATACACTGTTACTTCATCTACTATCTATGCCGATCATTCAAAAGCTTGCATAAACAAGTTAGAGGAGAAACTATCAAGACTAGAAATTGGATCCACAATTTAGTACAAAAACAAAAACAATCTAAGTGGGAAATATGCACAACTAGGCAAACACCCTGCATCATCTATTCATCTATATTCAACAGAAATAATTGAAATCTCAGTGGGAGAACTTACCCAGATTATGGAATTCTGAGAGCTTAGAGAAAGAGAGGAAGTGATGAAATGCTGGGGGTTGAGGCTAAGGTAGTATGAGTATGGGTGAGGAGACGGCGGCGATGAGGTAGGAGGGGGTGGAAGTGGAGGGAGCAGGTTGGCAAGATGGGAGAGAACACAGAGAAGGATGGCATCTGTTCTCTGCCTCGATGAGAATGGAAAGCAGGAAAGGTATGACTGAATCTGAAACAGTTCTTTGCGGCTTAACACATAACCTGATAACCCTAACAAATTTAAATCAACGGCCATGATGAATAATCCAAGGGTCAAGATTAAAAGTTATTTAATTGCGGGACGGGACGGGACGAAGCGGGATATAAATTATTCGTCCCACGTCCCGTCCCACTGTTATGAAACGGGACGGGATCAGGACGGGACAAACGTTTTTAGACCTCCGTCCCGTCCCGTCCCTATGAATTTCGGGACGGGATCGGGACGGGATCGGGATTTTCGTTTTTTATGCCCACCCCTAGCTAAAATCATCAAATCAAACATTCGGACCTCCATTAGACGCCATATAACCAGATTTCATAGCACCTTCTTCACTATATACATAAGCCAATCCTCCATGACTCGTCACATCCACGCCTGCCATTTCTTCCTCCGATGAAATCCTCAACAGCTTCAACTTGTGCAGCAAGAAAAACAATGTCCCCATTGTCACACTCACAAACGCAGCTACCACCACAATCTGCACCAAATGCGCAGCCAACAGCTTAGCACCGCCGCCCATAAACAACCCAAATGGCCTATCCGGGTGCCCCGGATATACCTCGTTCACATAAGCCTTCTTGGCAAACAAGGTCGTGAATATAATCCCCCAAGTCCCACACCCTCCATGAAGCTGTGCAGCCTCCAAAGGGTCATCATACGTCAACTTCTCAGCAAGCATGTTGCACCCTATCAACACCCAAGCAGCTATAATCCCACAAATAATTGCTGCCGAAGGATCAACCACAGAACAGCCAGATGTGATAGCTGCAAACTTGCCAAGCAAGCCATTGCACACATCAATGACATTCCAGTGACCGGAGAGCAGGCGCTTCCCGAAGAGTGTAGTCAGTGCTGCAGCGCATCCGGCCAAGGTACTTGTCACGGCGGTCCGTCCCACAGCGCTCCATTGTCCATAGGAAGATCCACTCTCGCCATAAACCTTCAATATGTTGATAAAAGAACCTGCATTGAAACCATACCAACCAAACCACAACAAAAATGTTCCCAACACAACCAATGTGCCACTATGTCCACGCATTGTCACGGACCGGCCTTCATGATCAAACCGGCCGATCCTAGGCCCCTCTATCAGGGCACCCCACAATCCGGCAATGCCTCCGACCAAGTGCACAACTCCGGAACCGGCAAAGTCAATTACACCGGAACCAAACAAGAGATTCTCGGCACGAGCAGGGCTAGCAAAACCGTCGGCAGACCAAAACCAATGTGACACAATTGGGTACACAAATCCTGTCAAGAAAGATGAGTATATCAAATAGGCCACGAACTGAGTCCTTTCGGCGATGGAGCCACTAGTGATTCCGGCAGCGGCAATGGCAAAGGCCCATTGGTAGAGAAAGAAGCCGTAGTCAAAAGAAGGGTATTGGAAGTATCGTGGTGGTGTGTTGAAATATTGGCGGTGAAGCCATGGCTGAAGAGTGCTGCAGGGAAGAAAGGCTGCAGAGGCTGTGCAGGCAGAGTTGCAAGTGGAACTGCAGCATGCAAGTGTAGTTGTGCTTGGTGCAGGGCTGCAAGCATAGCTGCTCTCTCTGGCGAATGGTGAAGGTGAAGGCGAAGGATGTCATTTGCTCAAGTTGGTGGTCGTTTCCTTCATTTGGTGTCGTTTGAAGCTCTTCCTACATTATTTAATGCAAGATCAAATTTGCAGATTTTCTCTCCTCAATTCCTGGTTGTTTGTCACTCAATCAACTACTATTCCTTAATTTCTGGTTTCCTTGGTTTGTATAAATCTAGTTTTCAACTTTGTACTGTACACAGTAGGTTAACAACTTCTTTTTTCTTGTTATTTAAGTTCTCTCTTGTTCTTGTAATCTTCAACTGAATGAAACACTTGGAACATTTTGCCAAGTTCAGTTCACCATTTTCAACAAAGGGGAAGGAAAATCGCTGAGGCCAAAGAATTGCTTGCCGATGAAGCCATTGGAGGGAGTTCCATAGGCGAAGGCGAACCCTACAAGGTAGTAGAAGATGCCGCCGGTGGCGGCGTCGAGGACGTTGGTGAGCATAATGTTCATGGTGTTTTTGGCGCGAACGAAGCCGGCGCAGAGCATGGCGAAGCCGAGCTGCATGGCAAAGACAAGGTACGCGGAAAAGAGAAGGTACGTGTTGTCAACTGCATAGCCCGTGTCGACAAACTTGTTTGACATGGCACCGAAGCGGCCACAGATGTATTCCGCGGCCGCTGTGGCATTGGGGCCGAGGAGTGGCTGGAGGTCGGTGGCGGAGCAAGTGATGGCCGCCATTGCAGGGAGAAATGTGGAGAGGGGTGTAAAGACACAGAATCTGAATAAAAGGAATGGAGGGTTTTATAGTGAGAAACCGAAGATTCTTTAGAATTCAAGAGATTCTCAAGAATTTGGTTATGAATGGGAGATTCTTGAGAGATTCCGGAGTGAAAAGTAGAGGTTGTCCATGTACATAGGGATTACAGTTCATCACTTTAGCATTCTTGCTGTGAAATTATGAATTTTACTTCCAAAAAAGGAAGGAAATTGGAAAATAACGTGGGGAATTTCAAATTCTATACCAAGTGAAACGAATGTTTTAACAACACGTTATTATTGAAAAGAATATGTTAACAATATTCTTTCATCAGTTGTCCAATAGTTTTGTTTCTTTCATCATATATACATTTCATTCCTGTTTTGCTTCTAATTACTTGTTATGGGGGTGCATGATATTTGAAATTACGGTCTTTTTCTATAGTTGTAAACGCTCTCAACCACTACTATTTTAGGCATATCACACAGCTGCTAATTACCTTGAGCACTAGGCGTTTACGTATAGAACTACTGTGTTGAAGTGTCAACCTTTTTTAGCCATGAGAAGTCTAAAGAATAGAGATTCCATAATGAAGAGAAAGACGAAATGCTGATAGATACATGTATCTGCTGTCTTCATGTTTTAATGATGTAAGACCCAACTTAACTAGCAAACTAACATTTGGCAAAGAATCAGGATTGCACAACATGGTGATTTCCCTTGCCTTCATCTGCTTTAGAATTTTGACTAGGAACTCGGTATCATGAGAAATGCAGCCTACTGTGGAAGAGCCCAGCCTCCGGCTTTGAATTCTTTGTAGAAGCTGGATCTTTTAGAAACAACAGCAAACACTGCACACCCAGCAAAGAGTTGTGTTAAGGCAACAAGATTTAAACAAATGAAAACTTCATGACTACAATAAGTGAAAGCACACCTGGGATCCCTGGAATAATGAAATTGGCTTCTTTCAGAATATCGTAGAGTGTTCTTTTTTCGTTTACTTTGACCCACTTGGAGGAACCTTTGCCTGAGGCACATCAGATAATGGATGATTAGCTAACACTGGAAGAAGGCAAAACCTACGGAGAGGGTATAATCTTTGCAAAAAGTGAGTATAAAGCGGACCAAAGCAATTAGTTGAATCACTATAAGAAATAGATCACCAAATTGATAAGTCAAATACAACACTTAGTTGGAACAGAACTAAAGAAGATGCATGAAAAGTAAGAGATGACTATCAGATATCCCAAATGAACTGCAAGATTGTATTAGAGTTCATTAGGTATGAAATATCATACATTGATCGTAGTGAGGAAAAAGCTCAAAGACCCCATCTCAAAATCACCAATCTAATTTCAGTCTCTGAACTTGTATCACATGAGCACATACAATCTACAGACAAGATTTATTATTTGTATCGCACATCCAACTGAAAACATAATTATATGTAGTGACCGAACACCCAAGACGCACAGGATCTAACAAAAAAAAAACACACAGGACAGAGGTTTTATTAAAATAGCAAAGGTGTAAACTTCTATAGTACGATAAATAAAGTTGTCATAGTGTAAGATTTCTGCACTGAAAGCCTAATAATCATGTGAATAGGCTAAGGTATATCAGCACACCACTGACGGTATAAGCTCTCACAGCATAACCTCTACATACACTCATGAACTATGATTTTGATTTCTTCCCTAATTGACAAATCACTGGTAAAGATTACAGATAAAGGAGTAAAGTAATGTACATATCAATAGCTATCACATGAAAGAGGAAATTGGAAGGAAAATAATTTGAATTCCTCTCACCTGCTGAGCTTCCAACATTAGAATTATTAGTTGCATCTTTTTCTTCCCCGACCATGCTTTCTAGATTGGATGCTGGAGTTCCCTCAAGGAGACCACGGAGAATCTTTGTCTTTGGCAATGGAACTCCTGATTCGGCCTGGTAAACGAAAAGGTGGAGGAAATAAAATGAGGCACAACTATGCGACCTCTAAAGATACAGAAAATCATTACTTAAGAGTACTTGGATGTGCATCCAACAAGCTTCAGGGAATAGGAAATTGCGAGGGCTAGTGTTCTATGAGTTTTAAATTTTTAATACACAGACACGCACAAAAAATTCCCTAGAAAAAGATAGCCGTCACATTTTTACCCAATATCAGTGCAACACAAAAGAAATATCCTCAAAAGTCAATTTCTACCAACAAGCCAGAGTAAACTCATGCCCTGACAGTTGGGCTAGACAAACCCACAAGCTAATCACAATTTATGTCCAACAGGCATACTAGAGTCCAGTAGAGATCATGTGAAAAAGTGAATCGCAACATCCTAGTACTTTATCTATCATCAGTTCATGTGGTTGATATGGTAACATTGGTTAGTAAAAATCAGCTGATTGATATCATAATCACAAAAAAAGAAGAAGCAGAAAACACATAACCGCATGCCAACTAAAAGATCATTTGCTGAAGAAATTCAATATGGAAGAATTTACAAATGAGACTTGAATGGACTATGAACTTCCTTCCATTATACATACAGGAGTTCAAGAACAAAATCACATTCAATCAAATGACTTACTTCATAGTATAGTTCAACAGCATCACGAACATAATTGTGTTCCTGGTCCCATGGCAAAGGAGGGGCGCTTTCTGAAAACATGTTTGGGGGTTCAGGAAATAACAAAATCCACATTTGTTGAATATCATCACATACCACATAAAATAATTATTGAAAATTCATCTCCGAAAATTTGAGACAACACTTTCTAAAGAAGGATATCATATCAAGATGAGCCGAGAACATTTCTGTCTCACAGAAATCCTCGATAAAGTCACTGGACATAACCTCTGGATACAAAAGAAGAACAGGCCAATGAAGAATACTATTTTTGTCCAATACAGGCTTTCTAGCTCCAGTAAGTTCTTGATATATTGGATTCCCAACCTTCAAGCATCTTTTTTCAATCGCAGAAACAATGTCCTGCTCAAAAAATAAACAAAAATCAGCTTCCTAACATACACCACAAACAGACTAATTCAAAATAATATCATCCCAATAGCACAACAATCACACCTTAGCCTCAGAAAGAGCCTTGGAGACTTGAGCCTCGCGCTGTTCAAGTTCCATCCTCTTCAACTCAACCTGTCCTAACAGCTTCTGTAACCCTTCATTACTTGTGTCAATTTCAAGCCCTTTTTTGCAATATGAAATCGAATCATCCAACAAGTTCAATGATGAACACGCTTTCGCAGCTCGGTACAATGCCTAAACCAAAATGCCAAATATCCTCAACTCCCCAAAACAACCAAAAATCCAACCTTTACAAACAAAAACCAGCTGAGAACAAGCACATGTTTTGAGAACTAGTAACTACCTTAACATTGATGTTACTGAGCCTAATTGCCTCCTCAGCATCAGTAAGAGCACGTCTGTAGTTACCAAGCAGAAGATTGACATGGGCTCTATTGGAATACAGCAGAGACGTCTCAGGGTCACTCAAAGCTTGGTTATTGATGGCCCTGGTGTAACAGTCTATGGCATCCGAGTAATACTTCTTACCCTTCTTCACAAACTCGTTGCCCTTCTCCTGCACAAACCCAGATAAACTTTAAACACAAGAGACCAGAAGAATCACGATAATGTTTAGTTGTTGAGAGAAAAAGAGAGGACCTTGAGTTCAATAGCAGCAGATTCTTTGAGGGCTGCGATGGCGTCGAGGTCAGCCTTTTCACTTTCGGTTTGGGGTTCGGCGCCTTTTTCCATCCAGAGTGCCATTGCTTTTGTGTATCTGAAACTCGGTTCTTCCCAACTAGTTTGTTCTTCTGCTACTTCGTATAACCTGCGAACTCAGCTAGTAGAAAGAGGCAGAGGACCGTTTTCTGTTTAGTTTGGAATTTTTGTTTTTTGGCAAAGTGTTTAGTTTGGACTTTGGAGACTCCTAGTCATGACATGATGACCATACTAGGGTCACTCCTTTTCTTTTCTTGAAGAAAATTTGGAGATCGTTTGAGACCGCGAGCACTAATTGTGATGGCTACGATGATCATATTTGCTCTTTGGGGAGTAGAAAATTATGGAAAAGGGAAAATCAATCGATCACTATCAACAATGTATGTGGAATACTCTCTCACATAAATACAATTGTGAATTAGAACATGATGCTCAAGTTTTTCGATAAAAGTAAACACAGCTTAAAGAGTATCATGCAATATTTTCATATTGATTCAATTCATAATATTTTATACTTTCATCAACGCTTAAATAATGAAGTACTTTGTAACACGTATTTTTTTCAATCTTAATCGATGTAGCACACAAAAATGGGGGTATTGTCTTTACCTCAATACCAAACACAAAAATGTCTATACAATTGCGAAAGACACATCAATTTTGTATTTTGCCATGAACTTCACGCAGCAACAACTCAGACCTACAAACAATCCTCCTACTGTCACAAACTATACGCTCAATCATCTCATGCCTCTCTGCCGGCCTCAACGGTTTCAACAACAAATGCGTTCTCCCCACCATCTCCGATCTCTTACTGTAAATCTCCCTCGCCGGCACCACATGTCTCCACCAAAAATCTGAAAGACCCTGCTCCAAAACACCCCAATAATCCCTATCCCTATACAACTTAAACAAGCTGCTCCCATTTATAGTCCAAACATAGAAATGCATCCACTCCTTGTCAAGAATTTCCATCAGCCCCTGCGCCTGGGGGACACACTGCGCCGGAATGCGCCTCCACGGCCACGCCCTGCTCTTCTCCCCATCGAAAAATGGGCACCTGATTTCAAGTACTCCACTCGACTCGATTATTCCATCTGGTGAAGCTGCAAGCCAATCAGCTCTGCTATGGACTTGGAACCCAACAGGGGAGACATCGAGTTGGGTTATCATCTTGTACTTTTGAAGAGCTTCTGCTTCTTTGATGTTACTCCAGGAGGTGGACAGGTTACCTGAGAACGGCTTGACTGCTCCGATCTTTTCTCGCCAGAGCCGCACCCTCTGGCGAGGCCAGAACCCGACAGCCGCCGCGAATGTGCTGGCCGTCAGTTTATCTTGTCTCAGCTGTTGCCAGTTCTTGGAGGTGTTCTGGAGAGTGATTGCATAAGCAGGGGAGAAGTTTCGACAGAACTGAAACTGGGTTCGGATGATGGGTATGTGGATAGCTGCAAGCATTACTAGGATGGAGATGATCGAGAATTTTGAGGACACGAACATGTTTCAGGGTTTTGGGGATTATGCTTCAGGGTTTTGGGTTCCATGGTTTTTGGGGGGTTTAGACTTTAGAGATACAGGCAGAGGTTTTGGTAAATTGAATGTGCGCTTTCAAAAGGGGCTACGTTATTTGCTGACTTTGCTCTTATAAACTTTGACAACCTTTCATTTCTTTAACCATGGCAATCTGCTTTTTGCAACAGCTTCATACCGGCACTGCCATCGAGCACGAAGCTGCCTGAAGAGCGCGATTCAATATAAGCTGCAGCAGATTCCTAGAGGATCAAAGACCAGCATGCACTAATGATACAAAAAAACAAGGAAATTCGGAAATGGGAGAAAGGTTAATTAATAAATAGGAGAATATTGGAACAACCAGGCTCTCCCTATACAGTATCTGCAAGACTCCAACCTAAGGGCACTGTACACCAGGGATTCAAAAGGACTATACAGTGCTACCATAGCTCCTTTATACCTATTACACTTGACCTCCAATGGGTTAAACTAGCTTCCTCCTATTCTAAACCACAAAAGGTAACAGTCGCGCTAAACCTCTGCAAGCTTCAATTATTTACGGAAGCACAGAGTGACCACCGACGCTCAGCTACACCTGAGTGGGACTGTTGAAAGAGGTTTCAAAATCAAAGTAAAGCATCCCCGAGTCAACAAGAGGCGGCCCTGGATAGAATTGATCCAATTGAGATGTCACAGAATCATTTGTTACTGGTGGAATTGGCTGATTGTCTAATAACCAGTTATCAAAATCGCTCTCCAAACCCTTGAGGTTAGGGTATTCATTGGACTGGTAATCTGGTTCCTTGACTTGAGCTGGCCCAAACATAGCCTCGGTGCTTTGAACTTGAGAAATTTCAATGGGAGGTTGAGGTTGCTGAATGCTTTGACTGGTGTTGTTCATCCAACTGTAGTTGCAATCTGAAAACCCCAAGTCCACGGCACTCGCACCTACGCCTTGCAGAGAGACGTTCTGGCTGGCATTTTGACTTTGAACCCCATACTGACAGAAATTTTGGCCATTGTTCAGAATTTGACTCCCCGGCTGAACAGTTTGGCTATAAGCTGACTGAGGAAGAGGTGGACTGTACGGCTGGGGAGGCACTGCACTTCCAACAATGCCACTGCCCATTGGCTGGGAGGGCATCGGATTCAAGCTGTTATGAACCTCTTGCCAACTGAAGCAAACTCCATTATTTGATGCGGCCCTAGGGGAGGGAATTCTGCCATATTGTGATGGATTGGCATAACCACTGTTATTTAATGGGCCATATTGTGATGGATTAACAGAATTGCTGTTATATGTTGAGCCATATGCAGATTGGTTCTTTGCCAAAGAACCCCGAACAGGCCCTACTCTTTTGAACATTGTTGGCGAAGAAGTACTGTGGAGGCTTCCACCAATAGTATGAGCTCTGCTACTCCTTTGAGCATTGTTAAGCAACTGCTGAGAAGCTGAAGATGGTTGGACAGAAGCTGGTTGGACTCCATTGTTTGATGGAACAAATCTTTGTTGGTGCCTTCTAGCTAGACTACTGACAGTAGAATTTATAAGGTTGGTTGAGGGACAAGCACGGATCAAAGTTGACCTTGGGACCTGATTCAGTGGTATAGAGGTAGCTGCTGGCACCACAGGTCTGGCTGAGGAGGCGGTATGGTTCGTAGATGACCTATAGACCTGCGTCTGTGGTATAGAGTTGGGTGCCAATCTGATTATATCAAGAGGTGGGACTTGACTAATTTGAGACACAGACAAAGATACTTTTATAGCTGGCATTGAAGCACTTCTCCCCATCTTGAAATTTCTCCTCAGTACTTTCCACATATCTACTTTCTCTGTGGCATGACAGTGGCCAATATGTGAGGCGCCTGTGCCCCAATGTACACAGGGTGCCAAAGAGTCGCAGACATAACAGTGACACTGCATTTTAGCAAGTACATAATCAGTGGTAAGTTGCTAAACCTTGCACGATAAATAGCATAATGTTTATGAATACAAGGCTGATAAGAATAAACATACCAGGTCACAGTACTTCTCATGTGGGGTAGAAGTGAATGGGAATTTGGCACAAAGATGTCGTGGATGAGGGTAGTCTCTGCATGCTACCTGCAAGAATAAATAATAGCATGAATTAACCAAGAAACTAAATGGATTTACATCTTCTGAAGCAATTCAAAACTAAGGCATCCAATCATACATGGTACTAAGATCATGCACATAGAACTATGTTCGGCGTAACATATAACAATTGAATACTATTATATTACACCACCAGACAAGCAAATGACAGAAGATAACCTAAACCACAAATCCCCTTACTCAACGAAAATTTTCTTCCAACCAAAGATTTTCAAAATGAAGGTTGAAACAAGAAAGCGTTGATGGGAAATCAACAGCAGCAAAATCAATATGGTGCAAGGTGCATACTATTTTTACTAAAAAAAAAAGGGAAAAAAAACTAAAACTGAAATCAGGAATAAGAAAAACTCTCTTTTGATGATACCTCCCATGGACCCCAGATCAGGTTGCTACTTGTCACTCGTAAAAAGGAGTTATCTCAAACCCGGCAGCTGAAGTAGCTAGCCAAAGGTCCGTGTATATTGCCAACTCAAGCAATCGCGCTGAAATCCTGCAAGAATTTACCATGAGGCAAAACTACACAGCTTTATTGCAACTAACAACCTGATTTGGGGAGACATCACAAGACCGTTTCTCTATCCTGCCATGCGTGAAACAAGAAACTACTTTAAATCGATCACTACACCACTTAACCAAGCAAGCTAGCTCACCTTCAAAGCCCCAATAAAATAAAAAACAAAAAAAACTGTTTGGAAAAAAAGCTCCCTTTTTTTCAAGAACCAACCAAAAGATTACCACGCGAGCACAACCACTGTTGATGCTTCACAGTTCACACATAACACACAACCCGGAAACAGAAAAACAATCACTACGTTGTTCTTCATTCATATCAAACAATCATATCCCATTAGCCTAATTTGGTAAACACATGATGTTCTATAGGAAATAAATCAAACCCTCAATTCTATACCAATTCCCAACACCCTAAAAAGTAATAACAACCGTTTTAGATTTCTTTCTACTCAAATCCACCCAGCATTTACTTCTCTTTCTCTAACCTCACTACTACTCATTATAAAAACCACAAAACCCAGAAATCCAAAAACCCACAAAACACAATTTTTCACATCAAAAGAATCACAATTTCTCTACACATTTATATACCTGACCCTTCTCGCCGACCACAACCAAATCATCCGACCCACTACCCGACCCGCTATCCTCAACCGAATTCGCCTCATCCGGGTCGCCATCCAGCACCACGCAATCGTCGTCCACCTCCTTCGCCGCGCACTTTGACCCGGCGTTGACCTCGCCGATCACCATCACGTCGTCGGAGTCGGCGTCGTTCTCGAACTTGCTCTCGGCGGACTCGATGAGGTTGGAGAGCCAGTCGACGCTGTCGTCGTCGACGTCGTGGCGGGCCGCGTCGTCCTCCTCCTCGTCGGAGCTGATGTCAATCGGACCCGAATTCATTGTGAGAAGAGAGAATTGAATTGTAAAAACGGGCCGGGATAGGGTCTCTAAGAATTGATCATGGATTGAGAAATTGGGGGAATTGAGGTTGGGTTAGGGTTTTGGGAATTGAAATCGGCGGAGAGACTCAGAGTGAGAGAAGTGAGTCGGTGTTTTGTTTAACCCTCTTTACCAAAGTTTGGGGTCTTTTTCTTCGAATAGGGGTATTTCTGGAAATAGGGGAAAAGTGGGGGGTGCATATATGGGATCGTGTGCCCCACAACCGCATGCGCCGTGACGTCATGGATACGGTTGAGTCAAAGCAAGCCTTGGGTTTGGGCTTGGGATTTGACCCAATACGTATGAGAAACCCTAGCTAGTACGTAGTTGATCAGGTTAAGGGAACCCTCTTCCGATCAGGATTTGATCAAAAAAGAGTTCATTCGTTATCCGCTTATATATACTCGATTACTCTTGTGTATAGGGTGATCTTAGTCTTTTGCTTGAAAAAATCAACCAAAAGAAGAAGAGAGAAATCGCAGGTCGAGGTGGGATGACGTCGAACATTGTGAATTCTAGAAACGCAATCGATGAAGGACGTGTTGAAACATCTGAGAATGAAAGGAGATGGGTGGAAGAAGATGAAGAAATGAGAAAGAGGATTCTTGAATTGAAATCGAAAAGGGAAAATGAGGTCATGGAAGCACGGTTGCGTAGGAGGTTGAAAATAGCAGCTAAGAATGAAAGCATATCACCGGAAGAAGCTTAAGAGAGGTAAAAGTGACGTCGTGTTGTGGAATGCATAAGGAAAACTAAGCTCATGAACCAAGAGTTTCTTAAGGGCATTGTGAGCATAAATCACGGGTAGTGATTGAATGAGGGGATTAAGGCGTGAATCACGAGTAGTGGAGAACAACGGGTAGTGGAGAACAATGGGTATTGGAGAACACTTTATAGGTGTATATATAGATGATTGTTGTGTAATGATATTTACAAGCAAGTGTAATATACAAGTTCAATTTAGTATCAGAGCATGTGCTCTGTTTTTTTCTGGGTTAGTTTTCTTTACAATCGTTTGGTGCGAGCCCGTCAGCCGAGCTTGCTGTCCCCTCACAAAGCACAGCCGTCGACAACGTCAACAAGCTGGTAGCCTCTCCGTTCGACGACGTCAGCAAAGCCACGCAGGAGCCCACCCGACTCGGAACCGCTCCAAGCCACACAGGAGCTCACCCGACTCGGCACCACTCCAAGCTCCAACGTGCTCTCCTGCCCGCCGATCAGCTCAGCTAAGCCCGCCGACATGCTCTCGAGGGACTGCTTCACTTGTTCTGCCGGTGCCGGCGACATCTCTTTCCGCCGCTGACCAGCCTTCCACCACCACAGCCGTTGTCGCTGTCTTCTTCCACTGTTCATCGATCTCCTGCCGCCTCACAGCCGTCGCACGCTCGACCCCGGCGCCGGTCTCTCAGGTCGACCCCGTCGCCGCTCTCTCAGGACGACCCAGGCGCCGCCCTCCGACGATCTGACGCGATTTGGGGTCCCCGTACGACGATCCGACGCGCGCCCCCTAATCCGGATATGGATCCGACCCGCTCGGTACGACCCATCTTCAACCCGCCCGGTCTGGCCCAGTTCCTCCCGGGCCAGTTTTAATCTGGATTCGACCAGACCCGGATTTAAATCAGACCCGAATTTGACCCGACCCGAATTCAAATCTGACCCGGATTCGACCCGACCTGGATTCAAATTCGACCCGGCCCAGAATTAATAACTATTTATTGTCAATGTAGGTGCACCGATAGTGAACGTGCACCTAAGACAAGTTCTTATCCGTTTTTTGGTGTTTCCGCTGTATAATTCCTTATTCTGTTTTTTCAATTTCCTTTTCAATGAGTTCTGGAGACGAAGCTGATGTTCCGAAATTTGAGATATCTGTCAAGAGTTCTGACAGTGGGTCCTTTGGGGGTACTAAACTGAATGGCACCAATTTCCGTAAATGGAAGCGACTTATGGCGGCTCATCTTCGAGGCATGCACAAGATGGGGCATGTAACCGGAGTCACTCAGGCTCCTAAAAAAGATGATATTATTGCCTACACTAAGTGGGACGATGATGATGGCCTTGTGATGTCCGTCTTGTGGAAAGCTATGAATGACGAGATAATTGATCTGGTGGAGACATGTGACACTGCGCAGGCAATATGGCTGACACTTGAAGGCTTATATAATAATGCCACAGTTCGAGATCTTCGTTCTGATAATGGGGGAGAATATGTGAATCATGTCTTTCAGGAGTTCCTTAACACACACAGAATTGTTCATCAAACAGCGTGTCCTTATACACCTGAGCAGAATGGAGTTTCTGAAAGGAAAAATCGTCATTTACTTGACATGGCTCGGTGTATTCTTTTTAGTGCCCATATGCCCAAATACCTTTGGGGTGATGTTGTCATCACTTCTGCACACCTTATTAATCGTCTTCCCTCTCGTGTCATTCAGGGAAAAGTTTCATATGAGGTGCTTGCATCTCATGTCTCCTTACCCTCTTTTCATAATCTTCCTGCCCGTGTTTTCGGTTGTGCTGTTTTTGTCCATCTTCCAAAACACCAGAGATCTAAATTGGATGCTCGGGCCGTTAAATGTGTGTTTGTTGGGTATGGCGGACATCAAAAAGGGTATCGGTGCTATCATCCGCCTACCAGGAAGTACTATGTCACTATGGATGTTACTTTCTTTGAGGATATGAGTTATTTTCCCTCTTCTGATACTACTCTTCAGGGGGAGAATTCATACTTTGAAGAGTTGTATCATGGAGAGGGGGAGACAAATAAGCCAGTAGATATGGTGACATGATCAATTGAGATTACTAATAAGTCCGCTATACAAGCACCACCGAGTGATTTCGATATAGTCACTCCAGAAATTCAGGCACCAGAAGATGACAACACAACTGCCCCTCATACTACTGTTTATCTACCTGACCAATACTCTCCTGGTACGGAAGATCACTCATATGAGGTTAGTCATTCTATTGGGACTAATACTAGTGATGCTAATAGTAGACAATATGTCTTGCCAAATAGGTCTACTCGGGGTCAGCCAACAAAAAAATATGAACCTACCCTTCAGGCAAAAGCTAAGTATCATGTGGCAAATTTTATGTCTACCAAAAGATTGTCTAAGTCATATGAATCATTTGTGAATCAAATATCTACTGTATCAGTACCTAACAAAGTGCATGATGCATTGAGAGATCCAAAATGGAGGAAAGAAATGAAGGAAGAGATGGAAGCATTACAAAAGAACAATACTTGGGAACTTGTATCTCCACCACATGGCAAGAAGACTGTGGGATGTCGTTAGGTGTTCACAGTGAAGCATAATCCAGATGGGTCAGTGAGCCGATATAAAGCACGCCTAGTAGCAAAAAGGTTCACCCAGACATATGGCATAGACTATGATGAGACATTTGCACATGTTGCAAAGATAAACACTATTCGGGTATTGCTATCTTGTGCTGCTAACTTAAACTGGCCACTTAGACAGTTTGATGTTAAGAATGCATTCCTTCATGGAGAACTTACAGAAGAAGTGTACATGGATCTTCCGCCGGGATATGCGGCCGCTTCTCCAAGTAACTCTGTATGCAAATTGAGAAAATCTTTGTATGATCTTAAACAGTCACCTCGTGCCTGGTTTGGAAGATTCTCACAATTCATGAGGAGAACTGGCTACAAACAGAGTAATTCAGACCACACATTATTTCTCAGACATCAGCAAGGGAAGGTAACATCCCTAATTATATATGTTGATGATATGGTAGTTACTAGGAATGATACTGTTGAGATGAATAGATTACAGAAACAGCTAACCACATAATTTGAGATGAAAGACATAGGTACACTCAAGTACTTCTTGGGCATTGAGGTAGCCCGGGGAAGTGATGGTATCTATCTGTGTCAAAGGAAGTACATCCTTGATCTACTAACAGAGACCGGTATGCTGGATTGCACTCCCATTGATACTCCTATTGAGCAGAACCATCGGTTAGCAGAGTATCCAGATCAAGTACCGACTGAAAAAACTCGTTATCAGAGGCTAGTTGGATGTCTGATTTATTTATCACATACCAAACCAGATGTTGCATATGCAGTAAGTGTAGTGAGTCAGTTTATGCATAATCCCAGTGTGGACCACATGGATGTTGTTGTAAGGATTTTGAGGTACTTGAAGTCAGCTCCAGGAAGAGGAGTAATGTTTTCTAATCACAAAAATATCTTTGAGGTTTGTGGCTTCACAGATGCAGACTGGGCTTGAAATATTACAGATCGGAGATCCACATCAGGGTACTTTACCTTTGTTGGAGGTAATCTTGTTACATGGAAGAGTAAGAAATAAAAAGTGGTAGCTCGATCTAGTACTGAAGCAGAGTACAGAGGTATGGCTCAGGGAGTATGTGAATTGTTATGACTTAGAAACTTGCTACAAGATTTGGGTATTAAGCCTAAATGTGTGATGCAGATGTACTGTGACAACAAAACAGCTATTGATATTTCACAGAATCCTGTGCAACATGATCGTACAAAACATGTGGAGGTTGATCGTCACTTTATAAAAGAGAAGCTAGATGCGAAGATTATGAGTTTTCTTTTTGTTCCTACAGAAGAGCAACTTGCCGATATGCTCACAAAAGGAGTATCTAAGAAAGTTTTTTATGACTCACTTGGCAAGTTAGGCATAGTTGATATGTATGCGCCAACTTGAGGGGGAGTGTGAGCATAAATCACGGGTAGTGATTGAAGGAGGGGATTAGGGCGTGAATCACGGGTAGTGGAGAACACTTTATAGGTGTATATATAGATGATTGTTGTATAATGATATTTACAAGCAAGTGTAATATACAAGTTCAATTGGCATGACGGAAATGCCCCCGGACCAAACGCCAGAAGAGGCAAGACTGGCTGAATCAAGACTTGAGACGATGCTTCTCGCAAGATTTTTCCCCGATGGCCCGGGAATTATTTTGACCCTGCCTGCAGTTGCATGACAATCCAAGCAAACAATCATGTTATCAATATTTGCAACCCTAGCTACTATTGTGTAAGCAAAATAGGAGTCTATATCTTTATACTTCTGTTAGTTTTTATCTATTTCTCTGTGGGAAATTCTTATAGTTAATCCTGATGCCGGATGCTTTTCTCTCTGCCTGGGAATATCATAAATACTGTATGCTTATTTTAATCCTTAAAAAAATTGCTTAAGCAAAAATAAATAAAAATCTTTTGCTTGCTTGATTTGATGAAGATCGGATTGGTGTCTTACATCTCCATATAAATGTGTCTTGTTATATATACCGCTATTAATTGGATGTGATTTTTTGTATGTTCTTTTGTCTTGGCAACATATATCTACGTGATTGAGTTGACGAGTGAATATATGTCTAGTGTCATGGATAACCAAGGAAGATGGCGAATTTAATCCAAAAGCTAATCTATGTTGTTCATGACTATTAGGTATAAGCAAGCTTATCACCTTTACCTTATTAAGGGGACCTCATTCAGAAAGTGTTCTCAATATTACTGTGATTACTATCTATTGTTGTACACTACAAAATTTCATCATCTCTCTGCAAATCTGTATGATGTGTGTGTATACACTGTAGCTTGTTTTTTCGATTGCGACTATACTGGCTTTGTTAATTCATTTTTTGAAGGGTGGATTTTTTTGGATATACTCATATACACGTAGTAGTTGAGGAATTGAATCCAATTTCTGTGTCGATAGGTGCATGGATCGATTGATGGGCAAGTGAAACCAACCAGACGGACCCTAGCTAGGTTCCCTGATCCGACACATTTTTCCTGTTAGGTTGATTGTTAAGTTCTATCCACATCTGTGCTTGTTTTTATTATTATGAAGAACAGATCGAGAAGAACCGCTCTCGTTATGGGTTGTTTGTGAATAATGTACGTTGTCAGAATACCTGAAGGTACACACCTGCATGCTTCCCGGGCCGGTTCTGCGGTTCACCATTTTCGGGTTTGGAAAGCTCATGCATGCTTGATGCTTCCAGCCTTCTAATCTTGAAGGATGGTTTGGATCATTTGGCATTTAGCCATTTGCAGTCGGCCGGGATCGGAGTTCATCATCTCGTACGTATAATAGCATTGTCAGACCAAACTATTCATTCCCAGAGCACGTAAAGTAATATGCTTGATTAAAACGTATCTCACTCATAGTTAGAGAGAATAACTAGTTATGAACTTATGATCGATAAATTATTTGAAAACTATTTAAACTAGTTAAGAGGTAACTAGTTTCAAGTACGATCGATAAACTAGTTTCAAATACATACTATATCCCCAACTCGCTAGTTGTAAACATATTATATAATATGTACTCGATCGATCATTATCTAAAAGAAAAAAAAATTCACCACAGTTTTCAAACTCTTGTAATAAGATCAATGTAATCACAACTCGCTATCAACTTGATGCCTAAAACTATTTTTCGTCACATCGATGTTAGTTTCATCACGTGTCACACACATGCTCCTTAAAAAGAAGAAGAAAAAAAATTATCATTAGTCCCCAAACTCTTATGGCAATGCCAAAATGATACCTAAACATAAAAAACTATCAATGTGATACCCACACTAAGAATTCCCTATCAACGTGATGTCAGTGGCTATTTTCCAGTACTCTACTATCTGTTTGTCACGTTTCGCGCACGTGCCCTTTAAAAAAAACGTAAGCATGACATTTGATACGGAAATGCATGATCCCACTCGCCGCCAGCATCGCCGACTGGTGTTGAGGAAGAATAAAAAGACCCATGGTGATGGGTGGAGGAAGGAGTAGTTTGATGGGGAGCGAGTACTGGACGGTGGTGTATTGAGGGTAGAGCTCGCCAGGATGGTTGGTCTCAAAGATGAGAAAATAGTGAGGAGGGAAGTGGCGGTCCAAATTTTGGCATTGAAGTTAACGGGCTAGAATGGGTTAAGGACGATAGATCATGTCTTACAACAAAGGGATGCGCAGGAGGGGAGTGGGGTCACACACTTCTTCACCAGATGTCATGTTTACCCTTTTTTAAGTGGCACAATGTGCAACACGTAAAAAAACAAATCGTGACATGCCGAAAATTAGTTTGTCATCAAGTTGATTGAGAATTCTTAATTTGGGAGATCAAATTGATAGTTTTTAGGTTTAGGTATTACTTTGGCCTTGACGCCACAAGAGTTTAAGGATTAATGATGATTTTATTTGTATTTTTTAAGGGGTATGTGATTGACACGTGATGAAACTAACAATGACGTGACAGAAAATTGTTTCAAGTATCACGTCGATAGCGAATTGTGAATTTGGGTACACATAGTTTTTGAGTGTGGGTATTACATTGACTTTGCCACAAGAATTTAGAGACTGATGGTGAATTTTTTTTATCTAAAATACTTTCTATTTTACGGTGACGGTTTATTTTTAGTATTTTTAATCGGCATCTTCAAAAACTAATCTCATTTAACTTTGAAAAAAGTTCACCATCGGTACCCAAACTATTGTGGTAAGGTCAATGTAGCATCCCAACTATGAATTGTACCAATGTAGTACCCAAACTTGTAATTCGTTATCAACGAAGGGTCTGAGCCCAATTTCTGTTACGGCTCTGTTATCTCGGTCATGTGTCATGCACGTGACCACAAACAAAATTCAACAGCGGTACCCAAACTCTTGTGACAATGTCAATGTAGTACCCAAACTCTGAGTTGTACCAATGTAGTACCCAAACTCGTTTTTTCACTATCAATAAGGGGTCTGAGGCCAATTTACGTCACGGTTTCGTCTTATGGATCAAAATAAAAAAATGTATTTACCTAAATAACTATATGTGGGTTCTAAGACCCTAAATAAGAAAATCTGACATTTCTTGAATTAAGAAACAACTTACAAATTGGGCAAAACACCAACTCATTCTCATTATGCTTCAAACACCTCACCACCACAGTGTGGCATCGAGGAGCTCCACCTCCTCCTTCATCACCAACACAATATTCGAGCTCCTCCACCTCTCCTTGGAACCCCCGATCCATCGACACGTCATGATCGCAGGCCTTCACTCTGTGATTCTTGACAGCCGACCGCACCGCTTTACATGCCTCGAATGTCGTAGGTGGAGGAAGAAAAGGTCGTAGGTGGGGGATGTGAGGGAGACGATGTTGTGGTTCAAGGCGGAGCTGCCGAGCTGGGAGAAGTAGTCATCGTGATTGAAGAGTTTGGAAGAAACACAACACGTAGTGTTGCTTTGACTCAAAATATGAGCTCAAAAATACAATGTGGAAGGAGTGAGAGTGAAGGGAAATGAGAAGAAAAAGAGAAAAAACAAGAAGTTATGACACGTGACCGAAAAGATGGAGTTGTGATAGAAATTGGCTTCAGTCCCCTCGTTGTAATAACCCGAATTTTTAGAAACTAAATGTCGAGTATTTTTAAAGTGTTAAACTTGTGAAATTAATTCAAGACGACAATTGGAGGTTTGCGACATTTTGAAATGAAAACGGAAACGTTCTCGGATCGTTTAATTAGAAAACGTAACGTTACCGCAACGTATAGATCGACTTTTATTCCATCGCTTGGTTGTGAAAACTTCCTTCACGAAAGTCGTAAAGCTCATCGATACGAATTCGTGGACACGTCATGCGTTCAAATCGGACGTCGGACGCGAAAGTTATTAACGTCGGAAGTTCGTTTCCGATTTTGGAAATAGTATAAAAGGAAGGAGATGAGATTAAAAATCAGAAAATCAGATTTTTCTAAAAATCAGCTCGGGTACTGTTCACCCGACCCAAAAACATTCTCCGGCCGATTTCTCCACCATCCGACGTCGCCTCGTGTCGTGCCACCTATCAAACTGACGGGCTCGACGAGCTCCATCTTTTGGGCTACGCCTTGCACTCCGGCGACAACCACACACGGTGTAGCAACCGCCGGAAGTTACTGTTGTGGCGGTGCCGCCTCCTCCGGCCACCATGGCTCGAGATTCTTGGGGGGTTTTGCTTGTCTCAGTCCCAGCAACATTCCCACAAAAGGAATCGAGCCAAATCGAAGTGTAAGTACCCGAATCAAAATTTCAATTTTCTAGGGTTTGTGAATAGTGCCGATTTCATGTTCTTCGTTGTTTGGACTGTTTAGACTCGGATTTAGACCTTGGTGTCAACTAGGAAGTTGTTGGAAATGTTGTTTAGGTTGTGGTGGTGAAATTTGGTGATGATTGGTGGCGGTCGGTGAACAGTAACGCCGAATGAATAGTAACTGTGAATAGTAACTCCGCATGAATAGTGATCTGTAACAGTAACTGTGAACAGTGGCGTGGTAAAACAGTACTATGAACAGTGTTTTGGTAAACCAGTAACTGTGAACAGTGATTAGTAAACATGAACAGTGTTCCGTGAACAATGTTTTATGAACAACATTTAGCTGTGCTGAACTCGTCACCTGATATTTTAAGTATCATTTTCTAAGCATTTATCGTGCTATTAGGTGACTGACGAAACGAGTGAGGAAATTACTTTCAGGGTCGTGGAAGTTGCACGCAGGAAAGAATGTGAGTAAAATCTCACATATTTACGAATCTACCCTTGCGGTGATTCTAAGATATTTGCAAGAGTTTTTAATATTGAAATACGACATGTATACAATATAATGGATTCTATGTATATTGTATAAATGGTAATAAGTACATATATATATATAATTTGCTATATTATATACTGTTATGAATTCATCTGGATTAGGTCAATTCGATGACAAGCATGTGAGTTTAATATTGAGATTGTTAAACGTTTTGTCTTCGGACGTGTTATAAATTATGACATGTATAAGATATAATGGATTATATATATATATATATCGTACAAATGGTAAATAAATACGTATATATATAGTTTGCTATATAATATACTGTTATGATTTTATTGTGATTTTGATTTGTACAATATGATGTGAGATTATTGTACGTGATTTTAACATTGAGATTGTTAAAATGTGAATTGTCTTCGGACCTGATGTTTGGTACAATATGATGTGAGATTATTGTACGTGTTTGGCAAGTCGAAACCTAGCCTTTGGCCGGGCGAAAGTTACGATACAGTTAGAGCTCTAGTCTGTCTGCCTTAGTACTGCATGTGAGGTAACGGGTGGTTATCTGCTCATGGGTACTCAGATTATTTTGGATGTTGGGTAGCGGGTGGCTATCCAATATCGGCGGTGTATTACGAGAGGGGTAACAGATGTGTACCAGCGTTCTTGGTACCCGTAATATAAATGCATTTGGGTAACCAGAAGGGTTACTTAATTTCTCATTAGCGTTTTATTTCATATTTCTTTGGGACGACCAGATGGGCCGTCCATTGACTCATGAGTGCATTTATATTTGTTGATTTCTGGATTTCCGTATATATTGATATGCGAGTTATGTTTTTATTTTACTCATACGAGCTGTAAAGCTTACCGGGTTTGTGTTTACAATCCCGGTACACCAATTCGATGGTGTAGTGGATAACTCCGCAGGTGTGGATTAGCGGGAATTGACGGACCGCTCAGAGGACTTGAAGTTATTTACCTCCAGCTTGTGTGGGGATTTTGTGTGACTATCTTGTGAGGTTGTTGTGAGGATTATTCATTTCCATTTATTATAATGTTGAATTATAATTTGGTTTGTAATAATCGATTTGACTGAGTTGTATTTTGAACTCAGAGATGATCCGCTGTGGCATTTAAATGATTTCGATTTCATTGAAATTGTTTAGTGTTTAACGATTTTGAAATTTTGAGTTTTTTTTAAGCTTGAAATTTTAGGGTCATTACACTCGTTGATAGAGAAAAATGAGTTTGGATACTACATTGGTACAACTCAAAATTGGGATACTACATTGATCTTGCCACAAGAGTTTGGGTACCGATGTTGAAATTTTTTTTGTGGTCACGTGCGGGACACGTGACCGAGATAACAAAGCCGTAACAGAAATTGAGCTTGGACCCTTCGTTGATAGTGAATTACAAGCTTGGACCTTACCATAATAATTTGATTACCGATGGCGAAATTTAATCTTCGGTTACAAGAATTTTAAGCCTAATTAAAGCGCCAACTGCCCCGCGCGAAAAGATTATTACTATTTTTTTTTAAACCACACAATTTCCAATAAACGGAGGTCGAGGGCACGCACATGCGACCTACGACTCTAGGAGGACGATTCTTTTATTACGGGACGGTCAAGATTTACGGAGTTATTTAGCTCACCGCAATACTGGATTACAACACCACCTCCTGATGGTTTCTGCACGCGACACGTCTGATTTCTAAGTCAAAAGGACACTCTTCCGTTACGGAAGTTAAATCCTTCTATTAATGTTTATCTTTGGGCTAATATCATAAGCAGTCCCGCAATTTTATTAAAATTTCTTAAAAAAATCAGATTAGCTGACTAACAAAGCACCGCCATGGCTCCATTTGCACGCATAAATTGTAGATGAAAAATGAGATACTTTAGAGAATTTGAGTTATTGCCTTCTCGGCGAAATTGAGTTATAATACATTGTTGTTTTCTGTTAATAACGATAATATGATAATTGACATTTCAATACCATACAAAAATTATTCCTAATACCATACACATTATTCCTAACATAATATCTAATCAAAAATAACTTGCTCAGTTTAGTTACATCGAGCTTTGTTGAATACTTTTATATTATGAGATTTGATCAATTACTATGAATGACACATTTACTAACTTATAATGAAAGTACTAAAAGTTGAATGTAACGAGACAATCTACCATTCTTACATTTAAAAACAACAAAGGGAGTTAAACAAGGCTTTTATTATTATTCAAGACTTTATTTTACGAGGATTACAACATAGAATCATGCGATATAATTGACAACCGAGGGGAGGTTGATGATATTATGTAAATCTAGTTTCCCACCTTATAGTTGTCTTGTCTTTTCTTTTTTGGTTCAAAACCATGTTCTCAACCTTCTCGTGTCATAACTTCCGTTGATTGCACAAATCCCAGTCTCCCTATATTAAGCCACTAGATCTTTCCCTCTCTCCTTTTTTTTTCTCTCCCCAAATCTCCAATACCATTTTCTTTCTTTCGCCTGAACAAAAACCATTTACAGGTACTAATCATCTTCTCTGTTTTTAATGCTTTGCTGTATTTCAAATAATGAATGGCATTTTCTTTATGCTATTGTAATTTCATCGTTTATTGCCGTTACGAATCGTGATGACTTTGCCAAACTTGAAATGTAGGAATCACCAACATTTGGTGTCTCTCCTTATTCATTGCATTGTATTAGGGTTGTTTTGTAGAAGTTTCATGTGTATGCTTTGTTTCACATTGTTTTGTAATCTTCAGGGTTTTTGTTTTCTTCATGTTACGTTGGAAATTGCATGCAAATAGTCAAGTTCAGGAGATGAGTGTTCTGATTTCTGAGTACATCGAGTATCTGGAATTGAGGATCAAGCACATTTAAGGAGAAAACTTGATTCAAATTCTTGTGTTATTTGGATTGTTGTGATAAATCAAAATTGGTGAATTGGGTGAAAACTATGCTGGTGAGCAGGGTTCTGGGCTCATGTAAGCAATGTGGCGAAGTTTATTCATTTTGGGAAAATGAGGATTTACAAAGATGAGCCAAGTGTTTGAAATGGATGCAAAAGAAGATGGGGAAGGACATGAAGAGGGTGGTTCTTCGTCCCCCATTGCGGTTTTGCAGGAAATGTCTGAAGAGGCATTAAGAGTGGCAGGAGAACCCCTCAACTCTCCGAATATGCCGCCATTGGCACCAGGGCATAGGCGGGCTCAAAGTGAAGTTTTGACCACCAGACACAAGCGCAGCAATAGCTTTCAGAAATTGAAAAACCAGATGCAGAAGGCTTGGAGATGGGGGACTAATCAAGATGACTCCCGGATGAATTTTAATCCTGAGGTTTTGTTAAATCAAAAACGCCAGTGGTATCGCCTTCACTCCAAATCAAAGGTTTGTATATAGCCTGTGTTCATAATGTTGTTACTCTAGATTCTGGTCATGGTTGAAAGGGGATAGCTTTGTATATGGTGTGTGGATGCCTCATTGTTCAGTTCATTATTTATCTAGAAATTAAAAATTGAAGAAAGTTGAGGGCTTCATGCTATGGAGTTATAGCATGCATATACAGATCCTTAGCCTATTGTGTTGTAGAAATAGTTTTGTTTACAGCTATTTTCTTCTTTAGAGGAACCATCAGTTTCAACTAGTCTTATATGTCAAAGGGATATATTAATCGGCTAATCTGAATAATTATCAAATGCGGTCATGCCTACAAAGCCTACAAATCTAATATCGGAAACCACCAACCTCTCGTTGCTTGTCAGTTATTTTTTTAGGGATCTTCTCTTTATGCAGTTATTAGCTAAAGTTTATGATGATGTTACTGTTACTGTAGGGTCATGTAAATTATCAGGAGCCAACTTCACTCTTTGAGCATTTTATAATTGCGGGACTTCATCCAGATACTAATCTTCAAATTGCCGAGGCAGCATTCATTAAAAGAAAGAAATGGGAGACAGACATGATAAGCTATGGAATCACTGACCTTAAATTACTGCAGCAAAAGGGACCTCCAATCCCAACATTAGAACCTCAGGTTGAATGCATGATTGTTTATGAAGCTTCCTGAAATCCTCTTATCTGTTTTGTTTTTGGAAACTTTATTTTCTCTTTTCAACAGTGTATATGAATGAGTTATGGATATATGTATATATTTGAACGTTATTTTACTACAGAAAACTGATTTTTGGACCATGAATTCTGATGGTTTCTACTTGTAGATACAAAGCTTGATTTTCTAATTTATGCTTAAGAAGGAAAGAAAATAGAGGATGTTTTTTTCAATTTCTTGATATTTGTAAGAATTTTACATGCTACCTAAATGTCATCTTCTGTGGGAGAAGATAAATTACCTCATTTCAAATTTTCCTCTTTCGGTTAATAGGTACTGTTTAAATATCCTCCGGGGAAGAGGCTAGCGATGCGTTTGAAAGATTTAGCTTCCTTTTGTTTTCCTGGAGGGGTTAAGGTTTGATAAGCCCTGTTCTTTTGATTAATCTCATAATTATGTAACAGTTGTTATATGATGGATGCTTTATGATCTCTTCTGTGATTTGTCATGATACAGGCACGATTAATGGAGAAGACTCCATCACTAAGTGACCTTAATCAAATTGTTTATGGACAGGTACGATAAATTGGTTCGACTCTCACCTATGGCAAATATCTCACCAAGATCTGTTTGTTTCATTTTGAAGTACATAACTTATTGACTGTTACATTGATACCAGTAACAAGATTGTAGTATGGTGTGTATCAAGTACATAGATTTACCTTATTTTTTCATTGCCCTCACATACTCTGTTATTTAAGTGTAGCATGCGAGTCGCATTTTAGTTATGAGGGTGTGCGCTACTAGCCCTAATCAGCTGTTTCAAATTAATGAGTAGGGGAAAAAGTATGAGGAGGCCTCTAATATATGATCAAAAGCAATGTCTGCAAAAAACTTACACTCTTAGAGAATGAGCTCGAATCTGTGTCTAGTAACTGGGTTAAGATGTATTATCAAAATTGAGCCAAAAATAGTTTTTAGGGTTGTTTTTTTTTTTTAAGTTTTATTTCAGATTAAACAATATTAGGAACCTGATCTTGCCTTGAAATAGGCTTTAAATCAATCGTATATAGTCATGCAAGAATGTTACTGGAAGTCATATTCATTTGTAGCTTCACAAATTGTCCTACTTCATGACTATATTTTTTCTATTGGTTGCTGATTAGTTAATTTATTATATGTATGGTTAGGTAACACGTAATAACAATTCAATTATCTCTATCTTCGACAGGAGCATTTAGGCAAAGATGATTTAGCATTTATCTTTTCACTCAAGGTAAGAAACTAAGAATGCATCTCTCCTTTATGTTTTGAAGGTTTATATTATCTTCTTGCTTCCATGATGTGATAATCATATATTTTTGTAGCACAAGTTGTTACTGAAAGTTTGATTGTGCTCTTGATCAGGTAGCCGACAATGCAACACTTTATGGTGTTTGCCTACATGTGTCAGAAATAGTTCAAAGGCCTCCTGCTATTTTAGGCATCACATCACCTCTTCCTCATTCATCTGGGGGACTCTTCCGTTTTTTGGTTTCTGCACCTCGGTGCTACTGTGTGTTATCCAAATATCCCTTTTTTGAGTTACATTATGAGATGTTGAACAGGTACAATGTTAGTCTAATAGTTATATACAGTAACTAGTAGTTCTGGTAATGACATTTTAACCTACACGAATTTCAAAGCAAATCACCATCTTTAACTTGGATGCAGTATCATTCAACAGGAGCGCCTGAATCGAATAACACAATTTGTCACAGGAATGAGCCTCATTGAATCCGTTTCTTCATTCCCAAAAATAGATGATGAAAGTAATCACAACGATGACTCCCCTGAGACAGAGCCTTGTGATTATTGGATGAACTCTGCAATTCCTATACACAGTGCAGTAGCTCTTACAGCTGTTGCTGCAGGAATTATACCTGATGATGAGACTCCAACTTCTTCACTCAAGATATGGGAACCTCAGTCCCCGGAAAGTGCTACTGCTAGTGATGTTCCAGATTTTATTCAAGTACACTATTTAGATAAGGATGTTAGAAAGGATTTACAATGTTTTGATGATTGCGGTTCCTCAGATACTTCAGATAGAATATTTGGAAGTTATACAAATGGCCATACTTCACGGGGAAGTCTTGGGAGTTCTGAATCTCTATTTAGGTGGTAAATATACAAGTTTCTTACCATTTAATATGTCTATTTATGGTGAAAATATTATCTAATAAATTACTATTACTTTTGTCTGTTCTCAGGAATGGTCATACTTCTCCAGAAGTTGGGGCATCTTTTTTGTCCAGGAACCACACATTGGAGCGTTTTGGTAGTTCTGAATCTTTATTCAGGTAATAAATATATGGTAGTCTTATTCTTTTGTTTCTCACTTTCTGCTTACGACATAAAATAGTAGAACCTGTTTCTGTGCTTTCTGTGTATATTTGCTGTTATATGAGAATGCATAGTCATTAGAATATCTTTTCCGCTCTGGTGTATATCTGAATTCTTATAGTCTTTGTACCGTCTTACTTAATAGTTTGTACCCTTCTTACCGTTCAATTACTACTTCAGTAAACTATTGTTATCTGTGGCAGTCCAGCTAGAAGCATGTCAGAGGATGACGATGATGACCTTTCCTCAACTTGTGAGAAAGAGTTTAGCGATGACTTGATAATGGCATGGGCTAGGGTGAGTGTATCAATGTTCTAGATTTTGATGCAATACATGGTTTAGGTGATGCTTTGGTTTCCATCTGATGGTTGGTTTTGTTCTTATTTTTTTTATAGGAGAATAAAAACGATTTGCTACAGATTGTATGTGGTTTTCATTCATTGCCTCTTCCCGAACGAGGAAGTGATTTAGCTTTTCAACCTCTTGAACATCTACAGGCTATCCAGTATAAGCGGCCTTCAATTGCTGCCCTTGGTTTTGATGAAAAAAGTTTAGAATCATCTGAAGATCCTGGGGTATTGTTTGATTTCTCTTTGTTCAACCGGTAGTGGTCCTTTTTCTTTTCTTTTTAGAACTCACTCAACAGTACTCGACTTCTTTTGAAGGTTGATGCAAAGTTAGCCGCTGCTGAGGAAGCACTTTCACTATCATTGTGGACAACTGCCACAATCTGCCGAGTTCTCTCTGTTGAAAGTGTAAGTTTAATGGTTCAATTGAATGTAGATGTGCTAAATCTTTTTACAATGATATTTTTCTTTTCATGATAGCAATATCCATTCTCATTGTGAGTGGTACGGGTTTCTTTTTCACCTTCTTATGATCGCTGACCTTTGATTGAAGGACTCCCAGGAGTGTGGCTACAGATCTGACTCTGAAAAGATAATTTAATAATTGGAAAGCCTATAATAAAATTTGTTCGAGCCTTCCTGTAGTTACTTGAGTGTTTTTCTCTTTTTCACATTGGAAGAGCAACAAGTATGTTCGCATAGCCCCTAAGATCAGACAACTAGGTACCTCACAGATAAATTTCTTATCTTTTCTGGTGATTTACCTCTCAATAACTTGGTAGATAGTGTATTGAGGTCCATAAAGTTTGTGGTGACTTTGTAGTAACTGAACACTGTAACCCTTCACATTTTACTTAAGACAAACCTTTGATTTTGAATTTTGAATTTTTGGTGACTTTGAATTTTACCAGCTCCCCTTTCCCTTATCCTATGGAGAAACCATTTGTTAATTAGTCAATGGGGCTTTTGCTAGATTTTGGCATTGCTTGCGGGAGTATTACTGGAAAAGCAAGTGATAGTAGTGTGCCCAAATCTGGTAAGTTTAGTACTTCTATCCGAATTCTATCATTATTTCTGGGATCAGTAATTTGCGTTCAATAATATGTTTGTTACTTTCCCTTGTTTAATTTCAGATTTTGACTATTTGACACTTCAAACCAAATGCAGGGTGTTCTATCAGCAACAGTATTATCTCTCATACCCATGATTCGTCCATTTCAATGGCAGAGTTTAATGCTTCCTGTAAGTGGATATCTCTTACTGATGTATCTTAGGGAATCAAAAGAATATAAATCAGGTTTAAATACATTCTGAGATATTCTGTGAACTCAGCAAAAATAGTGGCAGTTCTAGATAAATAATCATCTTTGACCTTCTAACTTCTCTTTGTAAGTGCACTGATGCGTACTTCAGAATCTGATGTTATTTTCTAAGTTTCTTCAATATTCCTCAGGTTCTACCAGGAAAAATGCTGGATTTTCTTGATGCCCCAGTTCCCTTCATTGTAAGTTTTGTATTTTAATTATTATTAAAACCCTGTACAGTATAGAATGTACCTCTTTCCACTATACTTTCTGTTGACCTTGCAAGATACTATAGAGATATTCCAATACCGAGAAATATTTCTTTATGTATTGCTTATAAGTTGACTTCGCTTCTGTTTTTACTTCTTACTGGGATCAATGTTTGTTCTTTGCTTTTAACTGTAACAGTGTAGCATTCCCTGGAATATTGAAAGGACGTCATATACACTCTATTAAGTTCCTATTGTGTTGCCATATATTTTTATATAACTATGTTTAAACTCATATCTTCGGGAAACTTGTAAGGAAATGATATCATCATTTTTATCGTTTTGCCTTTATCATTATGCAGATTGGAATAGAGCAAGTTCCTGCAGACCTAAAGAAGAAAACATCAGATCCTGTTGTAATTAATGTGGTCAAGGACCAGGTATTTTTATTTTATTATTCTATCATCTCCATAGTCCCATACATGTATCTCAGCAAAACCTTATCAGACTTGGGAAAATTATATCTCATAGAAATGGCGAAGTTTATTATATATTTTATTTGCTTGCAGCCGTTTGGTGGATTCAGAAGTTGTTTGTTGATGTGTGCTATATGTTTAATGTTGTATAGTGATTGTCTGGACTTGCTTACCAAATAATAGCTGTACTTTATGATTTATGCAGGTTAAACTATCTCATCACCTGCCAGCACTGCCACGATATAAAGAACTTGCCCTTGAACTTGTCCCTTTCCATTCCAAACTGTCAATGGAAGGTTCATTTGCTAGAAAGCATCCTGTATATAGATGCACCGAAGTGCAGGTTTTTACTTTCATACTTGCATGCTCATTTCTTCTGCTCATGTCTGTGCGGGTTCTATATGCATAAACTTAATTTCTCTTTTGGAGAGACATCCAAGTGAGAGTCTTAAGTTTATCACATTATCTTTCAAACTTTTTCGCACAGTTTTAATTTTAAAAGGGTTTTTTTCTCCACTGTGCTATATAATCTGGCGAGCTGCTGATGTGTAATATATATGCAGGCTGAAGCTGCAGTTCAGTTTTTGAAAGTCATCAGGAACTACATTGAGTCGCTTTGTTCCGAGCTAAGTTTTTACACAATTACAAGTGTACAATCAAACAATGACAGGGTAGAGAATCTCATTCCATTGCTTATTATACTTGTGCAGAAATTACAGATGACCCCCTGATTCATCATAGTTTTGTAATGTGTTAACTTTTACTGTATTTTCAGGTTTCGATACTTCTCAAAGATAGCTTCATTGATTCCTTTCCTAGTAAGGACCGGTCATTTATGAAGGTAGCATTCAATTCTTTTCGAAGAAACTGATTTGGGTTTAGTTGTAATTGAAGACCACTCTGTTATCACCTTTCATTTGTTTTGCAATTTCTGACTCCTGCAGTTGTTGGTAGACACACAAATGTTCTCAGTTCTATCCGACTCTCGTTTGTCAAGCTTAGAGAATGGAAATCCTTAAGTTAAATTAAGACCATCATATCCAAACCTGTTGCAACTGAATGCACCATTTTAAGATTTCAAGTTGCAATTCAATTAATCATCTCAGGCCTAATGACTTCTGCCACTGTCAGCCATGGCGATTGGAGGACGTAATGATGAATCGTGAGGACAAGTGAAAGGGTGAAGGCTTTTATCTCTGGAGTTCATAACCTCTCAACTTCTCAAGGAACTTCTGTCAACCCAACGATTTGACACCCACCCACTCTTGCCATCTGCCAAACCTTTATTTGCCACAATGTTTTGTAGTCATAAACGCAAGATCAATCTCCCACCAGTCTGTACCATATTTAAATCTTAGAAATCTTGTACATGTAAATAGTGAATTCTTTGTAAAAGGAAACCTTCAGTCCATTGCAAAACATTTTTTTCCTTGCCAAATCTGAGAACTGAAAATGGAACTCAGCATGGATTAAATCAATCCAGTTAATAGTAACAAAGGTTGAAGCAACAATACCGAATCTCAGTAATTAATCGCTACAGATTTTCACTTTAACAACGTACAGTACTACAAATTTTGATGCATTTACATGGTATAGCAAATTCAAAGCGTCACATTTCATTCTACCAACTACATAAGTATAGATTTGCATCCTCAGTATGCTCGGTATGGCACTCACATTGTTTTTTGCAGATGCAATGTTGGGGCATAACCTTTGGTTTCATCCTTGGTCAAGCAACAGTCTCATTTCAGAATTGGCAACTATCAAAACCATAATCAGATCATTTCTCCTCATCTTCAGAGTCTGATTTTGCAAAAACTGTTTCAGGCTGAGTATCTGCATACGCTGGAGCAATGTACTTTGGATCTTTTGCTGCAACATCTGCATACTTCAGTATGGCTTCCCTTGGATCTTCATCCATCCATGTCTCCTTGATCATACCCCCTTGCTGAGATGGGAAACAAACAATGAGCATACTTCACTGTATTCATTTCTTAATTATATAAAATTTATAAAGCAAAGATATATATTGGGCGAATAGCATTACCTTCATAAGGTATTGGGTCAATAAGCTTCCTTTACTTGCACCAACTCTTCCACCGAAGCCTGGTCCTGTCATGGGAAGGTCAGGCTTATGGGATTTAACTGGATCCTTCAATGTCTTCTCTCGCTCACGCTTCCGGCTTGGTTGATCTCTAAATAAGGGTAGAGCATGAGGGTTGTGTATGACTGGGTTCGCCACAAAATCATCAACAGACTTTTTCCTAGGAGCACGTGCAACACAGACAAGAGCTCCTCTTTCACTAAGAGTTGGATCGTATAATACATGCGTGCCACCTTGTCTTTTATCTCCTGTTGTTGCAAAGATCTTCAAAGACAAAAGCATGTTAGTTCTATGTATATTTCAGATTTCAGATTCCAGATAATAGGCACACATAATGTGCATCTCAATAGATGAACAATGCATGGAACACTAGAGATAATTGACTAGAGTAGTACCTGATTCAGTTTTGGGTGCCAGGCACATTGCACAACACTACAAGTAGGGGATATCCCAACTTTTGAAACAAGTTCCAGTTTTGCTCGATCAAAGAAGCACAGTAAACCTCCAGTTGTGCTCTCCCTTTCAATTGATGTTCCAGTCAGAAAGAGTTGCTCATCAGGACTGAATGCGATATTGGTTTGTGCATAGTTATTCGGGAGATTCTCAAACACCTTGAGGGGATCTTTCATCTGACGTAAATCCCAAACCTGGTACATATAATGAGCATTAGAAGGTAGAGATCCATCAGAGAAATTTCAATTAGGTGACACCATTCAGTCTTGTAGTGGACAGCAACATACTATACACATTACCTTCAAAGTGCCATCACAGCTTCTTGAGAGTAAGATTCTCCCATCTCTAGAAAACTTAAGCCCAGTGATATCATCTGAATGAGCTTCTGGAATGTGTATGTCTGGCCTACTTCCCCATCCGGGCTTAATGTTCCAAACCTATGAAAAATGATCGACATAAAAGAGTATTAAGAATTCATCTAGGAAATAGACGTAAACGTCCCCTTGTAAGAAGAAACATAAAAACCAAAGATATTCAGACAACACTAACCTGTATAGATCCATCTCCTATACCGCCTGCAATCTTTTGTCCTTCATGATCCCAAGCACAAGTGGTGACTGGAACTCTTCCCGGCCTAGCAAGTTTCGGCTTGATTACCTATTTATTGAAGTATTGCATAATTAAGTCAAACTCTTGTTCAAAAGAACTGTTCTCAATGGTCAATACTAACAGCAAAACAGGGTCTCCACACAAAATGGTTTTGTGCATTTGCATCAATAATTCAATAGTGTTACATAAACGTGGTGCAGGCAATGTTGTGTGTGATACTAATACCAATACATTCCTAAACAAACTGTCCCATTACTAAAACGTTTCTAACCTGTTTCTGTGTCTTGAACTCATTGACATCCCAAATACGCAGCGATCCATCCTCCGACGATGTCAAGATCTCGTCTTTCTTCCTCGGATGCCACTGCCCACATGTCAATCCAGTAATATGCCCCTTGGTATTCTTCAAATCACGAATATACATGTCCCCCTTCACAAACTCTCCAAGAGTAAGCCCGTCCCGATCATATATCTGCTCAATCCAAAATCATTTCACACACCACACACCAAATTCAACTCGAAAACAACATACACAACCTCATATACACACATAAAACAACAAGACAATGCACATAGGTAATGTGGATGATTCACCTTGGCCTGAGCCGAGCCGGTGACACAAAGAAACCGGTCGGCGGTGGGGCTCCAGCTAATAGTCCTGACTTGGTGACCTTCCGACGGCTCCAGCTGCCGGAAAGATTGCAACTTTGCATTCATGCCCTGAAAATCAAACATTCTAACAGAGTAGTCATAGCTACCGGAGATAACCCTAGAGCCAGTGTGATCAATCGCCAGAGCCGAAACCACTTTGGTGTGCCCCTTCAGCACTATCTCATTGCTCACCGGAATCCGGTACTTGTTCTCCTCCTCCTCCGAATCGGAATACGACTCCTCCGTGTACCTCACCGGTCGCGGCGGTCCAATCATCTCCCCCTCCTCCTCGTCATCACGCTCCGCGCTCCCGGACGGCGGAGGAGGAGGTCCGACGATGGCGTCGCCGTCGTCGTCAGAGGGGGGATTAGGGAGCAGAGGACGAGGCGGTCCGATGAGGGAGGCATCGGAATTAGGGTTAGGGTTGGGGGTTTTGGCGGAGCGGAGGGAATCGAGCCAGGTTTTGGAGGAGGAGGAGAGAGAAGGGAGGGCGGCGGAGGGTGGAGGTGGTTGTTGGTTACGACGTGTCGTATTGTGGATGGCTTCGAGAGGGGTTTGAGATTTGGATTGCTTACCGAAAGTGAGAGGGAATTCGGCTCTGATTCCGTCGTAGATTTCGGCTGGGTCGTCGGACATGACTGTTAATTTGGTTACGGAGTTCGCCGGAATGAGAAGTGTAGGTGGTTCTGAACAGAGACTTGTTATATATGGCGGAGCTCTAGTGCTCTACCGCCATTGAAGGTTTAAAGTCTAAACATTGAGCTACATCTTCCGAACCGGGTTCGTGGTTCCGGGTCTTAATTTAACTAGGCCCAAATATTTGTATTTGGCATTTGGTAATATCAGTGGAAATGTTGACAATACTAACATACAAGTCTGCAACTAAGCCCTAAACCATCTTCCAAAAAAAAAACCCTAAACCCCCAAACGTTCGACTGAGGTGACCATTTTAAGAGTTAGAGAACAAATTACTTACGTACTTGAGCGTCATGATGAAGGTTTAAACATCATTCTAGACCAAATAAGTTGGATAAAATAGTGTAATTGAGCATCGTGACTAAAGTTTCTAACAAAATAAGTTTCAAGTTTTGTAGACCAAATAAGCGAAGTGCAACAGTGTCATCTTCTTCATCTACCCTAGTAAGGGGATCTTGTAACAATGTGTGATTATGGCATGTGATTGATTTAGTGTATAAATAAATATTACATATTATTAGAGTTTGGCACAAATTTGATATCTCAACTCCTTCAAACAACATTTCATCTTTGAAATTGTCATCTAGTCGAGACTTTACATCAGGGTTAAAATTCATGATGTGCTGGCACCCATCCTTGTTTATTAATATATGTAATCTTACTCATCTAGATGTATATATTCCTCCCTCCTTCGGTTGGTACGTACAAATGTGTATATCAAACCCAACTACGTTTCAGAATTAAAAATCCCAAGATTCAAGTGTAAAGTGCACAACATAATGATACAATGGGACAAAGATCCCTCCTGTAAAAGAACTAGTTTAGTTCCTGCTGTGATAATAATGCAGCATTCCACTGAGTGAAGACTAATAGTGCGTGGGAGAAGAGGGCTCTTGCTCAAGTCTATAGTTAAGACTTGAGCTGTGACATCTTAAAAAATGATGAAATAATATCGACTCCAATTCATTTGTCTGGTTTTGCCGGTCGTTATTCGCCGGCGGTAACAGAAGCCATGATTATAAAATTTTATAATAGCCTACGCCGCCGCCGACGGTAACCAACCTTCGAAGTGGACAAAACCATCGCAACTATGTCACATCTGATTCATATTCACCACACATATTGTGGATATAATGATGAATATGCATATCCATGGTGACCCTTGGCATGAAAATTAATACGGATGCACGTCTATACCTTTTTATATTTTTATATTTTTAGTACTGTGGATAATATTAACCGTTCAAAAATTTAATAATTAATAAATATTATTTTTGTAAAATATGAATTGAAATAAAAATCATTTATTAAGTCGATTACATCAAATAAATAAACGGTAGTTGTAAAAGTTAGTAGTCTCACAATCAGTCGTCTGTTTGTTTGATACAATTGGCTAAGCAAACTATATTTGTTGACATTGATTTTTTACAAAAGTGATCTTTATTGATTAACAAAACTTTTAAACGGTTAAAATTTTGCGTTCACATTACTAAAACATCGTTAAATTAATACTCAATTAATTAATAACCTCGCTAAAATAATAATTTTTGTCAATCCCGACTCGGGGCCAACGTGCTAAATTAATATTTCGCTAAATTTATAAGATAATAGACTTTTGAGAGTTTACATAGAGCCCATCAAATATATAAATTAATAATGACTTAATTTATATAATTTTATAAGGATCTCATTGAAGAATGAATAATATCATCAAATAAAATAATACAATATATCAGACAACATAACATTTTAAACAACGGTATCCGTGGTAAATCTAACAATGTGGTGCATGAACGAAATATAAAACTTTTTTATTCGTAAAAGTAAAAGAAAATATTTATTATACCTTGAAAAATTAATAAGTTATTAAATAATTGATAAATTAATAAATTATTAATTTATTAATATATTAATACCTCGCTAAAATAATAAATTTCATTAGTCATGACTGTATTAATTTATAGAGATTTTACTATATGTATAAATAAGAGGAGTTTGGATGTACATGTTTATACTAGTATTGATACAAGTATTTTCCCCTTTGCATACATGAAGTCTAGTCTTGAATAAAATTGAATAAATATAGAAGATCATTTCAGGTTAAAAGTGTCACATCCCCAAATTTCAAAATTAAAATTTCAAAATTTAAAGTGTGATAAACTCCATAATAATTCAGAAATACTTAAGAGTTATTACAAATAACTAAGTATTAAGAACTGAGTTTGAAAATGTAACTCAGACAATTCAAATTACATTGCTAATCTTTACAACTTGATATAAAATGAAGATGTAAAGCTCCCTCTAATCTCACTACAACTCGTAAGAAAAGCCACTAGTGAAAGGTTTTCACCTTCTAGCTATCACGATGTCGTCACTGCCTCACCTTTGTTGTTTCTCACTTGCAAGATCAACTACTACACCATGAATTGGTGCACCGGATTGTAACAAACAAACTCGATAAGCTCTAAAAGCTCATGTGGGTAAACCAAAAACTAATGCATCACTATAACATGCACCGCAAGTTATGATATCACTACTAAAATCAATTTAAACAATTAGTAACATAAACTTCACAACAATGTAATAGAGGACGTATTTATGGGTTCGCCAACACTAAGTCATCCCCCCATGTAATACCCACACCCAAAATATTTGCATGAGTTCGCCAATACTAAGGCATCCCTCATACAAAGACACACCTAACACACTTGTATGTGTTCGCCAACACTAAGTCATCCCCCATACTAGCCCAACCCGACTGGTACGCATGAGTTCGCCAACACTAAGTCATCCCTCATGACGCATCCAACACAATAGAGCTCTATTAATCCTTCCCACTAATTCGGTCAAGTCCTATGACCGATTCAACACCACCACTAAGGCACAAGTTCTACACCCAACTCACACTCCACACAAAATCATCTACTTTTTTTAAGATAGACATGATCATTCGACAATCATTTTTCCAACAAATTTCAAATAATTCCAACTATCAACCCTAATGTTACGTGAACATAATACAATATAATATAACAACTTGTATATGTACATAATTATTTTGATTTAATACACATAAATTTTACCATGTTATATCACAACTCCAACAATCAACCACAAATTTCCACAACAAGAACATGATCATATCGCGATATAATATAGCATTGTATGCATATATATTATTATTATCATTAAACGTACACATAGATATATCTATGTTATATCAATAACATGCATAATCCGATTTCACTTTCAAATATTAATCATAATCCATAATCACCAAAAAATTTCAAAAATTATTTTAATTTAAATATCATTTTATTTACCCATGAACCGTAGATGATCAAGTTCATGTACTTTAAAAAACAAAACATATTTGACTAAAACAATATTACAAGTTAATGAAATATGGACATATTAATATCTCAATGTAAATTTGCATCAAGTGAGGTTTACTCACCTCTTACTTATGACGCGCCTTCAATATCACCAAAATGAGAACAAGCTCCAAATCAAACACCTAAGCGACACATTGAAACTTAGCAACTAGCCAAAACAATAACTTACTACTTACACCAAAAACTCCACTTTTAACCCTTAACCCAAAGATTTCCAAAATGGCAACCTTCCTCCACGACCTACCAAGGTCACCGGAGAACCAACCTCCTAACATCATAACACAATAATCTCAAATTAGCATTTTCACAACTTAAACCGAAAGTAAACACACGTTCAACAACAAGCAACATGCTCAAAGTTAACCCAACATATACAAATCATATATGCACATGTTCGTATTGACGAACACAACCCAATAGAATAAACCATTACTCTAAACAAGGCCAGACGCGCCGCCCTAAGTGCCGATACTCCCACCTCCTCAAAATTAAACAACTTCAACATCAAACTTATAGTTCACATTGAGATAAAACAACTTCTTCAACTAGCATAAAGTTCAGAAACTAAAGAATAAGTCGGAAATTAGCCCGCAAAGTTCGATTTCAAGAAATACCTCGGTTTGGATTTTCGTTTGATTCTTCCTCCTTGTTTTGAATTGGCTCAAGCCACTTGGAGGGTATGAAGCATGGCTCCTTGTGCTCCTAATGAGACTGTTTTCACGACCTATGGTAGTCGGAATATGGAGAAATGCTGGTGAGGCCGCACGGCTTCACGACGTCGTTGCAGCGGCTAGGCGGCAAGAGGTGGAGCACCACCACCGCAGGCTTGGAGAGGGTGGTCGTGCAGTTCCAACGGGACCGGGGGCGGCTGGATTGGTGGCTGGACGGTGGAGTACCGTGCCAGAGAAGAAAACGGTGAAATGAAGAGTAAAAGTCGGGAAGGGAGAAAGGGAGGCGTGGCCTATTTCAAAAATTGATTTTTTTTAGCTTTAGGGTTCCCTCTTTTTTACCCCTATTTTTACCCATTTGAAAAATACCCCAACATAGTTTTTTATTATCGTAACTTTTCCGTACGAGGTCTGTTTCACTCGTGCTATGTGTCTACGAATTCATATCGTCGACTTCTACGACTTTCATGAATAAAGTTTTCAGAAATGGTGACGAGTCAAAAGTCAACTCTGGAGCCCTTAATAACTTAATCGTTTTTCAAGCTTTTGGTTTTGTGAATCAATTTGATTTCAAACAACGACTAAATCGAAAGTGTTGAATGTGATTTTACTCAAATCACTAATTAATAATTTCAGAGAAATTACTAGGAATACAAATTAAAAATTCGGGTTATTATAAAAAGAGCCTCCAAATAAAACCCTGCCATTTCTTCACTTGGATTCTTCTTTCAGCTGCCTTCATTATTTGATGAAGTCAAGGTGGAACATTCATAGCTAATAATGCTGATCCAATATCATTTAATTAACTAAAGTATATCCACTAACCAAATGTGGGATATATATACTCCGATTGTGGTCCATTATTTACGAGCATATGATTAAGTTCTAAGAGACAGTTTGATAGTATGCCGATTGTGGTCCATTATTTACGAGTCGTGCACACTTGTGTCTTTTAGTACTGGTGGGCACGGATCAATGTGACTTCTCTAATAATACACAAGTTTAAATCGTCGAGCTTCTTACGGATCGAACCGAATTTTAGAGAAACTACTAAGGAGTGTTTCAGCTGCTCCACTTACACCACAAAGAACTCTAGTACGTTTATTTCTTTCACCAAATGAACAACAAACGAATGTAAAGTGTATACGTGTTCAATATGGGCACCTACATACGCATGTATAGACACAATTAATTATAATTTTCTGTGTATAATATATATATATATCCATAGATAAGGATACGTAACCATAATTAACCATGTAATTTTTTGGTAATTTTCTTCCTAAAACCCTAAATGTACATGTACTAGAATACAGACAGCTTCCTCCAAAAAAAAAAATACAGACAGTTGACACACGTGCTTCCGTCAGTAGTGACGAAACCCAAAAGGACCGTGTGAAATACTACAGCTAAGAGAAGAACTCAAATCACAAATGTGCGCATTTGTATGCGTATATATAAAGATCGAAATTTGATGGAAGTAAAACAAATCACGAAAGCCAAATTCCTCCTTCTATTCTCTCTTTCTAGCTAGGTTGAATTTTCCCATTGTCAACCTCTTGTTTGAATTGAATGCTCCAATTTTCTTTGCCAATATCTGTAGCCATTGAATTGCCAAAAACAATTTGATTCTGAACTTCAAAGTCCTCTCTGAGTCATGATATCCATGAACACTGACATAGACTAATATTGGTCACCATCATCAGAACCCACATGTTTCCATTTCGCAGTGATCAGAGGGCCACAAAGTGATATATGAAATTATATGCAAGATGATATCATCCATGAGGCCCCAAAAAACCAAAGGCCATAGCCATCACATTCCTTTCTTTCTATAAATATCTACTATCTTACATACAGAGTTAGCCAGCTCTCGAAAGCCAAACTCATCTCTGTCATCTTCTATCCATATTTGATATTTCCTTTTCGTTACTGAGATAGAACTAGTCTTGTTGCTTAGTCTGTTGCTTGTTTAGGTTCTCCAATGGAGATCATAAGTTGTGACCTTGAAAAAGCAGGTCACAGTTTGACCAGAAGCGGCTCGTTTTGGAGTGACAATGGCAGGGCTGTTTTCTCGACGTCTTCAGTTGGAGAAGACGATGAGGAAGCTCTCAAATGGGCAGCTCTGCAGAGACTTCCTACCTTTGCTCGTTTGAAGAAAGGGTTGCTCACTTCTCCTCAAGGCAAAGCCAACGAGGTCGACGTGCATCACCTTGAGCTGCAAGAAAGGAAGAACTTGATTGAGAGGCTTGTGGGAGTTGCTGAGGAGGATCATGAGAAGTTCTTGCTCAGGCTCAAGAACCGGATCGATAGGTAATGCATGGTTCTGAGTTGAGATTTTGCTCAGTTTTCTTTGTTGTTGAGTATAATGCGGAGCTAATTATTTCGTTTTTCTTGATGTATGACTGTATGTGTATCTCAGAGTTGGAATCAATCTTCCTTCGATTGAAGTTAGGTTCGAGCATTTGAAAATTGAAGCTGAAATTCTTGTCGGAGGCAGGGCTCTGCCTTCTGTCTTCAATTATTGTGTAAATTTAGTACAGGTACTAATTAAGAGGCTCCACATTTCGATTTTTATCATATATAATATTCTTGCCGTTAATTATTCTTATGTAATTATTTGTTTCTGGGTACAAAAGGGTTTCTTGCATATCCTGCACATTCTTCCAAAAAAGAAGGAACATTTGTCCATACTTAGAGATGTCAGTGGGATCATCAAGCCTTGCAGGTGAAAAAACTCCTGGTTCTAGTTATTATAGTCTGTGGAAAAAAAAAATCTTGATCGATCATTCTCAACTCGATTCTCAACTTGTTATTTGCAGAATGACATTGCTCTTGGGTCCTCCAAGTTCGGGGAAGACCACGCTCTTGCTGGCTTTGGCTGGAGAACTTGATAAGGATCTCAAGGTAATATAACATGATATATCTTCTGTTTTAATTTTTAGGTATGAGAATTAGTACTATTGGATTTTGATGCTAAGGTGCTCTAGTGAACATTTTTGTGCAGGTTTCAGGAAGTGTGACTTACAACGGTCATGGCATGCACGAGTTTGTGCCGCAGAGAACTGCAGTATATATCAGTCAACATGATGTTCATATTGCAGAAATGACAGTAGCAGAAACCTTGGCATTTTCAGCAAGATGCCAGGGGGTTGGAGCTCGTTATGGTTCGTTTGTGGAACTTAAGTAATGTTGGCATTTTTCGATTTTACCTTTAATTTCCTCAGTTGGACCAAAACTTAAGTAATGTTGAATTTTGGCAGATATGCTAACAGAGCTGAGTAGAAGAGAAAAAGATGCAAGTATTAAGCCAGATCCAGACTTGGATATCTACATGAAGGTGAGAAAATTAATAATCATATAAAATTGACAGAACTTCGAAATTCCCAAATTTACAATTTTTTTTTTGAAATGATTAATCGTGCAGTGTGATATTCATCCTCATTTTCTCTATTGTAGGGAGCGGCATCAGAAAGCCAAAGGGCAACATTTGTGACAAATTACATTCTTAAGGTAACAGCCAATATATATTTTTTCTGTTATATGAAGAGGAAATTTAGAACAACTCTTTAATGATGACTAACTGATTCGATTTCCAGGTTTTGGGATTGGAAGGCTGTGCAGATACCTTGGTAGGGGATCAATTGATAAGGGGTATCTCTGGAGGACAAAGGAAGCGAGTTACAACTGGTAATCAAAGTGTCAACTCTTACTGCAGCACTAATTGTGCACTAATTTTTGTATGAATATTTGAAGTAACAAAGGTTTGATAAGAGAAAATATATATAGGTGAAATGCTGGTTGGACCTGCTAAGGCACTATTCATGGACGAAATATCAACTGGTTTGGATAGTTCAACAACTTATCAGATAGTGAATTCCATCAAGCAATATGTTCACATTCTCCAAGGGACTGCATTAATCTCTTTACTGCAGCCAGCACCTGAGACTTATGATCTATTTGATGACATTGTTCTTCTTTCTGATGGTCAAATTGTGTATCAAGGTCCCCGTGAACATGTTCTCGGTTTTTTTGAGTCCATGGGATTCAGATGTCCTGAGAGAAAAGGTGTGGCTGATTTCCTGCAAGAAGTAAGTCCTTTATAGACCATACTTTAGGCTATGAGAAAATGTACAATTAGAATTGTAGTTGATGAAGTTTGTAAATAATATGGTGCAGGTGACATCAAAGAAAGATCAGGAGCAGTATTGGGCTAGCAGAGATGAACCTTACAGGTTCATTACAGTTGAAGAATTTTCCAAGGCTTTTCAATCTTTCTATGTAGGGTGCGCTATTTCAAATGAACTTGCAACTCCATTTGACAAGAGCAAGAGCCACTCAGCTGCCTTAACAACAACAAAATATGGTGTTAAAAGAGCAGAATTGCTGAAAGCTTGTTTCTCAAGGGAGTTCTTGCTCATGAAGAGGAATTCATTTGTTTACCTCTTCAAGCTTATCCAAGTAAGCATTTTAAACTTTAGCTTTTTCTTTGAAGTTGTAACCATTTCTATCTCCTTTCTTTTCTTGGTATTCATTAATCTATTATCATTTCTTCCCTGCTAGCTCTCAATATTGTCTCTGATTACAATGACATTGTTCCTACGAACTGAAATGCACCGGGATTCTGTAACTAATGGAGGAATTTATGCTGGTGCGCTGTTCTTCGCCTTGGTTGCTGTTATGTTCAATGGAATGGCAGAGCTCTCGATGACCATAGCCAAGCTTCCAGTGTTCTACAAGCACAGAAAGCTACTCTTCTTTCCACCATGGGCATATGCACTTCCAGCATGGCTCCTCAAGATCCCTCTCACCTGTGTTGAAGTTGGTGTTTGGGTCTTTATTACCTACTATGTCATTGGATTTGATCCAAATGTTGGAAGGTAAAACTAACATACAAGAAACAAAATTGTTGGTAACTTTTTCCCTAACATTTGTTTATATTTTGGTTCTGATCCTGAATCATGTACTGTCATGAACGTGTGTTGCAGGTTGTTTAAGCAATACCTAATCCTCTTACTCATGAATCAAATGGCTTCTGGATTATTCCGATTCATTGCTGGAGTAGGTAGAAGCTTGACTGTTGCTAATACATTTGGCTCATTTGCACTAGTCATGCTTTTCGCTTTGGGAGGCTTTGTCCTGGCAAGAGGTAAGTAAAATTAAATAAAGACTTGATGTCCGGTAACTTAATATCAGTATCAATTTAGTCCCATGTTTTTTTCTAAATTTTTGGTTGAATGCACAGATAGTATAAAGAAATGGTGGGTATGGGGCTACTGGATATCACCTTTGATGTATGGGCAGAATGCAATTGTAGTTAATGAATTCCTGGGCAAGACTTGGTCACATGTAAGTCCTATTCAATGAGTAATTTCATTCATTTTGTAGTTGTGTTCTGTGTCCGACTAATTCTCTCGTTTTGATCTACTCTTGTTAAAGGTTCTTCCAAACTCAAATGAATCATTAGGAGTTGAAATTCTGAAGTCTCGTGGATTTCGTACCGACGCATCTTGGTATTGGATTGGTGCAGGAGCATTGGCTGGATACATGCTCTTATTCAACATTTGTTACGCTCTTTCTCTCACTTTTCTAAACCGTGAGTATATTCACCAAGTAATTAAATTTGAACTAAACTTCAAAAAAAGAGAGAAAAGGTTAACTGATATTATAAAATGATTGTGCAGCTTTGGACAAGCCACAGGGTGTTAAATCAGAAATTTCTCAAGACAACAAAGATGATGACAAGAGCTTGACTCCTCAAATCAGCAATGGTGAAATATCTTACATGAAAGTTTTGTTGTATGCCTTTTGTCTGTCCTTTGTCTATTTTACATGTAGAGAAACTGAAATTTTATGGAAATACAGAGAACGGAGATGGATGTACTACTCAAAACACGAAACGAGGAATGGTTCTTCCATTTGAACCATTTTCCATCACCTTTGATGAAATCTCATACTCGGTGGATATGCCACAGGTGATATGTGCAACCAAAATTAATATAATGTTCAATACTTGACAAGCTTGTGCAACTGTCTCAACATTACTTGTGTGAATCCTATATATAATTGCAGGAAATGAAAAACCAAGGTGTTCTTGAGGATAAATTGGTGCTCCTGACGAGTGTGAGTGGCGCTTTCAGGCCAGGTGTTCTCACAGCTCTGATGGGAGTGAGTGGTGCTGGAAAGACAACTCTAATGGATGTACTAGCTGGTAGAAAAACTGGAGGATATATTGAGGGAGATATCACAATTTCTGGGCATCCCAAGAAGCAAGAATCATTCGCTCGTATCTCTGGATACTGTGAGCAGAATGACATCCACTCTCCACATGTTACTGTTTATGAATCCTTGATGTACTCAGCATGGTTGCGTTTACCTGCGGAGATTGATTCCGAAACAAGGAAGGTTGGAATTTTAACTTCCAGTGAATCTATATTTTGGAATGTACTTGTTTAGTGTCTTATGGATTGATACATTTTTGTAGATGTTTGTTGAGGAAGTAATGGCACTTGTGGAGTTGGATCCACTAAGGCAAGCACTAGTGGGGTTGCCTGGGGCGAATGGTCTTTCAACTGAGCAAAGAAAAAGGCTGACCATTGCAGTTGAACTAGTGGCTAACCCCTCCATAATTTTCATGGATGAACCAACTTCTGGCCTAGATGCCCGAGCTGCTGCGATTGTTATGAGAACAGTTAGAAATACTGTAGACACTGGAAGAACAGTTGTGTGCACCATTCATCAGCCAAGCATTGATATATTTGAATCTTTTGATGAGGTAGATTAAAATCTTTGTAGATAAGTTTATTTTTTTTTAAAAAATTGTTAACATCTTTTTTACATGAGTATGATATATTTAACATGTCATTGCAGTTATTCCTACTGAAAAAAGGAGGACAAGAGCTATACGTAGGGCCATTGGGGCGTCATTCTTGCCATTTAATCAAGTATTTTGAGGTATTCATAAATCTAAAGTTTGATCTCATATATCTTTTTATTCTTTTATCTTTGTTTATATGTTCAAAGTTTTTCTAATCTATGTACTTCTGCTTGAAGGGAATCGACAATGTCAGTAAGATTAAGGATGGCTATAATCCAGCAACTTGGATGTTGGAAGTCACCAGTTCCGCGAAAGAAATAGCTTTAGGTGTTGATTTTTCTGAGATTTATAAAAAATCAGATCTATACAGGTACGTTTGACAAAACCTTTCCACTTGAGATAGATTTTGTGAAGAAAATTATTCTTATTTGTGTGCATATATTTCAGGAGAAACAAAACACTTATTGCAGAATTGAGCACCCCTCCTCCAGGTTCAAAGGACCTGTATTTCCCTACTCAATATTCTCAGCCATTTTTAACACAATGCATGGCTTGCTTATGGAAGCAGCATTGGTCGTATTGGCGAAATCCAGCATACACAGCCATAAAGTTGATATACACGACGATCATAGCTTTAATGTTGGGAACAATGTTCTGGGACCTCGGCTCCAAAACGTAAGTACAATATTGATACCACACAAGGCAATATGCTTTCAAAAATATGTTCTTCCCAATGATATTGAATATTTTGGGTGCAGGGAAAGTCAACAAGATCTCTTCAATGCAATTGGTTCTATGTATGCTGCTGTTCTCTTCCTTGGTATTAAGAACTCAACAACAGTTCAGCCAGTAGTGTCTATAGAACGAACAGTCTTTTATAGAGAACGAGCTGCCGGAATGTATTCTCCATTGGCTTATGCCTTTTCACAGGTAAGTGACCAGTAAAATATTTAATGAAGTGATGACTGATTTACTTTCTTATATGTCTTACACGATCCACATATTTTTGCAGGTTGCTATTGAGCTCCCTTATGTTTTCGCTCAAACAATCCTCTATGGTGTCATAGTTTATGCAATGATCGGATTTGAGTGGACTGTAACTAAATTCTTATGGTACCTATTTTTCATGTATTTCACATTTCTGTACTTCACATTTTATGGTATGATGGGAGTGGCATTCACACCGAACCAGCACGTAGCTGCTATTAGTTCCAGTGCATTTTATGCAGTATGGAATGTCTTCTCCGGGTTCATAATCCCACGAACTGTAAGAATTGCTTGCTCTTAATTTCTATTGCACGTTTCCTTCAGTGCCTGGAAAGAACTTCGATCATTTTCTGATACTAAATTTTTTTTGTCTTGTTCATTTGGTATAGAGGATTCCTATATGGTGGAGATGGTACTATTGGGCATGTCCAATGGCTTGGAGCTTGTATGGATTGGCTTCATCACAGTTTGGAGATCTACAGACCAAGCTTGAGACCGGCGAAACTGTGGAAGAGTTTATGAGAAGTTACTTTGGCTTCAAACATGAATTTCTAGGAGTGGTTGCAGCAATGGTTGCTGGATTTGCAGTACTCTTTGCATTTGTCTTTGCCTTTTCGATCAAAACGTTGAATTTCCAGAGGAGATAGGAATATTTTTTTTAGCATTAAAGTTTTCAATTTGTACAGCAGCCATGAGATTAGTCTTCTTTTCAGCTTTCACCTTGATAGGAATTGCACACCCCTATTTATAAGATATATATTTATTTTGTACTACAAGTAAATCCAACTCAAATAGTTATTGCCTTATTGGAAAGGAAGCACTCAATCACAAGATGTCAATATGCACTGAATAGTAGCTCCGTATGCAAAAGATGGGTGATTCCAAACATTGCTGAGTACTAGAAAACTATTGAGAACTTTACAGATAAAATCCATCAATAGCACTCAATGCATAAGTACTCGGAATTTCCTTGCATCACAAGCAACCTTTAATAGACAAGATCAAACACAACAAAAGCCAATCAAGCAATTAACTTTCCCCACAAGCTTCTTCAGGAATAGCTCGGTGCTCGCATAAACAATTATACGGACCATCTGGCACATATGAAAAATCAAGAAGAGCTGGATTCCTCTGGCTCCTTCTGAACTGTTGTTCATAGGCATCGAACCTAAGATTACACAAAAAGTACTTGCCTCTCCACATTTGATACTTTGATGCTGACACTGACTCGTCTCCAACAACACCATCCTGACTCCAGTAAGATACTTCTTCCTGGTGGCCTGTAACAACTTTCCTCTTTGACTGGACACCCTCACAAGTATGGCATGAATTGTGCTGCTCATACACGAGGTGGACACCGAACTCCTTTATGAAGATTTCATACCCCTGATCCACAGAAACTCGCAACTCTTCCCCACCCTCCAGATCATCTGTCCCAAATGGCCAATGGCTTAGCCATAAAATGTCCACATCCTGTATCGGAGAACCAATAGCCACCGGTCGATAGGCCCACATAAGACCCTTGGTCTCATTACTGACTTTCAAATTGATTGAATTAAGCATGCTCATCAACTCCCTATCTGGGTGTTTTGTATATACAACACATAAGTTTAAGCCTCGAATCTTAAGCTCAAGCTTGGAAGGTACAACAATAGACATCAACAGCTTTCCCATGCTCTTGTAGCTATACCAGTCTGGGATTGTGCTTGCCATGAAGAAAAATGCTAAATATCCCACATTCATACAGCCCCTGTTACATGGAATCACATACAAATATATCATTGAATAAAATATCAAAGAAGATATATCAAAATTATGGCAATGCAGCAATTAAAAGAGTTAACCTGGATGGGACCTCTCCTAGTTGTTTGTGCCAAGCAATTACTCATTTCAATCTGAGTATATCCAATTGATTCGAGAATATACAGGGCCGTATCCTTTTATCATTTCTATGTCAACACTTCTCAAAGGTTGTATGTTGAATAGTCTTTGAACTCCACCCAATTCATTGCAACCCCAAAATAACGGTCTCAATAACCGGCGCATATATGGTAATTCTGCTGCATGTTTCAAGGCTGAACAATTTATTGCAACCAAAGACCATAAACCTAGTGGCAGCTCTGGCAGAGTTTCAAGTTTGGTGCAGTCCTGTACATTAAGATCCTCAAGTGTAGTGAGACTCTTCATGTTTTCTGGTAAGCTCAGAATAGGGTTCCCGCGTAGATTCAAGAACTTTAACGATGACAGGAAACTAAGATCACTGGAAATATCTGATAAATTGCAGTAAGAAAGACTTGGTCCTTGTAGGGCATGTGGAAAACTTGCCTTTGAGACACTAGTTGATAGAATAGTATATCTCGGTGATACCCGGGAGTCCGGGACCAAATTGATTGCCATGATTTGCTGAACAAGAGACCAAGTTTCTTTGTATCATTAAATGCAGAGTGGAACTGACTTTATGGTGCTGCATTTCCATGAAGGATCAACTTTGAGCAACCAGAAAGGATAACCTCCTGAAGAGATCTCAGCATCATAATACTTTTAGGAAGTTTCACGAGATTTTTGCAGTCTTCTAAATTTAAGATAACAAGTCTCTCATGATCTCCAATGGATTCATCAATCTAATCAATACTTGTGCAATCTTTAAGAAAAAGTCTTTCAAGGTTAGGGACTCCAGACAAGATTAAAGTGTCGGCGTGAATCCGGCGCAAAACACGGGCCGTGATTCACTCCGTGAATCATGGAGTAAATCAACCTAGATTAGGCTATGTTCATCAAAAAAACCTAGATTAGGCTATATAATTGTTGAATCTGTGTATGAATGTATTAAACAAATAATCCGTTTAGTTCAAGTTGGTATCAGAGCCTTCGTGCTCTTTTTTTTTTCTGAGATTTTTTCCCGTTTTTTAGGCCGGTTATTGCCTTCGAGCTCACCCACTGCTCACCGGTTTTCCGGCTCCCTTCCCGCTGCTCTCCGGCGCTCCGACCTGCGCCCTCCGACGCTCCAACCTTCCTCCTCCCGTCCGGCTCCCTCACTAGTCTCCCTGCTGCTCCGACGCCGGGCAAACCCGACGACCTCCGGTCCGCACTCGACCCGAAGTCGTCTCAGTCGCAGCTCCTCGCCGGACGTCCTCAGTCGCCGCTCCTCGCCGATGTGTTTCTCAGATCGGCCTGCACCGACCCGGTTACAGTTCGACCCGGCCCGGCCCAAAATCCGCCCCGGCCCAAACTTCGACCCAGCACAGCCCAGCCCAGATTAGGTGTAATCCGACCCGACCCGGTCCGGCAAGAATCAGTCGTCTTTTTCCCTGTCTGTGCATCCTCACCGTCAGTGCAAGTGCACCAAAGACATATTCTTTTTCAATTGGTATGGCTTTCAATATTTCTCACTCTGTTAGTTCTGATACATGGATTATTGATTCTGGTGCATCTGATCATATGACTTATGACAAATCTTATTTTACCATATTATCCCCTCCACCCGTACCCTATGTCACTAATGCTAATGGTGAGCCATTCCCCGTGTTAGGGACAGGGTCTGTTCGTATTACTCCTACCATAGAGTTTCACAATGTACTCTATGTACCTGCTTTATCTCATCATTTGATATTTGTTCCCCAACTGAACGCTGACGCTCAGTGCTCTGTGACATTTTTTCCTATATATGTGATATTTCAGGATCTTCTCACCGAACGAGTAATTGGTCGGAGGTATCTGAGGGGCCGGTTGTTTCATCTGGATCTTACATACGCAGGGGAAAAACCAAAGGGGCAGTCTCAGACCGCGTTACTCTCCACTTCTGACAAGCTAAGTGAAATTTGGTTATGACATAGTCGCTTAGGACATCCATCTTTTAGTGTTATGAAAAAATTCATGCCTACTTTGTTTATTAGTGTGGAGAGTCTTGTTTATGTTGTGAGACATGTGTTTTGGGTAAGAGTCATCGATCTACTTATTCCCCTAGTATTTCTACTAAAAGTTTTATTCCTTTTGAATTAATTAATTCTGATGTTTAGGGACCCTCTAAAGAGTTTACTGTGTCAGGAATGCGTTATATTGTGTCATTCATTGATGATTGCACACGTCTTTCATAGATTATTCTTCTTAAAAATAAAGATGAGGTTTCGGAAGTGTTATGTCACTATGGATGTTACCTTTTTTGAGAATATGAGTTATTTTTCCTCTTCTGATACTACTCTTCAGGGGGAGAATTCCTATTTTGAAGAGCTCTACATGGAGAGTGGGAGACAAGTGAGCCAGTCGATATGATAACAGGTTCCGTTGAGATTACCAAGGTATCAGCCACACAGGCACCACCGAAGGTCGTCACTCAAGAGATTCAGGCACCAGAAGCTGACAACACAACTGCCCCTCATGTCTCTCGTACAACTGTTTATACCCCTGACCAATGCTCTCCTGGTACAGAAGATCACTCATTTGAGGTTAGTCATTATATTAGGGATAATAGTAGACAATATGTTTTGCCAAATAGGTCTACTCGGGGTCAACCAACAAAAAAAATATGAACCTACCCTTCAGACTAAAACCAAGTATCCTGTGGCAAATTTTATATCTACCAAAAGATTATCTAAGTCATATGAGTCATTTGTGAATCAAATATCTACTGTATCAGTACCTAACAAAGTGCAGGACGCATTGGGAGATCCAAAATGGAGGAAAGCAATGGAGGAAGAGATGAAAGCATTACAAAAGAACAATACTTGGGAACTTGTACCTCCACCATATGGCAAGAAGACTGTAGGGTGTCGTTGGGTGTTTACAGTGAAGCATAATCCAGATGGGTCAGTAAGCCAGTATAAAGCACGCCTAGTAGCGAAGGGGTTTACCCAGACATATGGCATAGACTATGATGAGACATTTGCACCTGCTGTAAAAATAAACACTATCCGGGTATTGCTCTCTATCGCTGCTAACTTGAACTTGCCACTTAGGCAGTTTGATGTTAAGAATTCATTCCTTCATGGAGAACTAACAAAGGAAGTATACATGGATCTTCCGCCTGGATATGTAGCCGCTTTTCCAAGTAACTCCGTATGCAGATTGAGAAAGTCTTTGTATGGTCTTAAACAGTCACCTCGTGCTTGGTTTGGAAGATTCTCACAATTCATGAGGAAAATTGGCTACATGCAGAGTAATTCAGACCACACATTATTTCTCAAACACCAACAAGGGAAGGTAACAGCCCTAATTATATATGTTGACGATATGGTAGTTACTGGTAATGATACTATTGAGGTGGACAGATTACAAAAGCAGCTAGCTACAGAGTTTGAAATGAAGGACCTAGGCACACTCAAGTACTTCTTGGGCATTGAGGTAGCCCAGGGAAGTGATGGTATTTATCTGTGTCAGAGGAAGTACATCATTGATCTACTAACATAGATAAGTATGTTAGATTGCACTCCAATTGATACTCCTATTGAGCAGAACCATCGGTTAGCAGAGTACCCAGATCAAGTACCCACTGACAAAACTCGTTATCAGAGGCTAGTTGGACGCCTGATTTATTTGTCACATACCAGGCCAGATGTTGCGTATGCAGTAAGTGTAGTGAGTCAGTTTATGCATAATCCGAGTGTGGATCACATGGATGTTGTTGTGAGGATTTTGAGGTACTTGAAGTCAGCTCCAGGGAGAGGAGTAATGTTTTCTAATCACAACAATATCCTTGAGATTTGTGGCTTCACAGATGCAGACTGGGCTGGAAATATTACAGATCGGAGATCCACATCAGGGTACTTTACCTTTGTTGGGGGTAATCTTGTTACGTGGAAGAGTAAGAAACAAAATGTGGTAGCTCAATCCAGTGCTGAAGCAGAATACAGAGGTATGGCTCAGGGAGTGTGCGAATTGTTATGGCTTAGAAATTTGCTACAAGATTTGGGTATTAAGCCTAAATGTGCTATGCAGCTGAACTGTGACAACAAGGCAGCCATTGATATTTCACATAATCTTGTGCAACGTGATCGTACAAAACATGTGGAGGTGGATCGTCACTTTATAAAAGAGAAGCTAGACGCGAAGATCATTAGTTTTTCTTTTGTTTCTACAGAAGAGCAACTTGCCGATATGCTCACAAAAGGAGTGTCTAAAAGAGCCTTTTATGATTCACTTAGCAAGTTGGGCATGGTTGATATGTATTCACCAACTTGAGGGGGAGTGTCGGCGTGAATCCGACGCCAAATCCGGAGCAAAACACGGGCCGTGATTCACTCCGTGAATCACGGAGTAAATCAACCTAGATTAGGCTATATAATTGTTGAATCTGTGTATGAATGTATTAAGCAAATAATCTGTTTAATTCAAGTTAAAGCCAGTTGATTAGGGAACGCAAAGTAAACTTTAGCAGGTTCATGTTGCACTTTCTAAGACGACCCTGCCATTTTCATGAGCTCCTTCTCAGATATCTCAAATTCACAGACAGAAACCATATACAAAGGACTCAACTTTCGGCTGGAGATCATGTCAAGTATCAAAGAGAATTCTACTCTGGTATCATTGGCAAAGACATCTACTACATATATATATATATATATATATATATATATACAGTTCCTATCCAGAGTGAATGTTCACTCTGAAGTTTCAGAGTGAAGTTCCAATTTTGGCACACTTTTCGGTCACATTTTTTCACCATAAGTGATTCAATATTTAGATATGCTATTCAAGATCATCTCTATAAAGTTTCATCCAATTTGACAATGATTTGAGCTTTCAAAATTGAGATTTACACGAACGGTTCACGTTGAACAGTTTTAATTCATTCATTGATTTAATCTAATTTCAATACCTTAGCGATGTCCGAATTAGATGAAATTTTGTAGAGATGATCTTGAATAGCATACCTAAATATTGAATTGCTTATACTGAAAAAAGTTGACCGAAAAGTGTGCCAAAATTGGAAATTCACTCTGAAACTTCAGAGTGAACCTTCACTTTGAATAGGGACTGTATATATATATATATATAAAGATCGAGTGAAAATTGGCCTGGTGGTCGAGGGTATCATCATGATTATATGCACAATGGCAGTGTCCCACCGCAGGGACACACCCCTTGGCGTTCTGAGAAGGCCACGCGAATGACTGAGGGAATTTCAACCTTGGAAGAAACTGTTTCAAAGAACAAAAATGAATTAGTTTCTATGTTCATATATTGGTATGTTGAAAAGTGAAAAGATTAGTCACATACCTTGGTTCTCTTCCACAAATGTTGCAGGCTACTATTCTGCAACTCGAGAACCACCAGCTTTCCCAAAAAAAAATTTGCTGGTATTGATTTCAAACAGAATCCTTGCCAAGACAACCATGTTAAATTTTTGGGAAAATCCTCATAGCCACCACCGAGTTTTACATTATTCAGCATCCTTTTAAAAGCTTCTGTTGTGAAGTCTGCCTCATTTGATGGAGTTGTTAAATTTGTTGAGGAAAAGTATATTGCTTTCCAAGAGGAGAAACAAAGCCGGCTCCTTTTTAAAAAGTTCCCATCATATTCTTCAGAATGACATCGCTTTTTGTCACTTCTCTGCATAGCTTTGGAAGCCATACCTTCGGATAACATAGGTAGGTTAAGCTTGAGACCCCGGATAGATTCTGTGCCCTGCCAACAAGTCAAAAGATTATTTATCTACCTGACTACATCTAAAAAATTTTTATTTACCTAGTAAATGAACAAATCAATTACAAATAATGCACTGAGGAAGAGACTTTCTTACAGTTAAGTTTTTCAATGTAATCGATGCATCTATATACTCCAATCTACTACGTTTTCCAGGATTCTCTGGACTCTTCACGAATAATGCCCTTTGCCATGTCAACAAGCAATTGATGCATGACCAACTTGCTGTATCTAATTAGCATCAGACATCTATTAACTGTTAGCATAAGTGAGCTGTGTGTGAGTTGTGTAAAGCAACAAACATGTTACTCATGGTGCTAGAACAGCTAGGATTCATCATTAGTGATAGTGCTAATGTTCAAATCAATTCCTATAAATAGCTAGACTTGTATCAGATCAAATATATCAATATCAAGCAGTATAATTACCTCATTCAAGTTGGTATCAGAGCCTTCGTGCTTTTTTTTCTTCTTTTCGCCTTTTCCGGCCGGTTACCGCTGCTCCGGTGCTCTTCCAGTCCTCCAGTGCTCTTCCAGCCGCTGCCTAACCCTCTGTAGCCGCTGCCTACCTCCGGAGCTCATCGACCCGCTGTCTCACCGCTGCTCCTCATCGCCACCGCCGCACTCTCGTGCTTACCGCCGCACTCCGGCATCTCTCTCGTTCGTCGCTGCCCTCCGCACTCTCCCCGGAGTCGTCATCACAGCTCGGCCCGAAGTCGCTGCCCTCCGCACTCCAACGCTCATAGATCCGCAGTCAACCCGAGGTCGCCGTTCCACCGCCGCTGCTGCCCCGACATCGCCGTTCCGCCGCTGCTGCTGCCCCCGACGTCGCCATTCAACTGCGCCGCCCCCCCCCCCCTTCCACAAATTTTTTAGGTTTGGGAAGTTTTTTCAGAGGTTTGGGGATTCTGTCGGATCCTCAACCCTAAAACACCACCCGGGTCAAATTTCAACACGACCCGGCCCATAAACATTTCGACCCGGCCTGACCATATCCGACCCGACCCGGAAAGATTTGACCCAGATCCGACCCGGACAGATTTGACATGGATCCGACCCGGACATATTTGACCTGGATCCGACCCGGACAGATTTGACCTGGATCCGACCCGGACAGATTTGACATGGATCCGACCCGACCCGTCAACGTAACCCGACCCGGTCAATTTAACCCGACCCGGTCCGGCTATCTTCAGTCAGTGTATGCTCACCGACAGTGCAAGTGCACCGGTGACAGATTGTTCTCCATTTCTTGTATTTTTTCTTGCGGTCTAATCCCTGATTTTTACATTATTTCCTTTTCAATGGGTTCTGGACACGAAGCGGATGGTTCACAGCTTCCTGATGTTCCAACCTTTGAAGTATCTGTCAAAGGTTCTAACAGTGGTTCATTTGTAGGCGCCAAACTCAACGGAACCAATTTCTGTAAATGGAAACGACTTATGACTGCTCATCTTCGAGGCATGCATAAGATGGGACATGTCACCGACGTCACTAAGGCTCCTAGTCCTGAGGATATTGTTGCCTACAATAAATGGGACGACGATGATGGTCTTGTTATGTCTGTCTTGTGGAAAGCTATGAATGATGAGATAGTTGATCTGGTGGAGGCATGTATAACTGCGCAGGCAATATGGGAGACACTAGCCGTCTTATATACTAATGATTCTGATTTCATACAGGTTCACGAGTTAATGTGCACAGTTTTGACAATACATCAGGATGGGCAACCGGTGGCGCACTATTTCACCAAACTAAAGAATATTTGGGCTGAGATTGATGTGAAACGTCCTTGCATGATAAAAAATCAAGAGGATATTATTTGGTACCACAAGGAGAAGGAGCTTGAACGCGTTCACCATTTCCTAAAGAGTCTTGATGCAAAGCATACCAGTGCGAAAGACGAATTACTCCGAATGACCGAACCACCTAGTCTACTCATCGCTTTCAACTATATCCGAAAGGATGAGTCTCAGCAGGAGAGTATTCTTCAGGCGCCGGCTGTCGTTTCCAGTCTCACTGTTCATGCTCGATCTCCGGCACCACCTCTTCCACAAGCACCTTCTGCTCCCCTTCACCGACGCGGACCACCACCAGGCTTCGGGAATTAGCCTCGTCCTCCTTGTTCTTATTACCATGATACTAACCATGCTTGTGCGACCTGCTGGAAAATATATCCACACCTTAGGCCTAAGAGGCCTAATTATCTTCCCCGGGCTAAAGCAGCTCTTGAATTAGTTCCGGAACCTGATATCTATGGTGTGGTTGGGCATGATCATCATCATACTGCTAGAGGAGCACATACAACCTCCGTCGTTGGTCGTGGTCAAATTGGTATGGCTTTCAATATTTCTCACTATGTTAGTTTTGATACATGGATTATTGATTCTGGTGCATCTGATCATATGACTTATGAAAAATCTTATTTTACCGTATTGTCACCTCCACCCGTACCATATGTTACTAATGCTAATGGTGAGGCATTTCCCGTGTTAGGGACAGGGTATGTTCGTATTACTCCCACCATAGAGCTTCACAATGTACTCTATGTACCTGCTTTATCTCATCATTTGATATCTGTTCCCCAATTAAACGCTGACGCTCAGTGCTCTGTGACCTTTTTTCCTATGTATGTGATATTTCAGGATCTTCTCACCGGACGGGGGTATCTAAGGGGCCGGTTGTTTCATCTGGATCTGACATACGCAGGGGACAAACCAGGGGGACAGTCTCGGACCGCTTTACTCTCCACTTCTGACAAGCTAAGTGAAGTTTGGTTATGGCATCGTCGCTTAGGGCATCCATCTTTTAGTGTTATGAAAAAATTCATGCCTACTTTATTTATTAGTGTTGACGAGTCTTGTTTATGTTGTGAGACATGTCTTTTAGGCAAGAGTCATCGATCTACTTATTCCCCTAGTACTTCTCCTAAAAGTTTTCTTCCTTTTGAATTAATCCATTCTGATGTTTGGGGACCCTCTAAAGAATTTACTGTATCAGGAATGCGATACTTTGTGTCATTTATTGATGATTGCACACGTCTTTCATGGATTGTTCTTCTTAAAAATAAAGATGAGGTTTTTCCAGCTTTTCGTGCCTTCTATACCTCTGTCCAAACACAATACAATGCCACCATTCGAGTTCTTCGTTCTGATAATGGGGGGGGGAATATGTGAATCATGTCTTTCAGGAGTTCTTTAACACACACGGGATTGTTCATCAAATAATGTACTCTTACACACCTGAGCAAAATGGGGTTTTTGAAAGAAAAAATCGTCATTTACTTGATATGGCTCGATGTATTCTCTTTAGTACCCACATGCCTAAATACCTTTGGGGTGATGTTGTCATTACTTCCGACCACCTTATTAATCGTCTTCCATCTCGTGTCCTTCAAGGGAAAGTTCCATATGAGGTGCTTGCATCTCATGTCTCATTACCCTCTTTTCATAATCTTCCTGCCCGTGTTTTCGGTTGTGTTGCTTTTGTACATCTTCCACAACATCAGCGTTCTAAGTTGGATGCCCGGGCAGTTAAGTGTGTGTTTGTTGGGTACAGAGGACATCAGAAAGGGTACCGGTACTATCATCCCCCTACTCGGAAGTACTATGTCACTATGGATGTTACCTTTTTTGAAGACATGAGTTATTTTTCCTCTTCTGATACCGCTCTTCAGGGGGAGAATTCATATTTTGAAGAGCTGTATCATGGAGAGGGGAAGACAAGTGAGCCAGTCGATATGGTAACAGGTTCTGTTGAAATTACCAATGTGTCAGCCACACAGGCACCACCGAAGGTCGTCACTCAAGAGATTGAGGCACCAGAAGCTGACAACACAACTGCCCCTCATGTCTCCCGTACCACTGTTTATACCCCTGACCAATGCTCTCCTGGTACAGAAGATCACTCATCTGAGGTTAGTCATTCTATTAGGGCTAATAGCAGACAATATGTTTTGCCAAATAAGTCTACTCGGGGACAACCAACAAAAAAATATGAACTTACCCTTCAGACTAAAGCCAAGTATCCAATGGCCAATTTTATATCTACCAAAAGATTATCTAAGTCATATGAGTCATTTGTGAATCAAATATCTACTATATCAGTACCTAACAAAGTGTAGGATGCATTGGGAGATCCAAAATGGAGGAAAGCAATGGAGGAAGAGATGGAAGCATTACAAAAGAACAATACTTGGGAGATTGTACCTACACCATATGGCAAGAAGACTGTAGGAAGTCGTTGGGTGTTTACAGTGAAACATAATCCAGATGGGTTAGTAAGCCGGTATAAAGCACGTCTAGTAGCAAAGGGGTTCACCCAGACATATGGTATAGCCTATGATGAGACATTTGCACATGTTGCAAAGATGAACACTATCCGGGTATTACTCTCTGTCGCTGCTAACTTGAACTGGCCACTTAGGCAGTTTGATGTCAAGAATGCATTCCTTCATGGAGAACTAACAGAGGAAGTATACATGGATCTTCCGCTTGGATATGTGGCCGCTTCCCCAAGTAACTCTGTATGCAGATTGAGAAAGTCTTTGTATGGTCTTAAACATTCACCTCGTGCTTGGTTTGGAAGATTCTCACAATTCATGAGGAAACTTGGCTACATACAAAGTAATTCAGACCACATGTTATTTCTCAAACATCAACAAAGGTAACATCCCTAATTATATATGTTGATGATATGGTAGTTACTGGGAATGATACTGTTGAGGTGGATAGATTACAGAAACAGTTTGCCACAGAGTTTGAGATGAAGGACCTAGGTACGCTCAAGTACTTCTTAGGCATTGAAGTAGCCCGGGGAAGCAATGGTATCTATCTGTGTCAAAAGAAGTACATCCTTGATCTACTAACAGAGACAGGTATGTTAGACTGCACTCCCATTGATACTCCTATTGAGCAGAACCATCGGTTAGCAGAGTATCCAGATCAAGTCCCTACTGACAAACCTCGTTATCAGAGGCTAGTCGGGCGCCTGATTTATCTATCACATACCAGACCAGATGTTGCGTATGCAGTAAGTGTAGTAAGTCAGTTCATGCATAACCCCAGTGATGACCACATGGATGTTGTTGTAAGGATCTTGAGGTACTTGAAGTCAGCTCCGGGGAGAGGAGTAATGTTTTCTAATCACAACAATATCTTTGATGTTTGTGGCTTCACAGATGCAGACTGGGCTGGAAATATTACAGATCGGAGGTCTACATCAGGGTATTTTACCTTTGTTGGAGGTAACCTTGTTACGTGGAGGAGTAAGAAACAAAATGTGGTAGCTCGATCTAGTGCTGAAGCAGAATACAGAGATATGGCTCAGGGAGTGTGCGAGTTGTTGTGGATTAGGAATTTGCTACAAGATTTGGGTGTTAAACCTAAGTGTGCTATACAACTGTACTGTGATAACAAGGTGGCTATTAATATTTCACAGAATCATGTGCAGCATGATCGTACAAAACATGTAGAGGTTGATCGTCACTTTATAAAAGAGAAGTTAGACGCTAAGATCATTTGTTTTCTGTTTGTTCCTACAGAAGAGCAACTTGCATATATACTCACCAAAGAAGTGTCCAAGAATGTTTTTTATGACTCACTTTGCAAGTTGGGCATGGTTGATGTGTATGCGCCAACTTGAGGGGGAGTGTTAGCATAAGTGAGCTGTGTGTGAGTTGTGTAAAGCAACAAACATGTTACTCATGGTGCTAGAACAGCTAGGATTCATCATTAGTGATAGTGCTAATGTTCAAATCAATTCCTATAAATAGCTAGACTTGTATCAGATCAAATATATCAATATCAAGCAGTATAATTACCTCATTCAAGTTTAACAAGATTTTCAATTCCAATCCTTGTAAAAAAAACCAAGATTGTTCAATATCAAGATTGTAAAATCTTTATCCTTTCCTATGAAGAAAAAGGATATATAAAGAAACAAATTCTTATCATGGTCATCTTGTAGAAAATCAAAGCTTATTCTGTGTACTTTTTGGATTTTGCCATCAGGAATCACATCTAACTTCTCCAATGCACTTCGCCATACATCTACACTTTTTCCAAATAAAGAAGATCCTAGAACTTGAAGAGCTAAAGGAAGCCCCCCTCAGTGATGTACCGCAAGTGTTGAAACCTCCATGTAGCTTGGGATAGGATGAGCTTGTCTGAAGGCATGCCGAGTAAAAAGCTCAAGTGATTCTTGCTCATCTAGTTCTTGAACCACAAACATCTTAGAAACCCCATTAGCCTTCGGCATTTGTTCATCTCTAGTTGTTATGATAATTTTACTTCCCGGATGAAACCATTCTCGCATTCCCATAATTGCATTGAATTCGTCCGAGTCAGTTAAATCATCGAGAACAATAAGAACCCTTTTTTACCTTACAACATACTTGATCTGGCTTATCCCTTCATCAACAGAATATATCTTCTTTGGCTTCTGCTTCTGGATATCGCATATAAGTTTACTTAGCAAGTGAATAAAACCATTAGGTTGCTCTGAAGTTGCTCTAATAGCTGCAAGAAAGCTACTTCCTTGAAAGCTTTCAGGGTTCATGTTATAAGCAGCTTTTGCAATGGTGGTCTTGCCAATTCTACCCATTCCATAGATCCCAGCAACACCAACATCATCTGATTTATCTCTTAACCATAGGTTTAGGCTTTCCACACGATCCTCTATTCCAACAGCATAAGGAGCAACCTTCAATGTTTTCGGGTTCAGCTTTTTCCCAATCTCCTCCACAATATTTTGGATATGCTGTGACTCAAACCTAATAAAATTTGTTTAAAAAAAAAGAAAAAGAAAAAGAAAGGCACATTAACACAAACCAACAAACTCGTTTATTTCTCTCAAATATAAATTCATGAGTTACTGATATATAATCCAAGTGAAATATCTACTCATCCTTATGCAAAGTGGTAGAACCAAACTGGTGAGGGCGGGATTTGCAGAAGAAAAGAGAATAAGCTGAAAAGAGTTTAATGCATAATTATTGATTCCTTTCATGTCCCCCAAATGGCTCCGGGTTACAAGTTTTAAAGGAAGAGCCATAGAGATTCTCTTCCAGATAAAAGGGAAAATGTGCCACGTCTTGCAAGACCCCATTAGAGCTTGTAACTATTACTACTGCATGTAATACACAGAACTGAGAATTAAGAGGGAGTTAAGAAAGTGATCCTAACATGTAGCTTGATTAGGATGGGGATTAGGGATGGTCCTAACAAGTCCCACCCCCTTGAGTGGGTGCTTGTCCACGAGCACCGAATTGGGGATGCATAGCCATGATTGAAGCGGCTGGTTCCCAAGTAGCATCATCAACAGGGAGACCCAACCATTTGACCAGCCACATTGTGACTGATTTCTTCTTCCGGTGGTGAATAGCAATATCAAGAACTTCCTCGGGTGTCCAGAGTAATTCCCCTTGATCATCAAATGGAGGCAATGTGGTAGAGGTAGGTGTGTCTGAGCCGACTCTGCGTTTGAGGAGAGAAACATGGAAGGTAGGGTAGATTTTGGAGTAAGAGGGCAGCTCCAAATGATAGGCCACACTGCCAATGCGTGCTAAGACCTTGAACGGACCATAAAAGCGAGGAGCAAGCTTGTGGGATGGTCGTTTCACCAAGGATTGCTGCCGGTATGGGTGCAATTTGAGAAACACCCAATCACCTTCCTTGAATTCTCTATCGGTGCGGTTCTTGTCGGCTTGTTGCTTCATCCTGTTGCGGACATTCTCTAGATGCTGCCTAAGTTGAGCCAACAATTGATCACGGCTGCGGAGGGTAGTGTCAATTGCTGCAACTGAAGTAGACCCCGGTAGATAGCGAGCTACTGATGGAGGAGGTTTTCCATACAAGGCCTCAAAGGGTGTCATACGGATAGAGGAGTGGAAAATGGTATTGTACCACCATTCCGCCCAATGGAGCAGCTCCGACCAAGATGAGGGTTTGTCTGCGACATAACATCTCAAGTAATGTTCCAAACAACGATTAACCACCTCAGTTTGCCCGTCCGATTGAGGATGATATGCCGAGCTATGACACAGCTGAGTACCCTGCAATTGATGAAAAGCCTTCCAAAAACGACTAATAAAGATTGGATCCCGATCACTCACATTTTCTTAGGCATTCCGTGTAAGCGGAAAACCTCCTTGGTGAATACAACAGCGATACCGGCAGCAGTGTAAGGATGAGACACTGGAATGAAATGGCCATATTTGGACAAGCGATCAACTACCACCATTATAGCATTGTGGCCTTGAGAGAGCGGAAGACCGTCAACAAAATCCATTGATATGTCTGAGAACACTTCTTCCGGAACCGGAAGAGGCTGAAGAAGACCTGGAGGTCTAATGGTCTCATAAGCTTGGCGTTGGCACTGGTCACATGCTGCAATGTACTCCTTGATGGTTCGTCGCATTCCTGGCCAAGCGAAACTACGACGAATACGAGCATAAGTCCTCAAATAGCCTGAATGGCCTGCTTGCAAGGAAGAGTGGTACTCAAATAGTAACTTGGGTCGCCAATCTGAGGAGGCAGGAACAAAGAAACGATCTTTATAGAGCAAATGATTGTTGGAGATGGTAAATCCTGCCTTTGTAGGTTGGCTAGCTCGGAAGGCAGCCATAATTGACTGACCCTCAGTGTCTCGGTTACAAGCCTGTGCAATTTGATCCATAAAATTCAAAACTGGGGCAGAAATTGAATGAATGGCGCAAACCTCGAATTGCCGAGATAAAGCATCAGGAACTGTATTTTGGGCACCGGCGCGGTACTAAATCTCATAATCATACCCCAATAGTTTGGATAACCACTTGTGTTGTGACGGCATCGTGATGCGTTGATCAAGCAGGTGGCGAAGGGTTTGGTGGTCTGTAAGGATGAGAAACCGATTACCCAATAAGTAGTGGCGCCATTTATTGACCGCAAAGAGGATCGCCATCATTTCTTTGTCATAAGTGGAGAGCTGCTGATGTACAGGAGAGAGAGATTTGCTAAGATAAGCAATTGGATGTTTCTCCTGCGTCAATACTGCACCCAACCCTGTGCCCGACGCATCAGTCTCGACAACAAATTGCTTGGAAAAATCCGGCAATTGGAGGACCGGCGCAGAGGTGACTGCGGCCTTGAGAGCATCAAAAGCGGCGGTGGCTGCAGGTGTCCACACAAAATTATCTTTTCTCAGCAACTCAGTGAGGGGTTTTGCTATTATCCCAATGTTTTTCACCAAACGGCAATAATAGCCTGCTAATCCGAGAAAGCCACGTAAGGCTTTGACTGAAGTGGGCAAGGGCCAAGCAAGTAGACTGCTGACTTTATCTGGATCGGCTGCCACACCTTCTTTGGAGATGACATGGCCCAAATATTTGATGGTGGGTTGAGCAAAGTCGCATTTAGATTCCTTGAGCTTCAAATCATTTTCCCTAAGAATGGAAAAAACTTCGGCAAGCAAGGTTACATGAGAATCTGAATCTTTGCTATACACCAAAATGTCATCAAAAAATACTAACACACCCTTGCGTAATAAAGGCTTAAGCAATGAATTCATAAGTGCTTGAAATGTAGATGGAGCATTAGAAAGACCAAAAGGCATTACTACAAATTCATAGTGACCTTCATGTGTGCGAAATGCGGTTTTGTGGATGTCCACTTCTTTCATGCGAATTTGGTGGTAGCCAGAGCGGAGGTCAAGCTTGGTGAAAAGGGTGGCTCCATATAATTCGTCAAGTAACTCATCAACTATCGAAATAGGAAACCGATCTTTAATGGTCACGGCATTAAGGGCTCTATAATCAACACAAAAACGCCATGTGCCTTTTTTCTTGCGGACAAGGAGGACTGGAGAAGAAAAAGGGCTCTGACTAGGTCGTATGAGACCTTGGGCGAGCATCTCACGGACTTGGGCCTCCAATTCGGACTTTTGAGAATGAGCATATCTATACGGTCGAACATTGACCGGTTTGGTATTGGGCTGCAACGAGATGCAGTGATCAATGGGCCGTGGGGGAGGTAAGCCCGTTGGTGCAGCGAACAAATCACTGAAAGAATGTAGCAACTCCCGGATACTCTGAGCATGGGTTTGTTGATGCTCCCATTTGGGTTCGGGTGGATAGGGATAAGTATCCAACTGTTCTGAAGATAATAAAGCACATAAGTCCAATGGAGCCGCAGAGGATGGTTTGTTGGTTATACCTTGCAGAACGTGGAATTGGCCTTGAGCTGTGAAAGCCATAACTTTATCGGGGAAATGCCACCCCATAAAACCCAAAGTATCCAGCCATTGGACCCCGAGAAGGAGATCACATTCATCAACCGGAAGGAGAAGAAATGAGCTGGTAAAGTGATAGCTTTGGATGGTAACTGTTACATTCTCTGCCATCCCGGACGGTTTGACCGGTTCACCAGTCACCGACTTGAAGCGGAGGTTTGATGGGGGAACAATGGTACAACCCAGCTTGGTCGCAACTTCCGGATTGAGGAAGTTCATAGCAGAGCCACAATCGACAAATACTCTGATTGGGTGGTTGTTGATGGATCCTTCGAATCTCATCATTTCACTGATTCAGTTCGTGGTTATAGCATGGATGGGTAAGGCTGTATTTTGATCTGGTGGTGGGTTACATTCTTCCTCTTCTTCTGCATACCTCTCTGTCTCAGTGGGTTCACAAATGGTAGGGGCTTCTAGAATTGCCATAATTGGCTGCTTGCAAACATGGTTCCAAGACCATTTGTCGTCACAGTGAAGGCATAGACCTTTGGCTATGCGCTCTCTTTGGGAATTGGCTGGCCAGTGACGGAACTGAGTATCAGAATTTGTTCTTGGTTGATAGTGGGTTGGACCATTAGAGGCAGATGGGGATTGGGCACGGTTCTGTGATAGAGGAATGGTGGTGGAATTGGGGATTGGGTTTGAAAGTGATGTGGCAGGGGAAGGTGGTGGCCTGTTTAAGCTTTGCCAAGGAAAAGGACGAGGGAAACGGCTCACATTCTTGTCTTGTAGTTTGGCTTCATACCTTCGAGCAAGGCGTTGGGCAGTGGCCAGGGAAGGAGGATCCAAGAGTCTGACGTTGTGTTGTATCTCCGGTTTCAAACCACCCAAGAATATGGATTTGAAATCGTCGTCGGTCCATTCCGGAATCCGGCAAGCCAAAATGGTGAATTCCGAAATGAAGACATCGATCGACGAACGTTGTTGTAGGTGAGTGATACTCGTCTTGTAGTCAGTGATGGTACCTCCTCCAAAGTGCTCCAAGAAGGAACCCACAAATTGTTCCCAAGTGCAATTGGGGTTTCTCTGCTCAAAGAAATTCATCCAATGTGAGAGGTTGGGACCGAAGTGAGCTGCAACAATGGGGATACGCACCTCTGGCGGTATTTGTTATGAACTGAGGTACCTCTCCGACATGGCGAACCAGCCGGTAACATCCTCTCCCATGAAACGGGGAAGTTCAATCTTAGGAGGGCGGTAGTATGGTTGTTGGTGGTGATGGTTGTGGTTGTGAGGTTGTGGTTGTACATTTGGGATGTGGTGAAGGTTGTTCTGTAACTGAGGTCGTGGTGTATGCGAAGTGAGAGGGTTGATGGGGTGGTTGTACTGTAGAGGGGTCGGATAGGGGGTTGTATATGTGGGCTGAGCAGTGGTGTAAGATGGTGTTTGTGGGGAATTGTGTAGGTGGATAGATGGGCGTGGTGGGGCTGGGGTTTGTGGCAGAGGCAAGGCTGATGGAGTAAAGCTGCCAAATTGGAGATTTGAGCTGGTGTGAGGCAGAGTTGTGGATGCCACGACGCTCGGATGTAGAGTGTCGTTGGGCATGGCACTGTGGCGGAGCAGGAGTTGCTCAAACAAATCCAGCTTAGCTGCTACATGATCTTCGTGTTCCTGCCTACGCTCGGTGGCTCGGTCCAATGCCATGTGCAATTCATCTCGGACTATCTCGATGGCCTGACGGACCTCTCTAAGGTGGGTTTGGGTTACTTCCTCGGGTTGGAAGGAAGAAGATGGAATGTCGGTAGGGGTTGCAGAGTTGATAGGGAGGTCAGCGGAAGATATGTGTATGTTGGGTGGTGGAGGTGTCTGTGAATGGTAATTGGAAGACACTTGGAGCCCCCTCATGATGGGAGTCTCTGATACCAGATGGTAGAACCAAACTGGTGAGGGCGGGATTTGCAGAAGAAAAGAGAATAAGCTGAAAAGAGTTTAATGCATAATTGTTGATTCCTTTCATGTCCCCCAAAGGGCTCCGGGTTACAAGTTTTAAAGGAAGAGTCATAGAGATTTTCTTCCAGATAAAAGGGAAAATGTGACACGTCTTGCAGGACCCCATTAGAGCTTGTAACTATTACTATTGCATGTAATACACAGAACTGAGGATTAAGAGGGAGTTAAGAAAGTGATCCTAACATGTAGCTTGATTAGGATGGGGATTAGGGATGGTCCTAACACAAAGTTAGTGTAGGATATTGGAAAAATAAACCTTCTATATATAACCAAGCAGCTAGTCCTTCACTACCTTCTCAAATTGCATTTGCTTGTGAAGAAACAACTACTAACCGAAAAAGTCCATGTTAGAGTCCTAGAAGGGAATGAATTAACTTACTGATCTCCTAAAACCATTCCACCCAGTCCCGCAACATCTCTAAGAGCTCTTCGCCATTTTGTCACGATTGCCTCCTCAAAAATCTCCTCATGCTTGGCAAATGCTTGTGCAAAACTGCCGCTCTGCTTCCTAACATCGGACGGATCCACCTTATAGAAAACTGGCAAAACCATGTGTCCATCAGCTTTATGACGGCAGAAAAACTATTAATCAGAGGCAGATAAAGATAAGTATTGCAATGACCTTTAGTTGGCTCTGCTCCTAGTTTGGAAAACCCTACCGCCATGCCATGGGCTTCAACAAGGCCATTCTTTTTTTCTCCAGTAAAGAATTTTGCTTTTGTTGTTTGTTTGGAGAAGGGGTATAACAGGAAGTTTAAATATATTTTGTGACGCTAACTGTGATTCGCGGTCACATACTGTCCACTCAGCAGAGTCCACTCGAAAAGACAAAACCTTTTCCAAGTTTGCCGCCTCATCGCTCACTTTTCATGTCTCCAGTTTATTGTTAGAGTCTTCATCTACCTCAGTTCTTATCTTCAGACAGAACCCAGAACATGTAAGTCACAATCTCTCTGTGTTTGTTTTGTTGTATGTTTGATCATATAAAAAAACTGATGAGACTTTAATCTTTTATGCACTTTTGGGTTGTATGGAAATAGGGAGGGTGGATTGAAGCCAATGGATACTGAGCAGCTCAGAGAGAATGCTCACAAGATGGTGGATTTCATTGCTGATTACTACAAAACCATTGAGGATTTCCCTGTTCTCAGCCAAGTTCAGGTTTACCATAACCTCCATCATTTCTCATTTTATAGCAAGGCAATCACACAAAAGTTGATTTTTTTTTTGGCAATTTGTCTAGTGATCCTAATATTCTTAACCCACATCATTATTGATGGCTCTTTCAATAAGAATTTGAACTATTATAACTTAGTTCAGCCACGTTTTGCAGCCCGGATATCTCCGAGAACTTCTACCTGATTCTGCGCCTACTCAACCAGAATCTTTGCAACATATATTTGATGGTGAGATTTCATTATTGGGTTCTCATGTAATAGATTTTTACTGCATGTTGCATTGAAATGTAGCTACTTTTAGTGCTCTTAATTGTGCTGTCACTTATTAGTCTTCATATGCTTGATCATTGCATTTCCCAAAAATTTGTATATGTAAAGAACAAAGTGCTGCGTGGTTGCAGATATCCAGGCCAAGATACTACCAGGGGTGACCCATTGGCAGAGTCCAAACTTCTTTGCTTATTATCCTTCTAATAGCAGCATTGCTGGATTTTTGGGGGAGATGCTCAGTGCTGGTCTTAACATTGTGGGTTTTAGTTGGGTGACTTCTCCTGCAGCAACAGAACTGGAGATGATCGTTCTTGATTGGCTTGCTAAATTGATTAAACTTCCAGACGAGTTTCTTTCAGCAGGTGTGGCTCTTGTGACTATGTTGTGGTTAATGAACTATGTTTTCTGCACATTCGACTTCTTAACCAGTTAACCCTCTATCATATTGTGGAAACAAAACAAAAACAAAAAATCATAACATTACGTTTATATTTTTGCCAAAATATAAATGCATGTAAAGCTATGATTAGATGATTATAAATTTTTCTTCTCTCGTGTACTAGTGGGGTATGAGAATTACATTTAAAATTGACCGTAATTGCATGGTGTATGGACTTATTGTTGGAGCTGTTGTTGCAGGACAAGGTGGTGGTGTGATACAAGGCACTGCAAGTGAGGCTGTTCTAGTTGTAATGCTGGCTGCTCGTGATAAGATTTTGAGAAGGGTAGGGAAAAATGCCCTTGAGAAGCTTGTTGTTTATGCATCTGATCAAACACATTCAGCCTTGCAGAAAGCCTGTCAGGTATCTTCCTAGTGTACTCTATCTCTCTTTTTTCTGTACATATTTTTACACTTGAAATTTTCAGGTAGGCATTTAGAACCCACTTGAGAAGCTTGTTGTTTAATATATTTCTAGTGAGAATAACTATAAGCATGTTATATATGTACAGTCATGATGCCGTAAAGTGTGCAGGCATCCTCAGTTCTTTTGTTCCCTGTAATTTTTCATCTCTACTACATGGTGTTTGCGTGATTTAATCAACATACTTTACTTGTAGATATTGTTCAAGTTAACGTCATATTGATTATGTATGTCAATTCTCATGATGATTTTTGTTTAATGGCAGATAGCAGGAATCCATCCTGAGAATTGCAGGATGCTGAGTACCAGCTCAACTACTAATTATGCTCTTTCCCCCAGTGTACTTAATGAAGCAATTTCAAATGACATCACCTGTGGTTTAATTCCTTTTTTCTTATGTGGAACAGTAAGAAATAAATGCTTTTTATACTAGTTTGTTTCACTGTTTGTGCGTTATCATACCTTTCTACTCAGAACCTGCAATTGGTTCTGCCTAGTTATTTCAACTACTGGAACTTTGCATTTGTATATGCAGGTTGGTACTACTTCTTCAACAGCAGTTGATCCATTGGTAGTACTGGGAGAGATTGCAAAGGTAACTTAGTTAAAGATCACTACAATTTTTTTAATCTTGGTTTTGCTTTGCCAATCAACTTTTGAACAACCTATTGGATATTAAGATCTTGCATGCAGAATAGTTTTAAGCTCTTGTTTCAAACTTCCTGCTTGTAGTGGTGTGGAGTTAAAAGTCACTTCTCTTAAATCAGAACACATATGATCAACACACATTAAAGGCTTATCTATTATTAGCATGATTGTAATGCTTTGCAATTTTGCAGGACAACGAAATGTGGTTCCATGTCGATGCTGCATATGCTGGCAGTGCCTGTATTTGTCCTGAATACCGCCACTACATTGATGGTGTTGAGAAAGCAGACTCATTTAACATGAATGCTCATAAATGGTTTCTCACGAACTTTGATTGTTCAGTGCTCTGGATCAAGGTATGCCATTTTTTTAGTTGTGAATTTTTTGTTTGCTTATAACTTTGACCATTCTGCACTTCTTTTCCACTTCTTGACTCTTCTATGAACCATACTAACCATTTTAAGAAACATTCAGCATGATATGAAAGTTAAGAACTAACACAAACAATTTTACATAAATCGTTCCTCTCAATCTCTAAGTTAAATTGATCAGAAGCATTTTAATTTGTTTTACATCACCCCTTTTGCTCTCATATGCTAGTTCATGTTCCCTGTTAACTCAGTACAGTATATACTTATTTTTTGATAACAGGATAGAAATGCTTTGGTCCAATCCTTGTCTACGAATCCTGAGTTCCTGAAAAACAAGGTAGATATGTTTTTCCCATCATTATCTTTTGGACATTCAAAATGAAAACAGACCACATTGTGAATTTAATAATGTTGTTGATGCTACAGGCATCTCAAGCAAACATGGTTGTGGATTACAAAGATTGGCAAATTCCACTTGGACGACGGTTTAGGTATGCCTTTGTACACGCTTCTGCTCTAAAATAGTGAGTACAGTCGCTCTTGAGATAGTATTCATCCGTAAGCTGCTTTTTGAGCTTGGTTTCTTTAAGGATAAAGAAGTTCATGTCACATTTGAGTGGGTTTATGTGATTTGTTGTATGCTTAAGAATTAAGTGTCATTATCTAAAAGAACTGACTGATTCCTCCAGATCATTGAAGCTATGGATGGTGTTGCGACTTTATGGTTTGGAGAACCTACAGTCCTACATAAGAAATCATATCAATTTGGCCAAAAAATTTGAAGAGCTTGTTGCTCAAGACCCCCGGTTTGAGGTAACCATATACTCCATGAACTCTTTTGTTGACTGCTATATTCTTAACCCATGTGACTTCTTCAACTACCTTGCGTCTTGCTGATACTTCACCATAAATTGCAGATTGTTACTCCACGACTCTATTCGTTAGTTTGTTTTCGCCTTCTGCCTCCTCATGGTGATGAGGCCTGCGCCAGAAAATTGAACCATGACCTATTAGATGCTGTAAATTCAACAGGGAAGATTTACATTTCTCACACAGTAAGCTCACAATCAAATACATCCAGACGCTGTGTGTCTTGTTTTTGGTTCTAATAGGCATTATGGTAACATTTACCTGATAAGAAACTATTATACAGGTCCTCTCTGGTACATACATATTACGTTTTGCAGTAGGAGCTCCATTGACTGAGGAGAAGCATGTTAATGCAGCATGGAAGGTTTTGCAAGATGAGGCATCTGCACTGCTAGCAACCTCTTTAGGTTGACCTTTCTTCCCACAAATTTAGAAGCATGGAAGCCTTTTATTTTCTATTGCATTACAATGCCAATTCAAATCCTCAAGACATTTTTTTAAAAGGCCTTAATCTTTATTATCCTACCGAAAGACTCAGCTACCTAATTATATCTGCTCAACCAAATGGCCTCAAAGACTTTTGTTTGTTTCATCAAACTCTTGGTTGGCCAAAATGGCAAAATGTACTCTGAAAGCTAGGGTCTCTCAACCAACACAGTACAAAATGACAACTCGAATTGTGAACTTGTGAAGCTTGATGGATCTTGAGTGAATGGACATTTGAACTTAAGATCAACAAATATCAGAAGACTAATAACTAACTAGCAATGTAAATCATGAATAAATTTGACGTTTTCCCTTACCATTTTAAAGCATAATTTTATTTATTAATCCATTGGGCGCATTGAGATCGAGTGTTTAACTATGCATTGCAACCATCTATCATCCTCTTTTTTTGGAGAAAACTTGAAACCCAAGCCCATGGTTTAAGTTGGAGCCACTCACCAATCCAGCATTTGAAGTTTTGTGAAATATGAAGCCAGCACAAGACAATTGCCATGTATGCTTGTGCAAGCTAATACATACTTTGGTAGTTTGGTACTCCATTTCTGTCTGATATTGCCGACACAACATTTCTTGCTGAATATGGTTTTGATAAGAGCGTACACCACAACCAATCTAGCTTTGAAGTTGAACCTGTTTATGTTGTTAAAAACTATGTTTTCGTCCTTTTATTTGGCTATAGGTGTTTTCAGTCCGGGATCCCCTCACGCATGCAGATCATTTAAAGGGATTCCGAACATCATCGACTCTGCATTTTGAGTCCGGTCGGTAAATAATCAGATCCAGTTAACTGAGGAATGAGTCGATCGACATTGTAAATCGAAAATTGTGACTCTTTGAACATTATTATGTCACATGATAGCGATTGAGTATCCCATTACCGAGACATATGTTACATAGATGAACATCTATCAACATCTTGTAACTTAGTGTATGATATGGTTAGCAAGGTCCATCACCATTCAACATCAGTCTTTGCCATTTCCTGCTACCATACAAAATCTCTTGCAAGCTGTAGCATTGCCAGCCGTGGACCACAGATGTACCAATTTTGAAATGAGCTCTTTTCCTGGCCATCACAGTCACATTGTAGCAGAGACATGATCAACGTTGAGGAGATTTTTGAAAGGCATTTAAGTTAGAGGCTACTAGGGTGGGGGTGAGTGCTAGCTTGACCGTTCCTTTCTGGCTGCACATCATAATAGCAGAGAAAAGCAAGATGGCTTAGTTCTAGCAGGATCAGTATAACCAGAAGGGGACAATGGTTATGAGTCATTTCTCATAATCTGTGACATTGTTGAAGACCATACTGATGTGATGATGCAACTAACTAAATTTAGGGTAAATTCATTCTATGATACCTGAGGTATGGGTAGTTGGACACTTTGGTGCTTAATATTTCAAACATGACAGTATGGTACCTGAAATTAGATTTTATATGACATTTTAGAACTTATGTTGACTAATGGAATGGTAAAATAAACATTAAAGTATATATTTATAAAAATACAATAAAACATGAGTTACGTGTTCATTATCCTCAAATCTTAATCATTTTATGCGTTTAACTTAATATTTTTGGATCATGTTGATACAGTTTTATGTTTATGAAATTCAATCATCTCACAAAACTACTCAGTGAGGCTATATTTAATTAACAAAAAACATTCTATTAACATCACTAATTTTAGATTTCCTAAACAAAAATCTAATTTTTTACCTTCAATTAAAGCTTAAAATTAATTCATGTTTATTTTCTTACAAATGATACAAAAATGATGAATATCACCTTGATAGAAATTAGCCTTAAACCCATATAAAATTCTACTAGTATTTTTATTTTGATAAATAAATGTATATGTCAATTTTACCCTCTATAATTAATAAAAAATTCAATATAAGTATCTAAAAATCACATAAAATATAATTTCAGGTATTAGTGTGTCCTCTTTTGAAACATTAGGTACTAAATATCTAACTGACTATACCTCAAGTACTATAGAAGGAATTTATCCTTAATTTTATTATGAGTTGCACTACATCATCTTACATGACCCTTAAAGAAACAGGAGAAAATGAAATGAAATTTAGTTACAAGCATTGCACGGTGAAAGAGAAAACCATCCGATTGTGCTTTTGAAAATTCTAGTGTTTAAATGTCTCTATGGCACAAACTCTGAATCGATCGAAGATATATAGTTTTTAGTAACCAGCCTATTGCATGTTTAAGTTGCCATTGATACATTCAAATTCGGCTACCGGCTGGAAATGATATCGATCACACTCGCGTTCGGAGTTCTTGGATCAAAATATGACGCTAACACAATTAATTAAGCTCGGTGCGCGTTATGCATATCAGCATATGGCTCGTGCAGGCTAATTCTTACTCTACCTAATTAAGTACTCATCAATTTATATCACTTATACGCAAGCCTGCATGGAGATTTCAACAAGTTTTTGCCATTGTTTTTGTTCATCTCATAACTGATCGGCGGACTATACGAAGGGAGAAAGAAATTAAGAAAAACATGAAATGTCTAACAAAATGCTTTTTTATATAAAGATCACGATGCGTGAGCAATTACATTATTTGGAGTGAGTAAGGTTTACCTCATTCGCTAGTCGCTACTATCTTAATCTTTTATAAACAAAACTAATTACACAATTCATTCTCAACGAAAAACAAATGCTGAAATGTTAACGGTGTCAGGTCTGTAAACAATCTTATTTAAAATGACGTACTGTGAAGGGCTCTGAAACAGGTGATGGAAGTATCGTACGTCTCAGGAGGTGTCATTTTAGGACTCATCTGCCATGGGAACTCGAAATTCGTTTTATGTGCAACATAGGCTCCGATGAATAGGAGAAATGCTGCAGGCAGAGACTTGGGGATCGGATTATTAATATATTTCATGGGTTAAAATTAATGAAACTTGCCCTTGATGCTTTCATGGTCACTCATCTTGAAGTGGAATCTGACTGTTCTGTGCTTTTCCAACTCGTGAAATATGATGACATTGCCCTTGGCGTGCGAACCTTGCTGAAAAAATTTCAGCAATAATTGCCGCTGCTCTAAATCTTATATGTGTCGAGTTAGCTAGCTAGGTCAATCAAGCATGGCTCCATGTATGGCAGCTGTCAGCTGATGCTCTGGCCAAGGCTGGTGTGTGTCAAATTCTCCTGGGATTTGCATCCTTCTAGGTTGCCCAGCTTTTATAATTTATTAGTATTCTTCTTGATGAGTGATGAGTGATGAGTGATGAGTGATGAGTGATGACATCTTTCTAGCTGATAAGGTGTTGCTCGTTCTGGAGTGATCACCGGTGCTTTGAGATAGCTCTTCTTCGATCTCCTGTTCTTTTGCCTGGGCCTCTGTCACCGTTGTCTCAAACATTTATAAACAAAAACTAGTCGATGATTGTTACTGTACGACTAGGTTAATATAAATATATATATATATATATGATTGATTTTCACACCATTACAAGCTGAATTTAGATAGTATTCACCATGCATGTTACGTAAATATGGATTACTGATTACTCTGTAATAATTAGGGTGATGAAATGCACAACTAGATCAGAATGGTTCAATGGTCCAAACGTACCCAAAACGAAAGAAGATAGATATGCTTTGATTTTGTTTAGCAATTTGTTGTCGATCCTAGTATTCACCAGGGTATACAGACTATTTGAACTGATCGATTGAAGCCCATGGTTTATTTAATTTGCATTAATTAACTTTCAAATTGATATATACTAACATGTCTTATTACCATTTGCTATTCATATGGCTTAATGAATACATAAGATCTGCTGTTGTTTTGCTAGAGCTAGTAGGAGAGGACAAAAAGAAGGAAGAAGATTACGATGAAACTGTGTAGCAAAAATTGTCCTCATCCGTATAAAGTGGGCTGGTACATGGATCTATGACTTTGATGATGTTGAAGAGATGTGATGGGATTATCCATTTGCACTTTAAAATATTGGATTGTATTTCCTCTCTAACGCACCTAATCGGAAAAACAATTTAATGATTTCGGAGAACCACGTGTCAATGTCTAGTGGTCTTCTTATTTGTTATATTTTGACACATAAATTTATTATATTAAAATTATAATTTTATATTTTTTTATTATTTATGAAATTACATTCATGGATATTAATAATTTTGAATTAAAATTTCGTGTTTAGAGCTTAAAGTTTAAGGTATAAGATTTTAGAGTATATGGTTTAAGGTTTAGGGTTTAGGGTTTAGAGTTTTAGATTTTAGGGTATTAGAGTGTATGGTGTAGAGTTTTAGAAATAAACCCAAAATAGTCTTTGATAAAATAGGTTAAATATGATTTTTTAAAATTAAATCTTAAGTGTCAAATGATGATTGGAAAATAGTACCACTAAATTTTACCACGTGGTTCTCCGGAAGGACTAAAAAATTCCTCCCTAATCGGGCACATCTAATTCCACAATAAGAACTTTTCTTAAAGGATTAGGGCTGGTCCTGAGCATAGAAGGGCCTAGTACGAAACTTCAAATGGGTCTTATATAGAAATAACTATTAAAAAGTGGTATGTAATCGTCATCGAATCAACTCAGATAGTGTCAATTAACAACTCAAACATCACATATAAGGTGGATAATTCTTGGCATTCAATCATTTATCATCAAATTCACAATGAAAACAAAAACAAAAACCTACATGTACTTATCATCAATTCACCTATGAATTTCTTGAGAATTTCGGTCAAATTTCAAGAATTTAACTATTACTCAACCTTAACAAGAGATAACATAATAGCCATTGTAATATTATTTTGTAAAGATGGATCTTCTTGTATTTTTTTTGGAAGCAAAATCATCTATCAACCTTTCATTTGAAAGCTACTTTTAATTGAAATTAAAGTTAATTCAATCTTTCTTGTGTCATGGTTGATCTCAATAAGTTTTCAACAATTTAAAGTTTTAAACTTTGAAAAACTCCTCTTATATTTGTGTTGGTTAAAGGTAGAGGTTATGGCTTAGGGATCACAAATAACAATTTTAAATGTTGGTTAAAGAAAAAGGAAGGTTGGGTTTTGAATCCAAGACGTGTGTTCCACTAAGAAAATAAACACGGTACTAATTGAACTGAAGTACATTATATGTATAATTGGTTTGATAATTTAATTAATAATTTTTTTTAATATAAGAATAATCTAGCTTCTGGAGCCTTGCCGGAACGCGGGGCCTTGTGCGATCGCACCACCGGTACTCCCCCATGGCAGGCCTTGTAAAGGATATTCCTAGGGTCCAAGACTCTAAGGAACTATCTAGTTGAATAACGAATTTTTTTAAATTTGCCCAAAGTTAGAAAAATTTTCCAACTTCTTTAAATTGACCTAACTTTTATAATATGTAATCGACGGTCGATGCACTTTAATTACTTGAAATAAGCCAAAAAAAAAAAAACAAAAAAAAACTATGCGTAAAACTACTATGAAACAATATATACTCATCGCATTTTCATACAAACTGTAAATCAACATGAGGATCGATCCCAACGCAAACATACGAATGATGCAATCGGCGAATTAAAATTATCACCTTAGAACCGCCCAATCTCGATCACTAAATAGCTAGTGTTCTAAAACAAGGGTGCTCATCCTACCTAAAAGCCAACACTTCGTCCTAGTAGTGTCAAACGAGTTTGAGTCCTGTACGTATCTTAGTGAAATCTCCATCTCAAACATGATCGATCAAACAATACAACCTGAATTCAAATGAAAAATGTGGAAACAATGACACATCACATTGTGTTAGACCATAATGAGAACGTTGAAAATCACATATAGTAGCCAGGCGAATGAGGAGCCGTCTAAATTGATTAATTAAAACGGTCCAACTCAGGCGGGGTTAATGTGAACCAGGATTAGCTCAAGTCGTGCTTTCATCTGCCCAGAATTGAATTCCAATTCTGCACAAACAGTTCATGATATGTACCCAGAAGCTAACTTGTAGAGACTTTAGGTTTGATACCAAATTATTTGAACGTTTGGTGGTTTACAAGCTTAGCTTTCCTCCAACCCCCTAAAATCAACCCAAGTAAAGCTTTTATTATCACTATGTATTGTAGGTGTTGCTAAAACGAATTTGACAATCAATATTGTTCATATTGAAGAAATTAGGACATTGTTGCATCAAAGTGTATCAATTCCATATTCTTAAGCGCAAATCAAAAGGTGGAGTAGAAATGAGTTCTAACTCCAAAAGGAATAATTCTTGCAAAAAATAAGTCTTGATGATCTCCTCTTGAGAGTGCATTGCATTGTTTGTTTTACACTCAATCGCCATCTTTTCAACCTTTTACCTACATTTCCTTCTGAACTTTTGATTTCATGACACAGAAAGAACCTCCTTTTTCTTTGAGGCTACTTTCCTCAACGTACTGTGCCCTTTTGAATCAAATGAAAATGTTGGGATTTGCCTTTTGAAGCTGCACACTTTACTAGTTTACTTCCCTAGCTAGCTCCCTATCTGAAATTGAGTGCATCACAGAGTACAGGCCCCCATGAACAAGTAGTCTGAGTTGCCAAAAGTATCCATGGTGCTCCCACAGCCACATGAGCTTGTCAGCTTAGATCGAAATAGATTTCTGGTTCATCCTCTCTGTTAGAGATGGACCATGTTACCAATGTTTCACCAGAAAAGGCGTTTGGTGATTTTGTCATCATCTTTATGTCTAGGTAGAAGCAGCCAAAGTTGGTGATAAGTAAGGTACCTGATATGTTCAACACAAAAAACAGGTAGAATTGTACTCACCCCACCTTCCAAAGTCATGATTTTCATGCTGGTTTAATCTTCAAAACTATGAGGCCGGAAATAGGATTCGACTTCACTTGTCAAATGAAGTGAAATTGAAATGAGAGAGGATTTCGGTAAGAGAAGTTGATTAAAGATGTCAAAAAATGAAACCTTAAGATAAAAAGGTGTCATTAGTCGAAAAAAGTGCCGGAAAATGAACTCCGTGAGAATACAATTCAAACATGAGTTGAAAAGAAAATAAATTGAAATATGGACCTCCGATGACTAATATATGCAAGTGACGTTCAATGAGACATTATTGAAAAGAATTATTTAAAAACAAATAAGAGATAGTCTATGGGTTGTTTTGACCTACAAGTCACTAGAGTATATCATTTTCTCAAAAATTAACCAGCACCCTATAGCTCAATGTTTTCAGTTTTCTCCGTTTCTAGGCACCATTTAGTCATATAGCAAACTTCAATCTCTCACATTTCACTTACCAAACATAACAAATGTATCTATCTCATTACCAAACAAGGAGATGACTTGGATTGGAAACAACTCTCTTTTCTTCCACAACCTTAGTAAAGAAATGCCAACATCCTATTTGAGCAAAATTTTCTCATGGTGATCTAATATACTACACAAAGTTATCAATCTTGGAAACATTGTTAGTTAAACCCACTAAAAGCTTATCATTATGGCATCACAGTCATAATGTCATTAGAATCCTCCACTAGCACCCCACAAACACAAAACACACCGTAAAGGTTGAAAGTATAAACCAACAAACATTCCCACAGAGAAACGAACCAATAAGAACCATTAACAAATGGACTGTCCACTCTCATCAAGCTCAATCTCAATGCAATTAAAAACCCACAATATGATGCTGATATCCCTATCATGATCTCACCTCCATCAACATACCACAAACCCCATGTCCATTTTCTTCTGTGATCAATTTGTTCCTCTTCAAAATTATACAAGAAGCAAAGCACAACGCTTTGATAAAAAATATTGGAAACTACACTAGCAATACGAACCAAACAATGAAGACTTGCCATGCCACTGCCCCAACTCGCTCAAATCGTTTTCTCCTTTTTAACAACTTTACACAACAACAAGCAGAGTTTTAAAACCAATTCTTTGTAGATACAAGAAGAAGAAGAAGAAGAAGAAGAAGAGTCTTAACACGTTTAAAGTCTCCACCTTTGGGTTCTGTAGCTCATTCTGCTTTCTGGGTTTAATCTCAAAAGGGAAGGCAGAGCTTTGCTTTGCGTTTGTGGATGGGGGTTTGTTGTTCGTACTTGTCTTCATCGGCACCACCGCTGGTTCACCATTAAAGCCTCCCCACCCTCATTTTGAGGTCATTTGTTTTGTTATTTTCTGTATCAAAGTGGATTGCTTTTCACCTTCGTGATGCTTCTTTGTCATGTTGTGGCTCCTCGCTGGCTCTATATAGCTTAGATAACAAAAGAGAAATTGAAAAGGAATCGTTTTTGATACAGAGAGAGAGAGAGAGAGAGAGAGAGAGAGAGATGTCTTCGTTTTCCGTGATGATGAGATAAAAGCCTGTTTGTTTCCATGTGCAATGTGTCCTCCTGTGCAGGTTTTGTTGCATCTCAAAACCCAGATGGTGAAATGCCCACACGATTCGATCGCTTCTTCTTCTTCTCCTTCTTCTTCTTATTATTAATACTAGCTCTAATCCACTTTCACTTCTCTCTGTTTGTTCATAAAGTTGAGACCTATAGCTCTGTTCTGCAATGGGTCTCACTCTGTTGCTCCACAAAATCCCAGCTTCTTCATTGTTCTTATCTTTTCCTAACCCAGTTCTGCAATCCCAGATGACCCTTTTGGCTGCTGTGCAAGAGCTTCCCTTTCTGGAGCTCTCTTCAATTTTCATTAATTTGGCACTGGTTATTGCATTTCTGTTGGTTGTTTCTGTCCGGCGGATGTTTGTCTGTCTTGGCCGGATTAGGGTGGTGAAGGATGATTTGGGTTTAAGTGGGAACCCAATGAGGGATGATAGTGTTGTTGATGGGGGAATTCAGGAGGTTAGAGTTGGTACGGACTTTAAATTTTCAGTTTTTTGCTGTATCTATGTGTTGTTTGTGCAAGTTGTGGTGTTGGGGTTTGATGGGGTTGGTTTGGTTAGAGGAGGGGGAGGAGGAAGGGGTGAGGTGGTGCATTGGTCTGTGCTTTGCTTACCAGCTGCACATGCTTTAGCTTGGTTTGTGCTGAGCTTCTCGGTTTTGCATTGTAAGTTCAAGGCTGCCGAAAAGTTGCCATTTCTGATGAGGGTTTGGTGGGTTGTGTCATTTGGCTTGTGCTTGTGCACTTTGTATGTTGATGGGAGAAGTTTTGTAGAACAAGGGTTGATACACCTTCGCTCTCATGTTGTGGCTAATTTTGCAGCCACACCAGCTCTAGCGTTTCTCTGTTTCCTTGCTTTTAGGGGTGTGACGGGTGTGGTAGTTTGTAGAAACTCTGAGCTTCAAGAGCCATTGCTTGAAGAAGAAGCAGGGTGTCTTAAGGTTACACCTTATAGTGATGCTGGGATTTTCAGCTTGGCTACACTATCTTGGATAAACCCTCTTCTTTCAACTGGGGCAAAGAGACCGCTTGAGATCAAGGATATTCCTCTACTGGCACCAAAAGATCGAGCCAAGACCAACTATAAGGTCTTGAATTCAAATTGGGAAAAACTGAAGGCTGAAGATCCTTCAAGGCAACCTTCTTTAGCGTGGGCAATTCTCAAGTCCTTTTGGAAGGAGGCAGCTTGTAATGCTATTTTCGCTGGCTTGAACACTCTTGTTTCATATGTCGGTCCTTATATGATCAGCTATTTCGTTGATTACTTGGGGGGGATAGAGACTTTCCCTCATGAAGGGTATATCCTTGCTGGGACCTTCTTTGCAGCGAAGCTAGTTGAGACCATAACAACTAGGCAGTGGTATCTTGGGGTGGACATTTTGGGTATGCATGTACGATCAGCTCTGACGGCAATGGTATACAGAAAGGGACTCAGGCTTTCCAGCTCAGCCAAGCAAAGTCACACTAGTGGAGAGATAGTTAACTACATGGCTGTTGATGTTCAGAGGATAGGGGACTATTCCTGGTATCTTCATGACATATGGATGCTTCCTCTGCAGATTGTTCTTGCCCTTGCAATTCTATACAAGAATGTTGGAATTGCTTCTGTTGCTACATTGATTGCCACCATTATCTCCATTGTTCTTACTGTACCCTTGGCAAAGATACAAGAGGATTATCAAGACAAGTTGATGACTGCCAAGGATGAGAGAATGAGGAAGACTTCTGAGTGCCTGCGGAACATGAGAATTCTCAAGTTGCAAGCTTGGGAGGACAGATACCGACTGATGTTAGAAGAGATGCGTAGTGTGGAGTTTAAATATCTACGCAAAGCCCTCTACTCGCAAGCTTTTATCACATTCATGTTCTGGAGCTCTCCTATATTTGTTTCAGCAGTCACATTTGGTACTTCTATATTTTTGGGTACTCGTCTCACTGCAGGTGGTGTTCTTTCTGCTCTAGCCACTTTCAGGATCCTCCAAGAACCACTCAGGAATTTCCCTGACCTGGTATCGATGATGGCTCAGACAAAAGTTTCCCTTGATCGTATTTCTGGGTTCTTGCAGGAGGAAGAGTTGCAGCAAGATGCAACAATCGTCCTGCCACGGGGCATCACAAGCACATCAATAGAAATTAAAGATGGCGTGTTTAACTGGGACCCTTCCTCTGCAAGACCAACATTATCAGGAGTCCAAATGAAAGTGGAAAGAGGGATGCGTGTGGCTGTATGCGGAATGGTTGGTTCTGGAAAATCAAGTTTTCTTTCTTGCATACTCGGGGAGATCCCAAAAATCTCCGGTGAAGTAAGTTGGTATAATTAACTCTTAGTTCTTTTTTGCATCTGAATTTTATTTTTGAACTTTTGCCTTAGCATGACTGTTTAGCATAGATATTTCATACTTCTTTGTTTCTGTTTGTAACATTTCAGGTAAAGTTGTGTGGTACTGCTGCTTATGTTTCTCAGTCAGCATGGATACAGTCTGGTAATATTGAAGAAAATATTCTTTTTGGTAGCCCCATGGAGAAACCAAAATACAAGAAGGTTATTCATGCTTGTTCACTGAAAAAGGATTTGGAACTATTTTCACATGGAGATCAGACCATAATTGGTGATAGAGGCATAAATTTGAGTGGTGGCCAGAAGCAACGTGTGCAGCTTGCAAGGGCACTGTATCAAGATGCTGACATTTATTTACTTGACGACCCCTTCAGTGCAGTTGATGCACACACTGGATCAGAGTTGTTTAAGGTTATACTCTCTCATAGTATCATTAATTAATATCATGTTTTGCTAATTGAATATGGCTGAAATTAATAAATTTTGCAATGCAGGAATACATATTAACAGCATTAGAAGACAAGACTGTTGTCTTTGTGACCCATCAAGTCGAATTTCTGCCTTCTGCTGATTTAATCCTGGTAAAGTGTCTGTACTCTTCAAACTTGTAGAATTTTGTTTCTCCAAACAAAGGTCCACATTGCCATCTTCAATGTAGCATATGCTTATAGTTTAGTCTGGTAGTATCTGTTGATTTCAGATTTAAGGTGGTTCAGACATGTCTCCTGTAGTGATGGTATTATCTCACTGATTGGTTGGGGAATGTATACCCATGTTTTATTTTATCATTTTCATTTTTGAGCCTTCCTTTCATTTTAATTGTCAGTTTAATTCCCTGACTCAGTTTTCAATTATGTTTGACAGTATGAGACATTTTTTCTAACCTTTGATTTCAATATCTGTAGGTTCTTAAACATGGGCGTATCATACAAGCAGGAAAATATGATGATCTTTTACAGGCAGGAACTGATTTTAAGACTCTAGTCTCAGCACACCATGAAGCAATTGAAGCTATGGATATTCCTAATTATTCATCAAGCGACTCAGATCACAGCTTGTGTCCAGATGGCTCTGTCAAAAATGGTGATGCAACAAGCAGTAGTGTTGATTGTTTGGTGAAGGAAGTGCAAGAAGGTCCATCAGCTGCAGAGCAGAAAGCAATTAAAGAGAAAAAGAAGGCAAAGCGTGCAAGAAAGAAGCAGCTTGTGCAAGATGAGGAAAGGGTAAGAGGAAGAGTCAGCATGAAGGTTTACTTGTCATACATGGCTGCAGCATATAAAGGATCGCTGATTCCACTCATAATCATTGCACAAGTAATATTTCAATTCCTTCAAATTGCTAGTAGTTGGTGGATGGCTTGGGCGAATCCTCAAACTCAGGGAGATCAGCCTAAAGTGACTGCTATGGTCCTTCTTGGTGTATACATGGCCCTTGCATTTGGGAGCTCTTGGTTTATATTTATTAGGGCTGTGTTAGTAGCTACATTTGGTCTAGAAGCTGCACAGAAATTGTTTTTGAAGATGCTTAGGAGTGTTTTCCGCGCACCAATGTCTTTCTTTGACTCTACCCCTGCTGGACGAATCTTGAATCGTGTAAGTTTCTTATGTATCTGGAGTTTAAGTTTGTCACAAATATGAATTACACCAACATTGCTATATATAATTCAATAAACCATTAATCATCTACAGGTATCGATTGATCAAAGTGTGGTGGATCTTGATATACCTTTTAGACTTGGTGGGTTTGCTTCAACGACAATACAGCTTATAGGCATTATCGGTGTGATGACCAAAGTTACCTGGCAAGTTTTGCTTCTTGTTGTTCCTATGGCCATTGCTTGTTTGTGGATGCAGGTAACATAATTTCACTGCCCTAAACAGTGTTAAAACTACTTGGTTTTTTGGAATGAGAAGAATGAAAATGGAGATGCACGATGTTAGCATCCATTTTTAGCTAAAAAATTGTTGAACATGGCACCTGACTGTGTGCATTTCTTGATGCAGAAATATTACATGGCTTCGTCAAGGGAATTAGTACGAATTGTTAGCATTCAGAAATCTCCAATTATCCATCTTTTCGGTGAGTCAATTGCAGGGGCAGCCACAATAAGAGGATTTGGACAAGAAAAGAGGTTTATGAAGAGAAATCTATATTTCCTCGATTGTTTTGCTCGCCCATTCTTTTGCAGTATTGCTGCTATTGAATGGCTCTGCCTAAGGATGGAGTTGCTCTCGACTTTTGTGTTTGCTTTCTGCATGCTTTTACTTGTGAGCTTTCCACATGGAACCATTGATCCAAGTAAGTTCATGTTTTATATTTACTGAATGTTACCTCTGTGAATATATGTTATCATGCATAAGAGTCTGGTAAACACATGTTGAGGGAAGGTGGGTGAATGTATGTACACTTCTATATCATCGTGTACACAAAGGATGAAATTCTTTGAATTAGATGGTGTAAATCAGAGTACCACATGTTATCTTTTTCATGTTGACGTTTTTCATTTGGCACGAGTCCTCCTAATTATAACCGGAGTGGAATCTATGGGCTCATATTTTGAACAAGATAATCTTATCTTATTCTTAGCTCAAATCATTGTGACCTTTTCATTCAATTGGACATTTCAGTGTGTATTGTATTGTAGTGTATAAAACACTCATATGTTTTTTTTATTAACTATAGTGGCCTATAAGTTGGATATGGTATTCTCACATTTTAGTCGCGCTACATCCCAAGTCTTTAGTTGACTTTATTTTTATCGCGTTGTCATATTTTAGGCATGGCGGGTCTTGCTGTAACATATGGCTTGAATTTAAATGCACGATTATCACGGTGGATACTTAGCTTCTGCAAGCTTGAGAACAAAATTATCTCCATAGAAAGGATTTATCAGTACAGTCAAATTCCAAGTGAAGCCCCCCCAGTTATTGAAGATTCTCGTCCTCCAACAAGATGGCCAGAGAATGGAACAATTGAACTGCATGATTTAAAGGTATGCCCGAATCAATCTTGGCGTTACTTGTGCTATGAGTAAGTGGGGATTACTTTTCTCCTGTACCTATAATTCAAGTAATAAGTATGGTTATGGTCAGTGTTCGGTGCAACTTTATACTATCTTTCCTTTGAATTCTGAAAATGCTAACTCTTCTTCCATCTTCCATTTGAAGGTTCGTTACAAGGAAAGTCTTCCTGTAGTGCTTCATGGGGTATCTTGCACTTTTCCTGGCGGAAAAAAGATTGGAATTGTTGGACGTACTGGAAGTGGCAAATCCACTTTGATCCAGGCCTTATTTCGACTGATTGAACCAGCAGGTGGAAGAATCCTTATAGACAAAATAGATATTTCTACACTTGGTCTTCATGATCTCCGTAGTCGTCTCAGTATCATACCCCAGGATCCTACCTTATTTGAAGGAACTATTAGGGAAAATCTTGATCCCCTTCAAGAGCATTCGGATCATGAAGTTTGGCAGGTATTATTTTCGTTTGATATTCTATCCTCTCACGTTTAGAATGCTGAGTTCTCTGGACTATTACTTAGCAGCTGAGAATATTGTTTAATATGATTATGTAGAATGTTTGTAGATTAGAATGTAGTAGTGCTCCTCTGTACTAATTCTAAGCAATCCTTAAATTATATTATTATACATCATTGGTAGAAAAAATTTATTATGCGGCTCACTGACCTATTTTGCAACAATGTACCTATAAATCATTTGACTTGCTTGAATAAACAGACCTATAAATTACTGACCTCATTGCACGACCTTTTCTCCTTGAATATTTATTTATTTATTTATTTTAATTGGTGCAGGCACTTGACAAATCTCAGCTTGGAGAGGTAATCCGCAAAACAGAGCACAAGCTTGATTCACCAGGTATAGCACCCACTGACTATAAATAAATAAAAATTGAATGTCTTGGTTTTTTTTGTTTTTTGTTGTGATTTCCTTGTGTTGATTTGTTATGTTCAATTGTAGTGCTAGAAAATGGAGATAATTGGAGTGTGGGGCAGCGACAACTTGTTTCTCTGGGCCGGGCATTGCTTAAGCAGGCCAAAATACTGGTGCTTGATGAAGCAACAGCATCAGTTGATACGCAGACAGACAACCTCATCCAGAAAATCATTCGATCAGAGTTTAAGAACTGTACTGTGTGCACTATAGCTCATCGCATACCAACCGTCATTGACAGTGATGTAGTATTGGTTCTTAGTGATGGTAAGTACAGTTACATGGCTGATTATTTATAGAAGTCTTCTTTGAAAATATTCAAAGTATACAAGAAATCAGAAAAGTCCTAAACTGTGCAAGGTACTGAATTTTTTTGTGCATTAGTAAGCTCAACTTTAGGAAGTTCATTCATGTGTCTCCCAAAAAAGTCGTCATCTTCTGCATTGAAATTTTGTTACCTCATTCTGCATATTGCCTGAGTTAATTCAATATGTTTGTAGGTCGAGTGGCAGAGTTTGATACTCCTCAAAGGCTGTTAGAAGATAAATCATCCATGTTTCTAAAATTGGTGACCGAGTATTCATCAAGGTCATCAGATTTTTGAATCAGATGGCATGCCATTGAACCTTTGATTCAAAGGCAGCAAGAACAAATGTACAAATTGAAGCAGTTGCCGCCACTTCCCTTGCTGCTGCTTCGTTCGGCAAAGTTGAAAGCTAATTGGGAGAGATATGCACCATTATCAACCCAATACCCCATAAGAGGAAACTTGTTTCCAATCTACAGGGATTATGCACTAATTCATCCCCCAAAACAAACGGGGGAATTGTTTCATGGTTAAAAATAAGTCGGGTTAGTGTGGTTTATAATAAATAACAGTCGACAGAAGAGGCAAATATCAGGAGTGAAGTCGTGTCTAGTCATGTTCAATAATGTAGTCCTTAGATTGGAAGCTGTAGGTCTATGTAGTTAGTGAATAGGTGGAGCTGGGTTGTAATGTTTTTGATCTGAAAGGATTAGTTAATGTTCATCCACAATTTTGGTGGCAAGATTATAGTTTTGTCTTCTAGAATCCTAATTCCAACTATTTACTCTGCTGTACTTGGTACTGAATGAGCTACATCAGTTTATACAACCTTGCATATCCTCTTGTTTTGCTGAGGTAAGTTACATGCAACTCTTTTTTGGTTTTGCAAGATTTCACTATGGTTATACTGATAATATAATGCAGCATCTCCAGCATCCCTATCAAATCCCTATATATGGCCCTTGAATGTAGTAATTTGCTCTCATTTCTTTTATAATGTTTACAGTCTTGGCTCTGTAAATGCAAGGACTTGATAAACTCTTTGGATTTCATCCAAGGGATTCCATATTATGTGTTCTATGAGAAAAGATTGCACAATGTAAGCTAACATGGAGAAACTCCTTGGTCAGAACTTTTGTTATTATTATTTATATCAAATGAATGACTTTAAAACAACAACTAATATATGCAAGGCTAATGTTACTCAGACCAAATGGTATCTGACAGACCCTTTTGTTTTCTATGAGAAAAAAATGTGTATTTCATGTCACATACCCATGCATTTTATTGAAGGCATTATGAGGACAAAATTTCAAATCATTTTTTCTTGGACGATCCGCCATTGGAGAATCATTGTTATCGAACGTTAATGAGCTTGAAAATCTTTCGGTCACAGGTTCATTATGAGCATCTTTCAGTCACAGGTTCATCACGAGAATCTAATTGCGATCAAACTTTTTAGTAAGTAAAGGAATTATTACAAAACTTAGTTGAGTAGTTTATGAACGATTAAGAAAGACTTAAATCCTTGTTTATCCTATAAAAATAACAATAATAATGACAAGCAAACTACAAATTGGTAGAAATGATTTCAACTTCTTCTATCGAGGCATGACACTCACCCAAGAACGCAAATCTAAACATGACGAGCCTAAGCCTTCCGGGTAAAACTCCACTTGACAAGTTTTTGAACCCCATTGACACATTGTCAATTAACTCCTCTTTGGTGCGCAAAAGACGATCACCATAAAAAGTCATCTTCTTCAAAACTTCACCATTCTTTAGTAGATACTTTGCCACATCCACCTCATCCAGTTTTCCCTTGAATCCCCTTATAGAGACTGTCTTGATCTGTGTCGCCAAACACATAGGTACCCACTCTGGTGGACACCATTGATGCTCCTTAGGAGAGCTCCAGGGCACTTGTGGCTTTTCAGCTCTAACCCAAGATCTTCCAGTTTAGGTGATCTCCTGAGAACCTCTTTTAGCAGTTCCCAGTAGTAGCAATTGTAAAGAGCAAGCTCCAATCGGCTCAACTGATCAAAGACAGGAAGACAACAACCTTCCAAACAGTGTGCTGCAAGAGACAAGTATTTAACATTCGAAATTACAGCGAAAAGCGCAGTTGCACGGATATCAAACGGACGACGATCTTGGTGTCCATGATGGTCTATTAGAGCAATGGTAACTCTGACTAGAGAATTTGCATTCTCCAAAAAACAATCAGTTGAAGTATGCTGCTCGATATGAAAATTTTCAAGCTTTGGAGCAACAACATGAAAGCTGCACTTGTCATAATCATTATGTGAAGACCATTTTACTGTCAGTGTCCGTCTTGAGGCAGGTGCAGATATAGTGAAATTCAAAACTGCCTCATCTTGATACATCCATGATTTGCTCTTCCAACACAGGGCAGCAAGAAAAAAGCTTCTCCATTGAGTTATTGACAGGGTAATCAATATGAACCAAGAGAGACTTGAGACTGGGAAAACACCCTGATGCAGGAGCATTAATATTAAAATTCGACCACTCTGAGGCAACTCAAAGATCCTCCGCGGTTGGTCATTTTCCTCATTATAATACACAACAGAAAGATCAACTTATGCAACATTGCAACTAATGGCGGCCCCATTAATCCAACCAGAAACACGATCAAAATCCTCAACACCAATGCAATGGACACGAAACCTATTGATGTCTGTTGAGTCACGGAAGAAGAGTACGTACATCATCAATAAACCTAGAAAAATGAACTCTTGGTCGCAGAAGTCAAGACTCGGAACATGCAGAAGCCCAAATTTTCTAACATCTTCTAGACAAAAACATTGTCATCACAACATGTTCAGTTTGAAGGAAGGAAAGGATGTGATGAAGGAGTTCTTAAATCCTGTCATCCTTTTTGCTATCCAACCTCTCACATCTAATCCTGTACCAATATGCTTTGTTAACTGCGTACTTAAATCATGGTTTCAACAGCTAACTTTGTGTAGTTATATTTTTTATCGATATTTGGTGATCCATTATAGTCAGACATAAATCGAGTTATATGTGTTGTTGGTAGCCAGAATTTAAGGGTTATGAAAACACGTACCTGATAATTTAGCTCCTGAACTGATCGGTGAGAAAGAACACCGGCTCTAACAAAATGATAAACGACGACGTCTCACCATGTCTGCAACTCTAATCTGCGAAGCTCAGTAACAGTGAGGGTTTGGAGTTTTTCATCTCTCAGGTAATATAAATAAATCAAGCGGGTCATTAGAACAATAGCAGGCCCAAAAACCCAACTGGGCCCAACAGTTACAAAACCATCCTCCATCCATCTCCTTCAATCTTTCACTACCCCTCCCTCTCTCTCTCTCTCTCTCTGAGCTGAAGCTGAGCGCAGGATGCAGACGATTACTAGGCGCGCCGGGCAGCGGTACCTGAATCCGGCAACGTCGTCGCTCAAGTCAATCTACCCTATCTCCGATCACCGTAATCTCTCATTTCCTGTCCTCTTTTAGGTATACAACTTGGGATTCTCAATCTCCGGTAACTTCAAATTTGGTTGTTTTTTCGCAGGTTATGGAGGTGAGCGTCCAAAGTACGGATCTACCCTCGCCACGAAGGGAGTGGGGAACCTTGTGCGCAAGGGCACTGGTGGAAGATCATCTGTTAGGTATTTTTTGCTTCCATTTCTTCATTTCTTGTTTTCGAATCAATTTATGCTGATAGCTTAGCCAAATGTATAGCTTGAAATGCCCAATTGGGATTGCGCTGGTCTGTTTCCTGAGGAAATGATTAGTCTGATTCTATTTTAGTCATCTGGAGCTGAAATGAGGTCATTAGAGCAGGATAGGTTACGCACATTTTCTTGGTTGGTAAGAAGAATGCATGTTCGCCACTGATGAGGTTAATTATATAGTGTAATCACGCTTTTCGTTTCTAAATGAAAAGTAATTAGAGAAGAAAATGTAGAATTGTAGATATTTGAACTCGTTCTATTGTTGTTGAGTTCTTCCTGTGTTTCCACATTATTATGCTGCGCAGTGGATACTTAGATAATTCGATGCACTTTGCAATTGTAATCGGAGGGCGAGGCTTGTACTTCGGTACTGAATATATTTTTGATGTTTAGAATATTTATTTAAAATCATGTCTTTTCAGTGGCATTGTCGCTGCAGTTTTTGGATCTACTGGGTTCCTTGGTCGTTATCTTGTGCAACAACTGGGTGAGTATATGTGTAGAATTTGATTAAATTTCTAGTTGGAGGTGGTGGGACTTAACTTGATTCGGTAATGTATATAATTGTGTTGGCTCTGGTTGAGCATAATTGTAGTAGGTTGTTATTGCACTGAACTTGTATGATGGAAGTATGTTCTGGGCTTTTTTTTCTTCTTTACAATATGATTTTGCTTTTAGCCTTTTCGTGCTTTAGTGTGCTGAACTGCTGATTTGTATTTCTCTTCCAGCCAAAATGGGAAGCCAGGTATTAGTTCCGTTCCGTGGTTCTGAAGATTCTCATCGTCATCTCAAGTTGATGGGAGATTTGGGACAGGTATAGTAGTCTCTGTTGTTCGGGTTCCTTGAAGTACAAATATACAATGTACTTTTGTTTTTCTTGATTCTTGAATGTATCAAATTGTATATTGTGTCTCAGAACTTCTTGAAATTCACTTGCTCAGATAGTTCCCATGAAGTACAATCCAAGAGATGAAAGTTCAATTAAGGCAGTAATGGCAAAAGCTAATGTGGTTATCAATCTTATTGGTATAAATGCTTACCCCTAATTTACATCTTATAGATTTCAAATCTCGGATTGAACAAAGGAAATCATACTTCATAGTTTTGCAGGAAGAGAGTATGAGACAAGAAACTTTAGCTTTGAGGAAGTGAATCATTCCATGGCTGAACAACTTGCAATGGTAGGTATCCTGCAGTGACTGTCATGCCTGTGCTTTTCAGCTTGGTCATCTTTAGTTTTACAAAACGTCATCCATATAATGAGAAATGTTGACATTCACAAGATCATCTTGCCATAGTTTACACTTTTGTAGTGTATAGTGATACAGCCAGAGACTGCAGATTTCTTTGGAAGTCTAGTCTGCCCAAATCTGGCAGTGAGCAGTCTGTTGAGAAAAGTTATTTTGGTGGCGATATAGAAGTTGGATGTAACCTAGGAGATTGCAACTTAGTCAATTTAATTAGAGATATATAGAAGTCTTACCGATGTATTACTTTTGAAGTATACTATGACCTATTGTCGTATACAAGCATTATACCATCAACATTGGCTAAGAAGTATAGAATAAATTTAATATCATAACATAGACAAGTTGCACTTGAAGATGTGATTTATATTTATGTGCTTACTCTGTTGAATAATTCTTTCACTTTTTTCAATGATCTTTCATTAGCTGCATTTGTATCAATCACTCACTCCTTCATTTCATTCCATTTTATTCTCTGTTTTTTGTTTGTTTGTTTTACTTATATGATTTAATCTTTCAAATGTTTGTAGATTTCCAAAGAACATGGTGGCATCACGAGATTTATTCAAGTTTCTTGCTTAGGGGCAGATGCCTCATCACCATCTAGATATCTCAAGGCTAAAGCTGCTGCAGAGGGTGCTGTTTTAAGGGAATTACCAGAGGTAGGATTATCAATTTGATCCCTACATCTTACTGTGTTTATTTCAGGAGCATATTTCTTAAAAACCTTTTATAATCAACAGGCCACCATCATGAGACCGGCGGTGATTGTTGGTACGGAGGATCGAATTTTGAATCGATGGGCTCATGTTTCAAAAAAATATGGCTTTCTTCCACTTGTTGGGGATGGGTCTACCAAGTATGTCTTATATATAAAAATTACAAGTCTTAATTAGCTTTGTGAAAGAGCTTTATAAAGGTTAAACCCTCATTGAAAGTATTTTCTTGTAATACCTGCCCTGTAGAATCCAACCTGTGTATGTTGCTGATGTTGCTGGTGCAATTGTTTCTGCGCTTCAAGATGATGGCACCAGCATGGGAAAGGTTTACGAACTTGGTGGGCCTGATATATATACAGTGCATCAATTGGTAATCATCATCTATTTCTCTGAAGTTGTGTGAATGTGACATTTACTCTTACTGATGTCCCAAAGTGCAGGCAGAGCTTATGTTTGACATGATCCGGGAATGGCCTCACTATGTGAAGATTCCAATCCCAATTGCAAAGGTAACTGTGCAACGCTCTTGATTTTAGAAGTGCGTATCTAGTTTCTTATGTTTTGTAATGGTCACTAGATAGTTACTTTTGAGACTTCATCATGACTTTTCTAAGCAAGGATACTGTTATTATGCTAACTTAAACACAGTACCTGAAAATTACATCAGAATTGCCATGAAGAATTCTGTTTGTCTACCAATACGTACATTTTCCATTGACCTCAGAGGGGTTTTGATTTCTACGAAAATCATGAAAATATATAGCATCCTCCCTTGACTGCACTCAAAATATGTAGGACCTGCAGTTGGATCAATTTGTGAGAAAATTTCAGAACTGAGTATCCACTGTCTTCATTCTTCTCATCACATGATGTCGGTGTGTTTCTCTCTGATTGTTACCCCCCTCCCCTTCAATTTCGTGATAGGGAATCCTGTAACAGTGTGATTTGATCACTTTCATTTAGTAATATCTCCTTGATACAAGTCTATAGCCCTTTAATATGTCATCTAGTAGTTGTTCATACTCGTACACAATTTTTGTTGATGTTGCAGGCAATTGCAATGCCACGAGAAATATTGCTTAACAAAGTTCCTTTTCCATTGCCAAATCCTGAAATCTTCAACCTAGATCAAATCCTTGCCCAAGCTCCGGATACAGTTGTCTCAGAAAATGGTAAGATATATTTTGGATGGGGTTTGTTGTTCCTTTCCCTTAGTATTGTCCTTTATATTATTTACAGTTGATTATTCTTATTTTCCTCAACTTTGTGGTGTGCTCTGTAGCCTTGACGTTCAATGACCTTGGAATGTTGCCCCATAAGATCAAGGGTTACCCGATTGAGTTTCTTATCCAATATCGTAAAGGTGGACCGAACTTCGGTTCTACAGTCAGTGAAAAAGTGTCTCCAGATTCTTATCCATGAGTTTCTCAGGCTTTCAAATTCTGTAATGCTTAGTCCAGGAGTGGAACCCACTTAGGATCTTCAAATCAGGTTCGGGATTTTGCAAAACTTGTGCTTCAATCTACATGTCTGATTTCTTGGGATTAATCTCCGTCAAAACTGTGTCCACTTTGTGAAAATATTCATTTGTTTTCTGGGGACTGATGTAGCGTTATCCTTGGCCTGGCAGGTTTTAGAGAGGGTTGCCTTCTGTTGAAAAATTGTAGGAAACAATAAAGGATGTGGAGAGTTATGATTTTACAGTTTCATATCCGTAACATTTGACTGAATTTCATCCATTTGTAATTTGAAGATAGCATGGATTTTTGTTTTCATTTTTGCTGATTGTTCATAAGCCCCGAGTTGAGGGGAATTCCATGCATCTACTTTTAGCTCTATTAGTAAAGAAGTGTTTTCCTCTTGAACTAGAATCAATCTTACTGCACTACAAGCCAGCACTAGATCTTATTTTGGAAGGACTGGCGATATAGCACCAACGCTTTTTTAACCTGATAGAAGCGAAAATGATAAACCTCCTGATACTTGAGTACAAATTGCGTAATCGATCTTCTACCATAGACATTGCAGTATATACTGTAGGAGGTGTTCTATAGTCCGATTAAGGAACAAGAAGCTTGGTTCCTTTGATTGTGTTAGAGAGGAGAGATCCTAAAATAAAATAAAGTTTATTAGTGAGTGAATGATACTTAATTGTACTGAAATTTTTTATAATTCAAACTCAACACATGTGAGTTGACTAAATTGAGATTTACAATTGGTTCACGGGCCACGTTTGTCGTTATTTAACATGGTATTAGAGTGAGTATTTCTTCAGTGGTGTCTCAATTATGTTGTGTGCCCGAGAGTTTATGTGCCATTTTGTTATGGACATGAGTTAGGTTCCATTCTTTTATCATCAAAAAGTTTTCGATTTGATTGTCACCAAGTGTCCGTTGGATGCCAGTCTTCGATTTGTTATGTCCCATAGTGTGGGTTAATCTGTTTTTGCAGACCTAAAAATAGGCTGCACACTTGCACGTGAAGGTGTGTTGGAGAGAAATAGATTCCACGTCTGAAAAGTAGCAAGTATACCTCATTTATCACACCCAAGTGAAATCAACATGATTTTGAAAATTCCAAATTGGGTCAAAGTGACTTTGTTTAAAGTCTTTTGAATAAGAATATTGGCTTTCCTTTGTAAAACTGTAAATACAAAAGTACCAAACTCATAATGGAAGCAAGGAATCCAGAAGACAATTTAGAAAGAAAGAACAGGTGCAGCATTCTTACAAAACTTGAAGCAAGTCTCTCAGACTACAATGGAGCCAGATCCTGGTCATGAATGCTCTGAACGTATCAACTTGGAAAGATCTTCACTGGGGCAGCATTCGTCATACATCCCGGCACGAAATCTCAGTCTCCCACGCATCATTGTTGTTGCATCAACATTTACATAAACAACAATGTCCAGGGTGCCAACAATTCCCTATTGCATGAGAGCTGTGTGAAAATGAGAGATCCTGGAGTACACTTGGTCTTCAGAGGCATCAAGTTGAGCAAGTCTCTAAGAACAAGCAAGAAGAGGAGGAGCAAGAAAGAGTCTTCATCTTCTTCTGCGCCAGGGGCTTTTCCCATGCTACTCTTTGCAGTTTTAATTCCATTCCTCTTGTTGCTTTCAGCTACTTGTCCGTAAAGGAGTGCATAAGCGTCTTGATTCAATTATTTCAATTTATTTGACTTTGTGTATGTAAATTGTAGTGTGTGTGATTCACTACAAAAAAATTTGGCATTAGGAACATTTAAATGTAGATAGAATGTGGGTGTTGCCCCTAATGCCAAAGTTTTTTGTAGTGATTGTACTTTTTTAAGTGATCAACTTTGCAATGTAATTGTTAGGTCTCGGTTTAATTTTCAGATCATGAAAGGTATTGAGACCTGGATTCCCAATTATGAGAAAATGAAATCCTTTTTTTCTTTCACTTGATCAGAAGTCAACAATTTCTTTCTCATATAACAATTTAGCGAACAAAAATACAAGAGGAGAAAGGAGAATATGCTTGTTGACTTTGAAATTGAGATGCTAAGTTGTTTTCCTCCACGAAACGATGAAATTATGTTGTACAAGTAGAAGTAGAAAGGGTCACGAATCAATGGCAATGCAATTGTATGTTACAAAGAGGACTGGTGCATGTGGTCATTGATATATGAAAGGCCACTGCCATTGTGGTAGCCCACTCTGTTTGGCCCTGCACATTTAAATTATGCTTCCCAACTCTGGCACATAGTTGATGTTGATAACTTGATATTAGGTTCCCAACATGCTAGGATGTAATAGCTCCTCGATTTAATAATGCAACTTCAAATGTAATAACGACAATGGAGAACACTACTGGCATATGAAGCACACTGTCACTTCACTACTAGTCATTTTCTTTGTGTTTTCTGATGTGAAAAATAGGGGTGGGTATAAAAAATGAAAATCCTGATCCCATCCCGAAATTCGTAGGGACGGAGGTCTAAAAACGTTTGTCCCGTCCCGATCATGTCTCGTTTCATAATAGTGGGATGAGACGTGAGACGAATAATTTTTATCCCACTTCGTCCCGTCTCGTCCCACCTTTAATGAAAACTTAAAAATTCTTATATATTTGTATCAAAATGAAACTAATTTATGTTCTTAATAACTCCAAAATTATATCAATTCAAATAATAATGGTAAATTATAATATTTTGAAGCATAATATGTATTTTTTTGGTTAAAATTTCATTATTAAATGTTATTTTGTTAATAAAAAATAAAAATATAGGTTTTTATTTAACTTTATAGGAATATGGTATTTGTCTCGTCCTGATCCCGTCCCGTCCCAATCCCGTCCCGATTCAAAAGAGTAGGACGAGACGTGGGATGAGCCTCGTCCCGTCCCATCCCGTCCCGTGCCCACCCCTAGTTAAAAATATGAAAGCCAATGTCTGATTTCGTTAAGTCCTTGTTGCGAAATTAAGGAGCCTTTTGAATTAGGGACCATCGTGGCCAAATGACATTTTATGTGAATAGTTATAGTCTTTTATTTGCTACGAGTACAAACTTTTTAAACCTAAGTTAACTGTGGTAGGGTTAAGGGTTTGATGATGATGTCATATATATTTTTTAGGCAAAAATACCGATTTGCACCTCAAACTTGGTATTAATTTTCAATTTGCACCCGAACTTGCATTTCAGTCATTTTACCTCCTAAATTTGGTAAAAATTGCTGATTTGCACCATATCCGTTAAATTTAATGTTTTCAATCCAATTTTAAGTCACATGTCATGCATTTAAGGGGCATTATTATCATTATATATTTATTCATATTTAATAATGAAATAAATTAATAAAATTACTTAAGAGGAACACTTGCTACAATGTTTGTTTTTTCGAAACATGTTATTGATTTATATATTTATTATTTTATGTGATATGGTATGTTAAAAGATATTAGAAAAATATAAATAAATAAATACATTGAAAATTAAAAATAAATGTGTGTTCCGAGAGAATTATTATTATACCATTGTGTGTGTCTTAGACTTATTAGGTTTCCTGTTAAAGATAGATTCACATCTCTGTAATAGATTAAGACTCTGAATCCTATGGGATTGTGGTTATGTAATGTATATATATTGGCCTCATTATCAATCAATAAACGGTTACGTTCTGTTCTATTACGTCTTTATTATTCTCGTTTTGTTCCTCCTCCAACAATGTGAACATATAAAAATATATTTATACAGAACACACTATATTTGAATAGGTGGATATGTTGAATATATAATTCAAAGTAGGGTTAAGTATGTAGAAAAAAGATGTAAATAAATAATTTGATTAAAAAAATAATCCTCATTTTAAAGAATATTTTTATTTGTTTTTAAGAAAAATATAAATAGAAAATGACAACATTACCCCTAATGTGCATGACATGTGACGCAAAATTGGATAGAAACAGTTAAATTTAACGGATGAGGTGCAAATCGGTAATTTTTACTAAGTTACCTTCTAGACTCAAATACAAGTTCGGGGTGTAAATCGGCAATTTTTACCAAGTTTAGGAGGTAAATTGACTCAAATGTAAGTTTGGGGTGCAAATTGACAATTAAGACCAAATTTGTGGTGTATTTTAACAATTTTGCCTATTTTTTATGTTGTAGTAATTATATCGATTAGTGGAATTAATAGTAATCTAAGTGTAGCTTATTAATTGAGACATGCAAAGCTAAGGATGAATGGATCATGAAATTAAGGATCCTGCTCCTCAGATGCGTAGGAGACCGCCGTCTCAAAAATGCTGCATCCATCCGATCTATTGTTGTAGTTGCTTGTCTCAAGAGTCAGGACCATGTTCTACTATCACCGGAAATCCGGAATTTATATGTTAAACAAGGTTGTTTCTCATCTCACAACGCCTCTAGTTTTTTCATTGGCAAAAAAGCTTCCAGAACTGTTCATTTGCAGCCAAGTATATGACAGCAACCCATCAGGCCAGGCCTAACAAGCTGCCTACTACCAGCGTCGCGGACTTCACCAAAGCTGTGCAACAGCTGGTAGCTCAATGCATGTAAAACCCGCACGATCTACTTAAACCATTGCGTTTCTCAAAGTTGAGATTGATACCCACTATCAAAATGGACGAGAAAGGAAGGGTTCATTGAGATAGATCACCCTCTACCTCACGTCTAGTGGCGGATTCATAAACTTTTGCATCAAAAACAAGACTAAAATTGCCTTAGTCAAGGCATACTGGACTCGCCATCCACCTGAATCCGCCCTTGCTCACGTAGCGAACCATCCAGATTCTCTAAACCACCTTAATGTAACGCCATGCAATTAAGTTTGATGAAGGACCATTGCATGTTGCATTGTCAAGTAGAGTCGGAACCTTGAGTATTTTGCATCACAACGGGGAGACCTAATAGCAAGTCAAATGACAATAAGAATTTTCGAAGAAAGACACACAATTGCTAATCATTTTACATATTTTTTTAATGTTTCAATGAGCGCCTTCATTTCTTATTACTAGGGGTTGATTTCGGTACAATACCGACTTTTTTTTACCTATATTATCTACCAACCAATTTTAATCGATAAAAAGAGAAAATTATTATCATTACCAACCACTGAACCCCGTGTACCGATTTCTCGGTATACCAAGACTTTCGGTTGGTACGGTTGGTAGTGGGCATTTACCAATATATGATTTAGATCCAATTATGTGAGAAACTCATACTAATTAATTGTTGAAAAAAAATTCCTTATGATTTTCAAAGTACTGACAAATTCATACAATTTTTTTTATAGAATGTTCATTTAAGTGACTATAAATCTCTAGTTAAATATTATAAATTAAAAAAAATTGAATAGAAATTGGCAATATCAAACTATTGGTATTAATGAAGGGTTGAGATTACCTATTGGTATTAAATCTATAAAATGAACGATAAATATTGATATATGTAATAATAATTTAAAAAAAATTAATAAATATAAAAATGTTCGGTTGGTACGGTAATACCAAACTTTGTCAAAAGCATTACCATTACCATGTCAACTTCCATGTATTGGCTCGGTATTACTATATCAACACTTCAGTAACCAACATATTGATAACTAACTATATATAATTCGGTTAATAAGAGTTGATACGGTTTTATTTGGCTTAATATTGCCGGCCCTACTTATTACATCATAGTAATAGCATTGATTTTGACAAGGAAAGTCACAAATGAGGATTGCCACTAATCCTCATATAGTTTGCTCATAATCCCCACGCGAGTCTTCAATCCACACTCAAATGACCTCGTTAGGAAATATTAACATGAGACGTTACCAAAAATGAAATACGAGTAAAAGAAATTACAAATTGCAATAATGTTCCGGTCATACTGTCATAGGGTCAAAATAGACCACCACCAAAGAGAAAGAAAAAAAAGTTATAAATTTTCCTTTTCCACCTTAAAAGTCGCAAAAACAAAAACATATATATATTCTTAAAAAATTTCCTTTTTTCCATTAAAAAGTGACGTCACCTATCTCCACGCGTCTAAATCTCAGTAGCTACCGACAACACTAACGTGCACCGCCCCTATTATATCCCCCCTCTTCGCTCGCAATTGCCATCATGCTCTTCCATTTTCCCTCACAACAAATATTTCCTTCCCTCTGTCACCGTCTCTCTCTGAATCCAGCAGCAAATTCAGCCTGAAGTTTCGATCTTTGTTCCGCAAATCAATCTCACAGTGACTCCCATTTCCCCCATATTTACAATACTGCCATTGCCCCCCTCCTCCATTCTCTCTCACTATTAGCTCCTTTGCTTCCGTCACCTGCACCGCCACAGATCGAACCGGCCCAGATGCTCTCTGCTCCTAGATTCGGCCAATTCCCGGTTCATTCTCAACCGAATCAGTTGACGCACTACAGTTATAACTGTGAGTACATTCTGTTTTGCTGAGTTGGATTTGGTGATTCTGTTGTGTATGTCTGTAAAAATCTGTTATTGATTTTGGGTTGTTGGAGAAGAATGGGGGTTTTGTGAGTCGGTTTGTTATATATTTGTATAGAGAGTGTTTTGGGAGTTTTATTTGTTGGGAGTGAAATGAGGAGGCGGTCGCCGACGAATTTCCCGTCGGAGCAAATGGAGAAGGGGGCTGGGAAGAATCAGAACACCAGGATTTGTTTCCTGGCGTCATTGTCGGTTTTCTTCTGGATGCTTCTGTTGTATTTTCATTTCATTGTGCTTGGTAGTAGTACTAGTACCGTGGATCAATCTGGGAAGCTAGAGGTTGGTCCTATGTATTCGGACTCGCAGCCGATCCTAGTCACTCCTCAGATGGAGAAACCAACCACTGAACCTGAACCTAAGCCGAAGAAGCCGATTCCTGTGATCAGTGAGCCTGTAGTGAAGAATGTAGAGAAGAAAGAAGCTAAGCCGGCCGTTACTCGTAAAATCGGTCCCCTTGTGGAGACTACTGAGAGTGGGGAGGGTGAGAAGTACCCGTTTACGAGGGCGCTGAGGACGGTGGAGAACAAGAGTGATCCGTGTGGTGGGAGGTACATTTATGTTCATGACCTGCCGCCGAGGTTCAATGAGGATATGCTGAAAGAGTGTAGGAGTTTGAGCTTGTGGACTAATATGTGCAAGTTTACAACCAATGCAGGGCTTGGTCCTCCGCTTGAGAATGTGGAGGGGGTGTTTGAGAATACGAGCTGGTATGCCACCAACCAGTTTGCTGTGGATGTTATATTTACGAATCGGATGAAGCAGTATGAGTGCTTGACGAATGACTCGTCCCTTGCGGCAGCTGTGTTTGTTCCTTTTTATGCTGGTTTTGATATTGCACGGTACCTTTGGGGGTTCAATATATCAAGGAGGGATGCGGCATCGTTGGATCTGGTTGATTGGCTGATGAAGAGGCCGGAGTGGAGGGTTATGGGTGGCAAAGATCATTTTCTCGTTGCAGGCAGGATTACATGGGATTTCCGGAGACTTACGGAGAATGAAGGGGATTGGGGTAATAAGCTTCTCTTTTTGCCGGCTGCTAGAAATATGTCAATGCTTGTGGTGGAGTCAAGCCCCTGGAATGCCAATGATTTTGGTATTCCATATCCTACATACTTTCATCCAGCAAAAGATGCTGATGTATTGATCTGGCAGGATCGTATGAGAAATTTAGAGCGTAAATGGCTCTTCTCATTTGCTGGTGCTCCACGGCCTGGCAATGTCAAGTCGATTAGAGGGCAGATTATTGATCAATGCAAGAGCTCAAAGGTTGGCAAGCTGTTGGAGTGCGATTTCGGTGAAAGCAAGTGTCATTCCCCAAGCAGTATCATGCAGATGTTTCAGAGCTCCCTTTTCTGCCTGCAACCTCAGGGTGATTCATACACACGAAGATCTGCGTTTGATTCAATGTTGGCTGGTTGCATACCTGTCTTCTTCCATCCGGGGTCAGCATATGCACAATATACCTGGCATCTTCCAAGAGATTATACAACATATTCAGTGTTCATCCCAGAGGATGATATTCGTAAGAAGAATATCACCATAGAGGAAAGGCTCAGTCAAATTCCCCCGGAGAAGGTGAAAGCCATGAGGGAAGAAGTTATAAACCTTATTCCAAGGGTAGTGTATGCTGACCCTCGCTCAAAGCTGGAGACTTTCAAAGATGCATTTGATGTTTCTGTACAAGCAATCATCGACAAGGTTACTAAGGCAAGGAAGGACATTGTTGAAGGCCGTACGGATGATAACTTTATTGAGGAGATTAGTTGGAAGTATGCTTTGTTGGAGGAGGGACAGCGTGAGGTCGGACCTCATGAATGGGATCCTTTCTTTGCAAAGCAGAAGGATGGCAATGCCGATTCAGGTGAAGCTGCAAAAAATTCCTGGGAGAATGAACAGCGTCAACACTCATGAGTGGAAGACAGGAGCAGAGCAATTGGAATTCCAATGTCTAATACATCCTGCACTGAGTTCGAGCAGGTATGAGTTCTAGCTGGTCCCTTGTGATGAATACTCAACACAGAACTCATCTTCAAGATCTCCACTCCTACAATCTTGTTTAAATCCCAAACAGACACATATTCACTGTTTCTAGTGCAAATTTTCCTATAGGATATATCTCTTATGTATTTTGCAGTATTCTTTCTGATGTATTTAGCTAGAGTATTTCATCTTATCAATCTACAGGAAATAATAATAGAGTGATTATCAAGCCTTTACTTTGTCATCCAAACTAAAATTTTATCTGATATCGCCCACTTGCATTCAGTTTATTCCATTCCAGGAGAAATTTGTTACCACATTCTATTGCTTGTGGGACTTGATTTGCACATCTCTGAAGTCATTTCTGAATCAAGAAAAGTCGGCTTTTGTTTTGATTTGCTTCCCCACCTCTCCTTTCCTTAAAAGGAAGAAATGGATGTGAATTGTGAAACCCTGTACTGCATTTTCAAGATTTAGATCTCTTTCTGTCTCTAAACCCGGATACCGTATAGTTGAAACTCTTTTTATTTATGTCCATTAACATATGAAATACAGGGTGGCTATCAGCTATCGAGCAAATAGTCAAATAGCATGTGAAATGTAATGAGCAATGAGAGGATCTACACTAAGGTACTGCCAGTCACGTACTCGGTGAAGGCCAAAGCCACCAGATCCAACATGGCCAACCTTCCATTCCAGAGCTCTGCATCTGAGTTCATGATCCCATCGGATTTGGACTCCACGGCCACTCCTTTCAGTAGAGGAACCAGGGAGGCCACTGATAGCAAAACACTAGTGCCGATGAACAATGGTACTCCGGGGCCACTGGATATCTGAGCAAACACATCTTGCCCCTTTGATAGTTCGACAGCCAGAGCCACAACGAAGCCCACCATTGCCAGCCTGCCGTTGATTCTTTCAGGTGCCGGTCCGCTGAATGCAAACACGTCTGAAAGCTTGGGAGAACGGGGAGAAGGTGAAGGTGGAGGAGCTGCAGTTGGCTCTGGATTCTTGGACGCTTTTGTTACAGTTGTTGGTTGCTTCTTTTGACCATCCTGAAAGAGCAATCAGAGTATCAGACACATGGTTAGAACTTAGGACCATTATGCACTACTAGCATATCCTAGAGATTATCTTGACATACAAGCAAATATTTACCTCGGCCATAGAGCGCACACGGAGATAGATTGATACTGCATAACTAGCAGGAACAGTACCCGGTAGGTTCAGTGATCTGTTCTTGCCGCCAGCTCCGTAGGCAACGGAGTTGCCAAGGATCGATTGCATAGCAGTTGTTGCATCCACTGTAGATTCAAGCTAATATTTGAGCAGGCTTTGATTGAAGATGCTGAAGATGTAGAACTGATATTGGTTTCTGAGTGTGGAAGTTACATGCCTTAGAGTGACTGATATAGTACTTGCTGCCTGGAGGCAGCAGAGCTAGTTCACGTACCAAAACGTCATCGTGGGTTTGGTTTCATAGTGATGACTGATGAGTCATACGACTCGTAGTAAGAGATGCACAAGACGTACGTGGCGGCTTCCTAACACAATGCAATTTATCAATTAAGTTCATTGGTTCTTTTTCTGAGTTGCATTTGCAGCAAGGTTTTTATAGGGTCAATCCCTCCTTAATGAAGGTGTGAAAACTATGTGATGTTCACATGAGTAAATCAAGCACACATATTGCTTTGGTGACCCATTAATTAATGGAGTTGATTTTGTTGAAATTTGGAGCAACCTTTGTTGAAGGTAAGAAATAAATCTACAACATTATGGTAGTAGGTGGTTGATTTGTTTGACAAAGAAAGAAGAATGCATTGATGAGCATGCTAATATCAAGCATGAATCAAGGAAGAAGATTGACTTTGCTTCCATACATGTTACATGCAAATGCATGAATTGCACAAAAATGTTTGCCTATATAAAGGCATGAGAAGTGGTGCAATAAACATAGAAGAACAATAAGGGAGAGATCATCTTGTGTGTGATCAAGAGTGAGAGATAGAGAGAAAACTCCAAGTAGAGAGTTTTGTGTGTGTAGCAAAATAAAGTGTGTGAGTGTATCCCTTTAAGTGTGAGTCTTGTAGTAGTGTTTCTCTCGGTGTAACTTTTTTTCGTATAGTGGAGGTTCTTTATTGTTGCTACCCGTGGACGTAGGCACTTTGCCGAACTACATTAAATCTCGGTGTTCTCTTTCATTTTATTTTCGCTTGTGGTTGTGAGTTATTTCGATTTCCAGTCTTTAGTTCATTCTTCCGCATTCCCTAACAGTTTTCACAATTGAGTTACGAGCATGTAGCACAATTAGAGTGTTTTTCCAAGCCTTTCCAGCTGGCTGAACGCCAAAATGTATTAAGGGAAGTCAGGAATCATTACGGTATTTAGGCTACTTAATGGAAGTAGTTGAACACTTGAAACATTGAGATCACCGATTATTAGAGTTACATATCTCACGTGGCGTACTCCCTTAATGTTATTAGTCTATTTTTTACTGTGATAACCTTTTACCATTTTCACCGCGTGCATGTTAGTTATACCATGACGTAGTATGATTAACTGGGTACACCACATAGCAGTGTCACGTGATGTGTACCCAAACTTGATAATTACTCTTATATCAAATCGATGCAAACTTGATAACCAATTCCACTTATTGTCGAGACTTGCTGAGACTATAATTAGGTTTTCTTACACAAGTTTCTTTCAAACCCTAGACGGCAAATAAGAAACTACGTACATATTATTGTATAGGAAAGTTCCTTTAATTAGGTTCACTCTTCTTTCTGTCCAGAGTACGTAGATGGGCACCAGCAACAGTATATGACCGATCGAATCTAGAAGTTGTGTAACATACTAGTCGAATCAATGATCGACTCTTGAGTAGTAGGTAGTGATTTGGAACCCATGATAGAGAGTCGCAGCTACTCACCCAGCTCAGCCTTTAGATCAAAATTGTTAAGAGCTTAGTTTGTCGAAGATTGTTCACTTTTCTTGGATGGAGCATCGATTACTTTTCCCACAGCAATAGTTTTACCTCCAGTACGAAGAGTAAACCTTCCCAGTTGAGGACAATCGGAGAACTTCTCCAGAATATCATGTTAGTCACCTGAATCCGGCATTTAATCACAGCACCATTCCTCACAAAAACAGGCCTCTTCTTCTTAGGTTTCTTAGTCTTCATATCAAATTCCTCTATCAGCTCTACAATCTCACTATCTCAACAACGGAGTGAATATGCAAGACAGTTTTGTATGGGGGTGCAAAGATTGTATTTTCCAGCAACTCAAGGATCTGCAATTGCGCATACAACTCGGTAACAGCGGATATGGAATTAACCACACTCGACAAGACAAAACCAGCTGCCAGTAATTCCTGGTCATCGATACCTGATAACCTAACGCGAAGATTTTCACCAGGTCCAGCATGTTTGACTCTATCTTCACCGATGATTATAGCAACAACTTTCACTTCAGCCTTATTTGGCATGACAACCAGTGAATCCCCTTCACGCACAGAACCAGATTCCACTTTCCCCATGACATGAACTACTGATGTGTCCTTGAATCTATCCATGATGGGCAACCTGAATGGACCTTTAGGGTCTCGAAGAGGAACTTGAATAGCATCAAGGGCTTCCGCGATCCAAAAGGCAGGGGCCATTCCACCATGGAAAAACTTCTTGATTCAATCTAGTTTTCATGTTTGTACCAATAAGACCAGATATTGGTAGGAACTGAACATCTTTCTTCACATTGTAGCCTGATGTCTTAAGAAATGGTACCATCTTGGACTGAATCTCATCATACCTTTCTTCTGACCAGTTCACAGTAGGGTCATCCATTTTATTCACAACAACAAGCAGTTTAGACGCTCCCAAAGTTTTTGCAAGCTGAACATGTTCACGGGTCTGGCCACCTCTCTCATACCCTGTCTCAAATTCTCCTTCCCGGGCTGATATTAGTATATTACCAGTACTCCTATATCAGCCTGAGATGCACCGCTGATCATATTTGGTACATAATTTTTGTGACCTGATGCATCCAAAATCGTAAACCGAGTTGTCTCAGTTTCAAAATGTGCTCGTCCAACTTCAACGGTTTTGCCCTTGACCCTCTCTTCTTCATTGGCATCCATGATGTACGCAACGTACATACCAGCTCCCTCTACTTTTGTCCTTTGCTTCTTTCTGATATTTTTGAATTGTACGATCATCAACCTGATTACTAAGAAAAAGGATTTGACTTCCTATTGTTGACTTTCCAGCATCGACATGGCCAATTAAAACAACATTCAAGTGCCTCTTCTTAATTATCTCCACCTCGTCATGCTGTTCTTCTTCTCCTTTATGTTTTGCGAATCTACCGCCATCTTAGTTATGACCTTACTCTTAAGGTTTGCTGATCCTGATTGAGAGCGAGCGAAGAAAGGCTGATGAGAATTGTAGAAGGATCCCTAGCCTGCCCTCTATTTATATTAATGTTTTCAGATGCGAAAGCAAAGGCGAAGGTGAAGGTGACATGGTAAAGCCTCACAAGGCGAGAACATCGGTGTGAAAAGGTGATTTAAGGCGATCACCTTTCCAACAAACATTAATTTAATACAATACATTTTCAAACCATTTTTAGAAATGCCTTCCCTGGTTGGGAATTAACCACAGGTGTCATCAATGCTCCGGTCACGAGACCAACCCCATCAAGCATAGACTTGCTCAACTTTGATGTCATCTTTGACAACCTTCTCGCACATTTCAAACTTTTATTCATTTCACTCTTCTTGGTGGCATTCGTATTTTTGCTCGGACTTTCTTGTTTCACAAACTGTTTCTCCGCAGCTGGACGAGCCAATGTCGTCTAGCCTCCTTTGTGAAGCTGATTGGCATAAGCATTGCTACACATGAAGATTCCCCTAACAATCTGACCAGTCCCTCCTGCAATTGCCTTAGCCAACACATTGTTATAGTCCTCAATCCTCAGAGCATACTCCTTCCAATCAACACCCTTAAAATTCTTCGTAGCACTACTGTTCGAAGTGATCGTAAAGCACGAGTGCTCCTTCAAAAACGAATCCAGAAACCCCAAGTGACTCACATACTGCTCCGGAAAAGTGACCCCGTAGCTCAGAGGATCACCATATCTCATAGGCAGAGAGAAGAGGTAGTGGAAATGATCTATCTTCACCACTAGCTCGTCTTTCGTCAAGGGCCACTGGAGCTCTTCACCGACTTTGATGATGGTGGCCAGAGAGATATTGTCGTCGAAGATGTCTCGAGAATGAACTTGCCGGCGGCCAACTCTAGGGCTTTTCCTTTTTCCATGAGGTGAACTCTGCATCCTAGGATTTGTAGGAGGATTTGTTGTTGTATGTTCTTGTTGGGGGGTTCTTGGTATTGCAGAGGCTAACCAGCAGGTTGATCAGACTCAGATGTCTTTGTGGTGGCCTTGGATTTGGAACTGGAACAACTGAAACAACCCATAGCTGTTGTAGCTTTCTTTGTTGGGAAAGAAACTGTTTATTTTTGTCTCTAGAAGAAGATAGGGAAAGTTCTTTGTCTTTGGACTGCTGAATCTTTGGAAACCTCGTTCCCATTTAACACAGACGGAGGGGAGGGTCTTTGTCGTTGTTAACCATTCAAAATGCATCGTTTTAATTAAATCAGAAGATGTCAAAACGACGTCGTTTTGGCCCCCAGAAAAAAAAATTTGCAGCGTCTTCTTCGCCCGGCTTCGCTCCGCTCCGCCGCTCCGGTGGTCGCCTTTCCATCGCTTCGCTTAGGTTTGAACATGCGGGGATTTTCTCCGTCGCTCTGCCCGAATGCGCGCACCGGCGACGCCTCGGCGTCGCATCTTATATTAGTCAAAGGCGACGAAGGGAAGTACGTAGTTGCTGATTTCCTTTTCTTTGTAGGATAGGAAACTTTTTATTTTTTTCGAAAATAAGATAGGTTTGCTGGGAGAGCTTGCTACTTCTCCTAAGTTGTTGCTGATGAGAACTTCTACGCCTGCCATCTATTTATAGTCATACATCTGTGTGGTAGAGGGGAAGTTTTTGCCAGATTTCCTTTTCTTTGTAGTAATAGAAATAATAGAGTTGGACGGGTCATGTCCTAATAATACTAGGAAATCTAATAATATGTGGTCGGGCCCAAAATTAAAAGAACAGACCCATACATCAAACCGGGGTACATATATTTCTAAATTTCTAATCTCTTAAAGGTATAATAATAAATTTTGGATCGAAACTCTTAAAAAAAAAAATATATATATATATATATATATATATATATATATATATTACCAATTGCCACAGTTGTGTTTGTTCTACTCTACTTTAAGCTTCATGCAGTATAAAAGGAACCTTCTGTCTTAGTAAACATTCATGTTAGTTAGTTTTACGTCTTGCTCACAAGGGCTTTTGGTTAGTTTTAGGCTCCAGCTTCAAGTTATTCGGCCATTATATTGGATCTCTCAAATTACGTCGAGAAGTCATTCTAAAAGATAAATGTAGGGGTGGGCACAGGACGGGATGGGACGGGACGAGGGTTTTTAAGAATGCATCCCACTTGGGATTAATCCCGGTTGGGACGGGATGTGATCGTGACGGGACGGGACAAATCCCACATTCCTATTAAGTTAAATAAAAACCTATATTTTTACTTTTTTTTATAACAAAGTAACATTTAATAATGAAATTTTAACAAAAAAATGCATATTACGTTCAAAATATTATAATTTACCATTATTATTTGAGTTGATATAATTTTGGAGTTATTAAGAACAAAAATTAGTTTCATTTTGATACAAATAGACAAGAATTTTTAAGTTTTCATTAAAGGTGGGACGGGACGGGACGAAGCGGGATATAAATTATTCGTCCCACGTCCCATCCCACTATTATGAAACGGGACGGGATCGGGATGGGACGAACGTTTTTAGACCTCCGTCACGTCCCGTCTTTATGAATTTCGAAACGGGATCGGGATTTCCGTTTTTTATGCCCACCCCTAGATAAATGTTTCATCAAATTATTTGCTAAAAACCTGTTTGAAAAGCCGAGATCGAGATTTAATCGAGATTTTTATTATTAGTATTAACATGGATTGTTTCGTGCTTTCGCTTTAGTTCTTTTGTAAAAAAAAGATTACTTTTTTTTTAATATGATGTGGTGTGGCTTGGATGGACAATTTGACGGTCCAATAAGCCTCAAAATATGGCCAAAAGGTAGTTTTCTTGTTTGTTTAGTTTTTTTGTAACCGAAAAAAAAATCGAAACGGAGATTTCAAATAAAAGCATATAACTGTAATTTAGTCGTCAGAATCCACAAGCTGCATGCTACATTGCAGTGGATGGACTTGGAGCCATGGAAACCAAATCTAGCTAGAGAGCCTGTACATAAATGCAGAGCTCCCACAAGAGGCACGCATTTAATGACGAACTTAGTTTTCTTTTCTCAGTACAAGGATGAAAATAAAAATAAAAAATAAAACCAACTGAAAATTCCGTAGCCTACGAAATTGAGAAACAAAGATTCAGAGAATTTTTGAACATAACACGGCTGGTTTGGATATGAACGAATTAAAGCTTCACCATAACATCCCGTGAAGGCTTCATAGAGCTCAAAGCTCTTCACAGTCTTCAACATTAGTTCAGCTCCTCCCAGCAGCTTAAAACCATATGTGCATGAGCCAGCTTCTCAAAAGATCCTCGTGATGCAGAGCTCTTAACTTTCACGAGTTCTGTATTTCAACTCAGACTTCACAGAAACAATGCCTCCCAATCCCCAACCCCGTTACGAGTTCTTCCCCAACTCCTTCAAATACCCCTTCATTCTTTCACCAAATCATCCACAGCAGCAGCAATGGAGTGCTCCAAATCCCAGCTATTCGTTTCGACACTCTTTCTTTGCTTGCTTTCTGTTCGGGCAAACACTCTCCAGACTTACATAGTTCAGCTTCACCCACAAGGTGTAACCAGCTCTTCTTTTGCATCCAAAGCCAATTGGCATCTCTCGTTTCTTGAACAAACCGTTTCATCTGAAAATGAAGACCTTTCTTCACGCCTTCTTTACTCTTACCAGTCTGCAATGGAAGGCTTTGCGGCTCAGCTGTCAGAGTCGGAGCTCGAGTCCCTGAAAATGCTGCCTGATGTGATTGCGATTAGGCCTGACCGAATTCACCAACTTCACACCACTTATTCTTACAAGTTCTTGGGGCTTGACCCTGCTTTGAAAGAAGGTGCTTGGCACAAGTCATCATTTGGTCGAGGAACCATCATTGGGGTGCTTGATACTGGAGTTTGGCCCGAGAGTCCAAGCTTCAACGATCATGGAATGCCGCGGGTTCCGAAGAAATGGAAGGGGATTTGCCAACACGGAGTGGACTTCAACTCCTCAAATTGCAACAGGAAACTCATTGGTGCCAGGTTCTTCACCAGAGGCCATCGTGTGGCTTCCGTGCCAAACTCACCTGATGGTGTTCAAGAGTATGCGTCTCCCCGTGACACTCATGGGCATGGTACTCACACATCATCAACAGCTGGGGGTGCTTCAGTCGGAATGGCAAGTGTTTTGGGCAATGCAGCTGGTGTGGCTCGAGGGATGGCTCCGGGAGCACATGTAGCGGTGTACAAAGTCTGTTGGCTCAATGGTTGTTATAGCTCTGATATCCTTGCTGCAATGGATGTTGCAATTTTAGATGGAGTAGACGTTCTCTCCCTCTCACTAGGCGGCTTCCCCATTCCACTTTTCGATGACAGCATTGCCATTGGAAGTTTCCGAGCAATGGAGCATGGAATTTCAGTTGTATGTGCAGCAGGAAACAATGGTCCAATTGAAAGCTCAGTCGCCAATGAAGCTCCTTGGATTGCCACAGTCGGCGCAAGCACATTAGACCGAAGATTCCCAGCTATAGTTCATATGGGTAATGGGAAAGTCCTCTATGGTCAATCTCTGTACCCAGGAAACCGGTTGATCAGAAGAACCGAAAAGCAGGTTGAAGTTGTTTATGTGACTGGTGATAATACAGGAAGTGAATTTTGCTTCAAAGGGTCTCTCCCAAGAGCAACAGTACGCGGCAAGATAGTGGTTTGTGACCGTGGCGTCAATGGCAGGGCAGAGAAAGGTGAAGTGGTAAGGGAAGCTGGAGGGGCTGGAATGATTTTGGCCAATACAGAGGTAAACCTGGAGGAGGACTCGGTTGATGTTCATGTGCTGCCTGCAACTCTGATTGGCTTCCAAGAGTCCATTCACTTGAAGGCTTACATAAACTCTACAAGGAGACCAATGGCTAGAATTATTTTTGAAGGCACAGTTATAGGCAAGTCCAGAGCACCAGCAGTAGCTCAGTTCTCAGCTAGAGGACCCAGTTATTCAAACCCTTCAATCCTCAAACCTGATGTGATTGCTCCAGGAGTCAACATTATTGCTGCTTGGCCTCAAAATATGGGTCCCACCGGCCTTCCAGAAGACTCTAGGAGAGTAAACTTCACTATCATGTCAGGGACTTCAATGGCATGCCCTCATGCCAGTGGAATCACGGCCCTTGTACGCTCAGCTCATCCGAAATGGAGCCCCGCAGCTGTCAAATCTGCGATTATGACGACTGCTGATGTAACTGATCATTCAGGTAATCCGATAATGGATGGAGGCAAACCAGCCGGAGTTTTTGCAATCGGAGCTGGACAAGTAAACCCTGTGAGAGCTGTTGATCCGGGGTTGATCTATGACATCAGGCCAGACGAGTATGTCACTCATTTGTGCACTCTTGGATACAAGAAATCAGATATCTTAACAATCACTCACAGAAATGTTAGCTGCTTGGAAATTTTGAAGAGGAATAGAGGTTTCAGCCTCAATTACCCCTCCATTTCAGTAACTTTCAAACACGGCATGAGAAGTAAAATGGTCAGACGACGAGTAACAAATGTGGGGAGTCCTCATTCGACTTACTTGCTGGAAGTAGTGGCACCTAAGGATGTTAGAGTGAAAGTTAAGCCTCAAAGATTAATTTTCACAGGCATCAACCAGAGCTTGGGTTATAGGGTATGGTTCACATCAAGGAAGAGAATCGGAAAAGATATGAACTTCGCACAAGGACATTTGGCATGGATGAATTCTAACAATAGTAGCTTTCACATGGTCAAAAGTCCCATTTCTGTGACTTGGAATTAAAGGTAGTGCTCATGAAAGCTCTACTATAAAGTTCATTGCTAGTGACTCACTGGATTTACATTTATGAAGATTCAAGGGGAATATCTTATCCTAGTTTTGTGGGGAAGGAAACCTCAGACATAAACTATGCTTTCTTATCATCTGATAAAAGTATAAGATTTCATTGTATTACTACTAGTCTTTGTTGATGTTTACTTATATTGTTTAAATGGTGATATATGTTTATGTTACCCTCTTTAAATCTCAATATCCATCATAGTATCCCTAGGCATGATTTGCAACAAGCTTACAAAGTAATCGGTGCCTTAAAAATAAGAATGAATTCTGAAACAAAAAGATAAATGACAACATACATTGAATAACTTGTATCTAAAGGTAGAGCTGCTATTTGAACTCCTAGGCTTAATTTGAAACAAGCTCAAAAAGTAACCAGTGTCTTTAAAACAAGACTGAAATCTGAAACAAAAAGATAGATGATAACAGACATTGAATAACTTGTTTAATCTGTAGCCATCATTGTATCATTTCTTCAAATTACAGTAGAGTAATCAAAAGAATGAAGGCTTCGAAATATATAATATCTCACCTCTTTAACTTGAAAGCATGAATCTTAATAACAGAAAAATTGGTTGAATTAGAAGGAACATGGTGTACTTACATTAAGCTACATTGGTGGACTACGATTCTCGAGGTTCATTGACTTCAAAGAAGGCAACCATTGGTAAGATGCCATGGAAGAGCCAGTATCAGATTATTGATTCCATTGCCTCAACTTTTGATGAAACTCAAGCCGTTGTCATTAGCATAGCGCTCCATGAATCTCATGAATCTGTCCCATTCTCTTGGCGTCCGCATTATGTACTTTGCTTCAACCCCTGCAGGCTTCCCGTTGACAAATTTTGCGTTAACATCAACAGATGAAAGGACCCCTTCTTCATCAATCATGTAAAAGCCAGTGATATCACCAACTTCGCCAGACGAGTCGAAGACAGAAGGCTGCTCAAACCTGAATATAGCCATGCCATTGGTACCATCTTTCGATTTGGTAAGCCGCACATCTGGTATTGTCTGCTCATCAGTTCCCTGGATAAATTGAATTCTTGTTGTCGCCATCATTCTGATGGACCTAGAAGCTTGAATAGACTGTCTCAGTGGTGCCCATTGGGGCCGAGAAATGCGCAAAGACTGGCCATTGAATGTTGATTTTGCACTTCTATGAGCCACGCAGGGTAACAACCCTATCCAACAAAAAGAGCACATATCATCAAAGTTAGAACCTATGCTCTCTCTTATCAACAAGGCTATCTCTAGTACTACCGCAGCTAAATGACCAGTTCAAACACCGCTTCTGGTGTTTTGGTCATTGAATTGCTTAGCAACATTTGTGTCAATTCAAGGAACACAACAATAGATCTAATTAATTAATATAATGGAACACAAGACTGCTTTTAGTTAGTTTTTTTTTTCAAGCACCATAAGTTCATAAACACAAAGAATTCTCAGTCTTTCAGAACAATTGCCAACTCCACTCTCATCAACTTTAGAAAGTTAAAATTTGACACAAATTTACATAAAGCCATCAAAATTTCTTTACCCAACTCAAAAGGGAGTAAGCTTGGTGCTAAAGTAACTGAAGTACTGGGTTCTTGAAAGTGATCAGAAACACAGTAAATGCAGTAAAAGCAAGAAGATTGAATTACCAGAGAGTGTGTATGATTGCTGGAGACAGTGGGAGACTGGAGAGAAGAATGCAAGTGAAGACTGCAAGGCTGCCATTGCCACAACTGCAAGCACAGAGAGGCAGAGAGAAAGAGAGATACTTAGAGGCGGAGAGTGTTGGTTAAGAAGGAGGGGGAGTTGTGGTTTGAGGATAGAGAGTGGTGTGTAACAAGGACAGCCATTCACTCTTGAAAACATTCTAAGCTTTTCAATGAAATTGGTGGATGAAATCTATGGGAGGGAGGGATTGTCACTTGCTCTGATTACAGTGTCTTTGTGACAGTGGATCATGGTCTGCTGACTCTTCTCTGAAGCTTTGGGCCAAATAGAAGTATCCATAAAAGGAATTGGGTCAGGACCCAATAAATGTTGGTAACCAATTACAACTGCCCTATGTAGCACAGACACGGATTGGATACGATTCGATACGTAGACACGGCATATAGAATTTTTTTTAGACACGGACACGTGGTGGACACGTCAATTAAAATTATTTTAATATATATATATTTATTAAAAAATTAATTTAAAAATTTGAAAGTATTTATATGTATATATATTAAAGTGTGCATAAATATAACAAAAACTAAATCTGTTGGAATGGTTGAGGAGTTGTTGGGTGCCTTGGATGACCAATGTTCGATTCTCACCATAAGCACTTTCACTTTTATTATGAGTTAGTGCATGTCCGCGTGTCCAATTCCGACACTCACGTGTTCAATTCGGACACTCGCGTGTCCGGACCGTGTCCAAATTGAGTTCACGTGTCCGAGTGTGTTCGTGTCCGTGTCCGTGTCGGACACGCAATACGGACCCTTGTCTGCGTGTCTGTGCTTCCTAGCAACTGCCCAATTGAAATCTGGGTAATGCTTTTTTGATGATTAATTAAGCCATTAAGGTATTATAATTTTCAATTTTGATCGCTTAACATTTGAGAATATCCAATTTTTTCTCAAGAGGATGAGCAGTCCAAAACCAAGAGAAGAGAAAAGTATTAGGTTGTCTAAAGTGAGTTTGATTTTCAAGAATAACATAGGTTGTCAAGTTTCAATTAGCAATTGATATTTTTACACCATATAAACTTCTTTTAACACTAATTGTAATTGCCAAAAAATAAGTCGAAATTATATCCATAATGATGAAATGTAATAAAATATAAATATACTAGAAAATTAGAGTGTGTACTACATGAGAAAGAAAATATACCGCGACTAATATTCTCGGAGCTCTCCCTCTAAAGGCCTCGGCTGCTAGGGTTAGGGTTTTTCTAGCTTTTCTTGGTTGTGCGGCGCACATCTTTCAATGGCAACGATGAATTCTTCCTCTTTTGCTTCTATGGCTGCTCAGGTTGTAGCCAAGCTCTCCCTGTCTAATGATGAAACCATCGATTTGGGAAACATGAAGTGTCCAAAGGCTGGTTTCGTGGCTCCTCGGTTCTATCTCATCGGAAAGTTGAACGCGGTGCGTACTTAACCTTTCGACGCCTTCAGAGGAGCCATAAGATATATGTGGCGCTTGAGTGCGCCGGTGGAGTTTCAAGTCTGCAGTGATCGTTATATGTTCACATTTTGCAACATGAAAGATGTGAATCCTGTGAAACAAGGTGGTCCTTGGGGGTTTCTAGCGTGCCATGATCCTCTTGAACGATTATGATGGTTTTCCTGATATCATGACTGTTCCACTCGACTTCGGGTGGATTTGGGTGGATGTGAAGAACCTGTCGACGACCCTTCATACCCCGATGGCGGTTCAGATGGTAGGAGAGATCATTGGCTCTGTGTTTAAGATTGATACCCACAATTTTCCATCATGGGGTGGTTAGGGTTAGGATTTCTCTCCCTCTAAATAGCCCTGTGTGAGTGGAGCGCTGCCTGCGCATCTCGCCAGAGGAATGAGATATGATCACAATCCTTTTTCGATATGAAAGGTTGCTAGGTCGTTGCCATACCTGTATGATGATCAATCATGGCGGCATGGAGTGTCCTTTGGTGGCAGAAACAGAGGAGGTTGAGGTGGAAGAGCCTCACGTGGAATTAGTGGATCCTACTGAGCCGACGGTGGAGTTTAGGGCTACAAGCTCTCAAACCCTATATCCATCGGTGTTGCAGCATGCAGACAGGCCGAACTAGTGCGTGAGATTCAATAACCATTAAGATTGAGCCTGGTCTTAGGAAGCATGCATCAACGTGAGGATGAAGGTGGTTTGTCGGAGAGGCGTGGTCGCCATGGATTGAAGGTTAGGTCGACTAATCTATCACCAACCAAGCTAGGGCTCACTACCACGGCTACAAGGGTGTTAGGTATACGTCAACCTCCTGGTTGTCACAACAAGAAGGGCTATGCACGCCGGCCATTGGAGTTGGAAAATTCAGCGGAGATGGAGATGGCATTGGCAGCTTTCATTAGGACTACTAATCTAAGGCAGAGGAAGAGATGGAGCTGGCGGAGGACATGGAGCCGGGCTCGGAGGATGCTGATGCGGCTAGCCTCCAGGAGGAGGCGGAGGGTGAGTGATCTTCTAGAATCACGAGGAAAGATCTTCTCGTTATCATTCTTTCAATGAGAGTACGCAATTGATGCCCTTGGCTCAATTTGTTAGCTTGATCTTACATTTAGATTAGAGAGAGTTACACGCTTTAGTTTTACTTTAGTGTTTTTCTGTTTTTTTATGATTTTTTTTAGACTTTGGGTTTGTATGATAAATGCGTTTTTGCATAGTTTCATTAGTTTGCTTAGGTTTTAGTTTGTATGAGAGGTGTCATGTCACCTCTTGTATTTGTCCTTTTAACAGTGCATGACGTTGTCGCCAAATGAAGAAAATTCATTCCCTAAAAAAAAGTGTGTACAAATTTCCACTTGAGTATTGAATTTGTATCATGCATGTTTACGGGATTTTAATAAATCTTGATTGCTATACAATATGTGATCCTTTTTAGTGAGACAGATAATGAGTTTAGTTGCTAAAGATCAAGGTGTAGCCTACACATAATCAATCTTTCCTACTAAATTTCTAGTGTCATGATCAAATGAGAAAATTAGAGGCAATCATGCTAGTGTTTTATATAGATTTGGATAATTTGCTCAAGATCATAATCCCCGGCCCATTCCATGATGAACTGCCACTTGTTCGAAAGTTAATAATTCTGAGAAACAAAATTATTCAGTCATGTACATTGCAATCATCCCAAAATTGTGTGTCGTCTACGGCTCTAGCTAGTTTCCACTCTTTACGGCAATTCAATAATTTCCTTACAATTATTAACATACAGAAAAGTATTTTGGGGAACATCTATTATTTTTAGGACTATTGGCTTGTTTGATTCTCGATGTTTTATCAGCATGATATCAATGAAGTTTTCATGCATATCCAAAGATTCAACGTACATGTTTCTTCAAATTTAGTCACTTACCAAGCTTCTCGAATATCTTGATCAAAACACGAGTTACGAATACATGCAGCGGCAACAATAGGGAAGTAGGTATTCAACGACAAAAATTCTCGTGTAGAAAATGGAAATAGATCACGTTTAACATATATAATTTCTTGATTAATTTTTTTCTCTCAATAAATTTTTACTAGACCATGAAATTTACTGAACAAAAAAAATACAACGAGCATAGTTAAATCTTAATGGGCGAAGACAAGACGGAGACACAGAATACATAAGATTCGTGTTTTTTATAAGAGTAGAAAATTTTGATGCATACCCCAAATGTATTATAAAATTATAAAGAGAAAGCGACTAACGTCTTAGTACATGAAACTTTTATTAAAAAGAAAAACGAAAAGAACAGTTGCACATCCATCGAAAACAGTCAATCACAAAATGTAATATTACAAAACATTATAAAAATCTTCTTGCAAAAGGCCAACAAGAAGCCAACAAAATTTGAAAGCGAGTCTCATGAAACCGTAGACGACATTGCACGAGATGAATTGAACATGATACCATATATAGATAGTAGTAGATAAATTAGGGATTGATGATCAATAAAGATGAAGCTCGTCGACTCTTCCAAGTCAGAGGGTGAGTTAAAGACTTGTGAAGTTGAAACCATGTCTATGTTCCCCAACCGTGGGAAATTTAATGGAAAAGACCAATTCAGTTTTCTCTTGTGATCAAGCATCATGAGACTAAGGTCTTTCTCTCGAGAACCCATTTTCCCTTTTTGATTTGTCAAAGTCAGCCGGAGATACTATCTCCGCGTTCAGAAGGGTATAATAGGACTGTTTCTTGGTTCAAGAAGTTACAAGATGTAAATTAATGGAGCGAAAGACGTGAACCGGGTTGACGTCGTGAGAAATTAATTGAACGAAATGAATGAGGCTTAATCTAATGTCGCATTAAACAAGTAAACAATTGTCTATTTAGTAATAAAAAACGGCGAGACACGCATAAATGTTAGCGTTTTATGTATGAAAAACACTCTCACTTAGATGATGGCTAAAGTGATGCTCATTCGTTTCTTTAGAGATGCATACGAGTCTATTGCTAATGCGACATGTATTCCACAACGCTCAGTCCTACGAAATCATCATACGCCCGGTCTTCGCCATGATGGCGGGTTTTAGTGTTCAAAACCTATCAGCTGTCTTCTTCAGGCCAGCACACTTTCGGCCATGAAGTCCGGCCGGACCCAAATCGCAGACGGCTCTATATAGAAGATTGACAAAGAGATATAGTGCAGCACAACTTATAGGAAGAGTTGTTCTGGCTTATATTTATAAGGTCCAAATTTCTACTCAGAGTAGTCAGTTGTATTGTTCCACATTTCTCTGCTATCCCAAATCCAAAGCTTGAAAATTTCCACGGGTTCTTTACTTCTATTTCAAGTCTACACACGACGCAATTTGCCATAGCAATTAGTCATTTTACCATGTATGGTCCAGTATGTAACAGCGATAGGTCACTGAACCCCATTAAGGCACCTAGTGCCATGAGCCTGATATGTACAAAAGTGTACGTTACAGATGAATCGAATTTAGTTCGCTTTACCAATCTCTTCCGGCTCTTTACAATAGTTCCAATTTGGAGTGAAAATATGAGTCTGGTTCTGTGAACATGATTCTGACGATGTCTTTGGTCAAGTTACCATCTCTTCTGTCAAACTATTTATGAGAAACCAAAAAAAATGTAAAATAAATAATCAAACCTATAAAAAAAATGACGAAAGCGATGAAGGGGCAAGAAGCCAATCGAGAAGACGGATGAACATAATTTAGGTGAAGTTGACCAACGGCAGCCTTATAAAGACTAGACCGAACCAACCAAAAAAACCCCTAAAATCTTTCTCCCGCAATTTTGGACATTTTTGCCACCCCCTTATAAATACCCAGATTTCCACAACAATCCAATTCCCCAAACTCTCTCTTTCTCTCACTCAGTCCAAATCAAAATCCAAAGAAGAAGCCATGGTCGACGAAGCAGGCCTCGCACGGCGGCTCTGGATCAAGTTCAAAGACTCCTCCGTCTTCGCTCTCTACACTCCCTTCTTCGTCGGCCTCGCCTCCGCCACTCTCGACTCCCACACCTTCCGCCATTTCGTCTCTCAGGACCTCCATTTCCTCAAGGCCTTTGCTCTCGCGTAAACTCCGATCACGATTTTCTTCTCCTTTTCCTGCTCTACTCGCCGATCACTGATTTTTTTTTTCAGGTATGAAATGGCGGAGGATTGCGCCGACGACGACGACGACAAGGTCGCGATACGCGCTTTGAGGAAGCGCGTGGTCCAGAGGCTTCAAATGCACGATAAGCTGATGCAGGTAATTTCATGACTTGTGTTTCTTTTGTTTCGTTAATTTTGATGCAATGTGTTTTGAATTTTTATGTGATTGTGTGTTTACTTAGATTAGAGTTTTGGAATGATGTGGAAAACTTTCCGACTTTCGATTCCGTAATTAGTGGAATTTTGGTGTTTATGTGATGATTTTATGGAAGAATAGGTACAAGAATGATGATTTTTTTTTTAATTTCTTATGTGATTATTCATGTCACTGGTACTATTGGACTCATGGGCCATCATACTCACTGCGTGATTATATCGGAATGTTGTTATCTGATTTTTACTTTTTTATTTACAACTGAAAGAGGAATGATGATCTTCGATTCTTGTTTTTTTTTATTTTAGAAAACTGTTGCTGTTTGTTAGAGTTTTGCTTTGCTTGTGGTAGCGTCAAGCTTCTTTTTAGGCCCTTTTTTGTGTTCTTGATAGTTATATAGTTGGATGAACGTGGTATATGCAGGAATGGGGACTTGAAATTCCGGATGAGAGTGTTTCTAATGATGCAACAACCAAATACACAGATTTCTTGCATGCAACAGCGTCAGGGAAAGTTGAAGGAGGAAAAGTTCCGGGTAAAATTGCAACACCATTTGAGAAGACAAAACTTGCTGCTTATACGCTTGCTGCTGTGGCTCCTTTCATTAGGCTCTATGCATATATAAGCAATGAGATTCAGGGCATTCTGGATCCTGATGATGATAGTCACATCTATAAGAGGTGGATTGATAGTTTCTCGTCTACAGATTTTGAGGTGTGGAAATATGTCTAATTCTGAATATACATATCTTTTCCTTAACCTTTTTGCTTTTAAGTTTATGTTCTAACATGAATTTATTTATTCAATACCCTGACTTCAGGAAACAGCTCTACAAAATGAAGAGATGCTAGATAAGCTTAGTGTGTCTTTGACCGGAGAGGAGCTTGAGATATTAGAGAAGCTGTATCATCAAGCTATGAAACTTGAAGTAGATTTCATCATAAATAGTGGACTGCCAATTCCTCAGAAAGATGTAGTCCCTTTGTCTCGGGTTCATGACTTTACTGAGTGCCATCTTACCATACTTTGTGACTTTGACTTGGCATGCACTGCATTTGATTCCTCTGCCATATTAGCAGAGATTGCCATCAGAACAGTACCAAAGAGTGAATCTAATGGATCTGAAACCCGACTTATCCGGTTGTCTTCCGCAGACTTAAGGAGCACATGGGATATCCTTTCCTCCCAATATACAGAAGAGTTTGAACAGTGTGTAGAAACCATCGTGGCCAGTGAGAAAGGTTTGTTAGCTAATTTATTGAAACTGTATTTGGTTTATGTCTTCATAGTTCATAGGTATCATGGCATGAAAAGATTGTGTTCCTAAAATTTTGCAGCGGAAGGATTTCATTATGAAGATCTATGCAGTGCCCTGGAACAACTTGCAGAATTTGAGAGAAAGGCAAATGAAAGGGTGGTTCAGTCAGAAGTACTAAAGGGTTTGAATCTGGAGGATATAAAACGGGCTGGCCAGGCTCTCATCCTTCAGGATGGTTGCAGAAGCTTCTTTCAGAAGATTGTGAAGGATGAAAACCTGAATACTGATGTTCATGTACTATCATACTGTTGGTGTAGTGATCTCATTGCATCAGCCTTTTCTTCAGGTAAACTATTTCGAAAATCATTTATATACTTTCACTGTATTCATGTAAGAGCTGTCTTTTTTTTTTTAATATATATATATTGATATTGCAATTTGGCACTGTTAGTTTCGATTCCAGTCCAATTTAGTGAAATTCATTTTGGTTTCCATTGTGCAGGAGATCTAAATGTCTTAACTGTACATTCGAATGAATTGGCCTACGATGAATCAGTTACCACTGGTGAAATTATCAAGAAGTTGGAGTCTCCAATGGATAAGCTTCAAGCTTTCACTGGCATCCTAAAGGGTCCCTGCAAGAGTAGAGAAGACAAACACAAGCACTTGACAGTTTATATCGGAGGATCAGTGGGCGACTTCCTTTGTCTGCTTCAAGCAGATATTGGTATAGTAATCGGCTCAAGTTCATCCCTAAGGAGACTAGGTGATCATTTTGGCGTTTCTTTTGTCCCATTATTCTCTGGCTTGGTGAAGCGGCAGAGACAACGTGCTGCAGATGAAGACGGTTCCTCTCAATGGAAACCACTGTCTGGCACTCTGTACACAGTCTCTAGCTGGGCCGAAATACACGCATTCATTTTAGGTACATATGCACCTCCCCCCTCATAATCTTTTCATATTGTTAGAACATACTCGAAGAGAAATTGGTGGTAGTAGCTAGACCATATATAGACAGTTGGTGGCCGAGTTTTAATTTCAGTGCCACCAGCCATACCTTTTCTCTTCTCCTTAGTAACTGCCAGAGAAAAACCATTAAATCTTAGTAGGATCATGCCATCATCACATTGAGAGCTGGTGTCGAGAAAGATCTCACTGGAAACTTTCTGACAGGAGAGAGAAAGAGAAGAAGACTAGCAGTATGATTTCATGTCTAGAAATTTTTGTATATCCACAGATTTTTTATTCTTTTGCCCACTTTCATATTGGGTATTCTTTCTGACATTGTGGATCATGCTATATACAGTTGCATCGATTCAACTATGCTTTTTCATCAAGAAAGATTATGAATTACAGATACATTACTCTTTACCAATTTTATGTGAAAGAAGGCAGATAGTTCCTTCAGTTGGTATTTCATTTAATCCTCAAATTTGGCTTCGGGTATGGGTATAGCATCTGACTTGTTAGTTTTGGGTTTTTGTTTTTGATCTTGGGTACGTGTGTTAGGCGTAGACTGTCAAACTGTATCTGTTCTAAACACCATTAGTATTTTTGTTTGTAATGAGATTGGTTATGAAACTTTTGTTGAAAAAATTTGATAACTTGTAGAGATAACCCGTTGCTTTTGGTATATAGAACCCCCTTGTACATCAGGCAAGAACTCACCAAATCAAAGCACATTAGGTACCTTGAGAATCAAGGCAATGATTCAGAGCCCATGAAACCGAAGCATAGGAATTCTGTCTATCTTAAACCCAGAGCCAGGAGGTAGGATGTAACATTGGTTTAGACTTAAAGAGTCAAAGGCCATATGGAACTGGCATAATAGCTCCAGCTTAGTGTTAAGCACTAGGATATTAGTGTACCGAATCAAAACCCAACACGCATGTGCCACACGTGTAGTAGACACCGGCAACAGTGATCTTTAGCATCGTGAAAGCCTGAAAGGTTGGCTTTGCTGTGCCTCAGCATAAAGCCATGTGGAAGCACGTAAGCACCCATAACCCTTCTCCCCTTCTTCTTAGTTGTTCTTCCTCCCCAAAACTAAGTTTATATTTTGCAGATCCAAATGGAAGTAATCACACCCCCTAAATTCCCTTAACCCCCATTGGCATTTAGCACCAAGTCTTTCTTCTTCTTACTCTGCAGCTTCCATATATCTACTTCGCTCTCGCTCTCGCTCTCTCTCTCTCTCTCTCTCTCTCTCTCTCTCTCTCTCCAATAATAGGTGGAAGCACTTCCCAGGGAAGCTGCTTTTTCACATGGCCAACAAATCTGGTTCTGAATGTAGCACAATAGTACAGCCATTTCTATAAACTAAAGTGCCACTATGTCACACTATCACTTATTTTAAACTAGGTCCACATGTGCATGTGAAACTAGGCAGATTATGAACAAAAGGAGGAGTAGGAACTGGGAAGGATGAAAAGGAAAAACAGAGAATTTAATCTGATGCACAAATGGTAGTTGGAATGTGCACGTCACTTTCTTTCATTTCCTCCTTCCTGGTTTGATCTGATCCTCCCCTTTTTATCTCTGTTTTCTCTTCTGCAGTTAAATCATTTTGGATCACCACATTTTCGAAATTAAAGGCACATCATTTTACATATTTTCCTTCTTTCTTAAGCAATAATGCATACACCTAGAAAAACATAATTCATTTTGCTTGCCTGTTTTAGGGCCATGTTTACCACCTATTCTTTGTGCTGTCAAATCAAGAATTATCTAGTCGTTTGGTAATCGACATATCTTATCTCAATCGCGTATAAACAGATGTTCTTACACATTTGGATTCTAGAATTGCCTTCAAATTGTAGGGTGTGTTTAGTTTTTGGCCCTTTGGAAAAACATAGGGGACACTAATAGTGACATAAGAAACCTACCCTGCAAATTAACACAGAGGTATGGCCACCAGTCAAATGTGTGTTTATTTCATGGATCAGAGTTTTTTGTCTTTGTTTTAGTGGATTGGTTCACCCTGTAACATGCCAAGATTCCATCATATCAATCATGAGGAATAATTGACATGTTCCTTCGAATTATCGACTCTGATTAACCATTTATAACTTGGGGGTGATAATGGGTATGAACTGGCGGTGCTTTTATATTGTTTCATCCACGAACTGGAAAAAACGAAGCTTCATTATCCTCTTGCACTCTGCAGTTTTATATAAAATTTAGAAACTTAAACAAATTAGCTAGTAACCAGCATAGTTACTGTATCCACACGCCTTGTTCCTCTTGTTTTAATGGATACAATGATGAATTCCAAATCTTTGTCATACTTAGAAGTTACCCTTTCCAAGTAGAGAAACCTACGATCATGGAAACCCATATCATTCAAGCATGTTGGTTTTGGTTCCATTCTGTGAGGCTCAAGATAGAGTGGCTTTTAAGAGAAACCTGTACAATTAATGTAGTTCTTAATCTTAAAAATACATAATAATCGAGATTAGAGATAAACCCAATATTACTAACCCTCTTTTAAAATAAGTCCACACATGTTCTATTAATCTACAGCTAATCCTTGCTTCAGACATTTCATATGTATTCACATGAAATGATAGACACCATTTTTTGGGTCAATTGGATTTTGTGTGTGCTGAATTAGGAATATATGATCCATTTTTCATTGGGATCAACACTTACCCAAGTCCCAAGACCAGTTAGTTATATATGAACATACAGTTAGAGAACAAGAAAGTATTAACAGTGATGAAGGATGAAAATTACCTTGTTATTTAGTGATTATGAGAACTCAAACTACTCTCTCAAGTTGACTATATATCATCATATATAAGATGACACAGAAGAAGAAAGAAGCTACTGCATGAGAGAGCTTACACCACATTCTCTCCCATGTTTGGTGTCGGAGAAATTTCCAATAAGTCCAAAGCCCTCACAGCTGTTCTTTCATTGCTCAAGATCTCATGAGCTGCCCCCATCAAGCAATTATTAGCAACTAATCAATCACCCCAGAACCCCCAAAATTCAACCAATTATTTATATACCAACTCCTAATCTTCATCCAATCTTCTTTCCACTGCTTCAGTTTCACTCTCTCTGTGTCTCACTCTGTTTTGGATTCTGAAAATGGTGGAAAACCAGACAGAGTAGCCAGTTAGAGATACCCAGTATGAAGATTTTGCTCATCTTCTTCTTGTTTTACTGTTTCATTGGTTTTGCTTCTTATGGTTCTTCTGCTGTGGTCAGCCATGAAGCATCTGCATTGCTTTCACTCAGAGCAGGCCTGCTTGATCCAATGGGGAGTCTTGAGAATTGGAAAGTTGAGGCTGATCACTGTAACTGGACTGGAGTATGGTGCAACAGTGACGGTTATGTAGAGAAGCTTGATCTCTCCCACATGAACCTCAGTGGTTCAGTCTCCGGTGACATCCAATGGCTCAAGAGTCTCACTACTCTCAACCTCTGCTGCAGTGCATTCTCTTCATCGTTGCCGAAATCCATGTCGAATCTCACTGCACTGAAGAGTCTTGATGTGAGTCAGAATTCATTCGTTGGTGATTTTCCGGTGGGACTAGGAAGTGCGGAGAGCTTGTCATATCTGAATGCTTCCAGCAACAACTTCTCGGGGCTTCTGCCGGAGGATATTGGCAATGCAACAATGCTGGAGACTCTGGATCTTCGAGGGAGTTTCTTTGAAGGGGAGATTCCCAAGTCCTTAAGGAAGTTGCAAAAGATGAAGTTTCTTGGCCTCTCTGGGAATAATCTCACAGGTCAAATCCCATCAGAGCTTGGAGAGCTTTCGTCATTGGAGAGCATCATTCTAGGGTACAATGAGTTTGAAGGTGGGATTCCACTGGAATTTGGAAACCTCACCAACTTGAAGTATCTTGATTTGGCAGTTGGCAATCTCAGTGGTGACATTCCAGCTGAGTTGGGGAAGCTGCAGCTACTAGAGACAGTGTTCTTGTACAAGAACAACTTTGAAGGTACAATCCCACCTCAAATCGGCAGCATTTCTTCGTTGCAGTTGCTTGATCTCTCCGACAACAAGTTATCGGGTGAAATCCCAGCTGAGGTTGGTGAGATGAAGAATCTGCAGCTTCTGAATCTCATGTCCAACAAGTTGTCAGGTTCGGTACCATTGGGACTTGGAAACTTGACTCAGTTGGCAGTGCTTGAGCTGTGGAACAATTCTCTATCAGGCTCTTTACCGAGTGATCTTGGTAAAAATGCTCCATTGGTGTGGTTGGATGTATCATCCAACTCATTTTCCGGTGAGCTTCCAGCGACATTGTGCAATAAGGGCAATCTCACCAAGCTTATCCTCTTCAACAATGCCTTCACAGGTCCAATTCCAGTTGGCCTGTCAACTTGTCTTTCACTTGTTCGTGTCCGAATGCAGAACAACCTGCTTTCTGGATCAATCCCAGTTGGTCTTGGCAAGCTAGGGAGGCTTCAAAGGTTAGAATTGGCTAATAACAATCTCACTGGTGCAATCCCTGATGACATTTCTTCTTCTACATCAATTTCTTTCATTGATATATCTCGAAACCGCCTCCGTTCTTCTCTTCCTTCCACCATTCTCTCTGCTCCAAGTTTGCAAACGTTCATGGCCTCCAATAATTTCTTAGTAGGAAAAATTCCAGACCAGTTCCAGGATTGTCCTTCACTTTCTGTGCTTGATCTCTCATCAAACAGTTTCTCTGGAACCATTCCAGCAAGCATTGCTTCTTGTGAGAAATTAGTGAACTTAAATCTTGCCAACAACCAATTGACTGGTGAAATCCCAAAGTCCATTGCCATGATGCCCACATTGTCCATTTTGGACTTGTCCAACAACTCTCTCACTGGAGGAATACCGGAAAATTTCGGAATCTCTCCAGCATTGGAAACTCTCAATGTCTCATACAACAAGCTAGAGGGTGCTGTCCCAGCAAATGGTGTGCTTAGGACAATAAATCCGAGTGACCTTGTAGGCAATGCTGGTCTCTGTGGCAGTGTGCTGCCTCCTTGTGCCCGAAATCCATCATTGGAATCAAGGCATAGGGGCTTGCATACTAAGAAAATTATTGCAGGGTGGGTGATTGGGATTTCTTCAGCTTTAGCAGTTGCCATTGCACTTTTTGGTGCAAGGTCTCTATACAAGAGGTGGTATGCAGATGGAAGTTGCTTCGAAGATAGGTTCGATGTGGGAAATGGAGAGTGGCCATGGAGATTGATGGCTTTCCAGAGGCTTGGTTTCACAACTGCCGACATTCTAGCTTGTGTAAAGGAATCAAACGTGATTGGAATGGGATCTACTGGCATTGTCTATAAGGCTGAGATAACAAGATCAAACACAGTTGTTGCAGTTAAGAAGTTGTGGAGACCAGCAACAGATGTTGAAACTGGAAGCAGTGGTGATCTAGTTGGGGAAGTGAATCTCTTAGGGAGGCTAAGGCATCGGAATATTGTTCGGTTACTAGGATTTCTGAACAATGATACCAATTTGATGATAATATACGAGTATATGAACAATGGCAGCCTTGGAGAAGCTCTTCATGGAAAGCAAGCTGCAAGGTTGCTTGTAGATTGGGTTTCCAGGTATAACATAGCAGTTGGAGTTGCGCAAGGTCTTGCTTATCTCCACCATGATTGCCACCCACCAGTCATTCACAGAGACATCAAGTCCAACAACATACTACTGGATGCAAACCTTGAGGCTAGGATTGCTGATTTTGGGTTGGCAAGGATGATGGTCCGGAAAAATGAGACCCTTTCCATGGTGGCTGGTTCCTATGGCTACATTGCCCCTGGTGAGTTTCACGAATCAACCTTGCGAACTGTCTGTTTTAAACTGGAAGTTTAACTGTGCTTATCAAGTTCCTATAACTTTTTTCATCACTAACATTGTAATTTTGTGACCTGTTTTCATCAGAATATGGATACACCTTGAAGGTGGATGAGAAGATTGACATCTACAGCTATGGTGTGGTTCTACTCGAGCTTCTAACAGGAAAGAGGCCATTAGACCCTCAGTTTGGAGAGTCAGTAGACATCGTTGAATGGATTCGGAGGAAGATTACAGACAACAAATGTTTAGAAGAAGTATTAGACCCCAGTGTGGGAAATTCCAAGCATGTTCAAGAAGAGATGCTCTTGGTCCTTAGAATAGCCCTTGTTTGCACAACTAAGCTTCCCAAGGACAGACCCTCCATGAGAGATGTCATAACCATGCTGGGAGAGGCAACGCCTCGACGAAAAAGCAGCAGCAACAACAATGATGCATATGCATCTAACAAAGACCAACCAGTCTTTAGTACCTCACCTGTAAATGGTCTTCTATAGGGACAGAATTTTGAGTTCCCTACCTGGGCATCATTATTTTCATTTATCAAGTTGTATGTAAGATTAAGATGGCATTTTTGTTCATTTTGTAATCAGTGGTTCATATTTGTGTATGAAGACAGAAGATTGTAACCAGAGAATATTGTACGCATTACCAGAATAACATTTTAAGTTTAACATAAGACACCAGTTATAATTTCTTTTTCAAAGGAATCCCATCAACATATTCTCTATTGTGTTCCAAAACACCTAGTTCATGCAGTTTCTCTTGGTTCTTTTTAGGGTCATCTTCAGTAACATGTACAGCATGCCAATTCAAACTTTATCAAATCTTAACACGTTTTCCTTTATTTTCTAGAATATAACTATTGCACAATTTCACTCCATTGAAATGGGGGAATAGGGCAAGTAGCTAAGCAAGCAAAAGCAATTGAGTAACCCCATATATACATCAGCAACAAAATTTCATCACAGGTACGTGTATTATATGTAGTACACTAAAATATAAGATAGCTCTGGCTTTGAGAAGCAGCCATGTAACTTCTAGAGAAGGCAAAGCAAAAAGAAATGGAATAACATTCCACATCAAGCAAAAATGAAACAGAACACCATAGCTTCTCTTATCTCCATATGCTCCAATTATGTCTTACCCACTTTGTACACTGTAAAACATAGGTTCTTTGTATCCTTGCCGAAGTTCTCACAAATGGAGCTGTATCAGCTCATGCATCTCTGCCTTGCATTCTTTTCCTGCAGCCTTGGAGCTGCGATTTAAAGTAACAGAGTTAGATGCATTCCGGCTTTTGGAGGCAAATTTGAAGCTTATTCCTACACATCTACGTACCAAGTCCATTAGCCTCAGATTTCCTCATGATTCTTAGCCTCTTAACTGAATTGAGAAACATCCTGAATAAAAAGTATTTAAAATAATAAGATATGAGAAAAAGGCTGAAAACCTTATCAGTCAAGGAGAAACAAGCACATTATCACTAAAGACTAGAGATTTGCATCGCACACAAAGCGGCTATGTTATTGAAGAATCTCACCCCCAAGGAACATCCCCAACAAGCATCCAGTCACCTTCTTTGTCTTCATAAGTCAGTGCGAAATCAAATGAACCATCAAGCAACTTAGAAGGTGTAGTTTCTCCCACCATCATATCATGCTCCTGACCACCAGAAACTAAATATAGATACATAGAACAACATTAGTCAAAGGAAATACAAAAAATATATATCTTTAGTCAGCTATATAAATAGATTCTACCTCATTGTCCAATTATACGGACTTTGAGTGACACAACTGTATACATCTGACAATTATCTTAATTTCCAGATATCCATCATCCACCATACCAATATCTTTTGACTTTTCATAAAAAAAAAATTGACAAAATTATCATGAAGAAACATAACTTTTTGGAATTTTTTTCCTACATTTAATTAACATTCCGAGAACGCGGAGAAGGAGATACCAACTTCCACAGAAGAATTGCTGTGCAATTTTCTCTAGACTTGCTTCGATTTAACACTAGAATATTCAAGCATGCATCTTCAATTCAAAATACTGAATATAGAGGCTAGAGTACTAACGTATCAATTTCGCATTTGCACAAAGTCCCCGGAACATATCCTCCAACGTTTGTGCTAGGGCTTCATAGCTACTGTGTGCAGTTAGGTTGACCTTCCTTCCAATTGGACTGCCATCCATATTCACCTTTACAAACAGGGAACTCGTGAGGCGTCTCTCCTTAGCATTTCCATTGTTTTCTTGACCACCAATGTTAGCCTTCCTTGAAACAGTCTTGCATCCACCTTTCTCTGAGTTAACTACTTCAGTCGCTGAAGATTTTGCTTGATGAACCAATGAATTCATTCTATAAGTTCTGATAGGAGGCCATCCCACAGGCTGGCTACTTCAACATATAAAAAAAAAATAAAACCCAATCAGAGAAGCAAACAATAAATTAGAAAGAATTAAGATAACTCAGTATGATTTATATATGATTTATATGTCTCATACATAAATGAACTACATAAATTGACTCGAGAAACGTAGCAATTAACTACCACTATATGATTTATATATCTCATACATAAATGAATGAAAACCTGAAGATCACAAGATTTAAAAAAAAAACTAAAGTTAGTGTACTAAGAACAGGTCCGAAATTTCTGAACGGAACTGCTACAGCTACTTGATCTGATTGTGTGTGCACTATCATATAGATCTGTTGTGTTGTCCTGATGAGATGAAGCAACATATAAAACCTTATATATTCAGAATAACACCTAGTTACCATCTGTGCCAGAACAGACCAAAAGCCTCACCAAAAGTCTACGGTTGGATTCGAGCAATGCCAAGCCTATCTATATAATCTTTGTGCCTGAATACTAACAAGTTCTTAACTTCGGGACTTTTGGGATCTTATCTCTTCATTATTCGCACTCTGCAATCTATCCTTGTATGATCTTGAATCTACAAATGCATTTTTGATAAACACTTTCCTATTTGGCTTTGGGGCATTACGTATTTTCAAGCATTTCTTTGAATTACAAACCAAGAACACTTCTTTATCTGCTGGTCACACCTAACACCAAAGCAGCTCAGAAAATAAAACTGTGCAACAAAATCAAATTTGGGAAACCACATTACTAATAATAGCAACAACAACTTGATCCAGCAAAAAATCAAGACCCTGGAGTACCCAAAACAAGAACCAACAAACAACACTCAAAAACATTAAAAAAAAAACCATCTTTAAAAATTGAACTCAATCTTACTTAACACCACTCGCCGCCGCAACAGAATCAGCACTCCGCTTAGTCCCAGCCGCCACATTAACACTGCTCAACGAAGAAGAACTCGACGACGCCGACGACCCGTTCGAGCCCACATACCGGAAATCCTTAGCCGTCAGAATCCTAGCATAATTCCCAGCTGGGCCTTGCTGGGCAGCCTTGCCGCGGAGGCTGAGGCCAAGGCAGAGCTCGAGGTCAGAGTCATCAGGGCTGCAAGAATCCTCGGAAGACATGGCCAAGTTGTCATCTTTAGAGACAGTTGACATGTTGGTGACAGAACCAGGTCCTAAACCTGCAGATAAACCCTGCATTCAAAATCTTGAAGGTGAGAGCTTTATAGAGACCCAGATGAGATGTGAGCTTTTGGGAAGAGAGAGAGAGATTGAATGGGGTGGTGATTGCCTGGTCTGATTTGGGAATTGGGTTAGGTGTTTTGGGGTGGTTGAGAAGAGAGAAGAGAGAAGAGAAGGGTGAAAAGCAAAGGAGGTGCGCGTACCTATCTGTGTTTGTCTACTGTCTCCTGTCTCCTTTATGCGCCTCCATCAATATCTTCGCCCTTTCTATGCAAACTAGTCCTCCATTCCTACCATACTCTCCCATCCTCTTCATTTCTATTTCTCCCCATCATCTCGCATGGCTAAAGAGATATTGGCGCTCTCTCTCTCTCTCTCTCTCTCTCTCTCTCTCTCTCTCTCTCTCTCTCTCTCTCTCTCTCTCTCTCTCAACATTTTAAACTAGTCTTTGGAAAATTAGAGAGGAAAAAAACGTGTTTCGTTTACTAAAAGTAAACTCATGTTTAGATTGTTAGACACTTCGTTATAAAATATAACGACGTAACTGTTTTTAATTGGTTTCTTTTCCTGTTTCGGTTTAGTTTGGATTTGACTGCTAGTGTTTGGACGCTTTCAGATCAGGCACTGCGATCTTCTTTTGTGATTTCAAATATGTTTTTCTAAAGTTCGCGTGGAATGTTTCGACTGAAACTCTCATTGACTTCTATTTTCCAAAATCAGAATCGTGAGTGAACCGTGCACCCGTTCTTGCTTGAAACCGGACTATTTGAGCAAAGAGAGATGCTAAAGTCTAAAGATATCCTACCTTTTCAACGGGATATATTCAATTTAGCTATAGTATTCAAAAAAATGCATTTATAACCATAGTTAAAAGTCAAAAATGGAGACCCTCCATGGGTTTACCACTTTACCCCCTCTTGTCACAAACGAAAAGATAACAGAGAAAGTTTCCTCCGAGTGGCGAGAGAATGAGATTCTCGTGTGGTCTGTGGGGGTGGGACCTGCAAGGTATCCAAACGACAACCCGACAAGGAGGGCCCACGTCTTATTAAGTCTCGACACGGCGTTGGAGTTAGGACCGTGAAAGAGGCCCAGGCTTGGTAATCACGTATATAGCGACACGTGGGGCATGGGATTTAGTGCTGACAGCTCAACGACGATCAGATTGGCCCCAGGAGTTTGGGAGCAGTTTAGAACGAAAGAGTTTCCGGCGACGGCGTTCACGGTTGTCTATGCGTCTGGTAACAGTAGCTGCTCAAGTGCTGCCACGTGTCCTGTGTTAAACTTTTGAAAGGGTTACTCTTTTATTTCTGTGCCTGTGGGAGGAATGATTAAAATGATGTGCAATTTTGCCAACCAAAATTGAATTATGAGAAAATGAACCCAAGAAGTTGATGCCATCTTCAATTCAACCCACATGAATTATATTACCCTGATAATTAGCAAGATTAATGGAGATAAGGGTTCTAGAATTGTTTGTTTAGAGCGGTTTTGTTAGAATGCTACTAATTAGGTCATGAGCCTAACTCGGAAGCAATTATTTATTTAATCTTTTTTTATTGTGCAAAGTGTCGTTTCTTTTGTTAAATCTCGATAATAAAATAATAAAATATGTTAGTGGATGTAGAGCCTAAAACTCAAATTACAACATCGAACTATGCCATGACGCCCCACTTCTTTCAAGCTACTTAATCCCCTATAGTATTTGTTCTTCGTTACTATCTCAAACTCAAGGTACTGAATCCCTTATAGTATATTTGAATACGCACCGGTTTACAGAGTTTCATTTGACAACTATATATCCATATTTGTATTCTAGTTTCTGACAAAGTCTCAAGTTCAAAGTACCATTTCGTCGATCATATCAAGGGTGTTAAAAATCTGAGGGTATCAAAGGATTTAGTGGTCAACTAGAAAAATACAAGATGGTGACTTTTATTTTGTCTTGTGAGGAGATAGTAAGTCAAAATCAAAAGCACGTTTTCCATTTTTGTCTCATCATGGATGGACAAGTACTCGAGCCCTTGTCCTTCTTTTATCATAAAATTAGTCGAATACAATGACTTGGTGGAACTTCATTTCATTTTGGTCTACCACAAAATTCAGTCGTTTTCCATGATGAAATTTCTGGCCAAGTGTTATTAAAGAGTAAAGAAGACATCTTTAGGAGCCAAGCCTAAACAAGGCAATCAAAAGCTTTTACAAGCTGTACTAAGTATTGTGCTATTGTAATTCACTCATAGTTTTGACACTAGTATCACCCTCTAAGTCCTCTACCAAGCTTTTCATGGAAAAAAAAAACAGAGCCACCTAAATGGGGAAAATACTCTTGCGTGGTGACGCATTGAGTGCTCTATTTCTTCTCTGTATTCTGAGTTTCTTGGGTGCTGCAACTGGGGCCGGTGCATGATGGAGCCGTGCAAGCAGGTTCTGGAATGGTAATCCGTATTGTTTGCTTCTTCTCTTCATTTTCAGGAATATGGAGGAGAGCATCCATGATTAGAATATCCCAATTGCGAGAAATGAGATATGACAACCAGGAATCATCTGTGAGAAGAAAGAAGCCAGCTGATCAATGTACTAGCAGAGCTATCAAATACTCTAGTGATAATGGAATTGCAAATCAAGCATCAAACAATATAGTTCGCATAAGGAGCAAAAGTGGTCCTTCACATACATAATTTGTAAATTCAAATAGAATGGTTATTCAAGGGAAAATAATTTGGAAATGGCTGAACATTGGCAAGGACAATAGTTACAGACTTACAGATCAGAAAAGTTTGCTCATCTATCAAATGGTTTCAGATGAAAAATCAAGTGTGGTTGCATAAAGACCAATCTTAACTCCAAATATGATATATGCTGAAGTGAGAAACGTGTGTCTTCATGAGCCTGTGCCCCAGAGGCGGATCTAAGGGGAACCGTGCCCAGCTTCCGCTGGGTAAACTTTGATCGCACCAGCTTAGTTTTATTTTTTTGCTGGGTAAAAACCTAGCTTCCACTTGGTAAACTAGTGAGGTATTTCATTGTATCATTTGTATGCTCCTTTGCTGTTTAAATTCAATGGGTAGTAACCAATATATTGGTTCATTCCGTGCATAATTGTGTCAAGTAGAAATTACTTGCTTCAAATAAAAGACTATTATCATTTTTTTAGTTTGCTGCTATGGAATGTACTCGATCATTCAGCTATCTTATCATTCTTATGAGACATGATTATATGTGTGCACATAAATGAGGTAAATCAGTACTAACCTCCATCGCGTACAGCCTTCACTGTGAGAACTCCTGTGCCTTTTGGTCCATGCACAGGAAATTTGCAAGATACAGATTGCCTCTTATGAGCTACACCAAGCTGTGCATTGTACCATGGGCCCTTCACAACAGGTTCCCCTAGAGCATCTCGCATGGTTGGGTCCTTACTGACTTTCTCCATGGCCTTGCTGTAAATTTTTCAACAAACGGGTTGGAATGTAACATATTTCCACATACTAAAGAGATACTAAAATGCTTGGGGTCATTCCTTGACCTCTGAACTCTCTAAACACCTTCCTCTACAAAAAAAGTGTTCATGTCTCCCTCCACCTCCCTCATTTTTCTCACGTATTACAACCAATTCCTCACCAAACTTAGCTAGGAACCTAAAATAGAGGAAGCAGCTTTTGGCTAGATTCTTTTCTATAAAACAGTTTGTAATCTCTGTGTTTTATAATGAACAATATAATGGTAGTATTTGATATTTCTACAATGTATTGTTAAGAATATATTGCTAGACATCAGAGATGCTGATTGAACAGCTCTACTGGTAATACATTTGGTCCAAACTAGTGGCACACGACAAATTAAGATCAAATTTTCAATCAAGAGCTTAAATTCTAAGCTAGAGTAGAACAGCTTTTCAATTTGGGGTCTAAGCATAGAGCAGCTGTAAAGACTACATAATCTAACCATCCAAGCCTCCCTCCAACACTTCCTAAATACAACAGCAACCGAAAGATGTTGTTTTTTGAAATTACCTAAAGCAGCTATCTAAAACCCTATTTCATTAAAAAAAAAATCTGTCATAATGTTCAAGACATACCTGCTACAGCTCTGATAAATAATAAGATCATCAAGAGCACTCAAAGCCACGCCACCAGTAATAGTAATCAAGAGATAATTCACAGCCTTGCGGCCAAACCACTTGGTCTGCCCTTCATCCACAGTCTTCGCCGAAGCAGCTACACTGCAGTAAAGCCATCCCAATCACTCACATATCAAAATCACCATCAATTCCACACTCATTGCAACAAGAGGTGCATTCAGTCTCAAAAAACCAAAAAGGGTCTCATTCAGAATCACAAAATACAACTACTCATGTATCATATACAAACCTCACTAACACTCCAAGCATAACTAGTGTAACTAAAGTCAATACACAGACATTAGGATCCAAAACTAGTTAAAGTTCGAAACTTTAGTCCATAACAGTATCAGAGAACTGATCAAACACACACCCAGATAGGAATTAATGTTAAATAACATAGCCATGCTAATATAACTGCTATTGCAGCTAATTGTTGCTTGGCGAATGAATCTTGCACACAATTTTAAACATGGGATCAGAATTCTCGGAAGAAAAGAATACCTGGAAAACTGTGGAGCTGAGGAGCTCTTCAAGAACGAGACAGCCCTCCTCGCCAGCATTTCGCCGAGTCTCTTTTCTCTGGGTTTTGCGGTGATGTGGTGCGCTTTGCTTCCAAGCAATCACCCTCTGAACCCAGTCGTCCCCCTTTTGCACCAGTAGAGAAGATGGGTCTGGTCTTCCACCGACACTGATAAAATGGGCCGGGTCGGGTCTGAGATATAAAATTAAGGGCTTTTTGTTTTTGTTTTTGTTTTTTTAGCTTTTATCGAGGAAGATCTTTCCTGTTGGATGTTTAAGCCTGCTGGTATGTGAACACCATTTGTAACGACCCTAAAATTTCGAGGCTAAAAACTTAAAATTTTAAAATCGTTAGAACACCAAACAATCTCAATGAAATCGAAATTATTTAAAATGCACAGCGGATCATTATTGAGTTCTCAATACAACTCAGAAAACCAATTATTACAACCCAAATTTATAATTCAACATTACATAAGATGGAAATGTAATAATCCTCACAATCTCTCACAAAACTCACAATAAATTCACACCAATTCTCACACTCAAATCCACGCTAGAAACCTCACCACAAGCAGGATACGAAAGACTTCGAGTCTCCGGAGTCGTCTCTCGATCTCTATAAATCAACACCTGCGGAATTATCCCCTACACTATCGAATTGGTGCACCGGGATTTGTAAACACAAACCCGGTAAGCTTATAGCTCGTGTGAGTAAAATGAAAATATAATTCGCATATCAATATATACGACAATCACAAACCAACAAATATAAATGCTCTCATGAGTCAATGGACAGCCCATCTGGTTGTCCCAAAAACAATATATGAAATGGAAGTGCTCATGAGAAATCGGGCAACCCTTCTGGTTACCCAAAAACATTTATAATACAGGTACTAATGAACGCTGGTACACATCTGTTACCCCTCACGTAGTACACCGCTGATATTGGATAGCCACCCGCTACCCAACATCCAAAATAATCTGAGTACCCATGAGCAGATAACCACCCGTTACCTCACATGCAGTACTAAGGCAGACAGACTAGAGCTCTAACTGTATCGTAACTTTAGCCCGGCCAAAGGCTAGGTTCCGACTTGCCAAACACGTACAATAATCTCACTTCATATTGTACCAAAAATCAAGTCTGAAGACAAATCACATTTTAACAATCTCCATGTTAAAATCACGTACAATAATCTCACATCATATTGTACAAATCAAAATCACATGCTCGATAAAATCTTGTCATCAAAATGACATCATCACAATAAAAATCATAACAGTATATTATATAGCAAACTATATACATATGTTTTTATTTACCATTTATACAATATATATATATAATCCATATCTTATACATGTTATAATTTTATAAACACGTCCGAAGACAAAACGTTTAACAAACTCCATATTAAAATCTCATGCTCGACATCGAAATGACCTATTTCAGATGAATTCATAACAGTATATAATATAGCAAACTATATATATATGTACTTATTACCATTTATACAATATATATATAACCCACTATATTGTATACATGTCGTATTTCAATATTTAAAACTCTTGTAAAAATCTTGGAATCACCGCAAGGGTAGATTCGTAAATATGTGAGATTTTACTCATCTTATCGACTCGAACGTAATTCCACAATTTCCGAAGATAATTCCTTTCCTTGATTTATCGATCACCTTGAAAAGAAAAGAAAAGAAAAGAATTTAGAAACATTTCGTAAACCTTTAAATGCCGAAACAGTAATATTCGGTTACTGTTCAGCAATTTTCGGTTTTTACGAATTCACTGTTCACGGTTACTATTCACTGTTTAATGTTTTCTATTCACGTATTTACTATTTATGTATTACTGTACAAGTACATATCTAATACGTATCTCTGTATTAATACATACTGTTTATGTATTTCTGTACGTATAAATACTATTCAAATGTACGTACTGTCTCAGTAAATAATAATTACCGAATTACCCTTCTAAAATTACTTTTTACCTTTACTAAAAGTAATTTATATTTATAATTACCGTACGTAAATAAAATTTACATTTACCTACGTAAATAAAATTTACATTTACCTACGTAAATAAAATTTACATTTACATTTACCATACGTAAATAAATTACAAAATTACCCTTCCGGAAACACTGTTCACGCCACCGCACGTGGCGGCACGTGGGGTGCACGCGCCACCTCCGGCAGGTCGCGCGTGGCGCTCATGCGCCACTCATTGTGGCAGGGCGTGGGGCACACGCGCCGATGCCAAACACGGCGCGTATCACGCCACCGCCGCCCCAAAACTCTCCCTCATCTCCTCCTCTTCATTCCTACAGTTGCAGACCACCTCCTACACCTCCCACGATCCTCCACGCGCCGCCTAAGGCGGCGGCATCTTCCCCAAATCCATTCTCATCTGATCCCTCCAAATTGAAACCAAACCACCACAAATCAACAACAAGGCATTACAACAACCTAATTAAGCTAACTCTCACCTCAATCACGCCTTTGAATCGTCGGATCGTCGCCGGAGAGCTCGAGAAGTCGTCGGTGGAATCGCAGGATCTTGGTGTCGTTGGTGGAGCTCCGGTGCTGCGTGCTTGGGCGTGTTGACCTCGGGGTCGACTAAGAAGGGCCGCGCGGTGCTCCAGGGACCGGCGGTGAGGGAAACGGCGGCTTGGAGACGGAGGTCGTGGTGCGAAGCAGAGGAAGGCTCGGGGAGAGAGAAGGAGGTCTCGGTGGCGAGCTAGCACGTCGCAAGCTCGGGGGTTGGAGAGGAAGGTCGCGCGATCCTTCTGGGCACGGCGGTGAGGGTCACGTCTCCTTGTGAAGGGAGATTGGTGGTGAGGCCGAGAGGAAGAGGGAGAGAGTTCGGGGAGGAAGAGAGAGAGAAGAGAGGGAGGCGGAGAGAAGAGAGAGAGAAGGGTTTCCTGAAATGGAAACCATAATCACAAAAATACCCTTTTATACTCGTTTTCAAAATCGGAAACTAACTTCCGACGTTAATAACTTTCACCTCCGACGTCCGATTAGAACACGTCACATACTCACGAACTCGTATCGACGAGCTCTACAACTTTCGTGAAGGAAGTTTTCGCAACCGAGCGACAGAATAAAGCCGATATATACGTTGCGGAAACGTAACGTTTTTCTAATTAAACGTTCCGAGAACGTTTCCGTTTCTCGTTTCACAACGTCGCAACCGATCACATTCATTCTAATTAAATTTCACAACTTATAGAATTTATATCAAACCAAAATATTGTTTGAAAAATAGGGTTATTACACCATTCTACTTCTATTCAGTGATTATAATTGTTTGACATGTTTGTAATAAAATCTTGTAAATTTCAATTTAGTTTCTATGGTGACCAAATAATAATACTACAATCTCAAAGAACTAGTAAGTAACTGAGGTAACCAATGACTTGTGTGTGATATAATTGGTAAAACAACTCAGAAATAGAATAGTTATGGCTTCTTTCAAAAAAAAAATAGTTATGGCTTTGATATAAAAATTTATATTCTTTCTTGCTTTGGTGAGAAGTTTGTTGGGGAGGATTGCAATGAAGATACAACCAACAGTGTAGAACTAATCTATGAGTCGAACTCAGATTTCCCAACTACAAATTGGGGGACTATTGTCACCCACTAGACCAAATGATCTAAACTCCATGTAGCATTCTTTGGGATACATAAAATGAAGAAACGAAACCCCATGGGACTAGAACAAAAGGCAAGAACACCTCAGTCTCATATTTATCGTACTTCCGCAACAATGGTAATACTAGAAGGGATCAAAACCCATAATCTTTCTAGTTTTAACCTATTTCCACACTCTCCCTCTCAGTCACCATCTTATATTGTTATTTACACAAGAATGGCAATAATACATAAAAGCTACAACCACAACAGGGCTGGCCTTGAAATTCAATGATTTCTAGAACCGTGCTAATGAAAACAACATCTCCTGCAGGATGAAGTAACATAGATAGGCAACATGATCTGCAGGATGAAAGAAACAGGGAGTGATCCTTGAAGTAGGGTCATTTTATGAACCTATCCATGCTACCATCTTTCATCTCCCACCCAGTTGTTCTTCTCCTTTGGTCCGGTAGGACCTTCCTCCCCAGAAAGCTCAACTGGAATTTTTGAAAATATGTTCTCAACAGAATTTCTTAACATCACAGGCAAAACATTGATGATCTTCTCCAGCTCCGTTCTTGAATTGTATATGATTTTTGGACCCCATTCTCTCATAAACTGCAGCCAACCTGGCTCAGTAACAATCCCATCTCCAAGATACTCGGCCGCAACTACTTCATATTGGATGCTTGAATCCACAGAAAAGTCACTGCGAGCAGCATCATTCCTAATGCCAAAACCAAGCTTTGAAGACCCCTGAAGGTAAGTCCCAGCATGTGGGAAGCTCGCATGTCCATTTTTTGTCGAGTAAATAATAGCTTTGTTCCCACTTATGTACTCCAAAGCGTACGCATCAACCCATTGACCACCGCTGTGCTGTGAGAAGTATATGCTGCACAGCTCTCCAGTAAAATTGCATAATCGGAGTGTGAAATGCTCCCAGTCACATACATGCTGTCCAACCTTGTTGAGAGCGATATCCATAGGTCCAACTTTAAGAGTAGCTGGACCGTTAAAGGGACAAAATACCCACATTACAATGTCAGTAAAAGTCCCACCAAGGGCTGGTTTCACATGAATGTAGAGTTTAGCACTTTCCAAGTTCCCATATATAACATTCTTTCTTCGATCACCACTGGGTAAGTCTATCCAAAACTGCCTATCATTTGACCCCCCACAAGGCAAATTTGAGCCGCTTTCGTCAATTGCTTCGCCTACATCTGTGCCAGCTTTGTACAATAGGGCTCCATTTTTGAAGAACCAAGCAACAGAAGATGGCAAGTAGACCTCATCTGGATGAAAGAATACAGTAGGTCCGTAATGATTGATAAGAGAATGAATTTGATCAAGATTTGGCATCCCAGATAGCTTAGGATTCAGATTCTTCAAGCACCCAATCTGCAGGTCCTCTCCATTACTCCAGTGACTACTGCAGAAAAATGTACCTACAGAAACCCCTGTCCCCCTCATTCCCCGATGACGTGGTCTCATAGTCCAAACTTGAAAAGGAAGACTAGCAGATTTGATACTGGTATTAAAAAGTAGGCTATGAGCTTCGCATGTGTCAGTCAAATCAACTCTAACACACCTTACTTCATCCAACTCAGGTTTTCTAGGAGTGTTGGTTACCAAAAAGCCCATTGCTCTGTAACCTTCAGGTGGATCAGGTAGCCAGAAGTAGCCACATGAACCATAGCTTTCCTCATTCCCATCATCAGGGCTCCAAACCAATGTGTAATCAAGCGGCTGTCGGAGAGCTGCTGACTTCACATGCTCCCGACCACCAGCTGTTTCTGCCAAATCCACTTCTCGAACCACAAGAACATAACCGTGTAAAGGCTTACCATAAGTTTGGCAATAATGACCCATGCTACGGAATCCATCAGGAATTCCCACTGGCTTATAAAATGTAACACATTTTTTCTTATCCTCTGGCAGAGAGCAGGTCCAGATTCTTTCAAATCTGCTGATCTTGGAAACCTCTATTTCTCCGATACATATTTTTCCAGAAGCAAAACCTTCACCTGAAAGTAACACAAAGCTTATATTTGTTTAGATAATTTAGACCACAATCCAATTTTTCATCTCAATTAAAAAGTTTTATCACGAGAGCTAAATTTTCAATCTCAGGTATACAAATTCTGTTCATGATATATTTTCATCATCTCTACTATCAATCCCCAACCACTAAGTTTCTCTTGACTCTATTATTTTATATATTTGTTTTCATAAAGTCAATACTCCGTATTTGAAGACACTGTTTCTGAATTTAGACGAGCTCAAATTTTTTTTTGCATCTTAGTCAATAGTAAGCTAAAAAGGGGGGGGGGGGGGGGGGGGTTAATTATGAGGCACGCAAACACAAACACTGAAACCTTTTCAGAACAACCAGCTCGCTAAAAGTCTAAAATTTATCCTAACAGAGAAGATAGTTGCATGGAGACAACAACAACTATCACTAACAAAATAGCAAGAGACAGAAATCACCTGCATAAGTTGGGAGAATAGTTAAGGAATTGGATGCCAAAAGAACATATGAGCTAAACATATTACCATGTTTAGTTCAATTCATTTTCAAGAGAAATATAGAACAATCTAAAAATCTTAATGAAGCACCTGAAGAAAATTATAATATCATCCGGACATGTGATGAAGTTCAAAGTATGTTGGAGAATTGCAGCACAAAACTAAGAAGCAGATCGTTTAATTTTCTTAATTCAAGTAAAGATCAATAGACCAACAGATGTAAAATTGTCTATCAGCTATATGAATAGCATGACCGCATGCATTAAACAAGTTCAGTTATAACTCATATTCCAGCACTCAAATAAAGGAAGGAAGAACAAAAAGATCCCAAGTGCTGGGATTCCAGTAAAGCAATCCCCTACTCAGAAAGCAAAACAAAATAAGCGCCTAAATACAACATGAATGAAAACCCAGGACCAAATACTCAAACTACTAAAGAATCTTAAAGTCGTTTCCAAGGCTCAACAGCCATGCATTCTCTTCTTCCTCATTTGTACTTATCTTCAATTTTAAGTACATGATCAATGACAAGAAACTAGTTGAGCAAACCCCTTTCAGAAAAAAAGAAAAAGAAAAAAAAAAGTAACTAGTTGAGCAATAAAGTATCTCATAGTTGCTGTCAAGCCTCAAAGAAATGCATTCTTGTATGCAACGTGTGCTTATCTTGAACTTAAACTACAAGATCAGGGACCAGGCTCATTGTTCCAAATTGCAAACCATAAAGATTAACAACTAAGTCGTAACAGCAACTATTTAATTAAGAACTAATGAATTTTGAGAAGTTATATGAGCATTGACAACCATAGAGAATTCAAAAATCACATATGCAGTCAGTATACAGAGATGATGATCAATAGGGCCTCTTTGAATTGGCTATCAAGCCTATCATCAATCAAGCTCAAATTAAAAAAACCAATGAAGCTACTCAAACAATTGCCCAAATATGCTTAATCGAAAAGTCTGAGCATTATCATTTCCATTTTCATAATCTGCAGAGAGTCAAAATAACCCAGAAAGTACCAATTGGTATATGCAACAACCAGAACTCAATTAATCAAAAACATAAAGAAACAAACTTTACCACCACAATCCACAAACCCTTCAACCCAATATTCATAAACAACCCGAATACTAATCAAAACCCACATTCAATATTCTGAAAGATCAATTCTTTGAACTGACATATTCATACCTGGAGGCCATTGAGGAATTGGAGCAGGCAGGGAGAAGGGTTCAGGCTCCGGTGGGAATAAATCTTTGAGTTGATTCCAGTACAAGCACTTGCACATAAACATAATTGGCCCCCAAACAAAACTCAAGTCAGTCTGATCACATGCACAACAAGGGCCTGGCCCTGAATCTGTGATCGTAGATTTCAGATGGTTCTGCAACTGAAGGTATGTTGATTCCTAACAACTTGTACTTCCTGTTGTTGAAGCAAACATATCCCAAGATAATGTAACGGGGAACTGTCATTTTTGTGGGGCAGCTTCCCACCCTGCACAATTGAATACCTCGATAAAGAGAGGACCTGATGATTAGATGATATTTATTGGCTTGTGTGATTTGTGTCCATGGTCCAATAGGACTTGCAGGTTCTTAGACTATTGTTTGGTGATTAAAGGTCACGCAACGGTGTCCAAATTATATACAAACACGTACGCAGTGCGCCACATGTCCTCATCCTATAGTCAAGAAGGTGAGGAAAAAACCTTGCTCATGAGAGGATCCATGTCCCTTGCTTACTACTCTTTCTCATCTCCTTATTCTTTCAATCTTGTTGTTTCTCTTGTTGTGTCCGGTACCTGTTGAAGATGAAAGATCTTACATCTAAGAAATAATAAATAAAATATAGATTATAAGTGGGTGAATAATACTCAATTATATCAAGCTCTTTTGTGATTAAAACTCAACACCTGTGAGGTGACTAAATTGGGACAATATAGGTACACTTGGTCCACGTGCCACGTTTTGTCACTATTTAATACTACGTTCCACTTAGAGAGTTGGGAGGGACTGCGTATTTTAATTCAACTTGTAATTCTTTATATATATATAACCCGGAAAGAAAGAGAATACAAAAACAAATGTGTATCATGTGTATCATTCGGGAAAAATAATTTCTCCTAATAAAATGCCAAACAATACTATCATTATAATTGGTATCATCATCATAAGTGACAGTTGAATTACTATTATGTTAGTCTCCTGAGTCTTGACGGTCGAATTTTCTAAAATAATGCTCAAATTTTACATACAGTATTTTGATGCTGATTTTAATATATACGATTACTTTTATATTCGATCATAACTACACGTAGCTCATATTTACAGTCGAACATAACCAGTATATCACGATCTAAACATTCCACTAACCAATATGGACCGATCTCAATGCGATACAGTGTGCCTCGTTCAAGAACAGCACAACATGAGCAAAGCTTATCGATCACGATTCACGACTGTACGTTCTCTATGTTGTTTATGAAGCATGTGGTGTGTAAGGGGAAGAATGTCAAATACCAGTCCACTCCTTTGTTAAGCTAACAAACTACTGGCTACGTGTACGGATACAAACTAGTTTGTAGGACGAGGACAAGCCACATGTGTATTCCGTTTGAACATAAAATGCCGTATTGTTCAACGCGGTCGTCTTCTTGTTCCTTTCATCATTTGTACCATTGTAGCTTCCATGAAACACATGACTCGTTTCTATTTCTCTTATTGTAATTTGTAAGTTTGCAACCACATTATTCTTTTACCGTCAATTACACACTTGTTACAGCCTCAATTAGAAATCGAAATGATCAAACTTTTACTGATTGAATTGTGTCCGATCAGTTGGTTGTTCTACATAATCAATACCGGAGAGATTACAATCATTACATGTTGACCTTACTGATATTACAAAATGGATTTTAGTTGTGGAGGGGCTTTATTATGTAAATAACAGTATTTCATCCGTAGAAACCATCAAACTTTTGATCGATTTTAACCAATATGTGTTTTTACCAAGTCTTACAAGAACTTTCTCCGACCAATTTATATTTTTGGTTAAGAAGAGCATATATTACTGTAAAGTTCACACCATTTTCGCATATTGACCGGGTATAAATTTGATTCATGGACAAGTTTATATACGCAACTCTTGGTCAGTATTCTTACTTCAAAATTTGTGTGGCAAGTAATCACTCATACCCCATAAACTTATTTTCCCTTGTAATTTCATACGAAAAGGACTGATTTTTCTTGTGGCGTAGTGCAGATAAGTCCAAGACATTGTAGACGGTAGCACAGTGGCATAGTTGTAGCCTGAGATATATACAAATCAAAGTGTCCATTAGTTTCCAAAGTGTAGATGTAAACATTCAACGGAGCACGTGAAGCAGACACAGGTTTCGTATTTGCTTCCTTTCCAGCCTATCAAATTCAGACCCTACTGCAAATTGCTCATGATATTTTCCCACCAAGTTGAATCTGCCCCTCTTCTCCGGCAACGTCTGGAAGTTGCCCTCTTCTCCACCATTCATACAATATCATAAATCTTTTTCCTCTTGCATTTCCACAAGAAAACAGAAATTATATATATTCAATAAGAAATCACATTCCCAGCTGTAAGCTGCACCCTTTATAACAAGAGCCAGCTTCTCTTTCTTTCTTTGTCATTTTGGAGATTGCAACTAGTCTCTGTACGTTTCCAAAAAGTGGTATGCTCTTCTTCTTCTTCATCATCCCTACAGCTTCAAAATTTATTTAACACATGGAATCCAGATTCATGGTCATAAAGCTTTGATACTTTTGCATGTACTGATCATATAAAGACTGGTTTTTTTTTATTGCAGAGTTGCATAATCTAGATCAAAAGTTGAATCATGTTGCTAAGAAGCTCTTCAGCACCAGTTATTGGATCCCTACTTGCTTCATTCTCAGCTGAAAGTCCACTTGGCAATCACTTTGAGCCAAAACCAAGCTCAATCCACAACACTCCCAACAAGTTTTCATTCCACCCAACTGGGCCTCTCAATCTCTCTCACACCTCCTCACCGATCTCTCCCTCCATTGATCTCTCGTCCGGGTTCATCCGAAGGGCTCAGTCTGATGGGAACCTGGAAAGACTGGCATATGCAGCTTCTTGTGATAAACATGACGATGATCCCTTCTTCTGTGATTTATACCCACACCGCAAGTCGAGAAGGGGCATAACGTTGCAAACTATAGAGTCTTTTTCGACTTATAACTCGGGCGCTTTGGGTGAAGATGATGATGAAGAAGAAGATAGTGATAGGGAATATGATGAAGAGGAAGTAGAAGAGGTTGAGGAGAGTGAGAGAGTCATAGCTGTTGAGGGTGATATTGTTGGTTTGGAAGAGAAGGGGAAGAAGGTGAGTTTATCTGAGGACATGAGAACTATGCAGAAAATGTGGGGTGGGGGTTATGAAGATCAAAGAGAGCTAGTGAATCAGGAAATGTATCTAGCAAAGGGACTTGGGATTGGTGGTGGAAGTGGCGGCGGCCGGGGTGGTCATGAGGCTAGTTGGGGAATTGCTGGTGGAGATGGGGATGGAGGTGACAACAATAATGGGGTCGAGGAGCATTACAAGAAGATGGTGGACGAACATCCGGGAAACCCATTGTTTCTAGGAAACTATGCTAATTTTCTCTATCAGGTGAGCTTTTTTTTGTGTCTTCTATCTGTAACTTGGTGTATGTTTGAGAATTCTTTGCGGCTGTACTAAGTACTAACTTGCTTGTTTCTGCAGACCAAGAGAGACCTTCCTTTAGCAGAGGAATACTACTCTCGTTCGCTCCTGGCAGACCCAAACGATGGTGAAATTTTGGTGCAATACGCCAAGGTGATATGGGAACTGCACCATGATGAAGATAGAGCCTTGAGCTACTATGAACGAGCAGTCCAAGCTGCACCTCAAGATAGGTATGTTGTCGTATCATTATTTGAGATAGAGTTTCACTGTGGCATTCCATGTATTTGAAGGCCAAAGTTTGACATGAATTTCCCTTGTTGATTTCAGCCATGTACATGCAGCATATGCTGGCTTCCTATGGGAAACAGAGGAAGACGTTGAAGACGAAGATGGAGCAGATCTGGGACACGATCTTGGCACCATGTCGCCATATATTAATGGAGGAATGATGACTTCTGCAAGTGCCTAGGTGCATTTTGCAGAAGTTTCTGTAATATTAGTCGAGTCAATTGATGAGTTGTAAATATTGTAGTCTCCGAGTTAAAACAGTTTAAAGAGGGAATTTTCAGTAGATGAAACCTGTTTAGATGAGAATAAGAGCAATTACAACTACAACTTACATGGAGAATCGCTCAAGGCCTATAAAAGCTTGATCAATTTTGGCATTTAAGCTTTCTTTCCGTTGTTATGGTCACCAGTGAACTTTGTTATGAGACCAAAAGGGGGGAAAAAATTTAAAAGCTCTTGATGTAAAGGCGTGGAATCAAACAAAATATATCAAAATCAGAAACGCTTCTTATAGTCGGACCAAAAAAAAACGCTTATAGAATAACTCAGAATAACTTGAAACAAACATGGTGATCATATTCCCTCACAACCTGGGGATACAAAGGCCCCAAAATTTCCCACTTGAATTGCATGATAAAAACAAACCAAGGGGGGAGAAAACATATTACCCAGAAAAGGAGACTGACTTGTCCAAATGAGCTGAGAAGCTCAAGTAAAATGACACTCGAAAAAGTACAAATACAATTTCATGAAACATCTGGCGGCAAACACCGGACCTGGAATCCGCACCTCAACAAACTTTTCCTTCAATATATTCTGTGGATTCAGAAGTTCCAAAACTAGGCTCATCGTGTACCACGTTGATAAAAACCATTGCCTCTCCCTCTGTTGTAGTCACCACTATCCTGGTAACTACCTCTGCCGGAACTACGACCTCCAAAACGCCCCCTTGTGGCGTCAATTGGGTAGCTGCCTCTGCCTCTCCCCCTTCCTCCTGGTCAGACAAATACAAATGCATCATGTTACAAGCAAATGAGGGTACCAAAAAGATGAAGTTACATAATACCTGAAGAGTATAAATGCACTAACATATATGGACTAGAAAACCATTTTGTAACATGGAAACTTTGAAACTAATAAAGCATTCCATAAATGATGTTGCAGAAGGACATTGAATAATTCCTACAGTGCACTTCAGATTGGATTTTAAAAGAAAATTAATTCACTGCATGTAAATGATAAAATTTACTGCCTCCCAAGACTTCCAAAGACCTAAGAAAGCAAATTTCATGTGCTAAAAGCTAACCGAGTCATAACTTATATACCACTCCACTGCTCTATCTATATAGCACGTAAGAACTTAACTAGACTGTAAATAAAGACTTAAATTATATAGTGCAGAATCTGAAATTACATACTTCCTCGAGAAGCAATACCGCTGTTCGGTCTTCGCTCCTCAATGTACACTTGTCTTCCAGCCAAATGAATTGGAGATGCCTAGAGGGAGGAAAGCACTTTCAGGCCATGCAAATAGAGAAATGGACACTGGAGTCTATGTGACAATAAATCAATGCACAGGATAGGAAGAGGAGGTTGATAGACAGCAATGTTCATGTTACGTGTATACTATAGTAACATGTGAATAATAACCAAGATTTTAGCTTTTTAAAATTGATGTTATGGAAAAAAAAATCAGATTTTTTTCAGGCAAGTTCTGCTCAACCAGAAAAGGAATAGAAGACATTTATTCCTAGATCTAGGGTCCAAGATTTATACCATTCTCACAACACCTGGGTCCTCAAGGTAGATGGACAAATGAAAGATAGCAAGCATGTGTATGGAATCATTAGTAGAGTATGGGAAAACAGAAGTGTAAAATGCTCAAGACTTCCCCATATGAGAATAATGACTGTCACCAAATATAAGGACACTGAAAAAGTGAAGAAAGTACATCAATGATTTTAAAAAATATATAAAAGACTTGCCTTGAGCGCATTGTGAACACCAGCCATGTCTTCAAACTCAACAAAAGCATAGCAGACTCCAATTTCCTGTGCACACCAAAATGTACTTTAGATTCATTCAAATTCATTACATAATGGCACAACTATGGAAACAAACTCACCTTCCGAGCCCTAACAAAGACACCATCAGGTATTATTTGACCAAAGTGCTTGAACTCTTCCTCAATTTCACCTTCGGTAACTGTAGGAGGTAAGTTTCTTACGTAGACAGATCTCATTTCACCTGAAAATGCAACATAAGGTTCAAGATACAAACTCTTCAATACATTGGACTAACCACCCAACGTAGGAAGCACACAATGTTCCAATGTAAGAGGACAGTTATGTTTACACACCAATTTCTCATTTCAAAAATTTGTCAGTTTATTCGTAGTATTCACCATTCATGTTGGACCTCCAGGTATCCAATTTCTAATAGATTTGTTTACACACCATCTTCTCATTTTCGAAAACCACATAATTGACAACAATAAATGATCTCTTATATTTTCCGCCAAAGTTGAAATATAGTGCAACGCAATATAAGCAGGAACAAACAACATTTAATAAAAGGCACCGATCAACTTCAAGTAGACTTATAACACTACCTTCTTCCTCTGGCATGTAATTCTCCTCTGCTGCTTCTGCAGTAGCTTGAGGTGCGTAACTCCAGTCTGAAGCAGAGTTAGATTGTTCAACAGGAGACTGAGGCGTATGATTCCAGTCTGAAGCTGTTTGAACGCTTCTAGAGGAAGGTTGTTGAATTGTTTCGAGAGCTGCCGGTCCCTTAGCAACTCGCAACTGTTATTATCAATCATACATAACAAAAGGGCAAATTGTAAGTTACCAAAGCAACCTCACCAAAATAAGAGATGAATTATGTAAATAAATGCAATATAAGCAGAGCAGAAGCCAGAGAGTAGACAAGCAAAATCATGCGCAATGACAGATAATAAGACGGGTGTTTTAGGGGGCATACTATAGATGCCCAAGTTTTCTTCTGAGGTTCTCCCACCGGTTCTTCCACAGTAACAGCAGGAGTGTCTTGCACATTGTTCACTGAACTTTGAAATGAAGCATAGCTCTCCTCTTGAGGAGTTTCCTCCACCACAACTTCAGTCTCAAATTCTTGCTGCACCTGTTGCTCTGGGAGACTATACTTATCCACCGGATCGTCTTCTACATCGACAGAGTTCACATACTCCCTGGCCTCCTCCTCCAAAACATAGTCAGAAACTGCAAAGGCAAGCACCCAATTATATCCAATACAAATATACCAAACTCTATTCTATAAACAAATACTTTAACATATATTGAATGGCAAATAGAGAAAGAACATCTATTAATGTGCATCTTCCAACACATATAACTAACATATACATGATGAGTGTAGCTCAAACAAGCTCAACTATGATGAAATAAACACCAACAAAACTGTGACAAAGTACCTGGCGGTTCTCGATGAGGGCTCAAAGCGTTTAGTTGAATATCAAATTGACCTTCTGATATCGTGGACGACGGATGCTGCGAAACAACATCCTCCTCGAGAAACTGGAAGATATCATTGAGAACAAAGTAACCCTTATTCTGAGGAGCCAGAAAGAAGGTCTGAACAAACTTCCTCCTGCCATTGAACTCCTTCGACTTAACAGACCCCGTAACCATCACAAGAACACCTCCACCCAATGAATTGATGGAATTGATAGTCTTGATCTCAATCGCAGTAAAATACTGCGACAATATGAGCGTATGGATGTGCTGCACAGCCAAAAAACAACATAACTAGCTCACACTAAACAACCTCATCAATTCCGAAATCATACAAAGCAATACACAACTAAATCAAACTGCAATTCAATTCGAAACAGATAAACATCGAGCTAAGAATAAATTACCAGCATTTCATTAGCCGACTCTGTCGAATCGCCGTCGACACGAATCATGGTGCTGCCATCAGAGTAGAACTGATGAACAAGATCGGGTTGCTGCTGAAGCACCTGGTAGTACTGTCCCACAAAGTACGACCCTACCTGCTCAAATACGTACAAAAATACATTAAACAAAAACATACAAACATAAATACTCTCAAGACTACAGAGAGACTGAATCTGACCTGAACAGCACTAACAGGTCCAGGATAAGAACTCGCCATTGCTTCCTCCAACTCTCAAAGCATGCAACCACACCAGACTCGTCGGAAAATTCTTCGCTAAAACCCTATCTGATCGGCCACAGATCCGGCTATGTATCCGAAACCCTAAACCCCGGGTTCACGGCGCGTCGGGATTCCCGAACCTATCTGAGAACGATGAAGAGGTTAAGAAATTGAGAGCTTGGGAGCTTTTGGAGACTTGGGTTGAGCTTAGCTTCTAGTTCTCCTTCCGCTTCCGGCTTTAGCCTGATTCGCTAATCCTTAAAAGGGTTTTGCAGGAGAGCGCATCACAGCCGCACGTTGGGAATCCAATCGTGGCCGTCCGTTTAAAACCTCGGGAGGTAGCGTGTGAGTATTTAACTTTTAAATGGCTGGGAGAGGAAATGAGTCTGTTGTCCGGCGGTTGATATTATTAGAGGGAGGGAAATAAGCGACGATGAGACGCTCCAGGTGGATTTTGAATTCCTGACACTCAAAAGTAGTGTGGTTTGCTGGGTACGGGTTTCCGAATCGGGTCGGGTCATGTGATTGGGCCTTGATATTTGCACACGGACACATGGCTTAGAGCGGCACTGACTATTGACGCTTTCGACGATGAACGTACATGCCGGGCGAGAATGTGTTTTTCACTAGTTATGGTAAAAAGAAGACTTACTACGCACCACGTACGAAGGATGGAAACAGCCATTTCCATCAAGTCATTTCAGACGTAAATGGCAAGTTACCGGAGACTAGTGTGGAACTTCAGTTTTATCAACTTCCGACTGTTTGGCTGAACCTCTGTAGTGTCCGAGGATCGACCTGAATGGCATTCCAACGAAATCATAGATGTAGAGTAAAGATGGAAAAAATGACAACAGATCTCCACGAAACCACGAATACTATAACATTAGGAAGAAAAACAATACATGTGTCACTGGAAACTAAAGCCAACTGATCAAAACCAAGATATTTGTTAGCTACAAGTACATGTACCCGAAGAGAAACCTGAGTTCAAAAGGCAAAAATTAGATTACATAGGGAAAACATAGCGGGACTAGTCCTGCAACCTCAATTATTGGTAGTAGTTCCCATAATACGCCTGTTGAGCCGGAGGAGGTTGCTGAGCTGGAGCTACAGCTGCTACTGCAGCAGCAGCTGGTGCTTGTGCTGGCTGTGCATAACTTTGTGGCGGATAAGCCGCCGGCTGAAAGAACAATTTTATACCATTAGCTAAAAGAAATGTGGGCAGGGAGGAAATAAAGAACAAAAAGGAAATTAAGCTAAAAATTATGACATCTTCTCATCGGTTTTTAGAACAGTTACTTCTACTCAGACCATCAAAGTGTCTAATACAACAACCTAACACAATCAAGTGCCCCTTATAATGAAAGCTATGCATAACATTTTTTCTAGTGGAAAGCTATGGGTAACATTGTTAAAACACATCTTGAAACGATTGGACAACCATAATAGATACCTGTGCAGAATAAGCAGCAGGATATGTAGCAGGATATGCAGCAGTCTGTGGCGCCGCTGCAGGTACTTGCTGATAACCACCATATGCATTGTATGCCTATAATCGAACAAAACAAATTAGATATCATACAAAGAGACAATTTGGACCAACTCTTATTTAGAACCAAACTTTAATCTAGAAACGTCCCTGGATAATAATCTGATCCAAAAAATCATCGGTAACAATAGTGAACAAAATGTTCCATCATTGCAAAACACTACCTGTTGGGTATAACCAGGGGTCCACTGTTGTCCCTGTGCTTGTGTAGCTTGTGGCCAAGCTTGAGGCTGCACACCATAACCAGCTGCCCACTGGTTCTGTACATTTGGATATGCTCCCATAATAGACTGCGCAGGTGAAGGAACACCAGAGTAGGATTTTGCCATCTTTGCTTTGTCAGAAGATAGGTAATCTTCAGCTTGTCGTTTTTTCAACTCTGATGTGCTGCTCCTATGAAGTGAAAAGAGCTTAGCATGCCGATCCTCAGCCTTCTTGATTGACTGTGCTTCTCCAAAGAGATTTAGAAACTGCAATATCATTCCCTAGCACATCAGTAATGCAGCCAAACAAATGAAAACATGGACAAATAGATTTTCGGGCAACAAAACATAACATGTAGTGTAAGACTACAAAAACTAAAGCTCACCAAAACATGGGGAAAAAAAAGGCTCCATAAACTAAGGAAACCCCAACTCTTGCTAATAGTCTACTGGGAAATCTAAAGAGGGAGAGAGAGAGAGAGAGAGAGAGAGAGAGAGAGAGAGAATCATAAACTCAAATCTCTTTGAAGAATTAATATATACCTCCAAGTAGATGCAAGACAACTCTTCCCTGTCAGCAACACTCGCATAACTGGGGTTCTCTACATTGGGTTCCACAAACTTCACAACCAAGGAATCCACAAAATCAATTTGCTTTGGCAACGAATGTATTGACTCGAAATGTATTAGAGCCTGCATGCAATATTTGAAGGACATTTGAGAAATTAATCCATGGTCCGAGAGAGAAAAATTAGTATATGGAGATAGATAGATAGAGAGAGAGAGAGAGAGAGAGAGAGAACCTCAAGGAATGCTTTTGACAATTGAACATGCTCAACCGCTTCAAGATAGATTGCTCTGGCTTTTTCGGCATTCAAAGTTACCTGAAAATGAAGGGAACAAAATCGCTGTCAGACTCATGGATTCAATAAAATAACATATTTGGTTTTAACAGTATCATCATGCTCACTGTTTAAAGCATAGAGAAAATCTTAGAAAGGAATCTAAATCCTTCCACAAGACTTCACCAACAGACTGCCGAGTTATAAATTATGTAACAACATACCAAGTAAGTGAACCGAGCATATTGAGCAAACAGCACAGGTAAGGTCTGAGAATGCTCCTTTCCTTTTTCGATGGCAATGGTCTGTTCAAACAAGGAGTACGCGGCTTCCATATTTCCCTGTGTATAGAACAGATAATCAGGTTATTGATACATGCAATTTACCTATAATGAGGTTCAAACTCTTTACAACTTCTTACCATACGGCGTTCCATGTTTGCATGCTTAATGATTGCTTCAAGAAGACCAGGTGAGATTTCAGAATGCACGAGTTGATAGGCAGCCTGAGCACCAGGAATGTCTCCACTTTGCTCTTTGAAGCGAGCTGCAAAAAGATGAATCTCTGGTTGTCTCTGTTATTTCAAGACAAAAAGGTCATACACAAAACATAACCTGAGACAAACTTATTTTGTAATTAACTGGGTCAAAATTCTATTTCCTGACCAGACAGGTGTTTCCCAATTGTTGATCATTAATGAGAATATCTAGAGTTACTATACTTAAAAAAGCACATACTGATTGCCCTTAAATCCAATAACACAAGACATGTGCCCCCTGCAATATATGACTGATACTAAAGTGATGGCTGTTACTATAGTGACACTAACAAAAAGGCGAGGGGTATAAGAAAGAGATATAACAGCATTGATAATGCACATCTTGAATTTGGAAAGATAAGGCCCTAATCAAAAGAGAAGGGTGATATAAATGATGAAGGGCACGGTACTGATGATCATTTTCTACAACATTCCAGCTCACTTTAAGGATTCACAAGTAAACAATCTATAATAGTTAAAAGACTTGAGCCAACTTCTACAGTGGACTTCATATCCATGAATGAAATATCTACATTATTATGTGATGGAAAGACATGTGTTTATCCATGAGATCCGCATTAAATTTAGAAGACAAATAACCAGCTATTTCAAGGAAACTTTGTATAAACCCTTCAGTACCCAAGACCATTGATTTTAAATCAAGCTTATCTCATTCAATACATTTACCAGACCACTATTTTAATACTCTGGGATATCAAATGGGGACAATAACATGTACACAAACTACAAGGTAGTACCTTCACAAAGACCTGCGTTGCACGATCAAGAGCATTATTGGCAAGATCCAAACTTCCACTTGCTTCCATACTTAGGACATAACGACTCCAGTACTCAGGATAATTAGCACAAGCAATCAGGCATCTTTCATATAACTTGACCACCTGATTCACAAAACAACGCAGTGATGATACTAAAAATTCAATCGCCATATCAGTAACTAATGAAAGACCAAAACAAAAGGAGATATGCACAAGAAATACTCGGTTAGTAGAACAGAGAGGCCCCTCAATTAGGAAAGGAGGGACCCTCCTTGCCTGACAGACAGATGTTTAGGATAGGAAGATAAGAACAGACCTGCATGCATAACATTGGACTTTAAATAGAATAACTTCACCAACATTTCATGAACCTAGAACATCCACTGAACGAAAGGGTTTGAAATACTTATCCTCAAGGTAACCAAATCGAAGGCCCATCTTTAGTCTCAGTTCAAATTCCCGTTTTTAAAGTTGCTTCATCCACGATTTAGCCAATAAAGGATATGATTCACTCGTGAGACATCATATTCCAGGCAGGACAATTAATATCAACCAATATGTATAATGGAGAAAAATCAATACCCTGTTAAAGTCACCGTCTCGTTCAATAAAGTCTAGATAGTTGTTCCAATTTTCAAGCTCTGGAGCACTAAGGGGCCTCACGTGAAAGTAAGGCCTCCTAATACTTGTCTCAAAACCAATTATCTTAGATTCGAACTCTTTGGTTGTCTTATACATTTCTTCTCGAATGGCGATAAACTTCTCCAGCTCCTCTGCTTCTGTTAAGATGGCAGAAGATGGTTCTGCGCCATCAGGTTTGGCCTCTTCCCCATTTGCTTGTACACAGTCCTCTGAAGCTGCACTTGCTGCTGCTGCTGCTGTAGCAGCTTCTTCAGCAGTTCTTAATTCTGAGAGAGGCCGACTTCCAGCTAATTCCTTAAAGCTGATAAAACCATTGGCGTCAGAAACACAAACAAAACCATGGAAAACCCCTTACTGAAACAATACATTAAACAATAATCACCTATTTAGATATCGATCCAGCTGTTGGTTTGGATTCTCTAATATTCGTGAGTAGATCACGACCAGCTGTCCCCATGCTTGCTGCGTAAATTCATAATCAATGTACCGGTCCCAAAGAGGAAAGGACAAGTAATCTGTTCCAACATACGCTAATCCTCTCTCAAAAAGCCTGCACAAACATTATAAAACAAACTTGATGAGATGGGAACAAGTACTAATACAGCTCAGATAGCACATCCATGAAAGGGAGAGACCGAAGATTACTCTAACACCATATGACACTTCTAAACACTGCATTTACCTTCCTGAAAAAAAAAACCATACTATGTCCGTCAAATGGAGCAGTGCTAGAGGCCATCTAAGCCCTTAACTGGACGAGATCTTCTCAGCAGCAATTGGTAATGATGCACTCCAAAGTGTCAAAGTTATAATTGATCCAGTATTCATTGACCATTTTTTTTCTAAGATGTGTGTCTTCATGATAAGGGAGACAGAACGGGTTTATTGAGGCCAAAAAATGTAATTAGATCCTTAAGGGGATAAGGAAAAAGAAACAAAAACAAGAAATGGTAAAGTAGCCCCAAAAACCAAGGGATTACACATTTACACATCAGAAAAGAATTTCTAGAGTGCATTTTTACCAAACCTTTCCATCATATATGTGACGAACCACTGTTGCAATCATACTGAAGTAACGTTAGAAAGCAAGGACACCAGGTCCTTGCAACTAAGAAAACCATGCAATCATAAACTCCTAGCATGACTAACAGCAAGAATGCATAGAGAATAGTTATTACCTTCTAATAGTGTCGGGATCTCCAAATGTAGTTGTGGCAAATGTGCAGTAATGCAACCAAATGTCAACTGAATAAGTAACGGCTTGAACTGCTCTTTCATAAACCTCCACAACTTTATCAATAACACCGAAAAGTGCTTCATGATCTGCATACTTTTTCCAATATCCATAACACAAAGGAAACTCCGCTAGGAAAGCATCATAAACTTTACGAATTTTCAGAATGTTAATCTGCAGAATAAAAATGTGTTAGCTACAAAGGAAAGGGCTACAGATAAAAGATAGAAAAAATTCAGATTGGAGCGGATTAACAAATGCTTGAGCCTTGACAAAGCCCACAATACCAATTACACGAAACTATAAGTACCATAAAAAATCAAACTCAATGAGACAAAATTTTCCTTTGAGGGAGAACACTTATAAAATGACCAGGACCTATTTTCATATTAAGATCAATAACATGAGCATATATCAATTAATAGGACATAGAAAACTATTGAAGATAGCTGGTATTTTTGAGGCACCAACTATGGCAACCCAAAAAAAAAAAACAGACAACATGTTAAGAACAGCAATAATTTAACTATTTTCTATACAGGACTAGGATATTACCACAAAAAAAATTAATTAATACTATAAAGTAATAAAGGTGACAGAAACATCACATATCACTGCTACAAAAAATTGCAACACTATGAAAAAATATATATATCCAAAAGGTACCCATTTCATACTAACCCACGCATTAAAATCACCAAAAACCATTATACATAACCAAGCAGCTAATTAGGACATAAGTACTTTGAAAAATGGACCGTTGTTAAATTCCGAAGTTTATGAATGACTCACGACTCAGCAGGAGGAGCAGATCATTCTCTTTAATTTTTATATAACAAATATAAAAACAGACAGAAAAAGAAAACCCGTCCAACTTTTCAGAAGATTATCTGAACCTCAACTGGTATAAAATAACTACTAGAGAAACAGGAGCAGCCATCTATATGATCCAACTCATGACACAAAAGAAAAGCTAACATACCTCTGCAACCTTCTCTGTCTCTTCAATTAAGGCAGTCCAAGCATTAAAATCTAGAGAATTGGCTCTCACAATGTTCCACAGTCTATCTTCTTCTGCAGACTTAGCTGCAACAGATAAAGCAAAAGAAAATAACATAAGAATACAGAAGGAGATGTTGGCAAAGACATAAATTATAAACAAGGTTTAGATGAGATTGTTTTATCAAGTATCTTTTGATATTACTACGAGATGTGAATATATTCACCGTACAAACTATTCCTCCTTAACAAGGTTCTGATTATGTTTACATTTTTAATTTTCGTTCCACAGAGTCCTATTACATAATCACATTCCTAACTTATGTATCATGATATTAGTATAGTAGTCAAATTTAGCATCATCTAAAAGTCAATTGTAACCTCGCCAAATAACATGCCAGAAAGACATACCAGAACCATCCACAAGTGGTGTATCTACAGATCCAGCCTTGTTATCTGAAGCATCTCCATTTTCAGCTGATGAAACAATACCATTAGCAGAAGAATCATAAACGGCAGTTTGTGATGCCATGATTTCATGTTCACTACTAGAAACATTGCCACCAGCATGAGCAGCAGCTGGTTGAGCCTCATATGTTGCATATGAAGGTGCTTCTTGCATGACGGAATCAGAATCAACAGAATATGTGTTTCCATCACCAGCATTAGAACCACTTACAGGAGCAGAAATTCCCTCCTGAGTGATATTTGAGCTGGGATCAGAATAATCTGTCGTAGTATAGGCTGCTGATGCATATCCCATCACTTCATTTGTCTGAGCAACGACTGTCTCACTGTCTCCCATGCTTGAGAATCAAACGTTTCCCTTGGTTTAAGACTGCATTAATAACAACAACAATTTAGTTCCAACCAGTTCGGCATTCAGTGACACAGCCCTTGATTTTTCAAATGAGAAATACTACTGCATATTGTTTTTCTTATTCTCACAACAAATAGCACATCTAATCTTAAACCCAATATATTCTAACGCATTGCTCACTCTATATTCATAATCGAAACCGTAATCCTTAAATCAACCTCAAAACATGTAAGTCTAACTAGTAATCCAATTCAATCAACACAGTAAATCACTACAAACTGCAGTCAGAATCAAAATTGCAGCTCCGGATTTGCATACATAGAAACCTATACAAAATTGTAGCCGAATTCAAGCAGTAAAGCACAGATTAGCAGAAATCAACAGAGAATAAGAGTAATTAACCACGCCTAGGCCTAGGCCTAGGGTTTGGCAAGATAAACCCTAATTGCCTAGCGTAAATGGACGAAACTGAAGGCGGATTGGGAGAGTGGAGCTGAGGGAAGACTAACCTTGAGATCGGAAAACGGCGGCGTATGGGGAGAGCTCCGGTGAGTGAGCTAGGCGGAGAGAGAATTTGAAACTTTTGGTGGTAAAACGAAAAGGATGAAACTGAGAGAGGGGAACAAGTTTAGAGTTGTGGTAGGCGTAGGGTATATTGTGTTGGGGCAGCCTAGATACACAACCTACATGTACTCAGCACACCCACAAATCTACTTACTGCACCCGGCTATTTTCCTTCGTTCCCTAAAGGCTGTAGACAGCTGATGTTTGTCTTGTTGCTATTTTAGCTGCTATCTACATGTTTGTTACCCAGGACTGTCTAAGTCAGGACTATTTCTTATAACAGTCCCAGACTATGCAAGCTTCGGACTGTACTACATTAATCCCTAACCCAGATTTGGTACTGCTTCGGACTAAAGAACATAACAGTCAGAATAGTCCAATCCTTCGTTTGATGATGCACCGGACTAAATTTTGTAACTCAAATATTTTGTTAATGTTGGTTATATCTTTTGTTTGGCCAGGATGAAAAAGAAATATTCTTGAAGGTTGAATTCATATGTAGTGATTTATGGTTGTCTATATATGTAATTCATGAATGGTTGTAGGGAGGATGTGCCTCAAGTTGGTATGATGTGAAGGCATTTTGATTTTTTTCTCAAGAAAAGAAGTTTCTATAATCAAAACAAGTTTACTGAAGATGGAACTGATTTCAATAAATAAAAATACATTAATATATTCACAAGTACAAATTATATATCCAAAAGAAAAATGAAAGACAATTCTAGTATTTCCACCCCATTCTTACACATATGCACACATGTATCCAGCCCTTTTCCCTTCTCTAAGGAAGGACCTGAGGAAGTTCTATGAATCTCCACACAAAAAAAAATGAAATAGTAAGCCACAAGTTCATAGATTACAAAATAAGAGTAATAGTTTACACAAACAAGTCCACCAATTAATATAACAATGGAAACTGAATTCTCAATTAGCATTTTACATGTTAAGAAAGTACAAAAGACATCAATGCTAATCTAGTAGTACAAAATGAGTTCATCCTAGCAAATGGTGGCTTGTCCAACATGTGTAAAGTTAGCAGCTCCCCCAAAAGGTTAAAGTCAGAAGCTAGGTAGATCCCCTACGAGCATCAAGCAAAGCTTGTTCAACATACATTGTCCTTGCTTCACCACGCAATGACTTGAACACAGAGATACGATGTGGCTCTTTTAAAATGTATTCCACAACCTTAATTTGGTCTAGAATAGGAAGTCCAATATCCTCAATTTCTTTAGAAATATCAGAATAACGATCTTCATTACCTTTCAATATGGCATCAGTCACCATTTGCAATTGTTTTCCAGATTCTTCAAATAGCTTATTCATTGCATCCATGACTCTATCCTCATCATTTCTTTTCCTCTTTTTTTGACTAACTTGAGATTGTCGGCTAGCTTCTCTGCTTATTGACATAGGACTTGTGTCATTCTCAACATCAACCTCAATCTGAACTTCATTGATGCTCTGCTCCTCCACCATATCAGCAGGGGTCTCAGCCGCACTACCATTAGCACGATCATTCCCAAATATGTTTCCTAGTCTTTCAAACATGGGATACGATTTGTTTCTCCAGCCTTTTGCGTTTTTGTTTTGCTATGGCATAGAAAGAAAAATGAAACCAGTAAATATTTTCATCAACCTTAAAATAGAATCTGCAACCTCAATAATAAAGCCAAGGTATTAAAATCATTACCTTCTCATAAGTCTCCCACACTTCATTACTATCAACTTCCACACACTTTTTTACATCATTCCATGCAAATCCACTCTTGTTTATCATGTCATAGATGATGCTATAATCCTTCTTAAGTTTCTTCAACTTTGACTCAATATGTGGACTTGCCTTCAAATTGGAATTAGGACATAACAAATTCAAAGCATTCTCTATTTTCCCCACTGTACCAGATTTGAAACTTCCAGTGTCGCAGCGTTGTCCACTAGCAACAATGTCATCAAGCACATTCAACAAAGATTCTTCTTCGAATTTGGTCCATATACGTCGTTGCTTCCCTTGTTCAGCATTCTCATCACCACCTTCTCTACTGAGCATACAAACAATAATTAGAACTCATACTAATGATCAAAAGACAGTCATGCAGTTCCATAAAATGCTAAACCAAACAGATAGGCAAAAAATTCAACAACACATTATAGCTTCTGTTAATTGTCATTTTAGTTCAGAATTTGATGTCAACACATTTATTGTTGATTAAGAAAAGGAGACACGTCATTAATGAACACACATAAACATATCACAGACCTAAGAACACATTATCTTTCAGATATTGCAGAAATAGAGATTTTTAATCCAATAGAAATCGTATGTTCCCTTGAAATGTATCTTTCTCATAACAAAAGAACAATAATGAGACCATCATAATGGATACAACACCTATAGTTATTAGAATACAGGCAGATATCACTCAAAAGTCTTAAAAGCAAGAAGACATACCTTCCTGAACTTGACTAGAGTCTTCAACACAGGAGAACAAGCTTTCAAGAATGTAGAAGAAAATGATCCACCTGCTACAACAGAAGTTCTATGAATCTCCACACAAAAAAAATATGCCAGGAATTCTCATATCCAATATTTCATATTTAACCATACAAATAGGCAAAAAATTCAGCATTACCATAATATATGAAAACAGAACAAGGAAAATTAACACGTTCTACAATGTTAGAAACAACAATCCAAGACATAAACAACAATTGAAGACATAAACAACAATCCAACTACATAAAATCTTTCTAATCAGCCGCACAACACAGCTCTAGCTACAATCTATCTAACGTCTTGCAGATCTTCCCCCCCCCCCCCACTTGCACTCCTCACAGCCCTTCTGCCCCTTGTAGTATTTTCTTCAACCTCAGCAGCTCTTGCTTCCCTTGCAGCCCTTCTTCTTGACCACTCATTATACATTCGTAAAGCCAAGTCATTCCTCCAAGCAGTCCATTGATCAGAGGATTCAACGTGGTCAATCACATTAACATTTTCCTCATTTTGTGACTCTAAAGGAAATACTGCATTCTCCATCGGATCTACAGACATCTCTCTCCTAATCAAATTGTGTAAAAGACAGCAAGCCATAATTATACGGCTTTGTGTCTTTATTGGATAAAATGACGGACTCCTTAGTATTGCCCATCTTCCTTTCAGCATTCCAAAACAGCGTTCTATGACATTTCTTGCCTTAGAATGCTTCATGTTAAAGTATTCCACATGATCACTAGGCATATTTCCATCATCCCATTTTGATAAATGATACTTTGTTCCTCTATATGGTGCAAGAAATCTCTCACCATTAATGTAACCACCATCTACAAGGTAATAGTAACCTAATATCCAAAATAAAAATTGTATTAGTGTGTGTAAAGGCAATGAAACAATCTGAATTTTTTCTAAACCTAGTAGCCTTACCGGTGGGAACTCTTAATCCATTAGGCCTAGTGACTGCATCATGAAGAACCCTAGAGTCAGATGCGGATCCCTCCCAACCCGGTAAAACAAATATGAATTGCATATCACGAGAACAAACAGCCAACACATTTGTAGCAACTTCACCCTTTCTTGTTCGATATCTTGGCTGGTCATTTGCAAGCACACGTACTCTAATGTAAGTCCCATCTAGTACCCCCAAGCAATTCTATTAAAACAAAGATTCATTATTCATCAACTGCATGGACACAAGGCATAATTTAGGCTTGAAAAAAAATTGAAGTCCCTAAAATATACAAACCTTAAAACACTTCCATCGCTGATTTGTGCAATCAGCAAGTACTGGATCAGGAACCCTTAACAAACTCCCTTGCAATCGTAAGACACCTTGTAGTACTGAATTGAAGTACCTACTAATAGTCTATCCAGATCTAAAAAATCTACCTCTAATCGTACGATTTTTCACATGATGTGCAAGCGTATGGACAAAAATACATACTTGCTCTTCCACTGACACCAACCCATCGTTCTTTATCCTCCCATCTGTGCGCAACAATTCACATAGCAAGCCAAAACACCTTCTATCCATTCTCAGTTCATTCACACACTCAGTGTCACTATTACCTATGATACTATCTAGATAACTCTAACGAGTTTGTTGTCTTATGAATGACCGATTATTTAAGGCCTGTATTTCAGCACGCCTTCTCCTCAAATTAAAAAACTGTAGCACAAGCATAGTGCAAGCACACATGGTCCGTAGGTGCCATAAATTCACCAATAAGAGCAACAAAATGTGTCTTCGATCCATTATCTAATATTCACAGGAAAATAAAAATCAATGAACTACTCACACAAAAAGGAAGAAGAAGACCTAGCTATGAAATTCATCAATTGAAATTCATATTGAGCATTTTCAACCCTATATGCAGTAGCATTCTAACCACCAAGCTTTCATCAACATTGAACTAATACAATATTAAAGATAAGTAAAATTATCTCATGTAAAATTATCTCATGTTAGAGGCCAACCTAACATTGTTCTAGGCTTTCTGGTTAATAGTTGTTCATAAGAAATCAGCTCAAACACAATGCAGGAGGCCAAAAAGGAAATCATAGCTTTCAGTCTTATTAAGAGAACTCCATTTTATTCATACATATTATAACTGAACAAAAACTAAACAGAAGAGTTCTCTAATTTCGGCTTGATACAGCCTAGCTTATTAAGAGAACTCCATTTTATTCATACATATATAATTGAACAAAAACTAAACAGGAGAGTCCTCTATTTCGGCTTGATACAACCTAGCTTTTTATTTAAATGCTAATTCTCAATCATAAGAAGGAGCAATGACTTTCCAGATGTATGGAACACCATAAACTGCTCTGAAGTAGTCCATATTGGTTTCACTTCAGCAAACAGATCAAGGACTACCATCTTCCCTCAAGGAACAGAATGTAAAAGCCCCGTCAAGACTGGAAACTTTTAGTCATTTTCTTACGGTCATAAGTTCATGATAACCCTACCATTTCGAAGCATATAAATACAAATTTGTGTGTCGGATGCTAAAGCTAGCATCAAAAGCTTTTGCATTCAATTTTACTTCCAAAGCTATTAAGTTTCTTAATTGAAATCAGATCAAGCAACCCAGATCAAGAAGACGACCTAGCTATGAAACTCATGAATTCATATCAAATCAAGCTACCCAGACCAAGAATCATTCATAAATCAATCAAATAAACACAACCCATAAACAATAGTCATGTAAATCAATCTATTTTAACCCATACCAGATCGAGAAAAAAATTCAAGATAGAGCAAGGGTGAAGACGAGAGGGAGAGAGAGAGAGAGGAGGAGGAGAGAGAGAGAGAGGTAGAACATGGAATGGGGGTGTGAGAGAGAGTCGATGAGTGAGAGAGCACCAGAGCTGAGTGAGAGAGGCGTGAGAGTGAGACGAAGTCTTCTGGAACCCTACGTTATTCTTATGCAGTGAAAGCTTATGGAGTCCCCCCAATTTTGGGGCCGCTCCGTAAGCCGAAATATGGGAGACGCGGGGACTGCGTTAGCTCATTAAATGAAATCCCGTGTTTTCACCAAACGTGGGTTTCAGCTTATTTTTGTGTGTAAGGTAGTCCAGTCCAATCCAAACCCAGGTAACAAACGTACGCATATGTACTGAGTTATCCCTCTGTCTTGAGGATCATGAATGAAAATGAATTCTCTTTGAACTCTTACTCTCTTGCCTTTCCTCCTCTCTTTGTTAATACTCAACATTGGTATCCAGAGCAGGCAACGATGCGCGACCCCCATACTGTTATGCCGTTGTTACCCTTGTCCGGTGCTTTTGTCGACCCCCCTCTATCCTCCCTTCCTACCACCTCCGCTGGAGTCCACTCCCCTACTTCTAGTACTACCACCCCTCCTACAAGCTCTGTGCAGGCCTCCATCGAGCATCTCCACACCCAAACACGTGAAATCCGCGTTACCATGGCTCAGCTACAATAAAATTTCTTAGCTTCACAAACAGCCCTTCATGACAACCTCTCATCTCAAATGGCATCACTTTTTTCTCAGTTATTGGATCGCCCTCACCCTTCTTCCACCTCCACCGCCACCACCACACCACCCTCAACATCCACTGTCCTTACCTTCGGCAACTACACACCGTCGCCTGCCACCACGTCCGCCAACAACATGTGGGAGAGTATGGGTATGACCAATCCCTTCTCTTCCGGCTATACCCCGCCATATGGCTCAGCCACCTCTACCTTCTCAACTATCACTCATACCTCTCCACCACCTCTTCCCGATTCCGCCCTCCTTACTAGCCATCAACTAGTGACTTCGGATGGGTTTACGTTCCGCCTCCCAAAAATCGAGCTTCCTCACTTTTACGGTGACGACGCCGTGGGTTGGATGTCGATGGCGGATCGATACCTGCGAATGACCCGCGTTCCTCTGCACGAGCGGGTGACCATTGTGGCGGCACACCTGGGTACGGGTCCGTCCCTATGGATGAATTACTTGGACCAGCGCCACCCCAATATCTCGTGGGATTGTTTCGTTGATGCCTTTATGGAGAATTTCAGCTCCGGCAGTCCAGCGGACTTCAAGGCCGAGCTAGCCCACATGCAGCAACGCCTCTCGGTCGATGAGTTCTTCGACGACTTCACGAAGTTGGCTTGCCGTGTGCCGGACTAGACTGATGCCGACCTCTGGCCGATATTTTGCGGTGGCTTGAAGCCGGAGCTTCACCATGACGTCTTGGCGCTTGGGCCCAGATCGTTGTCTCACGCCCACCAGCTGGCTCAGCGTTACGAGGCCAAGATTCGAGACAACAGGCCGGCGCCGGGTCAGAGTTTTAAACCGGTGCCATGGTCCAGCAACACACGTCCACAAACACTCAGTGGTCCCTCCCTAGCCAGCTCATCCCACATAAAATCTAGCCACACCATTCAAACACCTCCGCCCCCAACTTCAAACCTTGTCTCCACCTCCAGACAAAACGTAACATCTCCCACTACCGTCAGACATTGGTCCCCGGTGGAGAAACGTGATAGGCGGGCACGTGGACTCTGTTGGACTTGTCACGCCCCCTATTCCACTAGGCATGTGTGCAAAGAGCCGTTTCTAGCAATACTTGAATCGCCTCGGCCTGAGCCCACTAACGACTCTCAAGAATTTCACGATGCCAAATCAGAATTGGAGGATATGATTGAGGCCACTGCCCCACTACCGCTCCATGCCATTACACGATATTCCCTCAATGATCTAATGAGGTTAACTGGGTCTATCAACGGCGTAGTTGTACGCATATTCATTGACTGTGGCTCGGCATCAAACTTCCTCAACCCCGCCATTGCTTCCAAGTTATATCTCCCTATTCAGACTGATCCCACCATTCGGTTCGTTTCTGCTTCAGGCCACCCTTTTCAACCTGCCGGCACAGTGCATTCAGTTCCGGTAACAATGCAATCTTATTGTTTTACTAGTGATTTCTTGTTACTTCCGGTGGAAGATTGTGATATTGTTTTAGGTGCTCCGTGGCTAAGTACGTTGGGTTTTATCGGCTGGCATTTCGCCGAGAAGGTCATGCTTTTCTATATTCAAGGGAAGTGTTATACAATTGTTGGGGACTCCTCTACTTCTCGTGATATTTCGACACTGGTAGGACTTGTTGCAACGGCCCAAAAACACTCTGTCACACCTATCCTGGACCAATCTGTGGCACAACCAGCTTGTGTTGCCCAACTATTACAAACTTATGCAGACCTATTTCACACACCCACTACACTGCTTCCAATCCGTGCCATTGAACACCGCATCAATTTGCTGCCCAACACTGAGCCGGTGCGGGTCAGCCCCTATCGATATGCACATTCCCAAAAGACGGAGTTGGAGAGTCAAGTCCGCGACATGCTTGCGTCCGGCATCATTCGATGAAGCACTAGCCCTTACTCATCTCCGGTACTTCTTGTCAAGAAGAAGGATAAAACGTGGAGATTTTGTGTCGATTATCGCCGGCTTAATGCGGTTACTATCAAGGACCGATTCCCCATCCCAGTGGTCAACGAACTATTGGATGAATTACATGGTGCTACATATTTCACCAAACTTGACCTCCGTTCGGGTTATCACCAAATTCGAATGCGGGAACAAGACATTGAGAAAACGGCATTCCGTACACATGAAGGTCACTACGAGTTCTTGGTAATGGCCTTTTTGGGTTGACCAATGCTCCGAGCACATTTCAAGCCCTCATGAATTATATCTTCAATGACTTTCTCCGTAAGTTTGTGCTTGTATTTTTTGATGATATACTTATTTTTAGCCCGGACTTACACACTCACTTGGTTCATATGGAAGCTTTTTTTGAAGTGTTACGTGCTAATAAGCTATATGTGAAGTTGTCCAAATGTTTTATTGCACAAACTAGAGTGGATTATTTGGGCCATATTGTCACTGAGCAACGAGTCTCTATAGATCCGACTAAGGTCCATGCCATCATTGACTGGCCCAAACCTAAGACATTGAGAGGACTGCGCGGCTTCTTAGGGTTGGCCGGTTATTATCGGCGGTTTGTTCGATCTTTTGGAGTTATAGCTTAGCCGCTCAACAACATGCTCCGTTCAGATCAATTTCGCTGGTCACCAGCTTCAGAGGCGGCGTTTGAGCAATTGAAAGCTGCAATTATTTCTGCCCTTGTTCTTGTGTTACCCAATTTCAGTCGGCCTTTGGTGGTGGAAACTGATGCTAGCGCCGGTGGAATTGGCGCCGTTTTGCAGCAAGATAAGCACCCGGTAGCCTTCCTCAGCACGTCTCTATCCCCTAAGCATCAAGCTCAGTCAGCCTATGAGAGAGAAATGTTGGCAATCATGTATGCAATTGATAAATGGCGCCCCTACCTCATTAGAAACAAGTTTACCATTGTCACCGATCACAAGCCACTGAAACACATGATGGATCAGCGCATCTCAACTCCGGCTCAACATAAATGGATTGCAAAATTGTTGGGATATAATTACTCAATTGAGTACAAGGCGGGGTCCTCCAACACAGTACCATATTTGCTTTCCAGGCGCCATGAGCTTTTGGCAATTCAAACTGTCTCGGCTCCGATTTTTTATTCCATTCACCTTATTGATGCAGCTTGTGCTACTGACCCTGAGGCCAAACAACTCTTTCAGACCTTGTCTTCCCCTAATCCACCAATAAACTTCATTGCACGGCACGGTCGTTTGTTTCACAAGGGGAGAATTTTTGTACCAGCCTCTTCTGAGTGGCATACTAAGCTTCTTTATGAGTTTCACAGCTCCCTGACTGCCGGTCACTATGGGTTCATTAGGACTCTTGCTCGTCTGCGGCGTAATTTTTCTTGGCCCGGTATAACTCGCGATGTGAAGTTATTTGTGGCATCTTGTGATACTTGCCAGCGGCAGAAATACGAGGCTATGCATCCTCCCGGTTTATTGCAGCCCCTACCAATTCCAAATCAGACATGGGAAGACATTACTATGGATTTTGTTGAGGGCTTGCCGGCCTCCGATGGTGCTAATGCAATTATGGATGCGCTTCTCCGTGAGTTACGCCAAAACTTGTTTGAGGCACAAAACCGTATGAAACAAATGTCCGATAAGAACAGAACCAAGCGTGCTTTCAATAAGGGGGACTGGGTTTTCTTAAAGCTGCAGCCTTATCGGCAGAAATCCATCTTCAAACGCCGCTCTCCCAAGCTAGCACCACGCTACTTTGGTCCCTTCAAAGTGCTTCAACGCATTGGTTCAGTGGCATACAAGCTGGACTTACCACCCTCTTCACGTTAGCATCCAATATTCCACGCTTCCCTGCTCAAGTGACGCATTGGTGACTCGGAACCAGTCTCACACACCCTCCCACCTTTTGATGAGAGTGGCCACCTTGTTTTGGAGCCTGCCAAGGTGTTGGACATGGGCGTTAGTAAATACCGTGGCAAGCCCATCACGACTTGGTTGGTGCAGTGGCACGGGCTGCCAGTAGAGGATGCTACCTGGGAAGATGCCGCTCGGATTGTCTCAACATTTCCTCACTTTGGCACTTGAGGCCAGGTTGCTTCTCCTTGGGGGGGGGAGTGGTTGTTGGGACAGCCTAGATACACAACCTACATGTACTCAGCACACCCACAAATCTACTTACTACACCCAGCTATTTTCCTTCGTTCCCTAAAGGCTGTAGACAGCTGATGTTTGTCTTGTTGCTATTTTAGCTGCTATATGTACTGAGTTATCCCTCTGTCTTGAGGATCATGAATGAAAATGAATTCTCTTTGAACTCTTACTCTCTTGCCTTTCCTCCTCTCTCTGTTAATACTCAACATAGTGCGTGTGCGCCTTTGGCGGCGGAACCGTGCTGTATGCAATCTCTTTTTCGGATTTGAACGAACTTCCAAGTTCAAACCAAAGAATTAAAACATAGTAATATTATAATAACAAACACAGGCAAAGAAAATCTAGTATCTAATATCCAAGTATTTTGTCACAAATTATTAGAAAGTACTCAGAATATAAACGCTTAGTTTGTACTAACAAAACCAGTATTAGCATCCAGTATTACCATCCTCCAACACCATGCTTAAGTACATGCCACTACGTTGTCCACAAGACCATCGGTATCCTTCTTACAATCTGCAAATTAGAAAAAAATGTACTAAATGTTAGTAACCTGAGTTAAACTTACATCATGCAAACTTTTAATTTAGCTGGAAAAGAAAAACAAAAATGACTCCGTCATGTTCCAATCATATAACTCAAATAAGTGAACATTATTCAACCATGCCATGCCCTTTTGGCTATGTAACCATGCGACAAAAAAATTCTGAACATCTGATTACAGTAAGAGTGTTGAACTGTAGACGCAACAAGAATCCCATTCAGCAGTTTGTTGAAATCATGCACGGACAAGACGGACCATATGACGTGATAGAAAACCATAACCATAACCATAAACTAGCCAGCTACATTATGAGTCACACTACCAATCACACATAAAATTCGTTAGCTACACTGCATATTACACTGGTAATTACAATATTGGCAATGTGACTACTGTTGTGACAGTCATTGTGACTGATAGTGTGCCTAACATTGTGACAGCTACACTGCCAATCACACTAATAATCACACACAAAAAACCTCGACATGAATTCTAATTAAATGTAACACAATATTTACGTATCCTTCAGCCCTCCATTCTCACCGCCACAACACAAAACTCCACGTCATAATCAAAATTGAAACGGCATATCAAAAACTCTATAGCCAAGGACGTAGCTACACATAGAATAAGGTGGGTTGTACCCCACCTCAAATTACTAAAAAACTTATCTTTCTAGCTAAATTTTAGTGTTAAAATTTAAATTTTAAATATTAGCTGACCCCAAATTTCTATATATAGTTCATAAATAATCGAAAATGTTTCATAGTCTAACCCATTATGAAATCCTAGCTCCGCTCTTGTCTATAGCACATCTGATATGGGCACCCAAAACTGCTTTGGGCACCCCCCCTCCCGCCAAAATTACTTGCAGATCTCTATTTTCCGGCAAGCCTTACAACAGCAACAACCATTGTTGTCCCTTCTTGAACCATTAACACCATCTAAAATAGACTCCAACCAAGCCCCTCAGCCTCAATGACTTCAGTGTCGGCGTCGACTTCTCTCAGATCAATGTAGCGGGTCAACCGGTCTCAGTCAGGACGCGGTTATGGCGTTGTAGCCTTTCCAAACCAGAGCGAGGTCAGCAGAGCCGAAGCCGATCTGGTTGAAGACCTCGAAGTTCTTGTGAGGTCTGAGAATGGCAACCTCCTACACCATCGGGGTCGACGTAGACCCAGAATAAGGCGGTGAGAGAAGCGAGGCGGCACTGTGGTGGAGAGAGAAGCGAGGCGGCGATGTGGTTGAGGAGAGAGAGAAAACAATTTGACCAATGGCATCATGTAAAGTTTGTCAAATTCGTGGGCAACGGTATAAGGGTTTTAGAAGAGTGAAAAAATCCTAATTTTCAATATTTGTTTGAACTTTTTTTAAATTAGGTGTGTATAAATTGACTTTTTTATCATGTGCCCTTCAAATAATTCAATTTTGTTAAAAAAAAAATCAACAAACAGTACCTCAATTATTAGTCATTCTAACTTTTAACATCTCACATTTGAAAACTATCGCATTAGTACCTCAAGTTTCTATTTCAGGATAATTTTAGTTCATTCCGTCAATTAACACCGTTAGTAGCTTTATTTCTATACCAATTTTAAGGGCATTTTCGTCATTTTATTTTCCATTGATTTCACTTAGTTTATAGACAACATTTTATATCATTCAAATTAACCAATTGTTATATAGGCATTTTCCTTTTTTTTTGAAACATTTAAATGCCTATGATCAATGGTCTAAATAGCGGTTATCAGTATCGTACCGGTTTTGTAAAATAAGAATATTATTATAACAATATGGTTGTTGGTTGATGGACATATATGCTGGTTTATTTTGTAATTGCGAACTCTAACTTGTTTATAATAGTTGTAGTAAATAAAGAATGTTTATTAATTTTATAATGAAATGATGTGAATTAATTAACTTAGTTTTTTTACATAAAAAAAGAAATAGAAATTAGAGGAAAATGAAAGATGAAATCGAAAAATAATGAAGTCACAAAAATGCCTTAAAAATTAGTGGGAAATGAAGTCACAAATGGTGTTAATTGATGGAATGAACTAAAATTAGGCTAAAATAGAAACTTGAGGTACCAATACGATAGTAGTCTAATGTGAGGTACTAAAAGTTAGAATGACTAATAATTGAGGTACTGTTTGTTGAATTCTCCCTAAAAAAAAATACCTGTCATAATTAAACAATAGCAAAAAAATCTGTCACAAAATTAACTTTTTAATAATTTAATTATAATGTATCTTCAATGCTTAAGTTGTTTATTTTTTTAGATAATTAGACATAAACCCAATTTTGAAGCCCCCACTTAAATCTAAATCCACAACCAAAAGTTTTTTCAATCTAAACCCAAATTAATTATGTTAACCTTATATTTTTATAACAAATATTTTTCATTTACAATTGTTCACTTTTTTACTCTCTAGGTTGAGAAATTGAAACTCCTCCTTAAAATTAGCTTTGACAAACTTTCTAATTTAGTTAACATTTAATTATATCTATCATAAATGAAAATTGCAATTTCATTTTAGAGAAATTTGAGAAAATCGGGTATCAACATTAATTTAGAGAAATTATAGAATATACAAGAGTGAAACAAAGCTATGATTGAATGAATTTTAATTTTTTTTTCTTATTTAAGACGATCAATTATTTGAATTTGTTATAATAAGCTTTAATGTTTGCATTCGTTTTTGTTTCTCTATAACTTGACGTCTATTTAGTCTCTTATCACTTTATATTATCAAATATTTTTTTCATATACTTAGAATATACTTTTTATTCTCCCACCTATTCAGCAGATTAAAAACACTTATCATAAACCAAAATAATCATATACACTATAATTTAAGGAACATAATGCAATCCCCATAATTGCCAAATTCCAACACTATGGATGCCGATCTCACTGCATACTAAACAATTATCCACTTTACGTATACATGTTAAACAAATGCAAATCTTGTTACCTACTAAGTAGATTTTAATGCTCTATAGAATATAACTTCTTACCTCAGCCTTAGATGCACAACAAAGCCACATTTACTCTACAGATACAAATCCAAACCAAATTATGAAACCCACCTACTCAACAGAATTATGAAACCTACAAATCCCAACCAATACACAAGTAACCATATGAATCCTCTCACATATTTAGCACACTTAAGAAAAACATACATATTTTGTAGAATCACATACTCCACTGAACAATAAGGATTATACTTTTTACCGGTTATATAAGTTCTTCAGATTTAGCAAACATACACACACACTGAAAACATACAATAACAAAAATACATACTCTAAGGTAGTACTTGGGTAAGAGATTTGGAGGTGACAAGGAATTTCAAAAATGAAGAGATTTCAAGGTGAATGGATTAATATAAAAGTGATGAGATATTAAATTAAATCTACAATTAAGTAATTCAGAAACATACCAAAGGTATTTGTACCATTGTCAAAGAAAGTAATTTTTTTTCATCAAGAATAAGTTTTATTTCTTATAGCAAATAATTTTTTTTATTTCTTGTTCAACCTAATTGAAAGAGTTTTAATGGTGAGTTTAGATTAAAAAAGGTGTTGATTTTTGGGTCTATAATCAATTACCCCTTTTTTTTATTAGACCGATTTCATAAGACTACACTATTCAAACTTCATGGTGTGCGGCTCAAGCATTAGTTGTTGGGTATTGGAAAGTTGAAATAAGAGATTGGAGCTATGTGAATGGATTTGTCTATGGTGTAGCGTTGCACACCATGCAGCACATAATCATCACAGTTTAAATTTAAACTTCTAAAATCTTGTAGTTCTTATGACATCTTGAGGTCAATTTTTTTATTGATTTTTTTTTCATACACACACAAAACAGTCTGCATAGTGTATATCACTACATAATAGAATTTTCCCTATGTGAATGATATCTTTGATATGTTGATGTAGCCTTGTAGGTGGAATGTGCATAACCAACATTGTTTGCGGTTGAAAGTTTCGCCTCACGACATGATGGCCCTATAAATCATACATACACATATACATAAACTCTTGCTTGCTCTGTTATCATTCATAAACTTAATTGTATTGAAACCCAAAAGGACAATACAACCACACCTTCAAAACACAATTCAAAGAAGCATGTCATTTGACATCTCCAAATTAGTTCAGTCTGATTAGTTAAACAGATATGCTTAGGTAGTGAAACTTGATTTCTCTACTCCAAGTTTTCCTACACTCGCTTGCTGCTGTTTTCCCATCATGGTTTTTTGCACTTTACTTTGCACAAGACCTGTCTTGTTAAACCCTGCTCTATTTGAACCTTTGGTCATGCTCACAGGACTTGAAGATGTCTTGGTCTGTGGGCTCTTAGCAACTGGTACCCTCTCCTTTGAGTTATGCACCTTGACAGCAGAAGGTTTCTTATCAGTTAGCTTGTTCACTACTCCAATCATCCCATCATTGTCTGAAACCACATAATTACTTACTGCTTTAAATTGAAAAATTATAATATATGTCCTATTTACAAAGCACATAATTGATCAAACTACATACCAGGACTCGATAAAACCGCGCGAGGACGTAGCACTACTGCAGAACAAGCTCTAACATCTGGTTTTGCATCCTGCTTCTCAAGTTGTCTGGTCTTATAAACTGACAATAACAAGTATATGGGTTTGCCAGAAAATTGACAATGGTAATTAAAACATGAAACTATGAAATATGAATGTAAGTGTCTCTATAGGTAATTTCTTTTTGAATATATACCAACCTTTGGATGAAGAAAGTGACTGTGTTGCTGGTATCTTAGGTACATAAGCCTTCATGATTCTGGGTTTCAATGGTGGATAACAGCCTTGAATCATCTTCACTGCAAATATATACTTGTGATTTACAAGTAAACTAGCGGCAAGGTTTGGATGTAAACAGAAAGCCTAAACTTATCTGAAAAGACTGTACTACCTGATATAGATGCAGATTCATCAGGGAACTTAGTCACTGGTATTCTTCTGTGATCATTTTGTGGAGATATATGATTTTCTTGCTGCACCCTCACTCTGACCTCAGGATACACTTCAAAATCCAGAAAAAACTATTGAGATAAGTGTTGCTATTCTGTCATGCAGCTTGGAACCGTGTTACGTGCTCTGCACGTTCATCCTCCCAGTCATTTCCTCCTTGTTTTATGGCAATAGAGTTGATTAGTTTTTTCTGCTTGTCAATTAGGGAACACTGATCCATGTTGTGAGGAACAACACTAGTCCATGTTGTGAGGAACTTTTAGAGACTTTGTTTTTCTCTTGTATAAATGCTGTAAACCGTGTTGTTTGTGCACAATTTGAATGAATCAACACACTTGAGTTTGAAACCTCTGCATGAATTTCTACATGGTATCAGAGCAGTGATCCTCATAGGACCTGTTTCTGCTCTTCCATCCATTATCTCATCCTCTTAGCCAATCATGGCACATTAAAATCAAGGTCCTAGTAGTAGTTCTGAAATCTTTTCCTTTGATCCTTCACCAATAAGAACTGAGTATGTTGATGGAGGTTCGAATCAGAGCATTGTGGCCACCAGACTCAATCAGTTTAACTACTTGAATTGGTCGAGAAACATGGAGCTTGCCATCGGAGGAAGATCTAGGATGAGCTACATTAAAGAAAACAAGATTTCAGCAGCTGGTGTTGAAAGTCATGATAAAGAATTGAGCAAGGATCAGCAGGTTCGAGCATGGATCCTCAACTCTATGGAACCAAGTATTGCAGAAGTGTTCAACTATCATGAGTCTGCATTTGACCTGTGGGAAGCATTAATGGAACTTTATGGAAGTGTCAATAATGCTGCAAGAGTTTTTCAGCTGCAGAGAGTTATTTGACCTTCAACAAGGTACCAATTCCTTTGTTCAACATCTTGGTATCTTAAAATCTAAATGGAATGAGATTGATATTCTCAGACCTTTTACAACTGATGGAGCTGTATTGAAGAAAAGAGCTGATGAAGACAAAGTCTTTCAACTTCTAGCCAGTCTTGGACCAGAATATGAGGATTTAAGGAGCCATCTCTTGATGAGTGCAGAATTTCCAAAGCTCTCCACAGTTACTAATGTCATACACAATGAAGAAACTCGAAGAAAAGTCATTAATGTAGAAGTAGGATCAAGAAGTGCTGATGCTAGAGCCTTTACTGCAAGCCAGCCTGCTGCTCGAGTGTACAAAGGGAAAAGACCTGAATTGTCTTGCACTCACTGTAAATCCATTGGGAGAGCTGGAATTGGTCATCTGAGGGAATCATGTTGGATTCTTCATCCCGAATTAAAACCTAAGTGGAATGAAAACCATAAAGGCCATAAGTCTACTCTCAAGGCAAATATGTGCAGTGCCACAGAGCCAATTGTGAACTTCACCTCTAATCCAATAACTCTTATCAACGAGTTTGCCAACTTCATTAACAGCAAGCAAGGAGGATTATGTAGCAGTGAAAATACAACCGCATTACTTGGCAAATTTGCAGGCTATTTAGAAAAATCTGATCTTGCTCCAAAAAACAATATTCCAGGTATTATTGCTGCTTTATCAACTGCCTTAGATATCAGCAAGATTGGTGATGTTTGGATAGTGGACTCAGAAGCCTCAGAACATATTACAAATGATTCTTCAAATCTGATGTTTTTTGAAAAATTAAAAAAACCTTCTCATATCTCCATTGCAAATGGAAATTCAGTTCCTGTCTATGGTAAAGGAAAATTACAGCTTTTTTCAAAAAATGTTAAGTCAGATGTTTTGTTTGTGCCATCTTTCCCTTTTAAACTTCTCTCAGTTGGAAAATCAACTCGGTTACTAAATTGTCTTGCCATTTTTTCATCTAATAATATCATTTTCAGGACCAAGTAACCAAGATGAAGATTGGTGAGGGATTTTTTTTGAATGGTCTGTATTATATCCTCACAAATCCAAGATCATCCAGTTTTTCAGAATGCTTTCTTTCCTCTTCCGAGTCAACTTCTCAGCAACTTTTGTGGCACAATCGACTTGGTCATCCATCATGTCATGTTTTGTCTAAGATATTCCGAAACAATTTCTGTAAGGTTGCTCATGAGTGTGAAATTTGTCATTTGTCAAAACAGACTAGATCTCCCTTTCCTATTTCACACTCTCGAGCAACCAAGCCTTTTGAGCTTATTCACTCTGATGTATGGGGTCCTGCCTCAGTAAATTCATATGATGGATATAGTTTCTATGTGACTTTCATTGATGATTACACTCGTTCTACTTTTATTTATTTGTTGAAATACAAAAGTGAAGTTTTTAAGAGTTTTCAGGATTTTCATAATCTTGTTAAAAATCATTTTAACTCTTCAATATCTATTCTGAGATCTGATAATGGAACTGAGTACACTTCTAATACCATGGCTAATTATCTAAGTGAACATGGCATTATACATCAAACCAGTTGTGTTGGCACACCACAACAAAATGGAATTACAGAAAGAAAAAATCGAGATTTACTGGAAAAAGCTAGGGCTTTACTGCTTCAAAATCAAGTTCCAAAAAGATTTTGGTCTCATGCTGTTCAAACTGCTGCATACTTGATAAATAGGCTACCTAGCAGTGTTCTTGATTTTAAATCTCCATTGGAGGTACTTAAGGGAAGGAAAATTGACATTAGCCATCTCAGAACTTTTGGCTGCATTTGTTTTGTGCATGTTCAAGCTAATAAAAGAGATAAATTTGATCCGAGAGCAGTAAAATGTATGTTCCTTGGATATTCATCTACACAGAAAGGATACAAGTGTTACAATCCTGTAACCAGAAAAATAGTTGTATCCAGAGATGTGCAATTTCATGAAAATCTTCCTTTCTATTGTGCTACTAATGTTCAGTCTCAGGGGGATTATCTCAGGGATTTATTTCCTTCTTCAATGCATTCAAAATTTAATGAGACTGAGGAAGATGATACAAAAACTCAAGAACTTCATTCTCCTGTCACTGAGAATGATCATAGAGAACCGGCTGCAGTCATCGATGTAGAAGATTCTACTCAGCTCTCTCCTACTTCAACTAGAAGTGACTTACCTAGTTCATCATATCCCATTGTTCCTAGGAGAAATCCACCTAGAACCAGAAATCCTCCTACAAGGCTGAAAGATTTTGTTACATATACCACAAAACATCCAGTGAATCTTGGCCTTGATAGGCTTGATACAGCTCAGTGTGCATTCCTTAGTAAAATCCTTGCAAATCATGAGCCAAGAAGTTTTTCTGATGCAATACAGTACCCTGAATGGCAGAAAGCTATGCAAGATGAACTTCAGGCTCTAGATGAAAACAAGACATGGAGTATTGTCCCTCTTCCCAAAGGTCAGAAGCTGGTAGGTGCTAGATGGATTTATAAGCTCAAATACAACTCGGATGGTTCTCTTGAAAGGCATAAAGCTCGATTAGTAGCTAGGGGATTCACGCAGACCATTGGAGTTGACTATAAAGAAACCTTTGCACCAGTAGCCAAGATGAACACAGTAAGAGTTCTTTTATCTATTGCTATAAATTCTGGTTGGTTTCTATCTCAGATGGATATCAAAAATGCCTTTCTGCATGGAGACCTTGAAGAAGATGTATATATGAAAATTCCTCCAGGTCATCCAAGAGAGAATGAAGTTGGTATGGTCTGTAAGCTCCACAAAGCCTTGTATGGATTAAAACAATCACCTCGGGCTTGGTATTCCAAACTAAGTTCTGTTCTCATCTCATCAGGGTTCCAAATAAGTCATTCTGATTCATCATTATTTGTGAAAAACTGTACTTCTAGGAAACTTGTGGTTCTTGTCTATGTTGATGATCTTATTGTTGCAGGAAATAATGAAAGTGAAATCCATAGCTTAAAGGCTGTTCTTCATAATGCATTTGCAATCAAGGATCTTGGTTCTCTAAGTTATTTTTTGGGAATTGAGATGCATCATACCTCTACTGGCCTGTTCTTAAATCAACGAAAGTATGTTGTTGATCTTCTACATGAAGCTGAAATGTCAAATTGCAAGCCTGCACGAACCCCTTTATGCAGCAAAATTGATTGGACACCCCAGGCACAATCCTTGATGATATCAGCTTATATCAACGCCTTGTAGGCAAGCTGATATACCTTACTATCACAAGGCCTGATATCACTTATGCAGTGAGCCTGGTTAGCCAATTTATGCATTCTCCTAACTCTTTTCATTTCAATATGGTTAAGAGAATCTTGCGCTATTTGAAGGGTACTATGAGTAGAGGCATCACAATGAACAAGAATGATAATTATCAGATTATTGCATATTCAGATTCAGATTGGGTAGGAAATGCACTGGATAGAAAATCAACCACAGGTTATTGCACATTTGTTGGAGGCAATCTTGTTACATGGAAGAGCAAGAAGCAATCAGTTGTGGCAAGGAGCAGTGCTGAAGCAGAATATCGAGCTATGGCATCTGTAGCTTGTGAACTCATTTGGCTGAAAGCTTTATTGCTTGAACTCGGTATCTCACATCCTTATCCTATCATGTTGTACTGTGATAATCAAGCAGCCATGCATATTGCTGCCAATCCAGTGTTTCATGAACGCACCAAACACATTGAAGTGGATTGTCACTTCATTAGAAATCAAGTTCAAGCCAAGGTTATCGAGACTGTGTATACCCGGTCCTGTGATCAACTTGCCGATCTCTTTACCAAGATCCTTTCCTCTGCACAGTTTGAACGTCTTCTTTCCAAGCTTGGATTAAGTTTTTCTCTTAATCCAGCTTGACGGGGAGTATTGAGATAAGTGTTGCTGTTCTGTCATGCAGCTTGCTGTCATGCAGCTTGGAACAGTGTTACGTGCTCTGCACGTTCATCCTCCCAGTCATTTCCTCCTTGTTTTATGGCAATAGAGTTGATTAGTTTTTTCTGCTTGTCAATTAGGGAACACTGATCCATGTTGTGAGGAACAACACTAGTCCATGTTGTGAGGAACTTTTAGAGACTTTGTTTTTCTCTTGTATAAATGTTGTAAACCGTGTTGTTTGTGCACAATTTGAATGAATCAACACACTTGAGTTTGAAACCTCAGCATGAATTTCTACAAAAACAAAACCAAATTATCACATATTGATCAATCAAACCCTTGAGCTCATATAATGAACTGTTAGAAGCTTAGAGTAGAATTGGATTTAGAATAACGTACTCACTTTGCTGTGTTAAACAACGACAAGCGTGGCCCGTGGACCAACTGTACCGATATTGTCCCAACTTAACCACCTCACAGGTGTTGGGTTTTAATCACAAAAGGCCTCGGTACAATTGGTTATTATCCACCCACTTATAAGATTTATTTTTTTTGTCACTTCTTAGATGTGGGATCTCTCCTCTCCAACATGTTGTGTGTGTCTCAGAATTCGGAAACGATGATTTCCCGCATTTTGTTTAAAAAGCAAAAGAGAGAAACAAACCTCAAAAGAAAAGAAGATGTGAAGTCTCACTTTGCGATTGTCGTCTGTATTCAAATTCGAATGACTTTGGTGCTTCTCAATCCTTGGAGAACATGGTTTTGAAGCATAAATTTTAAACTGGGATTTGTGTTTAGAGTCTGGGACAAGTAACGAGTACCAGAAAGAAACTGAATAATGTCAGGGGTTCTCCTCCATGTATCTTGACTTGAAAACCAAGCAGAATCGATTCCTCTGTCATTGCCACACATGGTTTTGCTTTCTTCCTTTTTAGCGATCGGAGATAGAGTACAATATGAAGAACTAAAATTTGTTATAAAGCTAGAGGATATGATGTACATAAGTAAATTGTCTGTATGTTCATAAACCCATTAAACCATAGCAAGAAGGGTAAGGTCATCCTACTCACGATCGATGAGTAGGTAGCAAATCCAAATATGATCATTCAAAGTTGAAAGGGTAGGTAGCAAATCCAATTACTCTCATGCCGAAGTCCCCGGTTACCCTATCCACGAACTCAATTACTATGATTATGATTATTCAAAGTTGGAATAGAAGTCTCCGAGGTGCCCACGATGGAAATAGGTACTTTTGTTTCCTCTAGCTCTCTTCTACGACAACCTTTTTCCAAATGTTTGGATTTCGCGATGTTACTAGCAATATTTGACATTCGATTCATTTTGTGTTTTATTAGATTGATTCGATGTTCACATTCAATTATTTTGTGTTTTGTTACATAAAAGCAATCACAGCATAATGGATAAGAAGCAAAACCAGCTTGTCAACCTCAGATATTTTTGTAACCACATTTGACTGTGGACTGTCGATGATCGACGTGCAAGAACCCACGCCATCGACACTGTTTGGGACTCTTGAGTCTAGCTAGCAATGTCACATTGTCATGTCAATTTTGACAACTGTAACAAAACTCAAGACTACAGGGGCCAATGTCGCTGCATTCCCAAACCACAAGGACTCAAAAAGAAAAAAAACTAAAACCCTCGAATACTACCAACGACATGTCGTTGCTGCACATAACAAAACTCAAACCCCCAACGCCGCAGAGCAAGATAAAAAGAGACCTCCACTCACCCACACACTCTTCTCCTTCGTCTTCTTCATCTTCCTATCTCTCTCTCTGATGGCAAGCCAAGCTCGCAAAGGCGGAGTCTCCCTCCCGGAGCGGCGGAACCCTAAGAAGGACGACGGGGGCCCCGGAATCCTGGCCAAGATCTCCCAGTCCAAAATAGTCGCCCGCGGCAAGCAGTACACCTCCGACACGTCGTTCGTCGTCAATAAGCTTATAAAGAGCACCGGCAGGGCCGCCTGGATCTTAAGCACCACCTTCCTCATCCTCGTCGTTCCCCTCATCATCGAGATGGACCGCGACCAGCAGCTCACCGAGCTCGAGCTCCAGCAGGCCAACATCCTCGGGACACCCCCCTCCGGCGCCGCTCCTGCTCTCAAGTGAAAAACCCTAACGGGCCGGGTCGGGCCAATCGGGTACCGTACATTTTACTATATCGCTAGGGTTTGGAATTGGTGTGAACCTGCTGGGGATTTTGTATGCTTTAATTTACTAGCTTTAGTTGATGAGATGAGTTTCTGTCCTTGACTGCAATAATTGATACTTTAAGCAGTTTAATTAGTTATATTGGAGCTTAATTATCTTTGAGTTGAATTCAATGTTCAATATTATGTGCTCCCTGTTTTGCTTTGATTGTAGATATATTTGTGCATAATTTGGGCTTTAACTCAGTTAGGTTCAGTTTCTCGGCATGAGTAGGATCTTGTTCAGCTTAGGTTGTTTCACACTTTCACAGGCACTATGCAGAAGAAGGGCTGTTTGTATGTTGTTCAGGGTCGAATCTTTGATATCTTGATATCTTGATGAGGTGGAGTTTCGTATGATATGGCTGCGTCTCAGTAAAACCGAAGAACTTGTAGTTCAGATACGTACAGGAGCTCGGGGAGTTTGTAGTTAGCATTATGTCTTCTCTCTTTACTTTTCAGGGAGATTTATGGACTAAGGGACTTAGGCCCTTTCTGCAAAGAGCGCTCTTCAGTGCAAAGGGCCTTTAGTGGTAATCTATATGGATAAATGAATTATTTTTAGGGATTGAAAGCCCCGTGTTACATTGTGTGTGATCTATACTCATGCCTGACTTAAGAGTTTATATATGAATATTTAAAGGTACAGACCTAAATGTTATCGATTATGTTCATGTGTCAAGCATTAGGTGATACAGAGTATCATTTGTAGTAAGATGAGACCCAGCAAACTCGGAAGATCAACTGAAATTGTCTATTTTTGAGGACTTTGTAGTGTTGTTCATCTTAGTTTGTGGCATCATGACTAACTTAATATCGGTTCTATTAGAATGTTGAGTTCAGTGCACAGACCATTGCAGCTGTTTTTTTCTTTGTATCTGGTTATTGGTCACTTGATCAGTGCACAGGGTAAGTTGTTTGAATGTGGTGTTGAAACAATTGCCTTTTGTATGCACTATGCACTGTCTTGGCATATGTAGGGATTGAGTGTGCAAAGTTTCTTTTGGTTGCTGTGTTATGCATTATATCCCTTACTCTAATCCATTGAGTAATGATATGGGGGTTAAACGTAGATCTTGAAATTGGGGTTGAGTTTGCCAGTGTCATTCAGATATGGTGGTGAGTTATGAGTTAGGTAGTGTTAGGTTTGAAATATAGGATTACCCAAACTCTTGTAGACAGTTATGCAGAGCAAGTCGGTACTTCCCGCTTGAATGCGATAGTGAGACTGCTAGCTACTCATAATCTCTCCACTTCCTTCAGATTAGGACTTCACATTTATCCAGATTAGCGACTTAAGGAAAGCATAACTCTTAAAAGACTATTTTGAATCAATTCATTTGTTGCTTTGCTTACATTTTGTTTGCGTATGAGGGATTTAGTTTTATGTTGATGTTATTTATTTTATTTTTATAAATAAGACTAACTTAAACGGTTGCCGCACAAAGTCCCCCATCTCACAATGCCTGATCCCGTTGCACCTGTGAGCAAAACCCTAGGTAACCAATCGCAGGAGCATTGTATCATATAAACCTATCTTTGTTATTTTTCATGAGAATGATATTTTTGCGTCAGCAAAAAGTAGATTAATTGTACAGAACATTCATATGCAGAAGACACTCAAGCTCCTTGCTCTTATACAGGCCTCATGCACTCCCAACTTGAGAATGATATGTTAAAATTTCATGGTATCGACACTTCGTTGCTACCTCCGGTCTCCATACCTCTTTTATAATGCTAAAGAAGGTAGAGACTTGAGAAAGCATATCCCACTCAAAGGGTCATAACTGCGCCCTAATGCGAACTAACTCTGTAGGGAACATCAGTGTGCTAGCCATTGTACTCGTGATGCTGAACATGCATCAATCTCCGAATAAGCTCAAGAGGTTCTACAATAACTGTTTCAATCTATACCGGTGGTAAGAAGCTGAAGATGACAAAATTCACCTGGACTCTGGAGCCTCTTTGTTCATTGCTTAAAATGAGACAAAAGCATACAAATGCACAGCACGTCAGAAACTTTTATTTGTCAGGGGAATGAATTTTGCTTTATTTGGGGACTATGCCATAAACGACCACAAGGACCAAACACAAGAAGTGACAGGCAACTTCTAATGCAAGTTAAACTTAAGCAAAGAAAAACAAATGCACAAAAACGTATTTATTAACAAACCAAGGTACAAAAACCTAGAACTTAAAGCAAAAATAAAAACACAGTAAAACCCTCTACACTAGACTAATTAAATAAAACAAATCGAGCCAAGAGCATCAATTTCATACTCTCATTGGAAGAAATAATCAAGAAAAAATATGAGGGAGAAAAACAAGAGGTGTATGAGGCCTTCTCGAACTTTAAATAATAAATACTTAATTTACTATTAATAAAATTTTAGTACCAATTATTGTTATAGAAGAAACATATAGATTGTTTCAAATATCCTTCATCATCTACTTCAATATCATGAATTTAATTATTATAAAATTAAATTAATCATTCAAATTATAGCGTTATAGATATTGTACACAAAAATTATAGTGTTATCATACAAGAGAAATATATATAATTATATATTGTATATAAGATTATATAGGTTTCAATTGCTAAGTTCAAAGAAATTTGCAATATACAAATCGTCTTTATTTATATCATATAACTCGAACCATATATTAATGAGAAAATTAACCGGGACTTGTTTATTGTTAGGAAATGAACCAAGTTCAAGATTCATTCTTTGAAATTAGTCATTTCTTTATCAAATGCATCTACGATGTTCTCATAAATTATAAATGTATGATGATGATGAAATATTTGATGGTTAAAATCAAATGAAATTTAAAACGGGACGGGACGAGACGAAACATGATATAAATTATTCGTCCCACGTTCCGTCCCACTATTATGAAACGGGACGGGACAAACGTTTTTAGACTTCTGTATCGTCTCATCCTTATGAATTTCGGGACAAGATCGGGATTTCGGCTTTTTATGCCCACCCCTAACCATACTGCAGAGAAAAACAAAACATCCTTATTTTTTAGATTATTTGTAGTGACCCATCCCCAAACTTTACAAACATACAATCTATCAAACTGAGCCGTTTACAGATCATCTTAACAATATTCTCGATCAATAATTCTGATGGTTTATGGACTATTGATCCATATGAGATTGCTCATGTTTTTGTTAATAGTTTTAAATCCCGTTTTTAAGCTTCTTCTATTCCAAGCTCTAACGACTTATCTTTTTGTAATATTGTGGACATGATTATTTCTGATGATGATAATACTCAGGAAAATTTTACATGAAACAATCTGAGAGGAAGCCATGAGAGCTTGAAGTGGAGCCAATAAAATATTAACAACTAAGATGAAGGGCGTGCGGCATATAGACTATGGATTTTGGGGAATTAGTTTGATCGTTGGGTGTCTTTCAACCCTATGCACCTTTAAAAGACAAAATTCCAATGTGATTATCTACAAGTTTTGTGTGTAAGATTAGTTTGATTATTATGCTTTACTTCTTCTACCATTACTGTTGTGTTCATATTCTATTAGTACTAACTCGGTTATAAGAGAGTGTATGATTCAAATAACAGTGCTTCTTTTTGTATGCAATTAATCTTTTCTCTATTTGGTCATTTTCATAGATGAAAGAATGATTTTTACAATAATATAAAAAAATTGAGTGAATAAAGAAAAATACGCACGAGCGCCGTGGCCCTTTCGCACGTGCATAACACGTGCAGGAATGCTAGTAATTAATTTAAAACATGTGTCGTTAGTCTGGGAAGGTGGTCAAATAAATCAAGTTATCAACCACTCTTGTTCTTCTCTCTGCAACTCAAAAGATTAAAATTTTTATTACCTTTTTACTGTTTCAGAATTTACCCAAAGCTTGATTACTCTCTTAATCATATCAGAGGCTAATATATACGAATCGGTTTTGAATCGCAACGCTCGAAGTTGATTCTGACGCACTCAAAAATGTGTTTGATGTTCGGCAAGTTAGGTTGTTATTGGTATTTAATGAGTTTGTGTGAATTTGAGAGTTGGGTTTGGCTGGGTTTCGTGTTGTTTGAATGTTTTTGGTTTTGGTTGAGATTCTAATATAGTAAATGGGGAGGTGACAGTTGATATTGAGTGTGTGCTATTTGCAAGTTTTGAGTTGGTTCTGGGGTGCGAGTAGTTTGAAAGTTTTGGCTTGAGGTTTGTTTGAAGTTGATCGGATAGAATTTGGGTTGGAATTGATGTTTCAGTTGGGGTTGGTGTTAGAGTAAGTTTTTGTTTGTATGTTTCCGTTTGAAGGTTATGAATTAATCAGTAGTATTAGTTTGAGTGGCTACTGTCATTTGAAAGCTTCATCTCAAGTTGATTTTGAATGCGTTTGTGCAATTTGAAAGTGTGAGTTTGTGGATTGTGGTTTTATTAAATGAATTACTGTAAATATGTAGCTTTAAAGTTTCAATCTGATTTATGGATGAAGGTGATTGAATATTGAACTTTTCAGGAAATGGGGTGGGAAACAAAGCCCCACCAAATACTCGATCTGTCACAGTGATCACTGCAAGCATCCAACACAGTAAGACATTCATCCAAGATTGGAGTTTGAGTGGTCTCACCGCGAGTTTATTTCTCATTTATCTTAGTCAAGCGTCTGAGAATCCATTTGAGGATATGATGGCGTTCAGGTCTTCTCAGATATACTAATTGGTAATATGATAACCCTTTTAACCTTACAATGTTTTCTTCTACGTCATTCTAAACTCATTATAATTTAGTTTTAAGTTTTAGACTGCTACAAACATTCTTCTTAGTAGTAATTAGGGTCCTTTTTGTGTATTTAGGTACTAGACCTTATTTATCATGTTGATTTGGCAAAAGATTGTTATAAGGACAATGCTGCAGCTCCCGCAGGACTGAATCCGAAAATTCTCATGTCATGAGGCCAGGTTATTATATAGGGATTGAAATGTCGAAAACTAGTGATTATAGAAATCCGTGGAACTCATACTGCCTATGGCCTTATTACTGATGTTGTTTCTTCAAGTGATGAGGATGCCATTTTAGAAGGGTTTTCACATCACTCTTGAGATGGGAAAGATAAAGAAGTTATTGGAGAAGTATGAGATCTTGATATTTTGTTGTATTTTTTGTTCTTGTTCTTTTCTCTTGAAAGTTGAAACTGTATTTTGTTTGAGGATTTTATTAACATTGTTGGTTGTTGTCTCAGCCCTATTTAGTAACAGGGTGATATGAGCATTTTGTGCGACGTTCTTAACATGATTTTACCTCAATTTGTACTTTGCTTAGCCCTTATTGTTGTACTATTGAGTCATTGAGTCGTAGTAAGAGTCTTGGGCGGTATTGGATGCATTTTTGTGCTTACATGAGTTTAAAACGCATAGTTGGTCTAAAGTCCTAATTTGACTAGGAATCCTTGTTAGGTTTCAAAACTAATTATCTCTTATGATTTTATTTTGTTATTTTCAGATTGGATTAAAGAGATAATTAAAGAAAAGAGATGGAGCCAAGTCATGCAACAATTAAATAGAAGATGATCATTAAAAGCATAAAACATGGTATGATTTAGGAAATAAAATATGACATGATTTAGGAAATAAAACATGGCATGATTTAAGGAATAAAATATAACATGATTTAGGGAGATAAAACATGACATTATTATAGGAAAAAAAAGGCAAGTTCAAACCCTTCATCTTTCCTCTATATATACATTGATTCACCTCTCAAATAAGATGACTTCTCATTAGCATTCAAGAACCAACACTCTACCGAAACACCACCATAAACTTCCCTCGCAAATTAGCCAAGTCGTCTACCCCAAAACCACCATCATCTCCACCGAGTTTCACTTATTGCAGCCGTACCTCTAAGGTTCCTACAACGTGTGATTCTTGCAACTCATCTTCATGGCTTCATCTATTTGTGTTAATCTACAATTATTTGTTTATGAAGATTGTAAGTTGTTGTTTATGTGAAAATATTGGTTTTGTATTTGTTTTAGAATTTTCATATTGTATTTGATATGTTTTTGAGACTATATCGAATCTATGTTCTTATAATTATTGAAGTTTGTATTTCTATTATTGTGTTCTAATCATCTTTCTCATACTTTTAGATAATTTTCAGATATGTGGATATGAATTTAGTGCTTGGATGCAGTCCCTAAGATTGTGTTTGAGTGCTAGATTTATCAACCATATTGACACAAATCAAATCATGCCTTAAGTAGGTTCGGTTTGTATTGATTAAAAGTGGTAAAAATTCTGGAAATTTGCATATGAAACCATGGTGGGTGGCACCACACATGAAACATGTCTCCAACAAAGAGTTCTAAATGTAATCTTGTTTGATTTCTACTCTAAGTACTATTGAATTCGATTGTATGCGAATTTAGATTAGGCCCTAAGTCAATCTAATGTTAAATGAAATCTTGCATGATTAGATGATCCCCTAACACTCTAATTGTATTGGTGTCTAAAAAATATGTAATTTGTCGAATTAGAATGCATGATAGGTTCTAACTTGTAATTATGTGGTGTAATGGTAAATTTGGTTTAAGTTTGTTAAAGATAAGTCAATTATGTAAATAATAATTTAAGTTTTATTTTAGTAGTTAATATTCAATCTCAAACTCCCTATTATTTGTTAACACTAAAAGTTTAGAGTTCCCAATTTCCCGGACTAAACGATCCATACTTATTTTATACTAACGATGATGTTTTACAAGATTTATTATAAACGTTTTAATTAACGTCTATCTACGTATGTAAATAAAGGCTTGTGGGTCATTATCTTGAAGGTGCTACACCTGCTCTACAGTTCTACTAGCAATAGTCGGGGTGTGAAGTTCCTTACAAGTTTCTACTTATTGTAAGTAAGTGCTCGTTGCTGCTGCTTAATTCTTATTATTTATGTTTTAATTGCTATTTACTTGATCGTAATTTATATTTGTTTCGTCATTGGGTTATGATGTCCTCACGGCAGTTCTGTGCTTAAATACATTTGCTTTCCAACTGATGAACAGAACTGAAACGCCATAACTAGAGGGATTAATGTAGCTAATAGAAGAAGAAAGGAAAAATGATTCTGGCACTTCAAAGTTCTAACAAACAAATACCAATACACCTAGGTTGTTTTTAATGTGTGTGAAAGATAGCTCCACCCACCTAGGTGGGTCCATTTATAAATAGTGCAAAATTTGTTTTAATAAAGCGGGTTAGATATTTTTCTTTACTAATCTTAATTTATGGCTTAACAGCCAAGGAACCCAAATACAATAGGAAGAAACAAAGTCCTTTACCCAACTTTGATCATTGAAGCAAAGCAAGTGAACATTCATGCAAAAAAGGAGAATGAAATCAAAAGCTAAAGGTATATATCAGAGAAAGAAAACAATTTGAAAATCCTCATGATCCATATATCCCAATTACACATGATTAATTAAACAAATTCCACCAGAAGTTAGTGTTTGATGATCTTTAAACTCAATCCCATCCATCTGAAAAAAGATTCAAACTTAAAACCCCATCTCATGCCCTCAATAGCCTTGATCAAAAGTATCAACATTCCCCCCCCCCCCCCTGTAGGCCTATACAAAGATCTTCATATCTTCATTGACAGCAACCCACAATTCTAATCAGTAGTAGTCTCCATATTTGGCACCACGCTTCTTGATCAGAGACTTGATAAACATCAAGCATACAAATACAAACCCCACAGCTGCAACACCTCCCACAACAATGGCCACTGTCTTCTGTGTTGTGTGATGGCTAGACCTTACAGTCCCTACACCATTTAAGCACATCAAAAGCATTAATAATATTTGACTTGGTGTTGAAATAGAACAGCAAACTGGAAGATGTGGGGGGAAACAAAGAAACCCATCATTTTCACACTTCATCATGCCCATTGAAAACTGATAACAAAGAAGAGTGACTCTTATTTACTATTTTACTAGTTAATTATAAGATTAATAGAGCAATCCCTTCTTATGCTCTCTGTCATATACCACTTGAAATTTGTTCTTTAGTAGTTCCCAAAACCTCAATTTGAAATTGATTATTCATGGTAATATACGTATGAAACAAATTTTAAACCTTTAGACAATGACCCAAAAAGAAAAAACAAACCATTTTTACTAAAAAACAAAGATGAGATTGTTTGCTATGTGTGTTTACCTGATGAAGAGGTTAAGTTTGGGACACCATTAGCATAGTAGCTGTAGTTAATATAGCACTTGTGCTGGTAAATCTGCCCAGAAGCTGAATCACCGCACTCTGTATTAGCTTTTTCAGAAGCACTTTTGATACAATCCCCACAGTCACTGTTGCTCAAATCACCCTCACACTGGCCCAAAACATAAACAGACTCATAACTCCCAGTGTAGAAAGTAGTGCTCTTGATCCCACTCTCCAATTTCTCAAAAGCAGAGTCTCTTTTCTCTTCAAACTCACCAGACCCACCAGCCTTGCTCGACTTACATATCTTGTAGAGCAGCTGTGTCCCTGAAACCTGCTTCAACCCAGAGATTTCATAGCGCAAGTAGCACCCACTGAGGTGGACTCTAGCTGCTATGGCTTCTCCACAGAGCTTTTGGGTTAAAGATGGAAGTTTTGAGACACAGGTGGAGCAATCAGCTGGGGAGAGGTCTCCTCTGCACTGGTAGAGACCCATGATTGCATTTGGGGAGTCACCAGAGGTGGTGGTGAAGAAGGTCTTTTGCTGCTGGGCTGAAGAGACTAGAGAGCTGAATAGAGTTTTGAGGTTCTGGGTGTAAGCCCCAGTTGAGTCTTGGAACTTTTGATTAGCACATCCCTTGTAAACCAAGGATGTGTAGTCCACAGCTGTTGTTACGGAGGAGAAGGAGGCAAAGGATATGAAGAAGAGCAAAGTAGAGCAAAAGGAAAGGGCTTGGTTTGTAGGGAAATCCATGTTGGGAATTGAAATTCTTTGGTGAGAAGCAAAGAGTAAAACAGAGCAGGGGCAAAGGGAAGGGGTTTTGTAGAGGTAGGATATGCACAAAATGAGTGTGATTTAATAAGAAGGGAAAAAGCATTAAATGGATGCAAAGAGTAACAGAGTTGGATTGCTGACACAGAAAGAGTTCGTTGGTTTTACTTTTACTAATCTCTCCATGATAGTAACAACTTAAATTCCCAATTTGTGCTTTGTTACTAATCTCTTTGCTTCTCTGGTTTTACAACTTATGAAAACCCCTATGAGAAGTTGGTTCGGGAATCAAGAATTCAAAGACAAGGGAATACTATCTGATTTGGTTCTGGTGTAATATATGAACCTGGACTTGGAGTAGTACACTGAAATTGTTGACCAGTGCTGCCCTTTTCCTAATTGGTTAAGTTTGCTGACCTGGAATTCTGGAGTGTTTGTATTTTGAGACTTTGACTGCAATTTTATAACCATATACATCAATGTAGGCTGACACATGCCCTCTGCATGCACAGACACACAGAGTTGCTGAAAACAAAAAGAACATAATGATTGACCAAACAGGGGAACAGTTTGATTTGTTTACTTTCCAGGCCTACTTTCCTACCAAGTAAAAGCAAAGGTGTAAAGTGCAAATAGAGCTTCAAAAATGGGGACTGTAAAAAGAATTGAATCAGGATCTTACTGGTGTGGTTTAAATCAAGGAATAAAATATCAGCGAGAACGGAAATAATTAAGTAAATTGATTGAAATTTATATAAAAACATGGAAATTTTGAATGAAACTTTGAAAAATATTTATTTGATCAATTATCTACTATATGTTATAAGAAATTATTATATAACTATTAATTTATACTGAGTTATAGTAATTTGAATTGAAATAATCGTCGAACATTATTAAAAATATACTTGATATATATATATATATATTTACCTAAATGGAGGCTAGCTCATCACGCCTTATTTACATATGATATATTAAACATGAAATTACATAAGTGATTTAGAATCACATAAAGGATCTATGAGGTACAAAATTTTCACTATCTTCATCATGTCTTTGAGTAAAATCATGAGTATCTCGTGAAGAATAGTCATTAAATGATACATCCTCTTTCTAATTTTGCATATACTGACTTATATGTCAACCATAGACAATAGGAGTCGTGAGTAATTAACTATGGGTTATGGTACTGATAGTTCTCGTTTGGATCAAGCATTTCTCGACCTTGACCATAACCATAGCTTTGTGAAGATTATGCATCAGATTGTGTCCATATGTAAACACTTGATTGCATCTCATTAGAGAATAAATATGGTGGATAAGACATGTTGAATTTCCCTCATAAGGGTAAGGTCCATCATTACTTTCTCCTAGACCAAAGGGGTTCGATTCCATTCAACAACTAGTTCGATTTTATTTCAATTTTAGATGAATGTTGAGACATGGAATGCAATATATGATAAAAAAAGTCATATATAACAATAAGTTGGTGTAGTAGAATTGACTATAACTTTGTTCTTGCAAAATGATGGATCAGAGGTTTGATTCTCCTAACCAGTGATTTTTTATTTTATTTGAAGTTGACTTGACACGTGGCGATATTATGAATTTATCGGGAAATTTCGAAAGTTTCCGGATATATCGGAAAATTTCCATCGAAAAATGTTTGGTATGTAACAAATATATCCATATGCCGGAAAATGGAAAGTTTCGCGGAAATATCAATGAAATTATGAATATTTTAGTCATTGATTTAAATAGAAAACAAGGTGTTCGAGCTGGTTATAGACGTTGAAGAAAATAGATGCTTTCATTTAACATCAAAAACCAAAACAATGTTTGTCGTGCGTTCTCTGGGGGGGGGGCGGGGGGGCGGCGGTTGGGGTTTAGCTCCCCTGCTTAGAAGCAATGACACATGGCCCCAAGCCGCGTTTTGAAGAAGCGCCAGCTTTTTTAGCTGAAAAGCAGAAAGAGGGAGGTACCTCCTTTTAAAAGTTGGAAGCCGCTTATCAACTGTAGCGGTCGTAGTTTAATGAAACGATAAAAATATCAGCGGTTCGTATCAAAAATAAGAGAAACGCCCTCCTTTCTTTCACCCACGACATCCACGCAAGCTATTGAATAAGAGAAACCGCTCTATTCATTCTTCACGTACATATGCTTCAGTTCTTGTCTTCGTCTTTAAGCTTCAATTCAGAGGTATCCATCGATCCCTCTCTGTAATAAATGATAAATCATAGCATAGATTAAACTCCACAATCTACAAAATTAGGGATATCATGAATTCGGATCGACATGAAAGCATATGATAGTGAAGCGTAAGGAGTAGATAATCGAATTATCCACCGGGTTTGCCATCTAAATTATTTAGGCTATCGCATGCTTGGAATTAATTTGCACCGTGAATGCCAGAAACGGTTCAATTTGCTGCTATCTTTGTTTGATTACGTACTGTGACATGTTAACGCTGTGATTTCTCATTTGAAATGTTTATCTCTCATTTGAATTGGAACCTTTAATGGGGGGCTCTGTCAAGATCTTCACCGTTTCAAAAGTGAGTACGTGTAGCTTTATTCTCTAATTTACAACTGTTTGTTCTCTTCATGTTTATGTCAAGAATGAAGAGGAAGTTATGAAGAAGACCAAGTGATTGATATCTTCATGTTCTCTAATTATAACCTTAATGTAAATTTGGATATCAGAGGTAACCATCTCTCTCTCTCTGTCCATGATTGATAAATTATAGCATAATTATAGCATAATGAAACTCTCGAATCGGAAAAAATTGAGGTTTCCATGATTAAGGATCGATTTGAAAGCATATGATTGTGAAGCTTTAGGAATAATTCATCGAATTGGGTATTTATATATTTAGGCTATTAGGTTTGGGGATATCATTGTGGAGGCCAGAAAGCTTTAGGAGTATTCATCGAATTCTTGTGATGTCATATTATTTGGAATTCTTATTACATGTTTATGTCATATGTAACTGATGTCTCATAATGAGTGTAGCTTTATCCTTTCGCTGATTAAGCATGTAAGACCTCAGTATGGTGGTGGAACAATAGTTTGTGCCTCTGATCTTGATTCTGTTGTTATTTTCTTTTGCAATCAAATATGGAATTATTATTATTTTTCTTCTTGTGGTTGTGCTCAATTGCTTTCTTGATTAGCTGCAAACTCTGCCATTTGAAACTAAGAGTTGTTAAATATTTGACCTATTATGTAGAGACTGAACTAAGAGCATGCATGTTGGTTAGACTCTCTTTATGGCTATGAACATGTTATGAAAAGCATATGAAAAAAAAAGCTTTTTTAACAATCTTGTAGTTGCCACCTTTTTTTTCTTCTGCTCTTACATCGTTGGTATATTTTTTTGTTTTGTAGGCCGCTTGAAGTAAAAGTGAACAAGAGTAAGAGGGATAATAAACTTTTGAGAAATCCTCAGGTTAAAGGAAGAAGTTATGAAGGAGACCAAGTGATTCTTATGTTTTCTACTATTGATCAACTTATTGATGTATGTAATTTTGTGTTCAAGACAGTAGAATATTGGGTATAAAAGTCGATTAAGCTGAATCGATTATATTCTAGACATTTGCATTATATTTTTATTTTTAGAATGAGAAATTTACATTTTGTTGATTATGCAGTAATATCAAAATTGACCAAATCATATATTTACTGATAGTTTTATTTTGAACTATTTCAGTTTATCCCCTTAAATTTTACACCCTAAATTAGTTCACCACTTAAAATTTTATTTTAATCAATTCATCCATATACTTTCAAATGACATCAACAAGGAGAAAATTCATATTTTCTTAGTTAAAAATCTGATTAAAAAAACTATCAAAAGAAGGTTTTAAATCATATATGCAAGACCGAAACAAAATTTCCAATAATTTTACAACAACACTGAAGATTTAAAATTAGGTCTTATAGCATAATTATCGATATAATCCATATAAAAATATGAATTTTGTCATTCTTTGATGTCATTTGAAAGTATAGGGGCTGAACTGATTAAAATAAAAATTTAAGGAATAAACTGATTTTGGGTGTAAAGTGTATGGAGTATACTGAAATTAATTCTTTTATTTTAATAGACATTATAATATCTCACCGTAAAAGAGCAATTGACCTTACAAAAAATGAAGAGCAAATAACAAATATCAAGGTGAATATATTATGTCAAAATTGGTCATTATAAAATAAAAAAGCACAAGCTAATTTTGAGTCACCAAACACTTTGTCGTAGCTTTTACTTCTAAAAGTACTCATAAAAAGTCAGTTTACAAAATACTCAGCTATTTTGCTTTTCAGTTACTTATTATCAGAAATAAGTAAAAGCGAGTTTTTTTAGAACCTCGGCTACACCAAACACACCTAATATTGGTTTGCATTGTATTAGAACCCCAGCTACAAGACATCAACCATATTGGAAGAGAATGATTCATACGGAAATAAACGAATGCGCGACTAATTAAGAACCATGGTTGCCTGGTTGCTAGATTACTGAGACGCCCTTCAATTCTCATTCTTTGTTCAAGTGTTCAGAATGCATTCTACCTTCCATTGTTATCACGACCTCGAAATTTCGAGTATGAAACTCGAGTTCGAAACCGTAAAAAATCTCTAAAAAAATCTCAATAAATTAAAATTATTTTAACGTCACAGTGGATCATTACTGAGTTCATGATACAACTCAGTCAAATTGATTATTACAAACCAAATTTATAATTCAAGCATTATATCAAATGGAAATGTAAAAATCCTCTAAATCCTCACCACAAGATAAAATAAAACAACTTCAAAGTCTTCAGAGTTGTCTGTCGATTCCGCTAATCCACATATTTAGGAACTATCCCCTACATCATCGAATATGTGCACCAGAATTGTAAACACAAACCCGATAAGCTTTGCAGCTCATATGAGTAAAACAACAATATAACTCACATATAAATATATAATAAAATACATAAAGCATTAATCATAAATGCACTCATGAGTCATTAGACGGCTCATCTGGTTGTCCATTAATATCAGAAAATATATGTGCTCATGAGAAATCGGGCAACCCATTTGTTTACCCAAATACATTTATAATACGGGTACTCATGAACGCTGGTACACCTCTGTTACTCATCATGTTAGTACGCCGCCCGACATTGGGCAACCACTTGCTACCCAATATCCAAAATATGGGTACTCATAAGTCGATAACCCATTTGTTACCTCTCATGCAGTATACTGACATACATACTAGAGCTCTAACTGTATCGTAACTGTCGCCCAGCCAAGGCTAGGTTCCGACATGCAAACACGTATGAAGACAACAAAACGTTTTAACATAACTCAAGTTAAAACCACGTACAAAACAATCATCACATGATATTGTACAAATCAAAGTGACATGATCAAATAAATAAATATCAACGCTATAATGAACTTATTCGTAAAAGAAAATTATGACCGTATATAATATAGCAAACCATATATATGTACATATCTTACCAATTATATACATACACAATCCACTATATCATATACATATCATAGTTCATTCTCGTTAATTAAGTGTAATTATGAATCTCCGCAATGGTAGATTCGTCACTGTGAGATTTTACTCACCTTATATTCCTGGGCGTAATTTCCACAATTCCAAAATCGAATCTTTTACTTGTTGTGTCGATCACCTAGAATAGATAAGAAGTGAATTTAGAAGCGTTACGTAAAACCTTAAATGCCGAAACAGTAATAATGTTTTACTGTTCAGCAATTTCTGGTTTTTACGAAATTACTGTTGAGGTAATTACTATTTACATATTATTGTACAAATACATATTAATTACATATTCCTATACGAGTAATACTATTTATGTATTTCGGTATGAATACATACTATTTACGTATTTCTGTACAGCCATGTACTATTTCATCGTAAATACTATTTCAGTAAATAATAATTATCGATTTATCCTTCAGAAATTATTTTTACAATTACTGTACGTAAAATAATTTTATAAAAATATTGTTTGAAAATTTACTGTTCACGCGCCACCGCATGCGGTGCCGCGTGGGGCCCACACGCCACTACTAAAACTGGACCGTAGCTCGCTACCGCCGCCTAAAACTCATCCCTTTTTATCCCCTCTTCCCCTCCACGGCCCAAGGCACCTCCTGCCCCCTTCACACCCCCTCACGCGCCACCTAAGGCGGCGGTGCAACTCTCTCCTCCTCCTCCTCCGATTCACCTCAAATCCCCCACAAAATCTTCTCAAACAACACACAATCACTCTTATCAATCAACCAAATGCATTACCATACCTATTTGAAGCCCTAGGACGGTCGGGTGGTCGCCGGAGGACTCGAGATGCTGGTGGAGTCAAAATCGAGCATCAGCGATTGGGCGATGCGATTCGAGCTCCGATCGCTTCGTTGGTGGTACTGGGAACGAGGAGTAGTGGAGGAAGATGAGCACCGAGGGCTCGCGTCGCCGAATCGGAGTTCGAGCGGTGGCGGAAATCGCAGGAGGCTCAGTTGTTGCGCGGGCTTCACGGCGGCGAACGGAGACGTGTCGAGCTCGAGGGTCGCCGTGGTGGACCGTGCGAAGTTTTTGAGCGAGGCGGTGCCACGGAGGTCCGGTCGGCGATATCGCCGGCGAAGTTTTTCTGAGGGAGGGAGAGATCGTTGAGAGAAAGAGAGAGAAGAGAGAGAAAGGGGGAGGGAGGCGGGTGAGGGATTTCCGGAAATGGAAACTCTAACCCCTAAAATTTCCTTTTTATACCATTTTTCAAATCGGAAACTAACTTCTGTCGTTAATAACTTTCACGTACGACATCCGATTAGGACGCGTGACGCGTCCACGAACTCGTATCGACGAGCTCTACAACTTTTGTGAAGAAAGGTTTCGGAAACGAGCGACGGACTAAAAGTCGACTCCCGCGTCGCGGAAACGTAACGTTTTTCAAATTGAGATTTTCGACGACGGTTCCGTTTTTGATTTGACAACGTTACAAAGTGAAACCAATGCGGTTATTAATTTTACAAACTTTATTAAATCCGAATAATTCAAATAAATTGATTCTGAAAAATCGGATCATTACAATTGTCTCTATTATTATCTGCTAGTTAAAACTTCAATCACAAAATCAACATAACAAAGCAAAACTTATACAACATGCAGAAAAGAGCCAAAACATTACTAGGTAATTAACATACAAATTAACGAAACCATAATCAAATAGTAGCTAGTATTTGTCATAGCTAGAAGTTAGAACCATAACCCTCCAGGTGATGCATAGCAAAGTACAGATTAGTGTTGGTAGCATCTGTAAATGCCCAAATAGACACTTGATCGCCGACCTTGAGATCCTCCGTTTGCACGACACTCGACCAGCCATTCTTCAAAACATACTTGTAGTTGTGCAGCCTCACTAGCTCCAAATTAATCTCGGGATGTCGGGTTGACATGAACTCTACTTCACGAGGTATATATGGAGCAAAATCTAGGTGAAATCCACATAATTCCCAGGTTGGTAGCTCGAGTTTTAGGCGATCACTGTAGATGTCATCTCTAGATAACGATAAGTTGCAGACATGCTTAAGTTGTCTGGGGCGATACTTGTTGATTTTGGTTTTCGGTTCAAAGTTAATCATACCCTTCTCTGACATTATGCCGTCCTCAACTTGAGAACCGTAGCAGATAACTAGCTTGGGGAACCTTTGATTTCTTTGATAATTAGCAGATAACTAACTTGTAATATTTTGCATGCATGATTGGTGCATATATATATATATATATATATAATATCATAGAAGACTTTGGAGATGAACTAGGAACACCAACTGATTACTAGTCACTCCTCACAGTTTTACAAACTCGACAGTTTACTCATTCAAGTTTCAATTTCAACTGATCACTCCTTATACTTTTCAAATTCAAGTAATCTGGTCATTCCGTCATCTTTTTATCCAATTTAGGTGTTAAGTCCATCCAATTTATATTTTCCCAAAAAACAACTTAACACTCAAATTAGATGGAAAGATAACAGAATGACCAGATTGCTCGAATTTGGAAAGTATAGGGAGTAATCAGTCGAAATTGAAATTTGAATGAATAAACTGTTGAGTTTGTAAAACTGTGAAGAGTGACCAATATTTTATTCTTATAGGAAAGTACCTTTTTTTTTATCACGTTATCTTTTCTTGAAGTTATGTGCATTAGGAAAGTACGTACCTTACCATAATTTTAGTTTGTTAATATTATTAGGAGATGCATGTTTGGAGATCTCCAGTTCCTATTCGAAAATACCAGATAATGTATGCTTGGCGAGCTATTTGTAATGAATATTACCTGTCCGTACATTATTTGTTTGCCCTCACAATTCAAAAATTATGTAATTTGCTCCTGCTCTAATGGAGATGGATTTCCTAAGCCATGTGATTTCCTAAGACAGAGTGATCGACCAAAAAGAAGAATACTGTGATTGCCTTACTCTTTCACCAAGTAAAACCAATGGTGGAAAACCAAAGGTACAAAGATCGAGCTTCAGAAATAAAAGGGATCGGATATTGAAAAGAAATGAATATTATTTGCAGAACTAATACATAGGGGTGGCAATGGTACACAATTTCATTCCAACCAATTCATATACCAACTGTACTAAATGTATTGGTATACCACCAAATTGGTACATGATACATTGTACAGTATACCGTACCATACGTCAAAAGATGGTTGGTAGGTGGTACAAGTTTTTCGTGTACCATGGTATGTCATACCAACCGAAATAGAAGTTTTATGAAACAAACCATAATATATGCATCTATGGTGAGTCGAACTTGGTCTGTTGAGGCCAACTACCACTAGGCTATCATTGCAATTACAACAACTCATGCAAAACAATATATATTCTTAAAAACTATATATATATATATCTATAAATATTTCAGTTGTAGATTTAGTGAAAAATAAATCTCAATTGTAGATTTTTGTTAAATTTATAATTTTTGGATTTTGACATGTTTAATTTATGACTTTGTACTTGGTAATTTAGTTGAAATTGTATAAAACTTTGTATTTGTGTTGTTATTTGTTATTACTTATTTGGAAAGAGCTTCTTATAAAAAAGTCACATTTCATACATGAAATTAGAAAAAAGTCATATTCTTAAATCTCTTATAGCGTTGCCACTAAAGTTTGAAGTATTTACAAGAATGTCACTATAGCTATCTCTCAGCCTGAAACAACTGAAGAGGTGCAGGGTGAAGGCACAGGTTAGTCGGCGGCTGGTTTGAGGCTCAGTGGAGGCACCAGATCATCGGCGAAGGGTGGAGTCGTGGTTTGTAGATGCAATGGAGGTGCGGGGTAGAGGCGCGGGAGGGAGGCGCAAGAGATGGAGTCGTGGTCTGACAGTAGAGGCGCGGGGTGGAGACGTGCGCAAGTTGTGGTTTGACAATGGAGGTGCGGGGTGGAGACGCGAGGTGGAGGTGCGAGGTTGAGACGCGAGATTAAGTAGTGGTTTGACAATGGAGGCGCGAGGTGGAGATGTGGGTTGGAGGCGCAGGTTCACTGTGGAAGATGCACATATGCTGATGTTGAACGAATTACCACGGCTGCTATCACAGTAGCTATCACATTGTGTGTCACATTAGCTATCACACTACATGTCACAACAGAAAGTTAGTGTGACAACGGTTGTGACAGCAAGTGTGACAGTGGGTGTGACAAGGGTTGCGACAGTGGTTACGACATCAGGTGTGACAGTTAGTGTGATAGTGGTTGTGACAACGGTTGTGATAGGTAGTGTGACAGAAGGTGTGACAAGTACTGTGACAGGTAGTGTGACAGGTAGTGTGACAGATGTTGTGACAGTGGGTGTGACAATGTATGTGATAGTGGTTGTGACAGGAGGTGTGACATGCCGAGAGGAAATGTGGAAATATGCGAAATTTTGTTAAAATTCAAATGAGATTGGTATAAGTATGCTCGTAATGAAGAGAATAGCAAGAATTAGGGAACCTTGAGCTTCGGTTTTGACGGAATCGCTTGCAGCACTACTATTGATGGCGGCAACCCTTTGCGATGGTTGTTGCGTCTTGTACGGTTGGTCGATTCGGAGTGGGTAGTATATCAAATGAAAAAGGGGAGCAAGATCTTTCTAACGGTACCAATTTCGTCAAAATCTATTGCCGGACGAGAAAATTATGGCCGAAATTTAAAAAAAAAATAAGAAAGGGCAAAACAGTTCAGAAAATATTTGTAAAGTGATTTTTTTTCTAATTTTGTTAATTTTTTTATATAATTTTCACTTAAATGTGATAATCTTTTTATAATTAATTCATAAGTAGTGATTTTTTTTCTAATATAAGTTGAGAGATAGTACTTTTTTATAATTTGCCCTTAATTTTTTGGGCCATAAACATATTGGTAGAAGCCAATTACTAACCGTATCAACCGAGTACCAACCGTACCAATTAGTTGGTATACCAACGTTATTGATTGGTTTAAATGGTGAATTTTTCATACCGATTATATGTTGGTTGATACATGGTATTAGAAAAATGAAGTTGATATACCTACCAATTCACCCCTACTAATACACATGCTATAAGCATGTAGTGGAAGCATCATCGATCTCGTAGTATATACATATATTTCATGCATACCCTTCGTCTATACACATCAATTAATTAGTTTATATATTCAGCTTCTTAACTTGCATCTGCATGTGTTTAATTCTGATTTTGATGGATAGAAGAAGAAAAAATGTATGCATACAAGAGAGGTTTGATAGAAAAACAATTAAGAATACAAACGATACTTCTTTGGTTAATAGAGAGCGACGAGTCTGCCGTCTATGTGATAGAAGAGTTTATACGACGTTATAATAGTGTAAATTCTTACATTTGTACTTGTTAATTTTCTTTAAAATGTCATATTAATTTCTTTATTGTTTTAAGGTACTTTGTGGGACAACATAATGCTAATGGGCGTTTAAGCAGCAACTAAGGCTTTCGATACACAGTAGAGATATAAGGATGAATTGTGATTATTTAATTAGTCAGAATTTTGAAGAAAAGCTAATCGAATTTCTAGTGCAAGTTGTTGATGTGGAGTAAAAAGGAGAGTAGTCAATCCCATTTGAATTAGGATTCTTATGTTTCACTAAAGATTCCGTCAGATTTCTTGGGGTATCTTTGGAAATATTTGCTATTTGTTTCCTACCAATTATAACCTAAAGAAGACCAAGAGAGAACTACTTCTAGTCAGTGTTCTAAATATCGGGATATATCGGTGATATTTAGAAACCGATAGGATAAATGCCATATCGCCTTAATATATCGGTCAACTCAAAATATCGGGTCAACATGCGATATATCGGTGGATTTTTTTTCGTTTGACTTTTTTTTCGGTAGACTTTTTTTTTCGTAGACTTTTTTTTCGATGATTTTTTTTCGATAATTTTTTTTCGTTGACTTTTTTTTGGTGACTTTTTTTCTTGTTACTTTTTTTCGGTGATATTTTTTAAGGAGACGATGTCGTTTTGAGGTATTTCAACGCAAATAGACATAAGGTGATTTATGAAGATGATTTTATCTCTGAAGATGAGGATGAAGATAATGGAGAAGATGATTTTGACTTTGATTCTGATGATGAGAGAGTTTATAATGCATGAATGCATAATCAATATCTCAATCTATCTTTTGTGCACCTATTTTTGTTCAATTAGTACTTATTTGGTATATTTTGAATATTTTGAAGTATATGTTTATAAATATATTAAATTTAAATTAAAAATTAACAAAAACGATAAATCCGATATAATCTGATATATCTCGATATATCCCCGTTATATCCTTTTTTTACAAAACCGATACGATGCCGATAACCGATATTTAGACCATTGCTTCTAGTTGACGACAGAAAAGGGAGGAGTTAAAAATTATATTTGAGAAAGATTCATATATAAGGTTAATAAAGAAGAGGAGAGCGAGACGTACAGACACATTCATTCATCGTTCACCATAACTCCTCAAGCTCACCATCCAATATCCTCAAGTTACAACCCGTATCTCCTAATTAAGGTGCCATAATCTCATCAAGGCTCCATAAGTTGCTTCACGCAATTGCAAAGGAACCCACTATTTATCGTTGCTCTTCGTTTGTATTTCTTAATTTTATTTGTGTGATTGTCTCTACTATGTGTAGCCATTTTTTCTTAGTTAGGGGGCGAGGTAGAAGCCCCGAATATGTGACATACTTGGTTTGATTCTTGATTTTGTTATTATTAAATTGTCGAAGATGTTTATTTGGTTTTGGTTTATGGAAAACTCTTGCTTGTTTATGTTCATGAATGCATGCATAGAACATTATGAATTTGTGAATGGGGCTAGAAATAGGTTGACTGGTCTCCTAAAAACAGTTAGACGGCTTATTTCAAAGTAGTAAAATCTATAGGACAATATGTGGAACTAAATAAATAGGATTGCATACTAGGTAGGCGTTTCCACACTAGTTTTGCACACTTAATTCGATCGAACTTCCATTGTATTTATTGCTTAGAGTAATTCATTGAAAGAATAACGTATATACTTGGATTGATTATTCTAAAGGCTAAGTAACGGTGCGTCATCTTGCTCTAGTATTTGTGAGAAGTAATAAGAACTTACGTAGTGCGTTCACGGTTTGTTCTTGATTGAAACCGATTTCTCAACTTAATTATTGGAACTTGGGATTATACACATGTTTTGAATGTATTTGGTGGTGGTCAATTGAGTCTCTAACATCTTCTCCATATAATCTCTTCTCAATCTCAACTTGATTTTTTTTAATTTCTTATTTCTCTTCTTCTGCTAGTTGAACACCAAAACCCACATCCCTTGATTGTTTACATTCTCATCAGCACCTTATGTTTTTTCCATCATCTTTCACCTCTTCAATTAGTTCGTTGCCTGTGTGTTTTAGATTAGTTAGTTTTTCTTTTCTTTTTAGTGCAATTTAAATGCCTTCAGTCTCGGGGATCGAACGATCTTTACTTATTTTTATTTTATACTACGATTGACAATCTTTTGTAGGGTTAATTGTGAGACTATTTTGGTCATATCATTGTGCTAAAGTAGTTACTAATCGAGCTATATATCATGCAAAAGTTCTTCAGGCTAAGTACGTAGCTAAATAAACTTAATGACTAGCTTTATAAATTGACCAAAATAACTTACGTACAGTTATTGAGAGTCTGAGATCACCAAAACTGTAGAAAAAAGAAACCTCCAAATAATTAAGGAACAATATAACTAAACCTATAAGCACAGAAAAAAAAACTCCCAGCTAATAATGCCATCATGTTCAACCACAGCCTTAAGCTCAATTCCCGGACTTAATATCTTCAACTGGCAAAGCTCCAAGCCAACTGGGAGGTTGCATTCCAGTTTGTTCATGCACTGTGTTGAACAATGGTGGCAAAGTCTTATAAAGGCCGGCAACCTCATTCAGAGCTGCATTGCCCCCACCAGCAGCACCCTCCGCGCCTCCGCGGCCTCTCCACCATTAATCCATATGCTAATCTTAGGCTGAAGGCCACGCACGGCTTCAGCGTTAATCTTTGCGATCTCTGGATACATCCCACCATTGATCATTATGTAATCCCTCGTTGCTTGATAGTCGCCTCCGCTTGCCTCCATAAGAGTGTGCAGATAAGCGCCTTGAGCTTTTCCCAGTGCCTCAAGTCCCTCAGCCTCTTTCTTCTTTGCATAGAATTCTCCATCAGCAGCCTTTTCACGAGCATACAACTGGGCATCAGCAGCTGCTCTCGTAGCCTCGGCCTCTTTCTGCTTCCTCCATCGTCATCGAGGCCGTGAGCACACGAGTCTCGCCCTCGATGACACTCTGAACGAGCTCCTCCATGTGTTTGGAGTTCTTCTCGTGTTTCGAGAGTAGCTTAGCGTACTTCCTGACGGACTCGAAGTCGTCAAGGCGGGGGCCGATTGTGAAGACGGCAGGGAGCAGGAATGGAAGCTTCTCTGCGCTCATGGCTTGCAATTGAAGGTGTAATTAACCGGAGAGAGCTCGATGACGGTGTAGTTCTGGCCGGGGAGGATCCATGCCTTCTTTTTTATCATCGGATCGTCGATCCATGCACCGGTGATCACTAGATACTCGGAAGCATCGACAACTTTGTACGTTGAGAGTGGGATACACATATTGTTTGTCGCTTCCTTACCTTTTAATTTTTCTAATTTAATTTACCCCCTTCTTATCATGTGTCAGTCTCCTCAATTTCGAAAGAACTGACCTCGAGTTCCTCTTAAATAAAGAACAAGAACTTGTAGACAACAAAATCCATAATAAATTAGACAACAATAATAATTATGCCAACATAAGGAATTTCTTCTTTTATCTCTTCATGGATAAATTCCGGTGGAGCGTCTTCCATTAAAAATTGATGGACAACCTCTTGGGAGGCTTCCTCTAATGAAACAGATTCTGCCTTTTCTTCAATTAAATTTTTTTTCTCAGTAGGCAAAATGAACTCCTCAAGTTTAATTTCTTCTCTTCCACCTTAGAAGGGTACTTCTTAATTGAAAAATCTCTTGGCAAAAACTTTTCTCTAAGAAGATCTTTCATCTTTCTCCATGTTTTAATATGATCTTTACCTTGCATCCTTCTAGCTCTTTTCAATCCATCCCACCAATCAGCGGCAATGTCCTTGAGTCGAGAAGAAACCTACTTGGCATGCTGGTGATCAGGAATTTTCTGACCTTAAAGAAGTTATTAACATCATCAAGCCAATTCAAAAAGTCCTCCATGCACATGTGACCATCAAAATATGGAATTTTCCCCTTGGTGTTGGACTTTTGATTTGTATTATGTTTCGCCCATTTGATCCTCCTTCCTCGTCTCTACTCCACTTGTTGCTAATCTTTTCTTCCAATAACTCACGAATTTCTCTAAGCTGATTAGACAAAGCAGCATTTGATGTAGAAAAATGTGTAGCATCAACATCTGCATATGCTTTGATAGCCGAATGGTTAACATGTTGTTCGTCACCCATAGACAATCAAAGTAGATAAAAGAGACAAGTTAGACCTGTTCTGATACCACTTGATGCAGCGGAACTAACCAGTTGAAATCCACTAACGGTAGCCTTAAATCCATAAGATTAGGGTTTCTTGAATCCACGAGAAATTCTGAAATCCACTAGGATAATTGAGAAAACTCAAAGGTTTATTGATATAAAAGATGTCTCATACAAAGAAAGACGATGCTTATATATGCATAAATAACCTAAATAAAATCAAAATCATAATCTAACATTGAAACCTAAAGAATCTAAACTAAAGGAAACAAATAAACCTAAATACAGTAGAACCTCGTTAAATTAATATCCGATTAATTAATAACCTCGCTAAAATAATATTTTTTGCCGGTTCCGACTCGGGGCTAACGTGCTAAATTAATAATTCGCTAAAATTGTAAGATAATAAAAATTTGAGAGTTCATATAGATCCCATCAAATATATAAATTAATAATGACATAATTTGTATAATAAATTTTACATTTTCGAGGATTTCATTGAAGAATTTTGTTGATTTAATTATTATCAAATAAAAATAATATAATACATCGAACATTATAATATTTTGAATAACGGTATCCGTGATAAATCAAACAATGTGATGCATGAACGAAGTAAAACTTTTTTCTTTGAAAAAGTAAAAGAAAATATTTATTATACTTTCATAAATTAATAAGTTATTATTTTATCGATATATTATTTCATTGTTTGATTTAAATCTGACGGGGCTCATTAAAGTGAGTCTTGTAGATCTCGTTGTTCTCATCCAGAAAGGTATTATGCGTCTCAAACGAACATTCTGGCCAAAATTTGCTCAAATCTAATTCATAAATTAAAATATATAATTTCGTGCGAGCAACTCAAAAAGTCTAAAAGATCATCTTCTTAAGTATTCCAATAGCTATTTGACTTAGAACGCGCGAGTTACCTATCTTCAAGTCAATATTTTTATTGTTCGTCACTTCTTTACCTTTATATTTTTCTGGTTTAATTCACCTCATTCTTGTCTTGTATCATGATTACTTGGAATCTGCAATAAGAACTGTAATAACCCGATTTTTCGAAACGATTTTTAGATTGCTTAATTTCTATTAAGTTGTGAAATTCAATAAAAATGAAATTGGATCGCTTGCAAAAAATTCGAAACTCGAACGGAAACGGTTCAGAACGTTTATTTAGTAAAAACGTTACGTTTCCGTAACGTATTTATCGACTTTTATTCCGTAACTCGGTTGCGAAAACTTTCTTCATGAAAGTTGTAGAGCTCGTCGATACGAGTTCGTGGATATGTGACACGTTCGAATCGGACGTCGTACGTAAAAGTTATTAACGACAGAAGTTAGTTTCCGATTTGGAAAAGGGTATAAAAAAAAAAACTGAAGGGTTAGGGTTTCCATTTTCGGAAACCCTTCACCCCGCCCCCCCTTTTCCCTTTTCTCTCTCTCCCCTCGCGATTCTCTCCCTCCCCGAGCTCTCTCTCCCTCACTGACCTCGCCGGCGATCTCCATCGCCATTCGACCGTGGTCTCCACCGCCTAGCACAGGAGCACCGCACGGCCCTTCTCTGCAGACCCCGAGGTCGACGCGTCTCCTCGCGATGTCGTTAACCTCCGCGCTCCAACCCGAGACCGCAAGCATCGCGCCACCATCGAGCACCACTTCGGCGACGCAAGGGCACGGGGGAGAGCTCCACGACGCCGATCCTCTCCCTTAGAGCCCTCCGCTATTGACCCAGGGGCACCCAAGTCCTCCCCGAGGAATCGAAGCTCCACCTACGATCCGAGCGTTTCCGACATCAAATCGGAGGTTTTAACTGCGATTAAGGTATGATTTGTTGTTATTGATGGTTGGATTGTGATTGTGATGAATTTTGGGATCGAATTGAGGAGATCGGAGGTGTGTGAGTAGGAAGGGTTACCGCCGCCTAGAGGCGGCGCGTGGAGGAGCGTGGGAGGAGTAGGAGGCGGCCTAGGACCGTAGGAAGGAAGAGGGGAAGGAGGGGGAGAGTTTGGAGGCGGCGGTGGCGTGATACGCGCCGTGGTTTGCCTCGGCGCGTGGGCCCCACGCGCGGCCCGCCGGAGGTGGCGCGTGTGCCACACGCGCCGCCACGTGCGGCGGTGGGACAGTTTTGACAGAAGGGTATTTTGGTAATTTACTGTGTAGGTAAAAGTAAATGTAATTTTTATTTACTGCGGTAAATGTAATTAAGTTTTACCTACGGTAAATGTAATTATAAATTACTTTCAGTAATTGTAAAAAGTAATTTTGTAAAAAGGGTAATTTAGTAAATTTTATTTACTGAATTTGTATTTACATTAAATCGTACGTATACGTACAGAAATACGTATTAATATTTATACGTACAGAAATACGTATTAATATTTATACGTATAGAAATACGTATTAAGATTTATACGTACAGAAATACGTATTAATATTTATACGTACGGAAATACGTATTTAATATTTATACGTACAGAAATACGTATTATTATTTATATGTACAGAAATACGTATTTAATATTTATACGTACAGAAATACGTATATAATATTTATACGTACAGAAATACGTATTTAATGTTTATACGTACAGAAATACGTATATAATATTTATACGTACAGAAATACGTATTAATTGAGTATTGTACAGTAACCGTGAATAGTGAACAGTGAACAGTAACTTCGTATAAACCAAAATTGCTGAACAGTAACCGTATATTACTGTTTTGGCATTTAAAGGTTTACGAAACGATTCTAAATTCTTTTCTTATTCTTTTTAAGGTGATCGCTAAATCGAGGAAAGGGTTTATTATCGGAAATTGAGGAATTACGCTCAAGTCAATAAGGTGAGTAAAATCTCACTGAATTACGACTCTACCCTCGCGGTGATTCAACATTTTTGCAAGTGTGTTTATTTAATGAATTACAACATGTATATAATTTAGTGGACTACATATATACAGTATAATGGTAATAAGTACATATATATATATAGTTCATTAAATTACATACTGTTATTAATTCATTGAAAATAGTCATTTCGGTGACAGAAAAATTGTGCATGTGTATGTGTTTTCAATGGTACGATATGATGTGAGATTATCGTACGTAATTTTTCAGGTGTTTATGAAATATGACATGTATAGGATATAGTGGACTATGTATATGTTGTATAAATGGTAAATAAATACGAATATATATAGTTTGCTATATAATATACTGTTATGATTTTTATTATGGATATATTGTGAAAGTTTTAAAACGTACAATATGATGAGTGATTATTGTACATGATTTTATCACGGAAAATGTGAAATATTGTGATTTGTTTTCGGACGTGATGTGTGGTACAATATGATGTGAGATTATTGTACATGTGATTTTATCACGGAAAATGTGAAATATTGTGATTTGTCTTCGGACGTGATTTGTGGTACAATATGATGTGAGATTATTGTACATGTGAGGCAAGTCGGAACCTAGCCTTTGGCCGGGCGAAAGTTACGATACAGTTAGAGCTCTAGTCTGTCTGCCATAGTACTGCATGGAGGTAACGGGTGGTTATCTGCTCATGGGTACTCAGCTTGTTTTGGATGTTGGGTGGCGGGTGGTTACCCAACATCAGCGGTATACTAAGTGAGGGGTAACGGATGTGTACCAGCGCTCATTAGTTACCATTTTGTGAAAGTATTAGAGTAACCAGATGGGTTGCTCGTTTTCTCATGATTTTCGTTATACTGTGTTGATGTGGAGTTGTGTCTTTTATGAGACGAGAGTTATTTTAATATTTTACTCATACGAGCTGCAAAGCTTACCGGGTTTGTGTTGCAATCCCGGTGCACCAATTTTAATGGTGTAGGGGATACTTCCGCAGGTGCTGAGTAGTGGTGATTGTGTGACGACTCCGAAGACTCGAAGTCGATCGCATCCAGTCGTGGTGAGGTTCCAGCGTGGATTGTGTGTGTGATTTGGTGTGATTTTATTGTGAGGTTGTTGTGAGGATTATACAATTCCATTTGTTATATGTTGAATTATCATTTGGGTTTGTAATAATCGGCTTGAATGAGTTATATTTTAAACTCAGTGATGATCCGCTGTGCACTTAAATGATTTCGATTTTATTGAGATTATTTTGTGTTTAACGACTATTAGAATTTTGAGTTTTTAAGCTCGAAATTTTGGGGTCGTTACAAGAACTGTTTTGCAGATTCTAATGTTTGAGGCTCCTGGAGATGTGCTTGTTTTCCTAACTGGAGAGGAGGAAATAGAAGATGCATGCTGCAAAATTAATAGTGAAATTAAAAAAATCAGCAACCAATGTGACATTGGTCCCATGAAAGTGATGCCATTGTATTCAACTCTCCCATCTGATATGCAACAGAAAGTGTTTGATCAAATTCTTGAGAAGAAAATTGTGGTGATAACAAACATTGTGGAGACTTCTCTTACCATAGTTGGAGTTGTTTATGTTGTAGACCCGGGATTTGCCAAACAGAAAGTTTATAATCCGCGCACATGTGTTGAGTCCTTGTTGGTGTCTCCAATTTCTAAGGTAAGTGCACGGTATAGGTCAGGGTGGGCCGGAAGAACTCAGCCAGGAAAATGCTTTAGACTCTACACACAACAAAGTTTCCACAATGATCTTGTGCAAGAGACGTATCGAGAAATATTGAGATCAAACCTTGCAAATACAATACTTACCATGAAAAAACTAGGAGTAGAGGATTTGTGTCATTATGATTTCATGGATCCTCCTGCTCCAAAGACAATGATGGATGTACTACAAGTTTTGTACTTTTTGGGAGCCCTTGATGAGGATGGTAACTTAACTAAGGTGGGGGAGACTATGAGTGAATTCACCTTAGACCCTCAGATGTTAAAGATGCTCATTGTTAGCCATCACTACAACTGCTCCAATGAAATTTTGTCAATTTTTGCTATGCTTTTCGTTCCCACTCCATTTATCTTACCCATGGATGAGGTTCAAGAAGCCGATGAAGCCAAAGTTACATTTGCGCACATTGATGGGATCACCTCACTTTGCTCAATGTGTATGATGCATACAAGCAACACAACGACGATCCCTCTTGGTGATAGGACAACTATCTCAGTCACAAGGCATTGAAGGCTGCATATAATGTTAGGCAGCAACTGATGCGCATTATGACTCGTCTTAACTTTGAACTATGCAATACTGACTTTAGTAGTCCCCACTACTACTACAACATAAGAAAGGGTCTTCTAGCTGGATATTTCATGCAGTTGGCTCATCTACAACGCAGTGGACATTACTTGACATGGAAAGAGAAACAAGTGGTACATTTGCATCCCTCAAATTCTTTGGATCACAAACCGGAGTTTTTAATCTACAATCAGTATGTCTTTACAAGCAAGAGTTTTATCCGAACAGTGATAGAGATTACCGGTGAATGGCTAGTCGAATACAACATCTGGCAAACCCTTCCACTAACCAGAACTTCATAAGATATCATACATTTATGACAACTTTTAGTATTATATTATTGATATGTAACAAGAGTTGGTGATTGTTAGTGTCACTGAGTTGAACTATGTTTACAACTAAAACTTAAATTTTCACTTACTCATATATGCATAAGTGTCAACCTCAACAAAGGGACTTCCTTTGTTGCCTAGATTATGTGGATACAAAAATCAATTGAACAAGAATGGATCAGCAAAGCATACCATCTTGTTCATTGGCAAAATAATATAAATAAAAAATGGAGAAAATGTTGTAATAAATTAGCAGAAGCTTCAACAAGATGAACTGTTGTAAAAATCAATGATATATTGCATATATAATTTAATAAGCTGAATTATAAATAAATATAAATCAGAAATGAAGAACACGAAAATAAATTCAACAAAAATACCGAACGATTTGTGATGGAAGAACAAGTCGAGACGTGTGTGATACCACACTGTCCTTAAGACGTTTACGCCTCCTCTACCGGTGCAAGGATGCTTGGCGTTTGTCTCCCAGGATATAACGACTAAACAATTCTAGAAAGTTGCACTACTAACTAGAACCCTCAACGAACTCGAAAGGTACCTTTATCTATCACCAGAGAAGAACTAAGAACTTTGAGAGTGGGAGAGAAATGTGTTTCGAATGGGATGATTTTACAATGAAAGGATGGTGGCTATTTATACTGTGAGGATTTGCAATCAGCAATAAATAAGATGGCGGTTATAGAAATCAAAAGATCATAACATATATGAGTTACATATGTTACAAACATTGATTTCAATTCTGTTATAATTCTCCATAACACACAATAACTCAGTTGTTACAAAAGAAGAATTTGAACAGTCAAGAGAATTTGAAAAGTCAAAACCGAATTTTCGGAAATGCAAAAAGAATCTGCGTTCCGACCCTCAATTCGGTGGTGCATTCGTGTCCGCAGGTCGCACGGGCATACACGAGTTTCCCTTGCGACCTAGGATTTGCACCCCCCCCTGCGCGTGCGGGAGAGGGTATAAGGGGGCTTACACACTTTACAATCCATACACAATGGATTCTATATAAAGTCTTTTCAACACTTCTCTTTTCCAATGTGGGACAAATACCTTTCCCTCATTCTAAGTAGCCATCTTTGAGTGACAATTTCTTATTCACCCACAAACCAAATTACACAAACAAACATATGATCTTGTAGCCCTCATTATGGAGAACTCAAATCTATGTTCACCTTTGATTAATTATAAGTTTAACTTAATTTAATTAATCAATTAAAATTTGGTTTTAAATGGTTTTTTCAACCATTTTTTTCCAACAATTCCCCACATGAATGAAATTGGCCACCAAAGACTCGATAGAATTTGGTGATAGATTTCTACGGTTGAAACCTGCATAGGATAGGTAGGTTTGACCCTTTGAACCTTCCCTTATAAAAGTATGTTTACTTTACTAACTAAATAGTAGACGCGATGTCTTTGAACTATTCGTCATTTGTGTAAATAATAACATACTTTACACAGGAGTCTCCCTGGTACACTTCGGTTCTCATTTTTGTGCCCATTTTGGCCATGGAACACACGCCTGGTTCTGCAAGTAGTTTGATAAGAGTTATGCCCTCATTAACTCTCCTAGAAGCGGCCCCACTTCTCTCTTGCATAGGTGATCTCTTAATTAAGAGTAACCCGCATTACTCTGCTCGATTTCTCGACGCATAAGAATCATTAAAAGTTTTAACTTAACCTCATCCTTTACGGGTATCACTGGTTTTTATCATAGGAATGGACTTGGGGAACTCCCCACAGTGATCCGAACTAATCTCTACAGTTTGGTTTTCCCTTTTGAACCTAGATTTTGGGATCTCCAGTCAGCTAGGTTGGGTATCCACTGTAGTGATTTTTAATTTCCAATGGGCTTTAGTCCCATTCCCTTCGATGATTTTTCAACTAACTCTCTGTTTAACCCTTTAGTTAAAGGATCAGCAATATTATCCTTAGACTTTACATAGTCTATAGAGATAACTCCAGTTGAGAGTAGTTGTCTAATGGTATTATGTCTTCGACGAATGTGTCTAGACTTACCATTATACATCTTACTCTGTGCCCTGCTAATTGCAGATTGACTATCACAATGTATACCGATCGCAGGCACAGGTTTTGTCCATCTAGGAATGTCCTCTATGAACTGGCGTAGCCATTCTGCTTCCTCCCCACATTTGTCTAGTGCTACAAACTCAGACTCCATTGTGGATCTAGTTATAACTGTTTGTTTTGAGGACTTCCAGGACACGGCTGCACCTCCTAGCGTAAATACATATCCGTTAGTAGACTTTGAGTCTTTCATGTCAGATATCCAGTTCGCATCAGTGAACCCTTCTATAACAGCTGGGTATGATGTGTAGTGCAACCCGTAGGTACGAGTATACCTTAGGTATTTAGTACTCTTCCAATCGCTTGCCAATGCATAGCTCCAGGATTACTCGTGTACCTACTTAGCTTATGAACCGCATAAGCTAGATCTGGTCTTGTACAACTTGTTAAGTACATTAGACTCCCAATTATTCTTGAATACTCTAATTGAGAAACACTTTCACCTTTATTCTTGGACAAATGTAGATTTAAATCTACAGGAGTTCTGACAATTCCAGAACCTTCATTGTCAAATTTCCCAAGAATATTGTCCACATAGTGTGTTTGACTCAACACTAGCCCTTCTGATGTTCTCGTAATTTTAATTCCTAAAATGACATCAGCAAGTCCCAAGTCTTTCATGTCAAACTTAGAATTCAACATGTCTTTAGTAGACTTGATCATCTTATCGTTGCTCCCAACGATAAGCATATCATCCACATACAGACATAAAATGATATATCCATTTTCAGTGTCTTTGATATATACACACTTATCACCTTCATTTATTCTAAATCCACTGGTGATCATGGCATTATCAAATTTCTCATGCCATTGTTTTGGTGCTTGTTTTAAGCCATATAATGACTTAACCAATCTGCACACCTTCTTACTCTGAGAAGGAGCAGAAAAACCTTCTGGCTGTTCCATGTAGATTTCTTCTTCTACATCTCCATTTAGGAAAGCCGTCTTTACATCCATTTGGTGTACTTCAAGTTTGCGCAACGCTGCAATTGCAAGTACCATCCGTATGGAGGTTATTCTCGTCACAGGAGAATAAGTATCAAAATAATCCAAACCCTCCTTTTGCCTATAGCCTTTAATAACAAGTCTGGCCTTGTACTTGTCTATTGACCCATCAGCTTTTAGTTTCTTTTTGAAAATCCACTTGGAAGTCAAATGCTTACATCCAGGTGGCAAATCCACTAATTCCCAAGTGTGATTTTGCATGATGGAGTCAACCTCACTTTTGATTGCTTCTTTCCACCGAGGACCATCGGTAGAGCTAACTGCCTCTTTGAAGGTACGGGGATCACCTTCAACCATATATGACAGGAAGTCAGGTCCATAGGACTTTGCGGTCCTTGCCCTTTTACTTCGTCTAGGTTCAACCTCAGACTCAGATTCGGACTCCAACTCAGATTCTTGATCTTGAGCATCATCAGTTTCGGCTCGGTTGTCTTCACGTGCCCGTTTAGAAGAATTAAATTCCTCTCTAGACTTCCATGGAAATACATTTTCAAAGAAAGATGCATTTCTCGATTCCATTATCGTATCCTTATGGATTTCAGGAATATTCGAATCGTGGACTAGGAATCGATAAGCCGAACTGTTATGTGCATATCCAATAAAGATGCAATCAACCGTTTTAGGCCCATTCTTCACCTTTTTAGGCTTAGGAATTTCCACTTTGGCCAAACATCCCCAAACTTTTAAATATTTGTAGGATGGTTTTCTCCCTTTCCATAACTCATATGGAGTTTTCTCTTCTTTCTTTTTGGGCACCTTATTTAAAAGGTAATTTGCCGTGAGAATCGCGTCTCCCCACATGTTGGGTGGCATCCCAGAACTGAGTAGCATAGCATTCATCATATCCTTTAGAGTACGATTTTTACGTTCTGCTACACCATTAGATTGTGGTGAGTATGGAGCAGTCCTTTGATGTATAATCCCATTCTGAGCACAAGTCTCAGCAAATGGCGATTTATACTCACCCCATCGGTCACTTCTTAGTGCCTTAATTTTCTTGTTGAGCTGGTTCTCAACCTTATTTTTATAGATAATGAACTTCTCTATGGCCTCACTTTTGCATTTTAGCAAATACACATAGCAATATTTCGTGCTATCATCTATGAAGGTAATAAAGTATTTATTATTCCCTCTAGATACCGTTGATTTTAAATCACACACATCTGTATGAATCAGATCAAGGGGTTCATTGTTTCTTTCAACACTTTGGAAGATGATCTAATCAGTTTTGTCTCTACACAAGTTCACACTTGTGCATGTTAATTGACATATATTATATTCTTCACTACCATAAATTAGGAAGACTCATATAGGTGTAATAACTAGTTTTTGACAATAAACAATTCACAACCCATGGCTCTATGTCAATTTCAGACAAAACACATTTGTCAACACGGAGTTTTATACTCATAAAAACCCTTAAGAACATACATCAATTTATTCGATAATTTCAGTTCTGTTCTACAGATCAATCCAAAAACTTGGCTTGGTCATACCATAGCTCTAAGTCATTTAGTCCCCAGTCATAATCACTGACTTTTTCCATGCTATCATCTGATATCATACAACAGAGGTTCATGTCTGCAACCTCCTGAGTGACGGCTTCAATCAGGTTTGCCTGTCTCTTTTTGTTCCTCTTTGGTTTGTTGCAGTCCACAGACTTGTGACCAGTCTTGTCACAGTTGTAGCACTTGCCTTCAAACCTTGGCTTCTTAGAGATGCCTCCTTTCGGCCCCAGTTTGGACCCATGATACTTGCCTGTCTTGTTTTTGGAACCTTGACCATGTTCCATCATGTTTGCCTTGGCAGAGACATCATTGATCCATGCTTTCTTTTCGGATCCTCGGTTGTCTTCCTCAATGCGAAGTCTAACCTCTAGATCCTCCATGGTCATTTCCTTTCGCTTGTGCTTCAAATAATTCTTGAAGTCTTTCCAAGCAGGTGGTAACTTTTCAATAGCACATGTCACTTGAAAACTTTCACCTAGTTGCATTCCTTCAGCGTGAATCTCATGCAGGATTAGCTGAATCTCAGAGAATTGACTCATCACAGTTTTGAAATCCACCATTTTATAATCAAGGAAACGGCCCACGATAAACTTCTTGGCGCCGGCATCCTCGGTTTTATATTTTTTCTCCAAGGATTCCCATAGCACCTTTGCCGTTCCCATGCTAATGTACACATTGTACAATGAGTCGGCTAGACCATTCATGATATAATTCCTACATAAGTAGTCAGAATTATTCCATGCATTCACAGCAGCAATCTTTGCTTGATCGCCATGGTCATCTTCCTTTAACTCAGGAGCATTCTCCGTCAAAAATCTTGCAAGATTCAGAGTGGTCAGATAAAACATCATCTTTTGTTGCCACCTCTTGAAATGCAAACCGTTGAACTTCTCAGGTTTTTCCCCATGGGATACTGAGACAGGTACAACGGGAGCAGTAGGCACAGTTGGCACCAAAGGTCCCTTGCCATTTCCAGAATTTTCTCCGTTAGTCATTTTTAGAAACTGAAACACACACACAAGGTGTAAGTTTGCTTGAAAAAATTCAGATAAATATCGAATACAAATTATATAAGCAATATCAAAAATAAACGTCTTAAGATTGTTGTAAAAATCAATGATATATTGCATATATAATTTAATAAGCTGAATTATAAATAAATATAAATCAGAAATGAAGAACACGAAAATAAATTTAACAAAAATACCGAACGATTTGTGATGGAAGAACAAGTCGAGACGTGTGTGATACCACACTGTCCTTAAGACGTTTACGCCTCCTCTACCGGTGCAAGGATGCTTGGCGCTTGTCTCCCAGGATATAACGACTAAACAATTCTAGAAAGTTGCACTACTAACTAGAACCCTCAACGAACTCGAAAGGTACCTTTATCTATCACCAGAGAAGAACTAAGAACTAAGAACTTTGAGAGTGGGAGAGAAATGTGTTTCGAATGGGATGATTTTACAATGAAAGGATGGTGGCTATTTATACTGTGAGGATTTGCAATCAGCAATAAATAAGATGGCGGTTATAGAAGATCATAACATATATGAGTTACATATGTTACAAACATTGATTTCAATTCTGTTATAATTCTCCATAACACATAATAACTCAGTTGTTACAAAAGAAGAATTTGAAAAGTCAAAACCGAATTTTCGGAAATGCAAAAAGAATATGCGTTCCGACCCTCAATTCGGTGTTGCATTCGTGTCCGCAGGTCGCACGGGCATACATTAGTTACTCTTGCGACCTAGGATTTGCACCCCCCCCTGCGCGTGCGGGAGAGGGTATAAGGGGGCTTACACACTTTACAATCCATACACAATGGATTCTATATAAAGTCTTTTCAACACTTCTCTTTTCCAATGTGGGACAAATACCTTTCCCTCATTCTAAGTAGCCATCTTTGAGTGACAATTTCTTATTCACCCACAAACCAAATTACACAAACAAACATATGATCTTGTAGCCCTCATTATGGAGAACTCAAATCTATGTTCACCTTTGATTAATTATAAGTTTAACTTAATTTAATTAATCAATTAAAATTTGGTTTTAAATGGTTTTTCCAACCATTTTTTCCAACATGAACAATAACAACTCCAAAACTATGTGATTAGTTTTAGAAATATATGAATGAAAAGTATTATGATCTGCAAAGATGCAAAGATAAAACGTTTTTACAAACTAATTAAGCATGCGCCGCAAAGTCACATGGAAGTACTTGTATAAGACCATCAAATTTTTACTCAAACAAGTGATATTTTTCTTAATGAGAACTTATTTAGGGCCAGAAAAAGGTTCAAAACATATTCTCCTATTCTTTATTTAGTGGGAACTATATATGGAATAATAGGAGTAACATCAAGTAAAATGATATTAGTAATTTGAATCATATATGCCAAGATTTTAATGTGGTTCCATCATTCCTTAATGGGAACTATAAACAAAATTATATGCCCAACATCAAGTAAAACAATATCAACAAGCGCAAATAGTAACTCTTGAACGTAAACGATGCATTTACAAAAATCACACTAACGAGGAAACAAAGTATCTTTGGAGTGTTTGGCTAACATTAATAGAAAATTGTGGTACAAATTGGATGTTTATCCTCAAATTATTTTTAGAAGAAAAAAAAAAGATGCTACATCCGAAAAATTGAAAATTGCACTTGTAGCCAATAAAAATAAAAAAGTGTACCAAAATACAATAAATTTCTCACTGTATGAAGTCAAGGCACAAAATTACCATTCAAGATATCACCCCAAGCGCGTGATGGCATTCCTTTCTTCCTACCCAGTCTCTCTACTCGCCGCTAAGCTACGCCACGTGGCTCTCAAACCTCTCCTTATTCCTCACGCTCCGTGTTGGGCGTGGTCATTACTACCAGTACTAAGTGAAAGCATCAGAGGAGACAGAGAAGGACCTCATCAACCCTATAATTCCTTATAATTCTCACTTTCCTTTCCTCACTCCCATTCTCTCTTTCTGGGTCTCCCAATTTCCTCATAATCATGGTAAACCTCACATACCCCCATCTTTCCGATTTCATCTTCCTTCAATCAGTTTTCCATTTACATCTCCTCAATTTCACAAAAGGTTTTTCTTTTCTTCTTTGTTTCTCGTGTTTTTTCCAAACTATTCCAAGCTGCGTATTTTGGGTTTTGGTTTTCATCAGTTTCTGGGTGCATTGCTTGTGCTGGGTTTGAAATTTTTGTTCTTTAGAGTTGTGGGTTTATGTTTGGTTGTGATATTTACTTGTGGTCTTTTACTGTTATTGCTTTGGGTGATTTTCAGGACCTGATAGCTTGAATCAAGCTCCAGAGTTCTGACTTGGTAAGCTTTTACTATTTTCTTGTGTATTTTTGTGCTCTATTTTGCATGCATGTATAATGTGGTTGATGATTGAAGAAATTCTGAGAGCTTTGTGTGTGAGGGGCTGGAGAGAGTTTGGCATCTGAGTCTGTGTGAAGTTCTTGATATTCTTACTATTTTATTTGTGCACATTATGGGTATATGGTTGTCTTGTAGAGATTTTTGAGGTTTGATGTGGGTACTGGGAATATACGATTCAGCCTCATGTGGTCCTGCCGTGGTTTTTGGTAGTATAATGATGCTTTAGGCGGATGGATAGACGACATCAAGTGAACGAGGACCCTGTTAGTTAATTTGGTATTTATCTGTTAATTGAAAATGTAGGCACATTTGGTATTTGGGAAACTCATTGTTGACTTGAGTGGTGAGTGGACAACATTAGACGGTGATGGCACCATCTCCACAAGTTATTAGAGCCTTTCAGGCAATGTCAGCTATTGGTCTCAGTGAACAACAAGTGAAACCAGTTTTGAAGAAACTCGTGAAATTGTATAACAAAGATTGGTCACTTATTGAAGCAGAGAATTATAGAGCTCTGGCCGATGCCATATTTGAGGCAGAAGATGCTAAGGTATATTACTTATATATTATGTTTTTCCGCTTTTGTCAGGCTTTTTCCATCTCCATCCTTGTGTATTGTATTCTTATGTGCTTCGATTTTGTTTCATCTATTAGGCGGAAGCAGAAAAGAAGACATGCAACAGTTATGAAGTATGTAATTTTAACTTGGTTTGTTGTCCTGCTATACCTTCTCATTTTTGAAAAGTTGAGGCTGTAGTTTCTGACATGTCTTTGCCTTTTAAATATCAGCACAAAGATATGGAAGCAGACTCAGAGCCGCTCCTTGAACCTGAACTGTTGACACGGTTGCGTTCAAGAAGTCAAGATGAGAGTTCATCACAAAAGAAACAGTCTCCAGATGATGAAGTATGTTGGCTCCATTACTCACTGCTTTTGCATTCCCACCTTTCTACTTATATATGCTGATACACCTTTTGCTCTTTTGTGTAGCTGGTGGACAATGAAGAGGACGATTTCTTGGTTCCTTATCGTCCCTTGAAAAGGATACGTTTACAAAATCGCGAATGTCCGGTGTCACCTTCCTCAAATTCCTGCAATCCTATGTCTGGTGGTACTTCGCTCATAGAGCCAAAAGTGGAGGCAGTGGAAGTGCTTGATACTCATTCTGGACAGCAGCCCCAAGATACATCACATTCACCTGAGTTGAGACCACCTGTTTCTCCTCATTCTGGTATTAAAGATAAGGGAAAGAAACCTCTTGTATCCAAACCCTTGGCATGGCAAGGGAAGAGTTTCTCCGAAGGATCATCTAATGATGTTCGCTTTAAAGAGACAGTGGTTGAGCCGGGCATTGTTCTTTTGCCTAAACAGAAGGCTAACAGTTTAACACTAATCCAGCCTAAAGATGAGCCCTTCACTGATGATATGGCCCAAGATGAGGTTCCCATTGCCGTGATCCATCCAAGTATGTCTTTTTTTAATTGTGCTTTTGCATTGGTATTTCAGGATCGATAGTTGGAACTAGGAACCAGAAAGACATTATACTACCATTTGTTAACATCAAACGCAATGACTGAACTCTCCTTTTGTATTATTAGTACGTTGAATAACTTTCTCATTCAGTGTTGTTTGTCTTGTTTCAACTTGTGCAGATGAGTCGGATAACATAAATTCTCCTCTATTGACAGAAGGTGCAACTGGAAACCAATATGACGAACCTACGGCTTCCCATGAGAGAGAAAGTAGAAATGATAATCCAAATTTATCTAGTGAGGGGACTCACGGGAGTATGAATATTGAGCTTGCAACTATTCCAGAGGACCCTCCTCCTAAATCAGGGGAATCATCTTGCTTAGAGGTTGCCTCATCACCTTCAGGAGAGGTAAAGCTTTCTCTGAGTTTCTGTCCAGCTGTTGGAAGACCAGGTTTTCAAATGCCTAATCTGGATGCAATTCTGAAATTGATGGAGGAAAAATGTCTGAACACATACAGAATCATTGACCATAACTTCTCTTTTAAAAATCTGTTGGGACATATGTGTGAGAGTGTCTTGGAATTGGCAACTAATTCTATTGATAAATCACAGGATGGATCACTTAATGTAGCACCAAATCTTGATTCATTGCAAAAATCTCCTGCTTGGGATGCTGTGAATGGAAATAAGGAAACACTGTCCAACCAGTCATGTGCTTTGAACGGGCCTATAGTCTTGGATTTCCCTGGTGCAATTACTGATTCTGATAACCCACAACTCTCTGGCCACACTTTTGTTACTAATGGTTCTTCTGAGGATCACGTGGAAGACTCCCTGAGTCTGGTGGTTGTTCAGAATGCTGACCTAACTCCTGATGACCTAAGGGCTATTCATGACGTAAATGATATATCTAGAGGAGGAGAAAGAGTCAAAATATCGTGGGTAAATGAAAGGAGCAGGGATCGTCCATCATCCTTCTTCTATATCTCTAAAAACATTATCTTCAAAGATGCTGATGTTAAAGTACGTCTATCTAGCATTGTGGATAAGAATTGCTGTGCAACTTGCTTTGGTGATTGTGTATCAGGAAATACACCCTGTGCATGTGCATATGAAACTGGGGGTAAGTTTGCTTACACACCAGATGGCCTCATCAAAGATGATCTGTTGGAAGAGTGTATTTCTATGACACGTAATCCGCACCCACGCCATCTCTTCTACTGTAAGAACTGCCCGCTTGAAAGAATAAAGAATGATGATTGCTTAGAGTCATGCAAAGGCCATTTAAGGAGGACTTTCATTAAAGAATGCTGGATCAGATGTGGCTGCCATGGGCAATGTGGCAACAGGGTGGTCCAGAGAGGCTTAAACTGCAGCTTGCAGGTGATAATCTTTGGAATACTATTTTCACTTTGTTCAAAATATAGATATATATTTTTATTTGTTGTTTGTTGGAATTTTGTGTTTCTTGTTCTGTACTATCTGTGTTTTGTAAGTGAATCGTTTCAAAAGTTATAATGCTATGTTCTGTGGAGTTAAGAGTTTTTCTACTACCTTAGCTCTCTCACACAGCTTCTCTTATTTATTCACCCTGTGTATTCCAGGTCTTTTTTACTTCAGAAGGAAAAGGATGGGGCCTTCGAACCTTAGATGACCTCCCAAAAGGGGCATTTGTGTGTGAGTTTGTTGGTGAAGTATTAACCAACAAAGAGCGTCATCAAAGGAAAATCCAATGCACCAGAAGTGGGAAATGTCCTTATCTGGTATTACTGGATGCAGATTGGGGTAGTAAAGCCAATTTGAGGGATGAAGAAGCTCTATGTTTGGATGCAACAAACTATGGAAATGTTGCTAGGTTTATTAATCACAGGTAAACTTGAAGTTCACAGACATGTCATTTGCCTAGCAGAGTTCTCCTTTTGGTTTAGCTATTCATATCCTTAATTAACTTGATCTGTTCTGCTTTGTTTGCAAATGTTGACATATACTTTTAAGTGTGCTTAAGTAGAAATCAGGAAACTTGAGGTAGTTTCGATATGTTGTTTTTCCATGTGCCCAAACTTATAAGAAATGATAAAATTTTAAATTAGCTCAGAGTGAGAAACTTGGATAATCTTGCTTCACATAAGCAATGGTTGTTGAACATTACTGGAAAACAAAGCAGGGGCCAGTGAATAATTTGGTTTAAAATGTGGATCATTTTAAGATCATGTTGGAAAAATATTTTCTAGTACCATCAGTGTTAATTTTATCACGTGTGTATTTCTTTTGTTATATATTAATCCTAAATTTAGCTTGAGAATATCTGACGTATTTTGTGTTCTATTAGATGTCTTGATGCAAACTTGGTTCCGATCCCAGTTGAAGTCGAGAGTCCAGACCGTCGCTTTTATCATGTATGAGAAATATGATCCTACATATGTATGATTATTATTCATCTGGAAGTATTTTATTTTTATGAATATACTGTATTGTCCAGGTTGCTTTCTTCACAACAAGAAAAGTAGATGCCTTAGAAGAGCTTACATGGGTGAGTAGGTTCAATGGTATTGGTTCTTAGTGGTTTACTGATGTGTTCTTTCAGAATTTCCATCTTTTAAAGTTTTAAGCTTTACATATATCTAATATCAACATTCAAACATGAATGATGAGTGTTATAGTGTGCTGTCCTAAGTTTCAATAATTAGATGTTGTCTTGTTCAATTTGAAATGTGTCCACACTTACGCCCGATAGACGTGCTCTGTCTGCAGGATTATGGCATTGACTTTGACGACCATGATGATCCTGTTAAGGTGTTCAACTGCATATGTGGCAGTAAATTCTGCAGGAATATGACACGTTCTAATAGTAAGTGTACGAAAATCTGCCTATGCTGCAAGACCTTTTCTTTTACCATTTACCAGTGTATGGTCTATAGTATCTGTTCTATGAGTCCAAGCTGAATATTTGGTTTAATTTGGTAAATAAGTGACTCTTTGTCGGTTATAGTTAAAAGTTAGTCCTGATGCGAGCCTTCATTTTCATTTCGACATTACAGGATCAAGATCTGCCTCACTTGCAAGATGAAGGTTTCAGACTATTTTGAGTGCTTGATGGCATAGCCTTTCCCTCACCGAAGTAGTAACTAAGCAAATATTACTGGACTAATTTTGGTTTCAACTGGCTGTGCGGATCCAGTTTGTCAGTAGTGGCTAACCTCAGATTGCAATGAAGGATAGGGCAGTGGTAGATACTTTGGATGTTCTCATAGTCATAGGTTTTGTACATGTTTAGGCCAGTTGATGGTCCTATGCCTTTTGTGATGTCTTAACGTCCGATACCAGTATATACTGCTCTACTTCTTTTGCTTAGAAATCGATCCCGATTAGCCTATGTTCTGTCAATATTATATATGCATCACCAAAACATGCGTCTTCAGGGGACAAGCACCCTTGATAGAAGGCATTATGCAAATATATTGTCATTACATATCCGTAGGTTCATCATGTACGCATATGTACCACCTTGCCGCATCCCTTAAGATACAGAAAGTGCTGGTGGTGATTCCTTTGCATCTGTAAGAGACAACGAAGCTCTGTTATGTGGTCTCTGAAGTTCTTGATGCTCGGATCTAGCAGGAATGATTGGCTGAATGCCGCCCGGGTTGAGTGGGAAAAGGGTCTTGTAGTAGCCCTCCATGATCAATTGAAAATTGCAAGTCTCTGCAACCTTCGGAATCTGTTGAGTAAAGGTTAACAAATCGGATTACTATAGCAAATCGAAAACTAAGCTCGTTTAAATCGCGTGGTAAAGCACAAGGCATAGTGTACTTGGTAAATGTCACGCATGTAAGCATGAAGATTTGGATACTCGATCAGCTTCCTCCTGGTGCATTTAAACAAGACATTGTAGGCGAGATCGAATCGAATGAGAGTGGTGAAGAGGCAGACATCCGCCAGCGTCAGTTCGTCTCCGCAGAGGTAGCGAAATCGGCTCAAATGATCCTCCAATTTGTCTAGAGTGTTGAACAAGTCACTCACTGCTGCATCATATGCTTCTTGAGACTGAGCAAATCCACACCTGCATATATTTCAGTGTCTATATTACCAAGGTAAAACTAGGACTTTCTTACCAATGGTAAAAATATCAAATTTTACCTGTAGACTCCATTATTGACATTGGGGTAGATAATGCTGTTCCATTCTTCAATCTTTGACTTCAAGTGAGGCGGTGAAAGATCCAAACCCGGGTTACGGGCCTGGTCATTTAGACCCGAATTGAACAACTCGATTATGTCATAGCTCTCATTGCATATTACTTCTTTGTTCTTGGCGTCCCAGAGCATCGGCACCGTGGAGCGACCGTCGTACCCGCCGGGTCTGGACTTGTAGATCTGTTTCAGGGTCTTGAACCCGTTTGCCTTGTCCCGGGTCGGGTCGAGGGTATCCGGGTCGCGAGTGTCGTCCTTGAATTCCCAGGAGCCGTCGGAGCCTGGAGCGGCGACTGAGACGGGGACGGCGGCGTCGAGGCCTTTCAGGGCGCGGACGATGAGGGTGCGGTGGGCCCAGGGGCAGGGGAGGCCGACGTAGAGGTGGAGGGAGGTCCGATTTTGGCGGGGGATTTGTGTGGCGCGAAAGCGGGAAGGGGGGCGGGTGTAGGCGAGGGAGGGGTCGGAGGGGTCGGAGGGGGCGAGCTGGGACATCATGAGGCGCCACGTGGCGTTCCAGGCTGAGCGGACGGTGGAGATGAGGAGGCCCGGAGGGAGGGTGGGGCCCCAGAGGAGGTTGGTGACGGAGGTGAGGAGGGAGGTTGGGTCGGGGGGTTTGTTGAGGGACATTTTGGCGGTGACGCGGCGGAGGATGGGTGTGGGTGATTTGAGGGAGGAGGTGGTGGTGGTATAGGGAGGTGGAGCTGGGAGGAAGGAGGAATTCAGCAGCGAAGTTGAAGTGCAGTTCATTTTTGTTTGGGTGACGACTTGATTGAACTTTGGGGTTTTTTCAACCGATTTAACCATATTATCCCAGTTATCAACCGATTTAACCCTCATATAGTTTTCTTAGGGCATCTGCACGGGCGAGCAAATTTGCCGGCGTGCTCGAGCAGGAGGAGGGACCAGCCGGAGGAGCTCGAGCAGGAGAAGGGGAGGCTTGCACCGGCGAGCAGGAGGAGGCGAGCTGCTCGCTCAGTCAACCCAGCCGCGGTGCTCGTCCGATCGCTCGAGCAAATTTTGCTCCGGCGTTTACTCGATCGCCTGGCGGAGCCCACCGCCCGTGGGTGACGTCAGGCACGGGCGAATTTTTTTTATGTTGCACGCGCCAAAAAAAAAAGCGAGCCAATGAATGGCTGCCACGTGTCAAGCAGATTGGCCAACGGTCCAATTGATTTGGGCTTTCTATTTTGAATCAGAAAATTCGATCCAACGGCCAGAATTAATTGGCAACGGCTACTATTTGATCATAACGGAAATAAACCCAAAAAAATGTAAAAAAATCCCCAAAATTTCAAAATTCTCCCAAAAAATTGCCTATAAATACTACTTCAATTTGTTATGAACTCACACCAATTTGTGCACAACAAATTTCACATCTTCCTCCATCTCCTCTCTCTTTTCGTATCTCCTCTCTCTTTTTTCGTTTAGCATTTTTTTCTAAAACAATGGGCACCCATTGGCTTCCTTCCGAAGATTTACAAATGTGCATTTCTTTTGTCCGTCATAGCATTGATGAATATGACGGTAACAAACAAAAGAGGGACAAATTGTGGGAGACAATTCATGGCGATTATATGCAAAATTGGGTGCTAGCACCGGGTGAGAAACCTCCGAAGGAGCCAAGGACCCGAATCGCGCTCGCTTCTCACTACAACAAGTTCAAGCTACTCTTGCAAAAATGGGGCGAATGTTTGGCGGCATCACGACAACGTATAGCTAGCGGCACTTCGCTAATGGACGAAGTAAGTACATTGTGTTATCATATATTATAATTTTTATTTGATTATATGAATTAAATTATGTAATTTATATCTAATTTGTTTAAATATGTAGCATTGTTTACATATTTAATTATTTTAATATATCTAATTTTATTTACATTATTTATTTTATTTAATTTGTTTAAATATGTAGCATTGTTTACATTATTTGTTTTAATATATCTAATTGGTTACATTATTTGTTTTATCTAATTTATTTAAATTATGTAATTAAATAAATACCTAATATAAGTTTTTTACATCAGGAACGACAAGCTCAATCATGTTACTATAATGCCAAGAAGAAAAAGTTTACACACTTTGAATGTTGGGAAGTGGTTAAAGATCATCCATCTTTCGTTGCGGTGCTACCTACTACTCCATCTCCATATGCAAGTAGTTACCACGGTACTCCTTCCGCAACTGAATCATCTCCAACCATCAATTTGGATGACGACCAATTGAATGAGACACCTCAAAGCAACACGGCAGCTCCATCGAGTCCACCTAGACCAATGGGAACCAAGGCGGCAAAGGAAGCTAGGCGTCAAAAGAAACAGGGTAAGACTCCTATTGAGCAACGGGTGGAGGTTTTGCATACCATTGCAAGTGACCAAGCATCATGGCATACCAAGAGGCTAGCCCATAATGAAAGTGAGCTTAATTATTATGCGGAGTACATAGACATTCAAAAGCGAAAAGAAGCAAAGGCGGAAGAAGAGTTACGATTGAAGAAACAAGAGAATGACACAAGGATCATGACAATGGATTTGGAGGCTATGACCCCAATCTCGAAAAGGTATTTTACCAAGAGGAAACTAGCAATCCTTAATGAAGGAGAAGCTAGTCAAGATCAACCTACCGATGAAACATATTCGGATTGTTATCACCCAAATCGCGTGCTTTTTCCATAGTAGTTATAGTATTGTACTAAGAATAAATCTGGGCTTGGCTCGTCATTTTATGTAATTTCAATTTTTCGAGAAATAAAATGCAATTTATTTATTAAGTTGAAATTGAAATACACATTAAATTAAAACACATACTGAAATTAAACACAAGCTTAATAATTAAACATAAACATCATGAAAACACACAATAAAACATATTTAAAGTATTTCACCGGTTTCCACTCTCCAAATGTGTTTCACCAAGTCTTTCTGGAGCTCTCGATGGATGTAAGCGGATTTGAGATCGGCAACACGGTCGTGAAACCGTTGTATATTAGCTCCATCTCTACTGATTGGCTAAAAAAGAACTCGATTCCCTTGTGCATTCACCGGCCCATCATAAACCCGGAAAGCCCTCGATGGGTTTTGCAAGTCTTCTTCTTCTTCCTCATCATCATCCTCATCATCCACATACTCTTCCTCAACAATCATGTTATGCAATATAATGCAAGCTAACATGATGGTAGTCATTACCGATTTGTGGTGCAATGTACAACTATGACGTATAATTGCCCATCGAGATTGCAAGATGCCAAATGCCCTCTCCACATCTTTCCGGTATGCCTCTTGTTTCTTTGCGAAGAGCTTATCTTGCGGCGTCTGGGGATTGGAAATTGTTTTGACAAATGTAGAGTACCTTGGATATATTCCGTCAGCCAGATAATAAGCTGTGGTGTACCTCTGTCAGTGGACTTCGTAGACGACAGTTGGGCCTCTTCCGGCAAGGATCTCTGAGAACACATTCGATAGGTGGAGCACATTAATGTCATTTTTAGCTCCAGGACAGCCAAAAAAACTGTGCCATATCCACGTATCATACGAGGCCACTGCCTCTAGGATAACCGTTGGGCGACCCTTTCGACCTGAGTATGCCCCTTGATAGGCGGTTGGGCAGTTCTTCCACTCCCAATGCATGCAGTCGATGCTTCCAATCATACCTGAAAAACCTCGGCGTTCTGCTTTAGCTAATAGTCGCGTGAGGTCTGCCGGTGTTGGACTGCGGAGGTATCTTGGACCATAGAGATGAACAACTTGGCTGCAAAACTCCTTCATACATTTCAGGGTAGTCGATTCCCCCATCCTTGTAATTTCAGTACACTGATCTGCGGCTGACCCGTACACTAGCATTCGTAGAGCCCCGGTCATCTTTTGTTGGGGAAGTAGCCCTAGAAAACCAGTGGCGTCTTCTCTTTAATGCCAAGACATGTCGTGGTTGCAGAGGTCCGTCATGATAATGTTGAATCGGTCTCTGCTCATCCTGTACCTCCGACGAAAGTCTTGAGCGTCGAAAATTGGACATTCGATGAAATAATCTTCCATGAGATTGTGTCCCCTAGATAGCCTTTGACGTGGCTTATTCGGTTTTTTACCGCGACGTGAACCGCTTGGTCGTGTTGATTCATTATCGTGTTGTGCTTCCGCCATGACCACCTGATTCACGAATGATTGCTCCATATCGTCATCCTCTTCTTGTTGACGTTGTCTCCGCCTGAAAAAATTGTGGAAGCTGAAATGATTCATCAGAGTGATGAACAAGGAAATGTTGCTAAGTGTTTAGATTGAAGGATGAGTTATAATGAGTGATATTAGACGTTTTTATAGCAAATTGGTCGAAAATCTTATCAGAAATTTGGTCCAATTATTTTGCTGACAGTGACACGTGTCAATTCTCTACTAGTCGAAAATCTTATCGGAAATCTGCTCCAATTATTTTAGCGACAATGACACGTGGCAGTAACACCTGTCAATTATCTATTAGTCGAAAATCTTATCGGAAATTTTGAATAATATCGAGTCGATAATGACACGTGGCACATTATTAGTGGTTGTAAATATATCTGGTAAAAAAAAATAATTATTTCACAACAAGACAAAATTGAATTGCTCAAGCAAATTGTAAATGGGTGTGTGAAAAAATCGATTTGCTTGAGCAAAATATGAAATCGATTTGCTTGAAGCAAAATTTGCTTCTGGCCCTACCATTTGCTTGAGCAAATGCAATTTATGGGTGCAGATGCTCTTAATAGATGTGTAATTGAAAAATTTAACAATTTTTTTTACAACTTTAAGAATTCTATTTAGCAAATGTCAAACTTACTGATGCTTTAATATAACTCTAATCCAATTTAACTAATTATTTTTTTTGATATCAAGAACTGAAATATCCATAATTTCTTCAATATTTTCGCAAAATTTTTCATTTTTCGGCATATGGATATATATATTACATACAAAACATTTTTCGATTGAAATTTTTAAAATTTACCTATATTTCCTTATATATCCGGAAACTTTCAAAATTTCTCGATATGTAAAGCAAATAAAAAATCACTGGTTAGGAGAATCGAACATCTGATCTATCCTTTTGAAAAACACAAAGTTATAATCAACTTTTCTACGCCAACTTATTGTTATATATGGTTTTTTTATTATATATTGTATTTAATGTCTCAACATTCACTTAAAATTGAAATAAAACTGAATTAGTTGTTGAGGAGAATCGAACCTCTTTGGTCTAAGATGAAGCAATGATGGACCATACCCTTATGAGGGAAATTCAACACGTTTTATCAACCATATTTATTCTCTAATGAGATGCAATCAAGTGAAAACATATGGACACAATCTAATGCACAATCTTCACAAAGATATGGTTATGGTCAAAAGTCGAAAAATACTTGATTCGAACTGGAACTACCAGTACAATAACCCACAATCAATCACTCACGACCCCTATAATTGGCATATAAGTCAATATATGCAAATTATAAAGAGGAGGTATCATTTAATGACTATTTTTCATAATATACTCAGGGTTTTACTCAATGACATAATGAAGATAGTGAAAATTTTGTACTTCATAGATCATTTATGTGGTTCTAAATCACTTATATAATTTCATGTTTAATGTATCATATGTAAATAAGGCGTGATGACATGGTCTCCCTTTGGGTATATATATACAGTTCCTATCCAGAGTGAAGCTTCACTCTGAAATTACATAGTGAACTTACAATTTTGGCACACTTTTCGATCAAATTTTTTCACCATAAGCGATTCAATATTTAGGTATGTTATTCAAGATCATATCTATAAAGTTTCATCCAATTTGACAAAAGTTTGAGATTTCAAAATTGAAATTTACACGAACGGTTCACGTTGAATAGTTTTAATTCATTAATTGATTTGATCTAATTTCAATACCTTAACGATGTCCGAATTAGATGAAATTTTGTAGAGATGATCTTGAATAGCATACATAAATATTGAATCGCTTATGGTGAAAAAAATTGACCGAAAAGTGTGCCAAAATTGGAACTTCACTCTGTAATTTCATAGTGACGCTTCACTTTAGATAGAGACTGTATATATATATTTATATAAACTTTAAGCAAATTTTTAATAAAATGTTATACGATTATTTCACCTCAAAATTACTATAACTTACTATAAACTAATAGTTATATAATAATTTCTTATGACATATAGTAGATAATTGACCAAATAAACAGTTCACAAAGTTTCATTCAAAATTTCCATGTTTTTATATAAATTTCCATCAATTTAATTAATTATTTTTTAAAATGAAATTTCAATTTTTATATCCTCGATATTCCGTTCTCGCTGAAATTTTAGTCTTTGTTCGATATAACAAAAGAAACAAAGAAAGAAATAGTCTTAGTTATAGAGGGAGGAAAAATATTTGTCCAGCTTCCAATTTCCATATGATGGCCTAAATGAGCTATGGCATTGACAGTGAAGTCGGTTTCCCTCCAAACATGATAAAATTCGATTGATTGAAATCTTGAAACTAAGATCTTAATGCCACGGACAAGAGAGTGAGTTCTCCAAAGAATATTGGAAACACCATCAATGCAATCCCATAATATTTTCAAATCTCCTTAAATATGTAAATATTTATGACCATGTAAAAGAGCATCAGAAAAACCTGCTCTTCGTGCAAAAGCTAAAGCTAGGATGTGAGTTCTCCCAAACTTCTTAATAGAAGCAAGATTTGGAAAACTGTTAGTATCATGGAAAATGAACCATGAACCATTAAAATTCAATTTAAAAACATTAGAAGGATGAGGTCTCCAAAGTATGGTAGAAGAATCATGACAGTTGTTGATAGTAGTTTTGTGATCAGTTAGATAATCATTTAGCATATGACTTGCTGTTAAAAAAACCTTATTGATCCATTTTCATTTCTGAAAACAAATTGTTACCGTGGTTTTACCGATGAGTCAAGTAATCTGCGATTTACCCGAGGACACGGTGCAAAATAAAATTGAGATGAAACGACGTCGTTAGTGTAAGTTGAGCAAACCCTAGCCTATATAAATAGAAGATATCAAATATCCCAGCAGTAAGACTGAGCCTGAGCGGCGGAAGAGGGAGGGAGCGAGCGAGAGAGAAAATGTCGAAGCGAGGGAGGGGAGGATCGGCCGGGAACAAGTTCCGGATGTCGCTGGGTCTGCCGGTGGCGGCGACGATCAACTGCGCCGACAACACCGGAGCCAAGAACCTCTACATCATATCCGTGAAGGGGATCAAGGGGCGCCTCAACCGTCTGCCGTCGGCCTGCGTCGGCGACATGGTGATGGCCACCGTGAAGAAGGGAAAGCCGGATCTGAGGAAGAAGGTGCTGCCTGCTGTGGTGGTCCGTCAGAGGAAGCCGTGGCGCCGAAAGGACGGAGTGTTCATGTACTTCGAGGACAACGCCGGCGTGATTGTGAACCCTAAGGGAGAGATGAAGGGGTCGGCGATTACTGGACCGATCGGGAAGGAGTGCGCGGATCTCTGGCCCAGAATCGCCAGCGCTGCCAATGCTATTGTTTGAATCAGAATAGTAAGAGTAGTATGTCTTAGAGTTTTGGCTCTATGTTGGTTATTATCTAGGATGACTTATGATGATGTGTTTTTGGATGTTATATTCTGATGGATAATCTCAGTTATGCTTAAATTATGGTTTTTCGGAGATTTTATTCTTGTTTTTAAATTTGAGTTGTGCTTTATGCTCCTGTGGTTGGGTCTTGGTAAACTGTGCGTAGGTTCCAGTAATGTGATGGTGTGCTTGGTAGGGAATCTGTCTTTAGTCGATATTGGGAATGAGTGTATAAGCAAAGTTGTGAGGCAGAGCAATTTAGCAATTAAATGTGGTTTTGCTTATGGCTTGTGCTCGATCGTGTAGTGATATGGTTTCGCCTTTATCGGGATTTTTCTTGGTAGTGACTGCTCTCTAGTAAGAAAATGCATTCTGTTCCTGTTGGGAGGATACAAATTGGTGTCTTAAATTGTGTTCCTGTTTTTATTCTGTGTGCGCATTTGGAGATTGCAATTGTTCAGCCCATTCTGAACATAAACAATCTCACCTGCTAGATATTAGAAGAGGGTCTTTGGTAAACTGAGTAGCAAATTTAATGAAAAGGCCCTGTTAATGTATACCTTGGTTTGTTTCCCAATTGGTTTCTTTTGAGACAGAGGTTGCGAATCCCGAGTAAAGTTCAAGTTTTAGGTAAACTGGTGCTTATTGTCTTCACGAAGTTCATATTATGTGCTTATGAAGTTCGGGTACCCCATTGATTTTAAAATCGACGGGATTCTGTTTATAGGTCGTGACGAATTCCAAAACCCAGTTCTAGAGCTGGAACATTACTTACTTAGAGCTGGACCATTCGTCACTTGCTTAGCGGAAACTGACATTATAGAACCATAGTTCATTACATTCGAGTCGATTCTATGCTTGAGTTGTTAAATCTCGTATGGTTTATGCTTCCGTATAGAAGCCCACACTACACATCATCCTGCTCTCTCAAGTATGTCTAAAAAAGAAATCGAAGTCAAGTATGTTGTCTAAAATATCGAAGATCATAGAAATGTCAATGGTTTGAAAAGATTAAAAAAAAAAAATCGATGTTGAGAAGATATCAAATATGGATGGAAATTTTACTATATGATTTTAATATCCGAAGGATGTGAATATATATATATATATATATATATATGTATGTATGTATGTAAAAAACCGAAATTTCGAGGATATCGAGACTCAAGTGCGAGGGATAAAATAGATCCATGTTGCACTTGCACCCGCAGCACTCCAGTTGGGATAAAAAATGTCCGCAACGCGGTTATAACCGCGTCCCCAACGCCATATTGACTGAATCGTCTGCCAGAGATCCACGAAGCTTCGTCTGATAAGTGAGGAATTTCAGTATTTTTAAACCCTTGAATCCATTTCATTTGCTAGGGAGTTTGATCCTTCTTTTTCCCATGGCTTCTACTTCATCCTCTGAGAGTCAGAGATGCCGCTATGATGCCTTCTTGAGTTTTAGGGGTGCCGATACACACGCAAGGGGTTTACCGATCATCTCTACCGAGCTTTACAGAGGGCCGGAATCCACACATTTAGAGATGATGATGAGATTGAGAGAGGAGCAAATGTAGCTGCAGAGCTAGAGAGAGCTATACAAGAGTCGCGGGTAGCCATAGTAGTCTTCTCTACTGACTATGCTTCCTCAAGTTGGTGCTTGGATGAACTTGCCATGATCATGGAGCGTAAAAGGACGGATGGATATATGATAGTGCCTGTGTTCTATAAGCTGGATCCATTTGTTGTTAGGTGGCAGAAAGGGAGTTATTCCGAATCATTTGCCAAGCATGAAGAGCGCTTGAAGGAGGAGATGGCCAAGGTGGAGAAGTGGAGAAAAGCTCTTAAAGAGGTGGCTGATCTAGCTGGGATGGTCTTAGGTGATAAGTAAGTAACTTCAAACTACTATCTCGAGCCAAACTATTTCCGGGGTCCGTTGTTTTTGTTTTGTTTGTTAGTCTCCAAGTACATGCTATTACCGAAACTTATAGGCACTGCTGCAATCCAAAGTTTAGGAACACCAAATTACTGTTGAAAATACACATATGTTTATACTCTCTGAAAAATCAAGTCACTTAGAAAATGAAGTTGGTGTATATTTTATATTTGGGAGGTCAGAGGTGGTTTAATGGAGCTTGTGATTACGAGCTTGAGAGAGATGAGTTTATTTTGTTTTGGGGGATCTTGAGGTTTTGTACATTGAAAAAGAAAACGAAATTGTCAAATTTGATTCTATTTCTCTAGTTATTTCCGTTGTTCTTTGAGATTCAAAAGAGGATCAGTCATGGTAGTTTTGATCTGCTGATCATCGTTCAGGCATCTACTGCGTATGTATAGTTCAGACATCGTTCTCCTGTTGCATGAACTATTCCTGCACTCAACTCTATTAGCGTGCAGGAATTCATTTTTATTATGTTATTGTGCTTTATAAGTCTTTAATGTGTTACATCAATATTATGTAGGCATGAATCAGACCTGATCGAAAACATTGTTGAGGAGGTTGAAAATAAACTGGAACCTGAAGTATTAAATGTTGTTCCGCATGCAGTCGGAATAGATGTTCGTCTGAAATCTTTAAACATGTGGTTAAGAGACGGATCAACTGATGTTGGTGTAGCTGGAATTTGTGGAATGGGTGGGATTGGCAAGACCACCATTGCCAGAGCTGCTTATGACAGCAACTTTGGTAACTTTCAAGGAAGTAGCTTTGTTGCAGAAATTAGAGCAACTTCGGAACAGCCTAATGGTTTGGTTCGCTTGCAAATGAAACTTTTATCTGATATCCACAAGCGGCAACCAAAGGAAATATACTCTGTTGATGAAGGAATACGCCGAATCAAGCGCATTTTATGTTGCAAAAGGGTTCTTATTGTGCTTGATGATGTAGACGATTCACACCAATTCTTGGCAATACTTGCAATGCGAGCAGAGTTACATCCAGGAAGTAAGATTATCATAACAACTAGACATGAACATATGTTGAAAGCTAATGGGGTTTCTAAAATGTTTATGGTTAATAAACTAGATTGGCAAGAATCACTTGCGCTCTTCAGTTGGCATGCTTTTGGACAAGCTCATCCGATTGAAAGCTATATGGAGCTTTCTGAAGCTGTATCAGAACGTTGTGGAGGGCATCCTCTAGCCCTTAAAGTTTTGGGGTCTTCACTGTATGGAAAAAGTTTAGATGTTTGGAAAAGTTCAATTCAGAAATTTGACGTGATTCCAAATAAAGAAGTGCAGAAAGCTCTTAGAATAAGCTTTGATACACTACAAGATGATCATGACCGACGTTTATTCCTTCATATAGCATGTTTCTTCATGGGAAAGGAGAAATTTTTCACAATTACAGTACTGGACAACCTCGATTTTTTCACAACAGATGGAATACAAAATCTAGTCGACAGATGTTTACTGCAAGTTGATGGTGATGACAAGTTGATCGTGCATCAGTTACTTATTGACATGGCTAGGGAAATTATTCGCGAAGAGTCACCAGAGAACCCTGAAAAGCGTAGTAGAGTGTGGCAAAAGGATGCCTCAACTGTTTTGGAGAACGTCACTGTAAGAAACAAATCGCTCTTTTTGTTCATGTGCAATTGCATTATTCATTTGCACTAATTACTTAACCTTCTCTTCTGATTTGTTGGCAGGGCACAGAAAGTATTGAGGGTCTTATGCTCAAACTACCCAAGAATAGACGATATGACGGAAACATTTCAAGAAGTCAGCGTCCTTGGCTTAGTTTTTTCTCCTTAAGCGAGTTAGATTCAGACAGTGCGGACTTCAGAACAGAGGCATTTAAAGGAATGAACAATCTTAAAATTCTTTTGCTCAATAATGTGAAATTCAGTGGTGGGGGTGACAAGTTTCCGAAAAAGTTATCACGGTTGTCTTGGCAAGGATTTTCTGCACAATCTCTACCAAAAAAGTTTCCTTTGGGAAGTATAGTTGTTCTTGAGCTTCAGAACTGCACCCGGCAACTTGTTTGGGAGGGGAAAAGGGTACTCTCTCTCTCTCTCTCTCTCTCTCTCTCTCTCTCTCATATAATTAAGAAATCGGGATCATCATATATGTTAATATGTATTCTTGAAACTGATAAATTCTTCTTTCTAAAACAGCATCTGCCGAAATTGAAAATCCTTGATCTCAGTCATTCACTTGGTCTTGTTACAACCCCCGACTTGTCAGGACTCTCTAACCTTGAGAGACTTCTCCTTAAAGGTTGCACAAACATCACCGAGATTGATGAATCCATTGGTGACCTTGAGAGACTTGTTTTCTTGAATCTCGAAGGCTGCAAAAATCTCAAAAAGCTCCCAGAAACAATTGACAGGTTGACATCCCTTCAGGAGCTCAACCTACAAGGTTGTTCAAACCTTTCTCTTTATGCTAATACAACTACTGATATGAAGAAGTTTTTCAGCCAGTTATCATTTAGATCATGGCAATCAATTTGGTCCGTGGTATCACCAAGAGAAAGTATTGAACCAACAGGTTTGTCGTCGGTAAGTTTGCTACATTCTTTAGTGTGCTTAAGTCTGGGTTGGTGCAATCTAACAGAGATTCTCAATGATCTTAGCATCCTATCCTCATTGATGGATCTTGATCTAAGTGGGAATCCATTTATCAGTCTCCCTGAAATCCTGAAGAGTCTTATTGCGCTCAAATTTCTTTATTTACGCGACTGTCCATATCTCGTAATGGTTCCGGAGCTCCCACCAAGTTTATATGTGTTGCGCGCAACCCAGTGTACAGCCCTGAAAAAAATAACGAATTTAGCAAATCGATATTCCCATCTTTATGAATGTGAAGAATTAGTTGAAGTTGAAGGCGTCTTCTGTATAAAGCCATTGATCGACGAGCTTGATGCTGAAATGATAAGAAAGATAGGCCTGTACAATTTTGAAAGTTTTGAACGCACTGAAGTATATATCATGAGTAATGCCCTAACAATGTGCACGAGAAAGTGTCCCCTCCAGGTTCTCACCGTTGCTCAAACAAGTAGATTTTCTTATTATCTTTATATATATATATAATAACTGTTTGACTTCTAACATATATATGAAACAGGGACTGTATGAATTTGGAATATTCAGCATTTTCCTCCATGGAAGCAAGATTCCTGATTGGTACAATTACAGGGGTGAATCTGCATTGTCTATCATTCTTCCTTCCCGTCCTAAACTCAAGATTATAGGCTTAAATATTGGTGTTGTGTACAGCGGAGATGAAGCATCATCGATTACATCAATCACTCTCAAAGTCAGTAACGAAGCGAGGGGTCTTATGTGGGCATATTCCCCTGTCAGTTTCGGTGTTTCATATCGGATTGAGGAAATGTCATGGCTAAGTCATTGGCCGTTTGAGAATGATGAGATACAGGATGGGGAAGAATTACGTTTTTCTGTAAGTTGCAAATGCCTTGACAAAAAATTCAAATTTGTCGGGGGCGTGATAAAGGAGCTTGGAGTCCAACTTGTGTACGAGCAGAAAGCTTGTGATGACATCCAACTATGAAATCTACTTGTCAGAACTCAACACGAGGCACCTTGTTGGAGACAGAATATTCCCCCAACTGGACCTGTATCGTCACCAAATTATCAGATTCGGCCCGGCAAATACTTTCTTACCAATAATTACGTTCTTCGGACGAAAATTCGGCCTCCTTCTTCCTTTTCAGCCTCAGAGTTGGATTACATTTGTGAACACCAAGGTTTTGATTTTGAATTTGAAACATGTGCCTTATGAGGAAATAAATCTTCTCTGGTTAACGAGAGTTGATAAATTGAAATCATTGGTTCTAGATTGATGTATAATTTCTTGGAAGATTTGAGTACTTGCAACGGTCTTGTGATGCCATGAAGTTTTAAGTTTGTAGAACGAGTACCCCCAAATAAAAGATGTCCTTAACAAGAGCGGGAAAATCAGAAAACCCAACCCAAACGAAGCCGCGCTCAAAGTCGCATCCACTCTCCCCTAACAGAATCTCGATCTGCCTACCTTTCAGTACTTGAAATTTTCCCAAAATAACACAAGAAGCCTCGCAGTGAAACCCAAAATAACCTTTTAAAGGGTTCGTCGATGTACTATTTCTGCTTTCTGGGTACCAATCCTCCAGTCGCCTCGCTCACAATATTAACAAGACAACAAGGCCTTCCAGTGTGGCCTCTTCTTCGAAAATGTCGGTATTCACTACTCCCCCAGTTCATATTTCGTATCAATTTCAATGTGAATCCATAACTCTTATTGTTTATTATAAACTTTTGATTTTTTTTGTTTTTGTTTTGTGTGATTAGTTTCTTGGGAACTTTAGCAGCTCTGATGATTATGTGGACTCTGTGGTGGAACTTGATGCGGATATCTCTGTGAAATGATATCTGCTGCTTCTTTCCCTAAGGTTATATAAGCTTTATATAATTTAATGTTTTGGTTAGTGTTTATTACAAGTCTAGTCCTTCTTAGATTAGTTATTGTTACTTCAGGGCCTTGCACGTACATATCTCTTGTTAAGGCGCGCCGATTTGTGTTGGAGCATCTCATCCATAGTTTACCTTTGAGAGCTTTGCTGACAGCGACGGTGGAGATGGATCTTGAGGAGCTATCGGAGAGTGATAGTGATTTTCTGAATGTTTATCTCAAGAAGTTGAAGTTGGAGCATACACCAATTCAGGAAGGCATTGAGCCTGTCAGAAAGTTTGGAGATTTCGGTGATGATGGTTTGACGAAGTATGCGGTTCAAGAGATCTTGAAGAGGTGGTCTGTTGTTTCTTTGATGGACACAGTTGAGACAGGCTTGGATGTGCTATCTCAATGTGTCAGACATAGCCATTGGAGTGAGTTTGATGATAACTTATCGACAGAACAGCTGAGGAATGAAAATACTCCAGTGTAAGTAAAAAAGTGTGTGTTTCTATTGTGTTTTTTTTGAAGCCGGAAGGTGTTTAGTCTGTTGGTGATAGTATCTGACATTATTAATTTATCTGTGGTTGCAATTAATTGAGTCATTAGTGATCTTAGATATCTAGAAAACTACACATGACAAATCAAAATGTTACATTTTCATGTTTTCTGGATCTCACTGCTATGGCCTGAACTGAAATATCTTGTGGCTACTTATTCAGGACTGTAGACTGGTTGGTTGGTTCTCTGACATGGAACCGTTGGAAATCAGATAGCCTCTCTTATTTTCTAGATAAGAGAACTATTCAATTGGTCTCTGCTGCCAGCATGGTCTTTTCTACTCCTAAGATTAAGTGGGCACAAATTTTTCAGCAGTTGAACTTCAATGATTTAGCAGGAGGCAGTTAACATGGTTTCTGTGAAACAATTGTAAGTTAGTCCAATACCTCAGATAAACTACAATAAAGTATAATAAATTTCCTCAAGGCTTGATTTCCATGAATAATACGTGTTTGTTTTTCATGGTTTTGTGCTGCCATGGATATCTGCACACATGGGCATTATATAGTTCTTGTATAAGAGTTGTACCTAATCGTGTAGTCAATTCCATTGCTCGGAAACAAGTCATATCATTGCTCCTATATTTTGTGTCGTAAGTATTACATTTCTTCACCATATACGGTGTTGCTGCCTCTGATGATTGATATTAAACTCTGAAACCATAATGTGTTAACTGGTTGCATATGCACTGTGTAATGTTTCTCCCCTCTTCAAACAGGAACTCATGTTACTAGGATGCATTGCAAGCAGATGGACATCTGTAATCGAGCATGTAATGTCAGTTTCGTATGATTCCCGGACTAGTTTGGAGCAATATCAAGAAGTGTGCAACTTACTCCATGGAAGATCTACAATTCTTAGATCTAGACAGGAAACAATCAGAGATGTTAGTACTTAACTGCTAAGTATATATGTGTGCATGCAAAACTTGAAAAGTATGAGATTTCTGTTTGTTTATTTATACTGTGTCATTTTTCTTGCATGTAAATCTCTCAGGGCCTGTACGTGTCTGCTTCTTTGCAGTTTGGGGTTCTGTGAGTTCTTGATTGTTCATACTATATTCTTTCATTACTCATCATGGTTGGCTTTCGTGTTGGAACTAGGAAACTGACATTCTTGAGTATCTGACCGGGATGCTGGATGGCCTGGTGCATTTGTTATGAAAAATATGTCCAGCTCTTGGAGCCGCTGCAATTCCATCCTGGTACTTTTAAACTGCCCTTTGCTGTGCTTAGATAGTTAGATATGCTTTGGACTTTGAACCAGTCATCTTGTTCTCATAGGACCTAAAATGAGTATTTTGCAATTCAATGCTACTTATTCTTTATTTAATCTGCATAAAACAAGCATCTTCCTTTATTTCTTACTAAGAACATTATTACTATCACAGTAAGAACGAGTACATGACTGAATGACTGATAATGATCTGTCATGTGACCGTAAGCTGGTTTAATCAGAACGGGATTTTAAAATCACCCTCCACTGTCCCTCCACGTTTATACTTATATGATAACACTTGTTTAGGATCTCTATGTTTCCAATTTAAGAAGGTAACATTTGTGATGCAGGTCACCTTTGTTTAGCCTTTATTTGAGTGAAATTCAGATTCAAGTCAGGGGAGATCTCTCAACAATGAGGTTTGTGTTTTAACTCCTTTTTCCCCCTAGTGACGATTTGTACAAATTGTAAGATAGTCTACAATGATTCTTACAGAATCAGCTCACACGTATTCATTTCTTTTTCGTAGGTGTTGTGAGTGTGGTCATAATAAGGAGCACACTGACTGTGTATATGAATTAACTCCATCCCAACTCCATTTGATTCAAATATAATTTTTCTATTGACTGTAGAAATCATTTAACAACGTATGTGCAGCAAATAATTAATGCACAGCTTATTTCAGGTGAACTTGGTGCTTTCATTTGGTGCCTTTATGCTTTTCTAGCTCTCGTCTGGTTGCCCATAGCTGACGATTCTGCTCGACTTTTTTGGACTATAAGGTTAGTTTTCAAACTCGTCAGTTTGTCATGAAGTACTTTATTGCTTCCAAAACTCGTAATTGGAATATCTCAAGTTTAATTGTCTGGACCATGATGTTGTGAGATATATGATTCATGGAATCCTTCTTTTGCCAAAGGGTCTTTCAAACAACATCTTCTTTTCTCCCACAAGAACATGGTTTTCCATGACTGTTTTCTAGGTGCCTAAGTGGTTTATACTCGATGCAGAATTTTCTTTCTGGGTAAAATATACACTTTTGAATTTTGATAAATATCTTTTCATATATACCTGTCAAACATGGTTTGGAAAATCCTCCTGATCTTTGTGGGCCTATGCTTTATTGTATATCAAGCGTGATCAACCATGTGTAAAGATACATAGAGCTAACTACAGTGTGATTAATCAGGTTACTTTCGTTTTCTGGGGATGGGCGGTGTGGTCTTCTGACGTAGGACTGGACCTCATTCTACTTACAAGCTAGCTTCCAGGAAAGTTACTATCAGTCTTTGGTCGAACCAGAAGCAAAATACAACCCCATAAACAACAGTACGCGACGATGCAGATATAATCCCTTCCAAAAGAACTTTGTCATCTGTACCGGCATTGCATCACTAGAGGAAAGTCTCCATTCCTTTCTGTAGAATGGGACCTTGGTGACCTGGATATGGCATCAAAGAAAAGCATATTGGAGTCTTGATAATAATGTTTATCAACTTCCACCAATGGGAATGTGACACCATACAGAGGGCCTGCAAGTGGGAATTGATACTTGAAAGCTTCACCTACATGATCTTTTGTTAGCAATTCCTTTTGGTTTTGGCTCCGGCTCATATAACCTCTATAAAAGTACTCACAGCTGAAGGTGGATAACAAGTGCTAACAATGAAGGTTTTAAGAATTTCTAGCCTTTGGAGAATGCAGTTTTTGAAGTTGGGGAGGAGAATTGCTAGCACCAGGCCAGCAGTCACGCTTGGTAGTGTTGAGAGTAGAGCATCATTGAGTTGCTTCCGAGGATCTCATCTTCTGAGGCAGCTGATTCGGAAATTAAGGTCACAATGCAAGAAAGCTTTGTGGCGGCGAAAGAGCTACGCTCAATTTAGCTATGATATTCATAGCTATTCTCTCAACTTCGACAATGGTCTCAAAGATCATGTCTCACGCCTTAGCTTCCAGTGATGGTTTGTGCTTTCAAAGGGTAGTTTCGCATAGACCATTGAAGGAACAAGGTGTTCCTTCAAGATGTGAATACATATATATTTGAGTTTGCTAGTCTGTATAGTAATGCAAGTTCCATTTTCATGAGGGATTGTTGGCTGTAAGTAGCATGCCAAATTTTGTATCAGTGCGCTTGTCTCTGCAATGACCTTTTTTATTGGTCATATTTTGTTGATGAGATTAAGGAGAACACTGACCTTGAAAGTTTTGTTCTTAGTAATGTCTCCAATTTTCTTTCAGGAGTGTATGAAGTATTATTCTTCCTCCTATCTTTCTATCATTGACTGTGAAAAGGATGATAAAATGTATGAAAGATGAGTCAGCTTTGCATATTGGTTGGTCTTGGGTCCTCCACCATTCATTTCCATGATTCTTCTGTGTTCCAAGATAGAAACCATTCACAAACTTTACCTACATTGTGTTTCCTTCTCCTTTAAAAATGCCAAAAAGAATCAAAACTCACCACCACTTCAACATGGCAAACACTCCTAAAGGATTGATTAAAAATTTAGTATATTATACTTGACCATCATAGTTCATCGACTTTTTTTTTTCTGTGGGTGACTAAAAACCAAACAGTTAACGCCAAACTTTCTTCGACCAAAAAAAAAACGCCAAACTTTCAGACCATGTCATCACCATGTTAATGCAATGAGTTTAATCACTCATAAGAAGTCATAATCAAAGGAACATATATACTAATTCATTAAAAGTTATAAGGCTTTATGAGAATCACTGTATAGTCATTCAGTTTGGGTGAGCCTTGTGTTGCACACATCTGTGAGAACCATCACGTACCTTCTCCAATATGATGTGCATGCCTGAGCCTGACCAGGCTGTTTGATATTGAAGTGGCAACAATGACCAGAGATGGTAGGTACTAATAAATCAGATACATACAGCATATATAGCAAAAAAAATCACATGATGGGAACAATTTAATAGATCAGATAGTCCATACTCTATAGCAAACAATTCTCATGAGTTGTGAGCCATAGTTTTGCCTTTTGATTTGGCTTTTTGTCCATTTCTCCATCATATGCATTCATTAATCTTCAAATTTGATTGCAAACCATGTGATCTCCAGTAAAAGATCATAAACATTCATACCCTACATCCCATGCCGCTCTTTTATTTTCCCCATACTCTCCATCATATATGCTCTAAACTCATCCATTTCTACATTCTCAGTGCCTCATTTTGCAAATGGGAAAGCTCATAAGGTTTCTGCTCCTGATCTCAAGTCTCTTCATTGTGGTTGCAGCAGATTGGAGCATTTTGAACCAGAGGAAGAAGAAAAACAATGTGGCAGTGGGAACAGATGTATTGAAGAGGTACTGTGAGAGTTGGAGGATCAATGTGGAGATCAACAACATTAGAGGGTTTGATGTGGTGCCTCAAGAATGTGTTAGGCACATAAGGAAATACATGACATCTTCTCAGTACAAAGCTGACTCAGAGAGGGCATTGGAGGAAGTCACTCTCTACCTGACTAGTAGTTGCTGTTGCACTTTGGAGGGGGATGGTAAAGATGCTTGGATTTTTGATGTTGATGATACACTCATCTCCACTATTCCTTATTTCAAGAAACATGATTTTGGGTAAGTGAAACTTCATACTATATTCCCACTATCTTACTAGATTGTCGTGTCGTTATTGCGAATCGAATAAATTCTATATGTTTGAATAGTGCATAGTAATATAGATTCACAATTTAACAACATAGCTGTCACTTTTTGATAATAAAACATTACCTATCAATGCATTACGTATATGAACATGTCTTCGATCTTGCCAAATAATTGATCAATTGATATGCGGATGCAATATATAAACTCGAATATTCGACAAGACAACATTACAGATTAGACATTACACGAGTGCTGCGCTTCTACTGTGGAATGACTAGGTAAATTTCATTTTGGAAAAACTAGGGGAGAGAAGCTGAATGCAACATCTTTGGAAATATGGATGAAAGAGAGTAGTGCACCAGCTCTAGGGCACACTCTAAAGCTCTTCCAAGACATCAAAGACAGAGGGTTTAAGATCTTTCTCATATCTTCAAGAAGGGAGACCCTTAGATCTCCAAGTGTAGATAACCTCATTAAGGTTGGCTACCATGGATGGACTAGTCTTGTTGTACTAAGGTATGTGCTACTACCTAGATTTCGAATCCCTCTTTGTGAGGATGAACACATAAACAAACAATAACCAGATTTCATGATGTATACCTGTAACACATTACAGGGGTCTTGAAGATGAATTAATGGAAGTGCAGAAGTACAAGTCTGAGGCAAGACATCGACTAATTGATGAAGGTTACCGTATTTGGGGCATTATCGGAGATCAGTGGAGCAGTTTTGAGGGACTTTCTGTTGCAAAAAGAACTTTCAAACTACCCAATTCCATGTACTACATCTAGCTTGCAATTTCAGTCCATTACTGGAAAAAATCACAAGGCTAATGAGCAGAACATTGCTGTATTAGGCTAAACATTCATAGACTGTCCTCTTATTCATTTCAGTGTTGCTGGGTATCAAAGTATATTCTCCCTTATTGCATTGCAAAGTTGACAGCTTGGTCTTGATTTTGTTTCTATATACAAATCCTTTGAAGTATTTAGAGGAGCATAAATGATTGGAATTTGATAACTTCTGTAATTGTCCTTTCCCCAAACCAAAGAAGAGAATGCTTCCTTTCGTGGTAATACTTGTTTAAATTGGACTCACAATAACATATGTGGCACGCATAGTTTTCCCTCATCAAGCGATTGCTTAAAAAAGAGAACTGGATTTTCATATTAATCTACTCAGAATCCTCTGTCACATGTTATTCAATATTATTGGTTTTAACGCTCTTTGGTAAAACAAGTTACGAGTATTTAGAATTAAGAGTGCTGACACTACAACAAATAATTCACAAGACTGCAATCACTACATCCTCATTTTAGTTATGAACCCAAGCTACATTGCTGTCACAAATTTACGCAGCTAATAAGAATCTCATATTTCCAGCATAAATTAATATTTTAATAATGTAAAATTAGTTATATATATATATATATATAATTCACTTGGTTGTTTACACTTCCACTCACAAATAGATGATACTTGTGTCCAAGTGACAAAGACTCATCTCGACTCGACCTAAAAAGAGATGAACGAAAAATGTTGACATGTTGGTCTTTTGGGCTACTCCAAAGACCAGCTGCACAAGCTCAATAATTTTCCCAAAAAAAGAAAAAAGAAAAAAAGAGAAGAATATTTTTCCATTTCCAACAAAAGATATTTATATTTCATTATACGCTGAAAACCTTGCCCCACGTGCACCCCATCTGCCACTCTCACCGCACACCCAATCACCAGCCGCCAACCCGTCGATTTCGAGGGAGACTTTTCCGCACGCACCGTTGAAGCGCGTGGAGTGAGCCACTGTTTTATTAGAAATTGCATAAGAGGGAGATACCCGAAAAGGCCCAAAACTTCCTCATTCTCCTTCGCCGGTGACGGAATTCAAAACCACCCGCCTGTCAGCTCAGACATCTGATTCTTCTTCTGCGCTCCTTTCTGGTTCGTGTTGGCCTTTTTTCTCGGCGCTAGCTGCTCCCTCCCGAATTTTTAGGTACGAATTTCAATTTAATCGGAGGTTTTTTAATTGAAAATTCAATAGAATTGGGATTGTTAGGTCTGGATTGAATTGGTGCCCTAATCGTATTCTTGGTGGTGGATAATGTGTTCTTATTGGTGCCTTGGCATGCAGCTACTGTTTTGCATGGTCGAGCATTAATGCTTTTTCTTTGCTATATTATTGAAATCTTCATGATGAAATTCGAGCTGGTTTTAGCTTGTATGTGACTGTAGCTTGGTTAAGAGTTGATGATACTATCTAGGAATATAGGATTATAGCTGAATTCTATACATGTGTGGCCGCCTTAGGGACAAGTGTGAAATTTTGTTCGGTAAATTTGTAGCTTAAGGTGTTCAGATTATGTAGGGGAATCTAGAATGTGAACATGTGATTGTGTTATCAATCGGTACGACTCGGGAATAAGATGAAGCGAAATTGTTGTTTTTTACTTGATTTTTCTCTTGGAGAAGTTCTGGTGTGGGAGGATTCATCATTTTTTGTGGTCGTGAAATGAATTGATGTTGACTTGGATTTATTGATTATGCACAGTTGTATTGATGATTGGTGTCTGTGGTTCAGCGACAAGAACAAGTTAGCAGGGCGCTTTCTGTAGGTTTTGAGTTGGTCAGTATCACCACTACCGCTATTACAAGCTTAGCTAATTGCTATTTAGTACTGAGTAGTTTACTGATGCTCAGTTTTCTGATTTAGAACTATCTATGGAGGCACGCCCTGCCATTCGGAGATCAGCTTGGAACCAACTTACTCACATGGGAGTCTCAGGAGCACTATCTACATCTACACCAGTCCTTCAATCCCCTTCGGAGGAGACGTTTCCCAAGTTTCATGACTCACAACAGGTTTCCATGGAGAGACCTGTTGGACATGCTGGTCATTTATCATCTAACAGTGGTGTAGTTGGCCACATAGTTTCATCACCGTCAATATTCTCAACGGATCTTCACTATTCATCTATTTCACCTCGTGAGAAGCAGTCAAGAAATAATCCTTTCATTTCAAAGTCCTCAAGTTCGGTCTCTATGCCATTACCACATTCTTCTCCTTCAGGAGTCTTTCATTCTACAGTGTCTTGTGCCTATTCCAAAGAAAACAGTGATTCCTGGGGTACAGATTCTCTGCCAGGGTTCCTTGATTTTTCTGTGAATACCCCTGTTCAGAATAGTCAAATAGAGAGCAGTAGTTGTAGTGGCATCATGGCTGCTGAAGATATAAGTAAGCACAATGATTGGCAGGAGAACTGGTTTGCCCAAATTACTGATGATGATGCTTTGACTTCTAACTGGAGTGACCTTCTCATAGACAACAATGTTACAGATCTGGAACCACAGGTTAAGACTGTCTCATATTGCTGTTCGTTATATGTTTTAAGCTGAATAATGCATGGCCTAAAAACTTATTTGGACAAAAAAAAATGTTGTATTTCAGATGACATACCAGGTTCCCAAACCATCATCTATGAATTTTCCAGCTCAGCAGTCCCAAGTTCCTCAGCAATATCCTGCTTCATCTGGAGAAATCCTTCCGGCTCCATCTAGAGAAATTCTTTCTGATCATTCTAAGGATATCACTGCTGTTACTACTCCTTCCTCAGCTATCAGTGCTGCAGCAAAGCCACGTATGCGTTGGACACCAGAACTTCATGAGGCTTTTGTTGAAGCTGTAAACCAACTTGGTGGTAGTGAAAGTGAGTACTTTATCTGGCTTCACTAATTATTAACCCAAGATTAAATACTCTGCCCTATTAAAGTTTTATTTCTTATAGGAGCAACTCCCAAGGGAGTACTGAAGCTCATGAAAGTGGAAGGGTTGACTATTTATCATGTGAAAAGTCACTTGCAGGTACACAAGCTTCACCATACCATTATTTGTCACTGAAATTTTTTCTGATTATGCATTTGTTTGAAAAAGGAACTTTGTTTTGATTGTAAATACTTATTTTTGCAGAAATATAGGACAGCTAGATACAGACCAGACTCATCTGAAGGTATATAGTACTTGATTTTGTGTTGTGTACATGATATATATATCTGAATTCTGTTTAATATTTGTATATATTATGTGTTAAAAGATATTTGCTCAGCGTGAATTTACTTGTTTATGATCATGTGGTCTGTATCTCGTGATGCTTTATTTTTCCTCATCATATTTGAACCTGTAAATTTAAACTGTTTCGGACACTGGATGTATTTAACTTTCTGTGCTATGTCGATGAACTACTTATATAATATTTGTGTTTGGTCCAAAAAAAATATTTGTTGTGTGGGCAGAGGTAAGGGGATCACCGATCACATAAACAAGCAACAAATAGTAGCAATTGGATATAAAATAACTAATATTTGCTCTTGTTATTTACAAATTCTATTATGTTTCTTGTTGATAACAAAGTTCTCGGGACTTTTTTGTTGTCCTGTATGGACTAGTTCATCTTATTCATTTGTTTTATGGACTATGCAATCCTACCAAATTTCATGAGCAAAGTTGTGTTTGGTAGAATTTTCTCAGTTAGTGTCTTTTTTTCTTTATCTTAGCTACTTTGATATATTAACTAATCCATCTACCAGTACCATATTTATGCTGAAATGCCTATTTTTGTTTTCTGAGTTTCATGCTCTAATAGAGTATACTGGCATTTGTATGTTGGCCACATTTGACATCGTATTGTGTTTTCAATGTTTTTCTGTAGGATCATTGGAAAAAAGATTGACTCCTCTCGAAGAAATGACATCTCTGGACTTGAAAACGTAAGCTTCCGAAGAACACTTTTCTGAATTCATTGGTTCGGCTAATGAACCTTTTGTAATTATACAGTTATTGTTCTTAGATTGGGCCGTAGGTTGTTTGTCAGATTACCTTAGTTAGGCACTGGTTTCAAGAAGTCTTAGTGTCACATTGCCTGAGGTTCTTCTGGATTACTGTAAACTCTAGTGTATCATAACGTTTTTGAAAGCTCCTGCTTTAAAGGTTGCATTTATGTTTCTTTCAATTGCTAGTGTAATGAGCAATGTATATGCAATTAAGATATCATTAGGGTCTTAAAAGAATGCCAAGTGTCACATATGATAAAACCTTGGATTACTAGTGACTTTCCAGTAAATGTTTAAATGTCACATTTCACTTTTTTTCCTAAACTTATCCATTATTTCGATATAGGGGTATTGAGATTACCGAAGCTCTGCGACTGCAGATGGAAGTTCAGAAGCGGCTGCATGAACAACTAGAGGTATGAATTTGCTCCTTAAAGAAAATCAAATTAATTAATTAATGAAAAAAAGAGGATATTCTTGTCAGCTTATATGTATGATCCTGACTGTTTGACTTGCATATGTTAATGCTACTTCACCTTCTCGGTATAAAATTGTCTTGTTGTGTATTGTTGAGCGTTCCTACATTTCTCTCTGGGTAATTTGCAGCTTGGTTTTTGTGACTTTCCACTCTGCAGATTCAAAGAAATCTACAGCTACGAATTGAAGAACAAGGGAAGTACCTTCAGATGATGTTTGAAAAGCAATGCAAGTCAGGTGTTGACAAGCTGAACGCTTCATCATCTAGTTTGGAAAATACTTCTGCTCAGCCTTCTGATGCAATGCAAGTTTCTCCTGATAAAAGTCAGTTGGAGCCCTCTAAGGCTGAGCATGGCGAGACTGAAGTTGATCCTGTGAAATCTAAAGTTGCATCAGCAGAATGTGCTGATGAGCCGATAGGAAAGCAGAAGTTGCCTGAAACTGAAGCTCCCGAAGATTCTGAACCGGATGTTTCTATGTCCCGTTCCCCACCTCCTCCTAAGCGTCCAAAAATTAAAGAATAGGCGTATCATCTGTTAAACCAGTATTAGACTGACCAATCATTCTTGATAATAGAAGGTTTTAAATTAAAAATAGGCCGGGTTGCCTGAAAAAGAGCCTTTCTAGTCTTTTTTTTTCTGATCTTTTTATTATAATATTCACATCGACATTGAATTATGCGTATGCAGTCTATTCTGTCTTGCTGATGGTTAGGATAATTAGTCAAAGAGTTTTGATCCTAATTCAGTTGTATCCCCTTTAAAGAATTATGGAAATGGTAGAATGCTTGTGAATTTGGGGGTAGATTTTGTGTCATGTCACAGAGGAGTGACGACAGATGCAGCAGGTGTCTGTATATCTATTTTGTTGTTTATTTAAAAAAGAAGAAAGTTTGGTGTCTACTTCAGAGACACCTTTGATTCTAAGCTAACTAGCCATGGAGATCTTTAACTTACCAAGCAAACCCAATGACTCTCTCACCTGTAGTTTCATGAATAACGTCTCTTAGACTCAAACCAATGACTTCCCAACTCACATTAGGTAGAGAGCACACACACACACACACACACACCAATATTATTCCTTTACAAGCCCCAAACATATCAATATAATGCCCTCCTTCCCTTTCCTCCTCTCACCATCCATCTTTGGATCAGAGACATCTCTTTAGTTTTGGTTGCATTGCTTGCCCTGGCCTCAAACTCCATGGCAGGCTTGTATACTGGTTCTCACGACCAGGGCGAAGATGAACTCCATGCAGTACGAGCCACTGAAGAGGTATTACTTCTATAGCTTAGCCTGAGCTTTCATGATATCACCACAACAGCCACAAGATGTTAACTTGTTGCTTTTGATGCAGAACCGGCCTCCAACGCGGCAGTCGGTGCCGAAAGTGTGCAGAGTTTGTGGAGATGATATAGGATACAAAGAAGATGGGGAGTTGTTTGTGGCATGTCATGTGTGTGGCTTCCCAGTTTGTAGGCCTTGTTATGATTATGAGAGGAGTGAAGGTACCCTGTATTGCCCTCAGTGTAACACTCGATATAAGCGTCACAGAGGTACTTGAGTATGAGGACTCAAGTCACATCTTTTTTATTTCTATGGTTATATATGATGATATATGCTACCTTGGAAATCATAAATAAATATTGTAGGTTGCCCTAGAGTTGCTGGAGACGACGAAGACTTTGATGCAGATGATTTTGATGAGGAGTTTCAGATTGTAAAGAATCACAATGATCATGAATCTGTTGATGAAAAAAATCATGCCATTGATATTCCTTCGGTAATTAATCTCGTCTACTTTTTGTTGTTCGAAGGTGCACTAGGAGTGATCTTAACTTATTAAGGTCCCAATTATAGTGATCTCTTGGCAACTTTTTCAGGAGAATGGAGACCATAATCAACAGAAATGGCAGGCCAATAATCAACCTTTCTCTGTTCAAGGAAGTGGTAAGGATTGAATGATTTATATTACCATAATCAAAGGGGACTTTAGGGAAATTGCATGTTGAAATATGTCTTTTTTTTTGGCTCTGTAGTTAAGGATTTTGAAGGCGACAGAGACGTATTGGGCAGTGCAGAATGGAAAGACAGAGTGGAGAAGTGGAAAGTGAGGCAAGAAAAGAGAGGTTTGGTGAACAACGATGATGCAAATGATGATGATCAAGGCCTAGAAGATGACTTTCTGTAAGTTCATTTCATAAACTTTAGCTATACTCCATAAGTTTTTTTTACCAAATCTTGTTGAGTGATGCAGTAGTAGCTTTATTTTAACTTGTTCAACTATCAAACTTCTTGCAGACTTGCTGAGGCTCGTCAACCACTGTGGCGAAAAGTCCCCATTGCCTCGAGCAAAATCAGCCCTTACCGCATAGTCATTGTCATCAGGCTTGTGATTCTAGCCTTCTTCTTCCATTTCCGTATCTTAACACCAGCCTATGATGCTTATCCCTTGTGGCTCATATCTGTGATTTGTGAGATATGGTTTGCACTCTCTTGGGTACTTGATCAGTTCCCAAAATGGCAACCTGTCAACCGAGAAACTTACTTGGACCGCCTGACCTTGAGGTTCGAGCGTGAGGGTGAGCCTAACACTCTAGCTCCAGTTGATGTATATGTGAGTTCAGTGGACCCTCTCAAGGAGCCTCCAATCATTACCGCAAACACGATTCTCTCCATCTTAGCTGTTGACTACCCGGTTGACAAGGTGTGCTGTTATATTTCGGATGATGGTGCTTCAATGCTCCTTTTTGATGCACTATCTGAGACTGCTGAGTTTGCTAGAAGATGGGTGCCATTTTGCAAAAAGCATGTCATTGAGCCAAGGGCTCCTGAGTTCTATTTCTCTCAGAAGATTGATTACTTGAAGGACAAGGTTCATCCAAACTTTGTCAAGGAGCGCAGAGCCATGAAGGTGAGAAGAACACGAGATGAAGAAACTAATTTGGTCTTTCACTATATTGTTGCGAAATATTTACTAGAAAAATATATTGTCTAACATAGAATTTTTTTTGTGTGGTACTGCAGAGAGAGTACGAAGAATTCAAAGTGAGAATTAATGCATTGGTAGCAAATGCTATGAAGAAACCTGAAGAAGGATGGGTGATGCAGGATGGTACTCCATGGCCTGGGAACAACACTCGTGATCATCCCGGAATGATTCAGGTATGACAGTTATATACTTCTTGTCTGTTTCAATTGGTGTTTACTCTTTAGCTTTACTTGTAGAGAGGAAAAATAAAAGAAAATTCTTACAAAATCGTTTGCTTTCACTAGTTGAGTCGCTGTGAACATTGTTCTTGTTTGCAGGTTTATCTGGGAAGTGAAGGAGCATTGGATGTGGATGGTAAGGAACTTCCACGTCTTGTGTATGTTTCCCGTGAGAAACGTCCCGGATATCAACATCACAAGAAAGCTGGTGCCATGAACGCTATGGTAAGTTGGTGTAAACTTAATGTGTAGTGCTATTGAGGTGAGGCTGGTGCATTCAGCAATGTTTAAAATTTGGATATGATCAACAGGTTCGAGTCTCTGCAGTTCTTTCTAATGCACCATTCATGTTGAATTTGGATTGTGACCACTACATCAACAACAGCAAGGCTATAAGAGAAGCTATGTGCTTCCTAATGGATCCCCAACTTGGAAAGAAGCTCTGCTATGTTCAGTTCCCACAAAGGTTTGATGGTATTGATCATCATGACAGATATGCTAATCGGAACGTTGTGTTTTTCGATGTAAGTAACACTAGAGCTTTATTTTAAAATTAACATCCTTTATTGAAATACAAAATTCTCTTCATAATTTTTTTTTATCTCAATGCTTCAACTGTGTTATGGTGATAGATCAACATGAAAGGTCTAGATGGTATCCAAGGACCGGTATATGTTGGCACAGGATGTGTCTTCAATAGGCAGGCATTGTATGGTTATGATCCACCAGTGTCAGAAAAACGACCTAAGATGACATGCGACTGCTGGCCTTCATGGTGCTTCTGTGGCTGCTGTCGTGGGGGTTCAAAGAAGTCCAAGTCTAAGAAGGGTGGAATGAGAAGTCTTCTTGGGGGACTCTACTCAAAGAAGAAGAAGAAAATGATGGGGAAGAACTATGTGAGGAAAGGGAGGGGACCAATGTTTGATCTTGAAGAGATTGAAGAAGGGTTTGAAGGTTATGATGAGTTGGAGAAATCATCTCTCATGTCACAGAAAAACTTTGAGAAAAGATTTGGACAATCCCCGGTTTTCATTGCTTCCACTCTCATGGAAAATGGTGGGCTTCCTGAAGGGATCAATAGCACCGCACTTGTTAAGGAGGCCATTCATGTTATAAGTTGTGGCTATGAAGAAAAAACTGAATGGGGAAGAGAGGTAACTAGAATTATGAATATCATTTCTCTATATTTGCAGACTGAAAATTTCATGTGGAGACTACAGAACTAAATGATTAGCTTGTTTGTTTCTCTTTGCAGATTGGGTGGATTTATGGTTCAGTTACAGAAGATATTTTGACTGGCTTTAAAATGCATTGTAGAGGATGGAAGTCAGTCTACTGTGTGCCAAAGAGACCAGCTTTCAAGGGATCAGCTCCTATCAATCTGTCAGATCGTCTGCACCAAGTTCTGAGATGGGCGCTTGGCTCTGTCGAAATCTTCCTCAGTCGTCACTGCCCCTTATGGTATGCCTGGGGAGGAAAGCTGAAATTGCTGGAGAGACTTGCCTACATCAACACCATTGTCTACCCTTTCACTTCCATTCCCTTACTTGCCTATTGTACTATTCCAGCTGTTTGTCTTTTGACTGGGAAGTTCATCATCCCCACAGTAAGTACTTTTGGACATCATTGAAGGTCAACTGAAAACTCAAACTAAATGTCACCATCTTTATTTCTAATTAACATGTTATTCTTTGCAGCTGAACAACTTTGCCAGTGCATGGTTCTTGGCTCTTTTCCTCTCCATCATTGCAACCAGTGTGCTAGAGCTCAGATGGAGCGGTGTTAGCATCGAAGACTTGTGGCGTAATGAGCAGTTTTGGGTTATTGGTGGCGTCTCTGCACATCTTTTTGCAGTCTTCCAAGGTCTCCTCAAAGTCCTTGCTGGAGTTGACACCAACTTTACAGTCACATCAAAAGCAGCAGAAGATGCTGAGTTTGGGGAACTCTACCTGTTCAAATGGACTACACTTCTCATACCACCAACCACCCTAATCATCTTGAACATGGTGGGTGTTGTGGCCGGAGTTTCTGATGCCATTAACAATGGCTACGGCTCATGGGGTCCGTTGTTCGGAAAGCTCTTCTTTGCCTTCTGGGTCATTGTTCATCTCTACCCTTTCCTCAAAGGTTTGATGGGAAGGCAAAACAGGACTCCCACAATTGTGGTACTTTGGTCAGTTCTTCTTGCCTCCATCTTCTCATTGGTTTGGGTAAGAATCGATCCCTTCTTAGCTAAGCAAACTGGACCAATTCTTAAACAATGTGGGGTGGACTGCTAAGCTTCGACGATGCTGATTTTACGATGGGAAGCCAATGCTGTTGGTGTCTTTTCTTTACCTTCATTGATTGTCATTAAAGTAAAACAAATTTTGCTTTTTTTTTTTTTGTTAATATCAATATTCTAAGGTGGTGATTTGTATATTACACTATCTATACATTCACTAATGTTCAGAGAGACCTCCAAACACTGTTTTCTTCGATGATATCTTATTTTTATTAAAGTCATGGCTTCTAAGCACTGAAACCAGCCTGAAGTATGGAAGAATTATTACCTTTAAAAGTCAACTTTGAACAAGAACATAAGGTTTGATTAGGTGCAAAGTATCTCGTTTAGTCAAAATTAAAAAAAGACAGGTCTGATGTGATTCCTTAGTGTCTAAACATTTCTTACTAAATAATTTATGAAATTCAGTGGGAGCAAGCTGTTTGAAAGCTATGACTTCACCAGAAACCATTTGAAAAAAGGATTTCTGCATATTTGGGGACTTGAGGTTTAGCAGGAGAAATGTAGAAGCAACTTGTATATGAAACTAGTATCTCTAAACTGAGGTTATACACTATACGGTACAAGTAATACTTAACCTGGGCTAACCCCCAAAGATTATTCTTTCAAGACATCTATAATACAGTCACATAAATATCAGGTTGACAAACATATAGCTACTAATATCATTCCTTTCTATTTTTGAAGACCAGTGAGTTTGTTGATAGTTAACATACCAAATGGTTCAGAAAGGTAAGGCTGTGTCCGAGCCGATAGTTCTTGTGCCACAAAACGCATTGTGGGTCGTAACTCAGGACGGGAACGTGTGCAAGCCAAGCCTATGCTCACCACAAACACCACTGCTTCTGCCAATTCACCAGCTGGAGGCTCCAACCTTTGGTCTATCACATCTTTCAAAAGCATTTCTGTGTTGTCCTGCAATGTTTTCGATGACTCTTGTAGAGCTTCTAGCATTTCCCCTGGGTGCCTTCCCATCAGGACTTCTAGTGCCAGTACTCCAAAGCTGTATACATCACACTTATCCGTCACCTTCATAGTGTATGCGAGCTCTGTGCATAAAGAAAAAAACACAATAAGCCACAGCAATATCCTAGTCACATAAAGATAAGCCAATAATGAACAAAAGTTAGTGTTACAATACCAGGTGCCATGTAGCCATAAGAACCAGCAACACTGGTCCAGTTGGATGAATCCGGGCTCAGCAGTCTTGCGGTTCCGAAATCTGATAGCCGGGGCTCAAAATCCCATTCCAGCAGCACATTGTTGATAGAAACATCCCGGTGTACAACTGGTGGAGAGCAGTCATTGTGCAGGTATGAAAGAGCATGAGCTAGTCCTTGCACAATTCTGACCCTTGTAGCCCAGTCAAGTTCTGCATTCCCTTCAACTCCATACAATGCTTTTCCAAGACTGCCTCTCTCTAAATACTCATACACCAAGAACATGGAACCTCTCCTTGAACAGAACCCAAATAGCTTGATGATGTTCCGGTGCCTGACATGTGTCAAAGTTCGAATTTCATTCTCAAAACTTTGTCGATTTATTGCTGGAATATCACTAGAATCAGACATGTTAAGTTTCTTGACTGCAACAATTTGACCTGAAAGCAGCTCGGCTTTGTAAACCCTTCCAAACCCTCCTTTTCCAATGCAGTACTTCTCATCAAAGTCCTCTGTGGCCTTCACAATTTCCCCAAACGTAAATTTTACTTCTCTTTCCCAGATGTTTGAATCAAAACTCTCAGACTTCTTAGAACCTTTGGTTTCCTCATCATGCGGCTCAGGTTTCTTTCGGAATATAAGGATCATTGCAATAACAGTCACAATCATTAATAAACCACAAATAGGAACAAGGACTCCAATAAGAACTTTCTTGTTCTTGTTGGACTTTCCACCAGAGGAATTGCATGCAGTTAGTCCTGCTCCTCCACACAAACCAGAGTTGCCAACAAAAGCATTTGCCGGTGCTGTTTGGAAAATTCCACCAGTTGGGATTGGACCAGTCAAGTTGTTGAAAGAAAAGTCATAGCTGTCTAGACTAAGCATGTCAGAGACTGCTGATGGTATTTTTCCAGACAGATTGTTATGTGAGACATTGAAAATCACCAACTGTGTAAGCTTGCCCAAGTTTGAAGGTATGTCTCCTGAGAGCAAATTGCTGCTAAGATCCAACAAGTAACTCAATTTTGAGTTACCAACCTCTGCCGGTATTTCACCAGATAACTTGTTGTGGCTCAAATTTAAGCTTGTCAACCTCAAAAATGTGCCAGCTTCCGCTGGTATTACCCCTGTAAAATTGTTATCAGACAAATCAAGAGTCTCAAGCTTAGTCAATCGGTGGATCTGTGGGATGGTTCCTGTGAAGTGGTTCCTGCTGAGATTGAGAGTGAACAACAAGCTTAGATTCCCAATACCAACTGGAAACTCCCCACTGAATTCATTAGAACCTAGTGCTAGATACTGCAAATTGGCCAACTTCAGAAGCTCAGGTGGAATTTGACCAGAAATTCGGTTTCCATCCATACGCATGTCGGTGATGTTTATGCACTCTCCCCAATCTGGTGAGAGTTCACCAACAAACTTGTTGTGACTAAGGTAAATTTCTTCAAGACTAGGATGGACACCAAACGCATTGGTAATATTTCCGGTGAATTGGTTCTTATCAAGCCGGACTCTAGTTAATGCAGTACAATTTCTCAAGCACGCAGGTAATGGTCCTGTGAAGTTGTTGATATTCACCGTGAATTGTTGCAAAGAAAATCCACTGCACAACTCCGGTGGCAATTCTCCAGAGAAGCTGTTGTTTGAAAAGCTAAGATATCCCAAGCCAGGACTATTTTTCCCAAAGTCACTAGGAATAGTACCGGACAACTTATTGGTGAACACAGAAAAGCTCTGAAGTTTGGTGAGGAGAGAAATGGTATCTGGCAACTCTCCTTCAAGTTGGTTTGTATTGGCATCAAAGACAGACAATAAAGTCATGTTCCCAATCTCCGGGGGGATTGTACCACTGAGGTTATTGGAGAAAAGCTGTATACTCATAAGGTTAGTGAGATTCCAGAATGACATAGGAATCGGCCCGGAGAGCCGGTTACTCGAAAGATCCAAGTTTGTCATAGCTTGCATGTTTCCTATCTCTGATGGAATTGGGCCAGTGAAATTATTTTTGTACAGAAAGAGGAGATCAAGATTTGTCAACATGCCAATTTCAGCTGGAATGTTCCCACTGAAACTATTGTTTTGGAATTGAATAGAGACTATTCCAGTCCAATTGGAGAGAAGAGAAGGCGATATTGGTCCAGTTAATTGATTGTCAGATAAACCCAAATTCACCAAGTTGGTCAACTTTGATAAGGACAGAGGCAATGCCCCACTGAGTTTGTTCAAAGCCAATGCCAAGAAAGTGAGGTTGGTACAATCACCAAGCTCAGAGGGTATTGAGGAATTTAAGAAATTCCCTGAAAAATCAAGGTGCTGAAGCTTCTTGAGTTGGCCTATAGATGATGGGATTTTTCCTTCAAAGAAATTGGTAATCAGCTCCATAGTTTCAAGACCAGACATGGAACCTATACCTTCAGGAATTGGACCACTAAAGTTGTTCACTCCCAAATAAAGGTGTTTAAGGTTGGGAAAGTTATATGGCATTGGGGCTTGGAAATGGTTATTTGTGAGATTGAGATATTCAAGATTGACTAGATTGGTAAGTACCACTTCTGGTATATGGCCAGTCAAAGCATTTTGAGACAAATCCAAGAATGTCAAGTTCCTACATTCAGATATAAATTCTGGGAACTCTGAGTCTAAACTATTGAAAGAAAGATCAAGGTATGTCAACACATGAAAGCCTGAAAATTTAGACCAATCAGCAGGCTCTAAGTAGTTACTTCCAAGAAGCAAATATTGTACCTTTTTGAGACTATCCAGCTGATACGGAATGACACCAGTGAGATTGTTGTTGTGGACACTGAAATACTCAACCTGGGTTAGCCTCCCCATTTCCACAGGCACTTCATATCCAAAAAGATTGTTGCCCAAATCCAAAGTTGTGAGCTTGGTGAGGTTGCCAATGGCAGATGGAATTGCCCCTGTGAAATTGTTGCTATTGAGGTTGAAATGGGTGAGATTCAGAAACTGGGTGAAGTCCAATCCTGACAGTGTTGCAGAAAGGTTGAAGTTTGAGAGGTCAATCTGAGAAACTTCCTTGGTTTTGGGGTCACAGACAATGGAGGTCCAGTTGCACAGGCTGTTGATGTTTGTGAGTGACCATGAACTTAGAGAAGGTGGGGAAGAACCAAAGCTGCTCTTCCAGCTAACCAAAGCCTCTGCTTGTGTTGTGGGTGATGAGATTGCCTTCAATGGCAGCCAGGAAAGCAAGAAAATGTGAAGCAGAGGGAGAAGAAGAAGATGAGGCCTTGGAACACCTCCCATGGTTTTGCAAAAGTTGACCAGTTAATGGTATGTGGGATCAAATCTATATAGACTATAGAGGCTGCAGCATTGGGTCCATTTTGGCTCACAATTCTAATTTATTGTCAACTACATTACAGGGGGACCCCTAGTGTTTTTATGTATGGGGATGAGATTGATCATTGGTGTCATAGATTAGCTCATTGCAACTTGGGAGTTATTAAGATTCTTAGTTTGACTTTGAGGGCAAGTTTAAGAGAGGCATGCTGATGCTGTGGATTTATATGCCCAGCAGCTTCTATGTAGAAGATTGTGCTCTTTGTGCTAGAAAATGTTGAATATCCACAACCAACGACCAAACTGGTGGTCTTCTATCCTTGAGCTTTTACTGTAGTCTATAACTGGATTCGTTTCACGCGTTTTATCTATAGTATAAGGAAGCTAACATGTTGTTCTTTGTCCCATGCCATGCACATCACTGGTTTCTTCTTCTTTTTTCTTTTTTATGTTGAGGACAATTTTTTTCATTTATTCAAAGTAAGGTGAGAATCGAATTCAAGTTGTGTATGTTATTTGTCAAATACGAGTCCAGTCAAAAGTTACCAAATGTGTGCAAATTTGTGTGCGAAGCATTTGACGTGCACAACATACATCATTATCAATAACTACGCACAAAATTATATACAACTCAATTAAAGTTAAAATAAAGGAAAATTTTCAAAAATGTGACATGAAGTTTGGTCCACTCTAAATTTATATACACTAAAGTTCGAAACATATATTTTCGTGCATGAAGTTTCAAATTCGTCTAAGCACAAGTACATGACGTTAAGAACACCATTAACTTCATGTTAATATTCATTTGTCAAAGGGTAATTTAGTATTTGCATTCTTAATCTCTCATCTAACTCATTCTCTGTCTGTCGTGACCTGCAAACGCACGCCCCCTCCAATCTCTCTCTCTCTCTCTCTCTCTCTCTCTCTCTCTCCAGTGATCATACCATCATCTCTTCCTCCATAATCACGATTCACGACCACTACATCCCCTCCATTTCTTACAAATCCACACCCACCAAAATCAACTCCAATTATAATCCCGACCACTGATTCTACCACCAAAGTGCAACGACCTCACCCGGTCTAGAACGAGTCGCTCGAGCTCGTCGTCAGGGACCCATACAACATGGATTGCGATCTGCGAAGAGCTTGAGGTCGAGGTTCTCCTACGAGGATAGTATCACCACTTGTAAAATCTACTTCCTCAGGAGGGTGAAGCTGGTTTAAGCGGAGTAAGTAAACCGCCCCAGTCGCCGCCGCAACAACCTCCGTTGGAGAAGCCAGTAGCCAGTGGTTGTGGTGTTCGAGGAAGGCTAAGTCGGTGTGGTAGAGACTGGTGGTGAGGTTGGGAGCGGAGGTGTCGACGGTGGTGGTGGTTACAAGCAAAGGAGAGTGCGGTACGAGGCGAATTGGATGAAGTGGAGACAGAAAGACTATTTTATCCCTCAAAATATGACAGTTGTCATACAAACTACTAACGTCCTCCACTTATATTTACTCGGTAATTTCATATACCAAAACTTATATGATCTAGAACTTAATGTACAAGATTTTATATGTAGTGGATCAAACTTCATGTATGGTTACTAAAATTTTCTTTTAACAAATAATAAGTTTATTAATTGTTTAACAGACTTATACATTAAACATGTTATCCCTAAGTCTATTCAAACACAATTTATACTAATATAAGTAGAACCAGAACCATCATTATCAGATTGATGGTAGAGGTTTGACGACCCTATTAGTGAAAATACAATATTCCTGCTGCAAATAATGAAGAATCTGTCAAAGTTTGAATTGGGGGCACTTCATATTTTTAATTGGAAAAATGATTAATTTTGCATAATGCATAATCATTTTAAGGTTAGGTATGTGCACACTTATCTTCTCCATAGCGTGGATAGAGGAGCACCCTTATAAGTGGAAAAAATAGCAGTGAATATTTTGCTTAGTGCTAATATTCGTAACGCTAATCGATATTACTCAATGAGAGAGAGAATTAAAATCATGGTTCAAGCAAGATGAATTTTGAGTGAGAACATCTTTACATATAGCTAGCTAGGAGTTTCATGATCGATTATTTGAAAGATGATCGATAATTTTGTTTATTTAGTGCTATGATGAATGGTAAGGCTATGTGAAATTATTTGATCGAACATTGTGACTAATTTGTATATATATTCTCCATCTACAAGTATACGTACAAATTAATGTCGATCACTTAAACTTGCCCCAACTTTATATAATGTGTATATTGCGTTGTTGCAATATACTCCATTACTCATACACTGACTGCGCCGTGCTCCTTGCTCTCTTTCCTGTCACAAGTAGCACAACTTGTCAAAGTGGAGACCACAACAACGTGTTTTTTGACTCTCCGATGCTTAAGTAAGATAGGTAGCAATTTATGCAGAGTAACATTAAATAGTCGGGATTGCTTACCTTATGAGGTCAAGGGTCTGACCTTTAATAGTTGAGTTGAAGACAGATCATTCACTCATCCTCCGATATGAGACTTAATCTAGTTGAGGTGTTCACTGAAACTTCCCTTGAGATGCGCGTGTGGGCGCGTCCGTAGTTGGTTTTAGCCGCATGGTGGCTCGTTACACAACTGGCGTAGCTGGCTCCATGCATGTACTGTGGGATTGGGTTGCTTTTGAGTCTAAGTGTGTTAATAGTTGCACTGATTATGACTAGGCATAAACCTATGCCAACAATCGAGTATGGTGAAATAGTTTATGAGGAAAAAAGATTGCGATCATGATGTGTCCGGACAAATCCATATTTATTTTGTTGAAATATAAGTCTTCTTCGATCAATTAATACAAGTCTTTCCTTTGTCAGGTCTTTCAATAGCTTAGAAACATCGATTTCTACAGTTTTCATCACCTACTGCATTCCCTCGATGGATCAATAGGAAGAGAAAATAAGAAAATATATGTTATACGCATTTCGTAGCTATCAACAACAACCGAGCTAGAGTTTACTATAAAAGCAAAACTATTCAAAGAATAAAAACAAAAAGAGCTAGAGTCCACTATTTAAGGAAAATTGTTCAAAGATTAACAAAATTAGTTAACAACCAAATGAGCCAGCTAGCTTCATATATGAAAGCCAAATGGTAAAGTGGATATGAAGTAAGGTCATCTTCTCGAGATAAACTTCTGGGCATTAATGTATCATATCCAGAATGGTGTAGCTAGGGATACGTACCCATGCATGCAGCCAACAACCCATGTAGCTAGGACTTCAATATGACATTTTAGTACCTAATATTTCAAAGAGCACCATTTAGTATGAAGTTCGATTTTATGTGACATTTTATTACTTATGTTCACTTATTTGTTAAATATAGAGAGTAAAATTGACATTTACATATTATTTATTAAAATAAAAATAAAAATAGAATTTTATGGGTTCAAAACTAATTTCTATCACGTTGGTATTCATTATTTTTTGTATCATTTGCAATAAAATAAACATAAATTAATTTTAACCTTTAATTAAAGGTGAAAATTGGATTTTTATTTAGGAAATCTAGAATGTGTGATTTAAATACTCACGAGAATATCTTTAATTAATTAAATATAGCTTTGTGGAGTAGTTTGTGAGAAGATTAAATTTCATAAACATAAAATTGACTTATACTATTAACATGATCAAACAATGTTAACTTAAACACATAAAATGATTAAAATTTGAGAATAATAAACACATAAATTAAAAACATGTTTTTATTGTATTTTATAAATAATATATTTAAACGTCTATTTTATCTTTTTATTAGTCAACATAAGTATTAAAGTGTCGTATAAAACATAACTTCAAATACCAAACTATCATATTTAAAATATTAAGTACCAAAATGTCCGATTGATCATACCTCATTTACCATAGAAGGAATTTACCAACTAAAAAAAAAATTGCAGATGCTGCTGCAAGAAGAGGATGATCAGACTTGGATAAAATTGAGTGAGAGTGAAAGTGTGAAACAAATAAACAAGGCCAATATGTAAGACGAGAATAATTGTTCTGTTCTGATTCTTAAAAAAATGTAGGTGAATCGGTGATTCCGATACCAAGCAATTACAAGCACCAGGGAATAAAACTAATTGGGAAGAGGAAAAAGGCATATTAAGGTTAGAACTTTAGTCTTTGTCGACCTTACCATATATAAGAAGCTTAATTAAGGTCGTTCCTGGCGGCCGGCCTAATCTGTCATTGAGCTGCCGGTGAAAGAGAAACTGTGAAAGCGAGCTGAGCTAGCGCGTGATATTGAGAGTTTAGACCTAACCTAGTCAAAAACATACACCAATGGTCCAGAGATTAACAATTTTCTTATTCGATCAGGCAAGCCAGGCCTTACAACAAATGGAATTGAACCATGTAATTATTGGCGAGTGCTACAAACTCAATTCGCCAAGATATAGTCCAATTAATCAAAGAGTGTGCCGCACAATTGCCAAACAAAGTTTTCTTGACAGATATAATACAGTTTTTTAAAGAATTTTCTATATCAAGAGAGTAATTTTTATTAGGACATTATGTCAAAATATTATATCTTTCCTGATTATCAAGAATAAATTGAGATTTAGTTTCAATCAGCGCAGCAGAATTTAAACATGGACATAGGATTTCATGTTAGATTTTTACAACTTGTACCAACTATTGAAGATAGCTTTATATCCCCTCGAGGCGAAATCCTTTGGAGGTACATCCAAGTAAGGCCAATTAGTCATGACTGAATCTGAAACATTCGAAAAGAACTTCTCAATTTGCCCAGATTGTAACGTAATGGATCCACGTACTAACGCATGCATGACTGGCAGATTTTGCATAGCTCCAAACACTCACTAACTTGGGGAATTGATCATAGTATCCTTTAGAAGTGCCCCCTTCTCAAAAGTTTGACTAGCTTGCTTAAAATTTTGCACGTATAGTCGTCTTGTTGATCGGTGAAGTTCACTCTCACTACTGTAGGCATGAAAGTAGGTGGATAAATTTTTTACCGAGGTTTTTCGTTTCCTATGGCTCCAATTTCTGGTCCCCCAAAGCTCGTTACACTATTTTGGGTAAGTCAAAATAAGATATTTTTTTCCATCACATAAAGAACGGAGCTAAAATTAATTTTGGGTAAGTCAAATTTGTTGGAGAGAAGAGATCCCACATCTAAAAAATGACAAAGAAAATAATGCTTATAAGTGGGTGGATAATAACCAATTGTACCGAGGCCTTTTGTGATTAAAACCCAACACCTGTGAGATGACTAAGTTGGGACAATATCGGTACAGTTGGTCCACGGGTCACGATTGTCGCTGTTTAACATGGTATCAGAGCGGGTCCCTCTCCAGTCGCGCCTCCAATCTTTCGTGGGCCCGAGTTGGGTGCCACTTTTTCATGCCATCGGAGGATTTCCGATTGGATGGCCACTAAGTGTCGTTGGTTACTGGACCTTAGTTTCTTTCATCCCAGTATGTGGGATGTTAATCTGTCACGTGCAGACCTAAAAATTAGGTTGCACGTGAGGGGGCGTGTTGGAGATGAGACATCCCACATCTAAGAAGTGACAAAGAAAATAAAGCTTATAAGTGGGTGGATAATAACTAATTGTACCGAGGCCTTTTGTGATTAAAACCCAACACCTGTGAGGTGGCTAAGTTGGGACAATATTGGTACAGTTGGTCCACGGGCCACGCTTGTCGCTGTTTAACAAAATTCACGACATTCTACTGTAACCTAGACTAAAGTGTAAATGGTTCTAATTAGGGCTGAGCATCTATCGGTTCGGGTTGGTTTTAGGCCCAAACCGAATCCAAACCATTTCAAACGGTTTCTTATTTCCAAACCGATCACCGAATTTGAATGGGTCGGGCTGAATATTTTGGTTTGACCGAATTTTCTATTCGGGTCGGTTCAGTTTCAGTCCACATTAGAATGTAAAATGTTTTTGCAATTTACAAGAGGTATGATTCAATATCTCAACCTCTTAAGTGCGCTGTAACACCCAAACCACTACAACAGACATATTTTGTTAATATTTATGTATAGTGTGTATATATTTAGATCAAACAAATATATGAAATAAATTATTAAAATGTCAAACTAAGATTCGAACCCATAACCAAATATATATTAACCTTGCGCCATACCACTACGCTAAAAGACAGTTTTAGATGTATTTTGTTTAAATTCAATCGATTCGGTTTTTAAGCGGTCGGTTCAACCACCTAAATCATATCCAAACTATTTTAACCGGTTTCAGTTCGGTTTTCACTATTCTCCAAATTATATTACTTCGGTTCGGTTATTCAAACTATATTTTTGATTCGGTCGGTTTTACTTGTTAAATCGGTTTTATGCCCACCCCTAGTTCTAATCGTTTTCGAGGGCTTCGTAGTTGGCGCTTCCATGTGGTATGGTGGCAGAAGCCCCATTGATCAATCGAGGCGGCCAAATTTCAGAGCACGTCTATGTTGAGAAACTGAAACATCTTCACTGTAATTCTGAAGCAAAATTGTAAACATAAACCCCGTCCCATTGGCCATCATAATTTAAGTATCCAAAATTCTGAGGCAAATAAAATCCCATCTCGATCACCATTGAAAAATGATGGAAAAAGATCACCGAAAAATCGACCCATGCAACCAAACGCGCGCAGACGGCAGACGCCTCCTTTCATGAAGAAATCATACACGAGGTTGCGGTTTTAGCATTCAAATGCAAAGAGCAGTGGCGATATCTAATCCAGGTTCCAGAACTCTTATCGTCACCCACACCCACCTCAACAGTCCAACAACAGCCAAATCGGCGACGGAAGCAGTTTTGGTGAGTATACCTCGGCCTATAATCCCACTTATATCTTACAATGAATTTTCTACAATAGAAATAGATCTAACTCGGGATGTATATATGTGATCGGAACTTGATCTAATTAAAGATGGACAAATTTTAAATACACTCCACTAAATACTTAATACACACTCACTACTCAATACACCACTCATTTTATTTCTCATTTTAATTTTGTACTAAATACACAACCCAAAGTGACTAAAATACCCTTAACTCAAGGTATCTTATAATTTCATATGATTTTAAAAAAATACATATAATTAGTATGTACTAAGACACACTAAATTTGTAGTGGTCCATAAATATTGATTATTAAAAAATTCTTACATGAAGATGAATTCTCAAACATGAAAAACGGTAAATGAATTCTTCTTATTTGATAAATTTTTACCTATTTTTCATTTTTCATCATCGATTTCGTTTTTTTAAGAAGATAAATTTCATTAAATGTAATAACCCTAATTTTTAAACAATTTTTGGTTTGATTTGAACTCTATAAAATTTCAAATTTTAATTAGAATGAATGTGATTGGTTGCGACGTTATGAAACAAGAAACGGAAACGTTCTCGGAACATTTAATTAGAAAAACGTTACGTTTCCGCAACGTATATATCGACTTTTATTTCGTCGCTCGGTTGTGAAAGCTTCCTTCACAAAAGTTGTAGAGCTCGTCGATACAAGTGCGTGGACATGTGACGCGTTCGAATCGGACGTCGGACGCGAAAGTTATTAATGTCGGAAGTTTGTTTCCGATTTTGGAAACTAGTATAAAAGGAAATGTTTTCAGCTATGGTTCCCATAATTGGAAACCCCTTCTTTCCTCTTTCTCCCCGCCTCCTTTTCTCCTCTCTCCCGAAAACTCTCTCATCCTCTCGGCTCGACGACGAATCGCCGCCCTCCGTGCTCCTCACCGCCGGCCTCACAACCACGACGCGACCTCCCTCCGAGCAAGGCACGGACTCCAGCGACGCCGTGAAGCTTCGGCTTGACTCACAGGAACCGAGCACAGTCGGTCCGATCCAACCAACGAACTCCAACGATTTCAAATCGTGTTTTAGGTAAGGGTTTGGTTAATTCAATTGTTAAATTGCTTGTTGGTGAATTTGTGAATGTTTTGGAGAGGTTTTGAGGTAGATCGGAGGTGGAGGAGCGGAGGAGGAAAGGGAGGATATTTCCGCCGCCATGGATGGCGCGTGGGGGTGCGTGGGATAGCCTAGGGGTGGTCTGAGACCGTAGGAAGGAAGAGGAGGAGGAGAGGATGAGTTTTGGGGCGGAGGTGGCATGATACGCTCCGGCGTCGGAGTAGGCGCGTGGGCCCCACGCGCGGTCGCCGGCAAGTGGCGCGTGTATCCCACGCGCCGCCACGTGCGGCGGCGCTTGAACAGTAACTCCGACACAGTAAATTGTAAAATTTTATTTTTACGTACGGTGAATATAAAAGTAATTTACGTACAGTAAAAGTAAATTTTATTTACGTATGGTAAATGTAAATGTAAATTACTTTTAGTAAAGGTAAAAAGTAATTTTGGAAGGGTAATTCGGTAATTATTATTTACTGAGACAGTACGTACATTTGAATAATATTTATACGTACAGAAATACGTAAACAGTATATACTCATACAGAGATACGTATTGGATGTGTATTTGTACAGTAATACATGAATAGTAAATACGTGAATAGTAAACGGTGAATAGTACTCAGTGAACAGTAAATTCGTAAACCCGAAAATTGCTGAACAGTAACCGATTATTACTGGTTCGGCATTTAAAGGTTTACGAAACGTTTCTAAATCCTTTTCTTATCTTTTCAAGGTGATCGATAAATCAAGGAAATGAATTATCTTCGGAAATTGTGGAATTACGCTCGAATCGATAAGGTGAGTAAAATCTCACATAGTTACGAATCTACCTTTGCGGTGTTCAAGATTTTCGCAAGAGTTTTAAATATTGAAATACGACATGTATATGATATAGTGGAATATATATATTTGTATAAATGGTAAATAAGTACTTATATATATAGTTTGCTATTTTATATACTGTTATGAATTCATTGGAATTGGTCATTTCGATGACGAGAATTATATGACGAGCATGTGAATTAATTTGTATAATATGAGGTGTGATTATTGTACGTGATTTTAATGTGTTGTTAAACGTTTTGTCTTCGGACGTGTTTATGAATTATGACATGTATATGATATAATGGATTATATATATATATTGTATAAATGGTAAATAAGTACATATATATATAGTTTGCTATATAATATACTGTTATGATTTTATCGTGATGATGTCATTTCGATGAAAAGATATTATCTAGCATGTGATTTTGATTTGTACAATATGATGTGAGATTATTGTACGTGAATTTTAACATGGAGATTGTTAAAATGTTGATTGTCTTCGGACTTGATTTTTGTTCAATATGATGTGAGATTATTGTACGTGTTTGGCAAGTCGGAACCTAGCCTTTGGCCGGGCGAAAGTTACGATACAGTTAGAGCTCTAGTCTGTCTGCCAGAGCACTGCATGTGAGGTAACAGGTGGTTATCGGCTCATGAGTACTCATATAGTTTTAGATGTTGGGTAGCGGGTGGTTACCCAATATCGGCGGTGTACTACGTGAGGGGTAACAGATGTGTACCAGCGTTCATTAGTACCCGTATTATAAATGTTTTGGGTAACCAGAAGGGTTGTCCGATTTCTTATGAGCACTTCCATTTCATATATTTTTGGGACAACCAGATTGGCCGTCCATTGACTCATGAGGACATTTATAATTGTTGATTTGTGATTTTTCGTATATATTGATATGCGAATTATATTTTCATTTTACTCATACGAGCTATAAGCTTACCGGGTTTGTGATTACAATCCCGGTGCACCAATTCGATGGTGTAGGGGATAATTCTGCAGGTGTCGACTAGTGGGGATTGAGAGACGACTCCGGAGTCTTGAAGTTATTCATTATCCTGCTCGTGGTGTGGTTTTCATTTCAGAATTGTGTGTGAGAAATTGTGAGGACTTATTGGTGAGTTTTGTGAGGGATTGTGAGGATTATTACATTTCCATTTTATGTAATGCTGAATTATAAATTTGGGTTGTAATAATTGGTTTTCTGAGTTGTATTGAGAACTCAGTGATGATCCGCTGTGCATTTTAAACGATTTCGATTTCATTGAAATTGTTCAGTGTTTAACGACTTTGAAATTTTGAGTTTTCATACTCGAAATTTTAGGGTCGTTACATTAAATGAGAAAGATCATAATGTCTTAAGATATATTATCTTGGTTTGACATTCTAACTTGGAAATTATAAATTTTTTAAGAAAGAAATAAAGGGATGACTTAATAATCAAAATTTTCCACTTAATTTTCTATCAGATAAATATAAATTTTTTTTTGCAGAAACTTACTTAATTTCTCACATTATTAGTTTTTGAAATTTTTTAAGATTGTAATATTTATTTTTTCTTAATTAGGGGCATATTTTGGTTATTTCCCATACCCATAAAATTTAATTTGAAATCTTAAAAGATATGGATGTGTATTAAGTAATTACGGGTGTGTATTTAAAACTTCTCTTAAAGAAGATATGTAGCTTTTTGACAAGTTGACGTTTGAGTAAGTTCGACTGATTATTTCATTTATTTGTCTAAATATTAAAATGTAATGTTGATATCTGAAGTTTTTAAAAATTGAGATAATAATAGGAATCGATCCCTCCGAGATCTGCTATATGTGGGAGATGTTTATGAAGCTCTTGAATGTGGGTAATGCATGGTTATGGTGTGGTGGAATCTGGAACCATGGACCAAACTATTTTCTATATGCATGTCTGAATGAAGTTGTGTTCATGCTGCTTAGGTCTAGGAAGAGCTTAGTACGCAGTGCTCCTGGAGTACAAGTATCATTGGACCAAACTAGTAAATCATTTTCAAACTAGACAAATGCCCGCGCTTTGCCGCGGCGAGGTTTGTGTATGTGTATGTTTATGTTTGTTATTTCAATTTAATAATTAAAGATATAATGGAGATGACAAAAGGAAATACATGACATTTGCGTACATATATAACTTCTACTTCGCCTTAATTTAGCTATATTATACATATATTCATATATATATATATATACATACATATACATATATTAAACCAAAATTGGAGCCATTATATTCAAAATAAGAAACGCTCCAATCGCCTTAATTCTGATTTTACAAACCAAAATTGATATGCCCATAAATAAAATTAATCATGGGTAATATTCCAATCTTCTTGAAAAAAGAAAAACAAAGATGTGTTTCCCTCGTGCCTGTAGAAATAGGAATAACTTTGTGAGTATAAGGAAGTGTTTAGAAGATAATGTGCATAACAGGTGGTTGATTATTAAACTATCTGCATATGTAATCTACCATCATACCGCTTCAGACAGATTGTGCAATGAACAAACATACTAAACAGAGAAAGCATAGAGAAGACGCACCACAACAGTAATCTTAGGTGTCCAAAACAAAGCTTGTTACTGTTTTTAGTTTAACTGAAGCCTCTCCTTAAGCGAAAGTTTCACGCGTCAAATGATGCTATCATCAAAATGTACATATGAAAGTGGACTTTTTCAGCTCCCATACCATGATCTTAGAAGCAATAGAGCAAAAAGAGTCAGGTGATTGAAGATGCTGATATGTTTTGTTGAGAAATCATAAACATTGGAGAGCTAGATCAAAATAAAGTAATTTTTCAGTGTACCTTAAAATAGCATGTTGGTGCATGATGAAGAACCACTATTTATAAAGTATATTTGGTCTTTCTCCTTCCATACACTTAAGGTCTTTTATCCAGTATGATCCAAGAATTTACCAACTGATAACAAAATGGTATATCATAATTAATCACATCTGATATGAATGCAAGAGAATACATATAGAATTATGAATATCAATTCATTCAATTAAACCAAAAGTGCAAGATTTGTGAGAATCGAGCTTACTAAAAAATTACGCCCTACACTTATGTACACCTGACTCAGTAAGAATGTAACAAAACACATTTGCACCATTTATTATTTTCCTGCACATCAGATTCTATTCAATTATAATATGAGACATAATATTGCAGGAAAAAAAAGGTATACATGTATACAAATGCCAAATAGAATGTAAGGTAACAAAATGATCACCTAAAAAAGTGAAACTGATTTAACAAAATTGTTCCTAGCTGTTGTCAAGTATTATTGATATGCGCACCTAAATTTAATGAAACAAATGAGAATTATGAGATGAAGCATTAAAAGACATGACTAAAAGTAATGATTGACAAAAACATGACGGAATTGACAAATTAATGTTTTACCAAAGTAGAAATTGATTTTCCATTGAAGTCACAACAAAATCTATGTATGGGGAAAGTTTTTTTTTTCTTTTCTTATTGAACAAATTGATTTTATATAATGGCTTTCAATTTTCAAACAAAACTGTTTATGAATATTTATTCACAACTTTTGTAATACATCTTTGAATACTATATTTTTTGTGTATGTATTTGGGATATTGTTATTATTGTTTATCGTAATTTTAAGACGATCTTTTGATGTAGCTCTTGATAATGCAACATAAAGTTGTCCATGACTAAAAATTGGTTCAGAAAGAAATACACCAACTTGATTGAGTGATTGACCTTGAATTTTATTTATAGTCATTGCATAACATGGTTTTACAGGAAACTGACGCCGTTTAAATGTAAATGGCCATCTGTGTTCAGTTGCTGTTAAAGTAATTCTTGGTATAAAATTTTTTTGTCCAATATTGTTTCCTGTTAATATTTTTGCTTCTATTAATCTGTCAAACAACTTTGTTATTATCAATCTTGTTCCATTACATGGACCATTTGTTTGATTTAGGTTTCTCAATAGCATAATTGGCATATCAACTTTTAAACTTAACTCGTGCAACGGAAGTCCATTAAATTCGAGTTGGTTTAAAAATTCAGTTGGATATAGAAGATTAATATATTCATCATTTCCAGAGTCGGCAGAAATTGTGTCATGACTATAATATGTAGTAATTTCACCTGGTAATAAGTTTATTCCATAATTATTTATGTTTATAACAGTTGAATTTCGTGCAGTGACAATTGCACGTTCTCTTAAATAATTGATATTATTATAATTTATGTTAAAGTCAGGATAAGTGGCATTAAATATCGCTTCAATAGGATCAACGTGTGAATTAATCAATAAACTGTTTGGAATTTCTATCCAAGATGTGTCTTTATCATCTGTATGATAAACTGAATTTACACGACCCTCGCCAATTTGTAATATCCAATTTGCAAAATCAGAAATTTCTTTTTTTTCATTTTCAGTCAAACCAGTCTTTGATAATCGCATATTTTCGGTTAAGTTAAATACTTTGAACGAAGACCAAAGGTATGAATTATTTAGTGAAACTTTGATAATGTCTTATTTGGAAAGGGACTACAGGTAAAATTTGTCTAAAATCTCCACCCAATAATATTGGTTTTCCACCAAATGGGATATCACTTTGTGTCTCATTAGATTTTGTAAGAATGTCACGTAAAGATTTATCTAATGCTTCAAAACAAAATTTGTTACACATTGGAGCTTCATCCCAAAGGATCAGATCTGTTTTTTCAAGAAGTGTTGCAAGAAGAGTTCCTTTTTTAATTGGACATGTTGAATAATCATCGACATTAAGGGGTATTTTGAATCGAGAGTGTGCAGTTCGACCGTTTGGAAGTAACAATGATGCTATACCGGATGAAGCAACAGCCAAAACTATTTTCCCTTCGGATCTCAATTTGTTGATTATTGTATGCCATAAAAAGGTTTTTCCAGTGCCACCACTACCATGAACAAATAACATTGCGGTTTTCTTTTCTTCAATTCGTTTAATAACATGATCATATATCTTTTTTTTGGCAAGAGTTTAACTGAGTTACAAATTTCTCATGATTATGTTTTAGAAGCTGAATGTCGTAGTTAAATTCTTCTCTTAACAATCTGTTCCTAAGTTCTTTTATTTTATTTTCATCTGGCATTGGTAATTGATAATCTTGTAATGACTTCGATGACATGTTAAGTATCGCTTCTAATTCATATAAGAGATTGTTCTTTAATTCTGGTTCAGGTATTTTTAAATCAAGGAATCTTAATTCTGTTTGAGTATTATGTATGATATCTTCACACATAGTTAGCCAATGAGTATCGAATAATTTTTGCGGATTTGAAACTTCACAAAATATAAGAATTGTAACAAATAGTTGACGCATTTCAGAAGCTGTTGCAATAAAAGATGAATCTGTTAATGCGTCAATCCATTCTTTATCTTCACCTAATAAACCCAAAGCATGACATGCTTCTTTGTAGGACGAATATGTAACACCATTAATAGTTTTTACGGAATCAAAATTTGTGCAACCTTTTTGAAGATTTAATAACATTCGTAAGAAGTATAATTCACCTTTCATAGGATGCACATAAGCTATTCTACCAATAGTTTGATATTGTTGTCTTGGTTTCCAAAATTTAATACTTTTGTCCCAAACAAACTTTGTTAGAAATTGAGCGTAGGTCAATTCTCTTGCTTCCTTATAAATCCTGTTTGCTTGAAACCAGGCGGTAAGTGTGGTAAAATCATTTGCTTGAGATTTTAAAATGGATTCAAGATCATCGGTTTCTTTAAAAACAACATTTTGTTGAGAAGGCAAATGAATTTCTAAGCGTTGAACTGCAGGATATCTTGAATGAATTGCATATTCAAATAGTTTCCATACAGATTCATGTGGACTCAAATATCGACAATTAAGATAAGACTGAATTTCATCTTTATTATTCTCATATAGTGCAACTCGAGCTCTATCTGGACCTTTATTAATATATTTGAATAAATATTTAATTAACATAGATTGAGAACATGATTCGACGTTAATATGAGCATTGTACCTTAGCAATAATTTAGCATTATATGGCACTACAAACTCATTACCAATTGCAACTCCATTTTTTATGACAAATCTTGTACTATCATCACGTCGTCTATACACAGGTGGTTTGATTCTTTCAAATATAGTGTTGTTATTATATGGTTTTGGAAAAAATTTAGAACATTTTTTATCTCGCATGCAAGGAGCTTTTATGTCTATCTCTCCACAGGGTCCGTGAATCATAAATTGACTAACAATTTTATAAAGCTCTGGATGAGTGTTTTTATCGGGTAGTTCAGCTGATATAATAGAATCAATGTCATTTGGGTTATAACATTTATAATCTTGCTTCAACCAAAATAACATGTGGGCATGAGGTAATCCTCTTTTTTGAAATTCAGTTGTGTGCACATGTGCCAAAACCTCTCCAAATGGTTCTCCCGATTTAATATACTCAATCATATCTTTCAATTTTAATTGAAAAATTCTACAAATTATATCAGGCCTGTCTTCTTGTCTATATCCAGGATTCTTTGCAAAATATCTTACTATTTCAGGCCAATTCACATTGCAAGTAAAAGTGATGAATAAATCTGGATTTCCGTAATATCTACAGATTGTCATTGCATCTTGATAGTTATTAATCATATCTCTAGGACTACCAGTATGAGAACTTGGAAGATATATTCTTTGTCCCACATCACGACCTTTATTAACCCCATCAGCATAAGCATTATAAAGTTCATCACGTTTTTCAACTCTGAATTTTTCTTGATGATTTCTAATATAGTCTAATTCAGTTTCCTCAACTGTTGCATAAGCATCTACTAAATATTGTTGAAATAATCTTCCACCTTTTAATAAAGTATCTGTATTTTTGTCTCTGTCATGAATATAATATTTTATGAAACTTCGCATCGACATCTTTTTCCTTTTCTTGGCGTTAATGGAAGGTTCTAATAACAAATTGACGTTGTATCCATCTTCTCCATATGGAAAAAGTATTGGATACTGTAACGATATGTACTTTGGGTGAATTTTAGAAATTCGCTTTAAATAACCTTGATTAGATTCAATTATAATATCTTTATTTGAATTGAATTCTCCAATATCACCAACAATTAAACCACCAATCTCATTACTGGTTGGTTCCTCATATTGTTTACTATCGGTTGGTTGTCGACTAAGTATAGTCATATGAAATGAAGGCAAAGATTTGTCTTCAAATTTATTTCTAACAGTTCGAAATAATTTGGTCAACTCATTTACTTCATCAAACATATGAATAAGCCCTTCGACAATTTTTGGTTTTATTTTTTTATCATGATTAGAAGGGCCAATAGCATTAATTCGATTTGAAATTTCATTTTGAGTGTCATATACATATAATTGTGCGTATTTAGGTGGTTCACCTTCAGGTGGTAACACAGAACCCATTAAGTGGTGTACTTGACCACATATTTTGAAGACATATGGTCCATTCCCATTGTTTATATCTTTATCAATTTTCGCGCCCATTGAAGTGAAAGAAAACATTGAATTATAAACTCTGATGTTATTTCTAAAATTCAAACTTTCTTGGCTATTATTTCGATCTAACAATTGCTGAAGAAATTTTGGTGTTGGATTTGATTGTTTTAGTTTTACTTGGCTTTGTTTACAACAACATGTGTATATAATAGGTGTGTTGTTAGACGCTCGTTTATTTGCTTCATCTAACCAAAAGTAAGTTTTACAATGAACACATTGGAACTCATTGTCACCAAAATCTCGATATTGCACGACAAAACCTGCAACTGAAATTTGTTTAAATAAAAAATTTATTTTTGTAAAATGTTAAGGAAATATAAATTTAAGGCTTGGTTCAATATTTAAGGTTAAGAGAATTTTATTTCTTAATTCACACCTCAACTATTCATAAGTTAAATAATGAAAAATATTCCTCTATGACTAACTTAAACATGGAAAGTAAACGGTAAAAGTTTATTATGAGTTGTAACAATTTCTAACCTTGTTTCTTATTTTGATATGATGCTTGCCCAGTGGTAAATAGATTCAACCTGGAATTGTCCGCTGCAATTTTACAAAAAAGAAAAATTTAAATTAATAATTATAGATATGATTTATCGTACCAGTGTATTATATATAAAAAAACACAGTTATACCGTGCAACTCTCTAAAATCATTAAATGTGACTAATGAAATACATACACTCAGGTATTTTAAGCAGATACATACCAATTATGTTTTCATTATCATCAAGGACTTGGGAAGTTTCTGCATGCTCATTTTTGAAATCAAATGAATCAGCAATTGTTTCATCATTAATTTCTTGATCATAGAAACTTTCAAAATTCATAGAAGATTTCCCATCTTTCATTTGTTCAAAAAAGAATCTTCTTTTAGACAAAATTGCTCCATCACTTGCTTCATTTTTTTGTATGTGTTCATTAGATTGATGGAGCTCATGCATGCAGTTAAGTTGATGTTTTCTTGATGTCATCTCACATTTCAAATCTGCCAACTTCCTCTTCCTTGCAGTCATCCTTGTTTTAGGCGCCATATCTAGTAAGTAAAAGAAACTCAATGATCATTTATACTACACTAATGTAATTAAACAATCTATTTCTCATCAATATGCCTGGATCTAAAATAATATTGCGACTGGATGCGACACAGTTCCTTGATTCTGCTATGCTTGATTCTAAATCAGCAAGAAAATGGACTAACTTACTATTACTACAACCTATATAAAAATAGCATAATACTAATTAGGTAGAGTAAATACAATGATATATATATATATATATATATATACATGATGTAAAAACATTGATGACTATCATGCAAGAGGAGAAATTTATACTTCCTAACACCAACTGAATAGAACACAAACATGAATAAGAAACAAAAAAAAAACAAACAAACAGCAAATAGAGGAATAGCAGCCGAATGTTACAGAGAAGTCTATACAATAAACTTGTAAACAGTAATATAAAATGGTAATGACAACTCCTGCAATTAACACAAACATGAGGGTAAAATCATAACTTTACGTTAGCTTAGCTACAGGGCTTAGTCACAGTGCACCGACCTAACTAAAAAATGAGAACAACAATGTTATAAAGTTATAGAATTGAAAACAAAACAACTTTCCTCTGCAAATCAGAGATTCCTATACAGAGCACCACAACTTACTATGATAAAAATATAAATAACATTCGGGTCAAAAATATATAGAACCAATTATAATTCACAGTACTTATAATCCATCTCAGGAAAAAAAAAGACCAAACATGTAGCAACCAATTACCTAGGAAAATTATGATCTAATTGAATAGAGATTGTGTTGAAGGAACAATGGTATAGGCCATTTTAATGGTCAACTTACTCCCAGCTAATAATCACATCAGAAAAACCAAACATTTAACTTTCTTACTTTGCTGCCTTTGAAGATTATTTATTTGTTACCTAGCCTGTAAACCTTCCTTGATGTGCCTCTCATTATATGTTCTAGAGTATTTTTCAATAAATTTGGCCACCCCTTGTGCTTTTCTGTTGTCCTTATTAATTATTTCATTGAGCGTCTGATTTATCAACTGTACCAACCAAGGTTTCTCAATAAGTATTCTGCTTATCAATAGCCAAAAAACTACGTATGATATTATGAAGTTGAAACATCATGTCAAAGTGAAGAAAGTTTTGCAAATTTATAGTGAGGAAACTGCCGATGTGCTCACATTGTCCTCTTTTTTACCATACTTACATAAATGTCTTGAATTTTGGACATGATTTCTATCTGTTAATTAATTCATGATCTAGAAATTTTCAACTCAGTCTGATGTTAATTAATTTTCCAAAGTTTAGTCTGAAGTTGGAAAAGTTTCCAGAATTTTAAGTGTAGTTCTTTATGTTTGCTGCTCAATTTGGAACTCTTATCTGATTCATTTAACATGTGTCCTTGTATGTGGAATAAGACATTTCAATCGCCAATTCAAAAAAAAAAAATTCCAACATCTCTAGATTAATTTTTATTAGAAAATTAGCTTTAAGAGATACTTAATCACCCAAAGGAATTGAAGTAAGAGTACCCAATTTAGCTATGTGAATGACGTATGAAAATCTATTCCACACTTGACCTGGCGACCTCACTGATAGACAATTCCAACCCTAAAAATTACAATCCCAAATCAAAAATTCATAGTGAGTTTCAATCTCAATTGAAAGTAAATCTATAACAACCCCTAACCACTCCAATTGTGAGCAAGACAAAAGGGTGACCAGATTGAGACCCAAAGAAAGACATAATCCAAATATCAATATAAGATAAAACGAGAACATACCCGGAGAAAGATCGCAACTTCTGTCGAATGACAGAATTTCCCACAAAAACTAACAGACTGGAGAGAAGAAGAAGATGATGATGATGATGATGATGAGGCTATTAATTGGTGATGAGGATCTGAAGGTGTAACGACCCCAAAATTTCGACCTTAAAAACTCAAAATTTCAAAGTCGTTAAACACCAAACAATCTCGATGAAATCAAAATCATTTAAAATGCCACAGCGGATCATCTCTGAGTTCAAAATACAACTCAGTCAAACTGATTATTACAACTCAAATTATAATTCAACATTACAACAAATGGAAGTGTATAATCCTCACAACAACCTCACAAGATAGTCACACAAAATCCTCACACAAGTTGGGGATAAATAACTTCAAGTCCTCTGAGCGGTCCGTCAATTCCCGCTAATCCACACCTGCGGAGTTATCCACTACACCATCGAATTGGTGCACCGGGATTGTAAACACAAACCCGGTAAGCTTTACAGCTCGTATGAGTAAAATGAAAATATAACTCGCATATTAATATATATACGAAAATCCACAAATCAAACAAATATAAATGCACTCATGAGTCAATGGACGGCCCATCTGGTCGTCCCAAAGAAATATGAAATAAAACGCTCATGAGAAATTAAGTAACCCTTCTGGTTACCCAAATGCATTTATATTACGGGTACCAAGAACGCTGGTACACATCTGTTACCCCTCTCGTAATACACCGCCGATATTGGATAGCCACCCGCTACCCAACATCCAAAACAATCTGAGTACCCATGAGCAGATAACCACCCGTTACCTCACATGCAGTACTACGCTGATATTGGGTAACCACCCGCTACCCAACATCCAAAACAATCTGAGTACTCATGAGCAGATAACCAGCCGTTACCTCACATGTAGTACTATGCTGATATTGGGTAACCACCCGCTACCCAACATCCAAAACAATCTGAGTACTTATGAGCAGATAACCACCCGTTACCTCACATGTAGTACTATGGCGGACAGACTAGAGCTCTAACTGTATCGTAACTTTCGCCCGGCCAAAGGCTAAGTTCCGACTTGCCAAACACGTACAATAATCTCACATCATATTGTACCAATCACGTCCGAAGACAAATCAACATTTTAACAATCTCAATGTTAAAAATCACGTACAATAATCTCACATCATATTGTACCAAAAATCATGTCCGAAGACAAATCAACATTTTAACAATCTCAATGTTAAAATCACGTACAATAATCTCACATCATATTGTACCAAAAATCATGTCCGAAGACAAATCAACATTTTAACAAACTCAATGTTAAAATCACGTACAATAATCTCACATCATATTGTACAAATCAAAATCACATGCTCGACATTTAAATCTCGTCATCGAAATGACATAAATCACGATAAAATCATAACAGTATATTATATAGCAAACTATATATATATATGTACATATTTACTATTTATACAATATATATATATAATCCATTATATCGTATACATGTCATATTTCATAAACACGTCCGAAGATAAAAACTCGTCCGAAGACAAAACTCGTCCGAAGACAAAACATTTTAACAAACTCATGTTAAAACCACGTACAATAATCACACCTCATATTGTACAAAAATCACATCACATGCTCAACATTTAATTCTCGTCATTCGAAATGACCAATTCCAATGAATTCATAACAGTATATAATATAGCAAACTATATATATATGTACTTGTTACCATTTATACGATATATACGTAATCCACTATATTGTATACGTGTCGTAATTCAATATTAAAAACTCTTGCAAAAATCTTGGAATCACCGCAAGGGTAGATTCGTAAATAAGTGATATTTTACTCACCTTCTTTCCTGCGTGCAACATCCACGACCCTGAAAGTAATTTCCTCACTCGTTTCGTCAGTCACCTAATAGCACGATAAATGCTTAGAAAATGATACTTAAAATATCAGGTGACGAGTTCAGCACAGCTAAATGTTGTTCATAAAACATTGTTCACGGAACACTGTTCATGTTTACTAATCACTGTTTTTACTAAACCACTGTTCACAGTTACGGTTTTACCAAAAACACTGTTCAAAGTTACTGTTTTATCATGCCACTGTTCACATTTACTGTTACAGATCACTATTCACAGTACTGTTACAGATCACTATTCATGCGGAGTTACTATTCACAGTTACTATTCATTCGGCGTTACTGTTCACCGACCGCCACCAATCATCACCAAATTTCACCACCACAACCTAAACAACATTTCCAACAACTTCATAGTTGACACCAAGGTCTAAATCCGAGTCTAAACAGTCCAAACAACGAAGAACATGAAATCGGCACTATTCACAAACCCTAGAAATTGAAATTTTGATTCGGGTACTTACACTTCGATTTGGCTCGATTCCTTTTGTGGGAATGTTGCTGGGACTGAGACAAGCAAAACCCTCCAAGAATCTTGAGCCATGGTGGCCGGAGGAGGCGGCGCCGCCACAGCAGTAACTTCCGGCGGTTGCTACACCGTGTGTGGTTGTCGCCGGAGTGCAAGGCGTAGCCCAAAAGATGGAGCTCGTCGAGCCCGTCAGTTTGGTAGGTGGCACGACACGAGGCGACGTCGGATGGTGGAGAAATCGGCCGGAGAAGGTTTTTGGGTCGGGTGAACAGTACCCGAGCTCGGTGAACAGTACCCCGATCTGATTTTTAGAAAAAATCGGATTTTCTGATTTTTAATCTCCTCTCCTTCCTTTTATACTATTTCCAAAATCGGAAATGAACTTCCGACGTTAATAACTTTTGCATCCGACGTCCGATTCGAACGCATGACGTGTCCACGAATTCGTATCGATGAGCTCTACGACTTTCGTGAAGGAAGTTTTTGCAACCGAGCAACGGAATAAAAGTCGATTTATACGTTGCAGTAACGTTATGTTTTCTAATTAAACGATCCGAGAACGTTTCCGTTTTTGTTTTGAAATGTCGCAAACCTCCAATTGTCGTCTTGAATTAATTTCACAAGTTTAACACTTAAAAAATACTCGACATTTAGTTTCTAAAAATTCGGGTTATTACAGAAGGCTACCAATTAATGGTAGATAAAAATCTAGATTTCTTATTTTTGTGTTTTGCAAGAAGGTTCAAGATGGAGATCAAAAGCGGTGGAGAGCGAGAGATACTGAGAGTGAAGGGAAGAGTTGACGCGTGGGCAATTCATATCAACTTCCATACCTACTTGAATGGCAATACTGCAATAAACACAAAACCAAGGGCAAAACAGTGATTTCACCCGGGCTTAGCTACAGTGCGGGGAACAGTAACTCAAAAATAATATATATCAAATTTGTGTGTACTGGGAGATGCTGTGCTTCATGGACACTGTCAGACTCATAGAGGACTTGTCTCAGTACTGCTCGACCAACCCAGTATTGCTACTTCGTACTGCAACCGAAGCCAGGTTAATTGTGTTCGTTCTCTTTTCTTTTTCTCTATCGGGATATGCCGACTATTTCCACCTTATTCTGATCCTTTTTTTATTATAATTATTCTAAGCTTCATTCAATCATTTTTTCAGTTTTTCATGTGCTGAACTTTTAATCCAATATTGCGGGGACACATTATGTCAATAGAATGTGTTTTTGTTTGAACAGTATATATTTTAAGCTTGATTTATGTAGAGTGGTACTTTCGTGAGACGAAAATATAATACCTAGTAACATATATAAAGGGCTAATAACCAGGGTCTTAAATATCAACATTTTCGACAATATTTCGCTGAAAATATCAGCCTTTTGGACCTTGGATATATCTTGCACGTACCAATTCAATATCGCACGAAATTATCAAATTTGGCGATATCTCATGGTAATATCGAATTTCTCACGATATTAACGATATATGGCCTTTAATCTCACCCCAAATATTGAAAATTGATACAAAATATCATCTTGATTATGAGGGGAACCCTAATTCGATCTTGTTGCCCTTGGTGAACATCAACTCCTCAACCATGTGATTAGATGTAGATATATGTTATCTTATGCACATATTAATATATAAAAGGTCTATATAATTATAATTATTTTCAATTATTTTCATGAAAATTTTAAATTGATATTTCCCGAAACTTCCATCAAAATTTCTATTTTTAAACCATTAAAATATTTAATATCTTCGGAATTTTAGTCCTTGCTAATAACTATACAAGCGTACAAGGTACATGGTTTGCAAAATAGATCATGAATATAAAATATGCTAGCTAGCTTCTAGCTATGCCAATTTTTTGTTGTATTATAATAGCTATTATAAAAGCTATCTATGACTTAATTTCCTACTTCCATTTCTGTTAAGTTAGTCTGATACAAGTCAAGGAACAACACTTCAATATGTCTCACACAGAAACAGTTAAAATGTCCATAAGAATTTAAGGAACAAAAAAGTAATAATGATCACAATGATTCTTCTTCTTCTAAAAAAAAAAACCAATCGCATTGATTCCACAGAACTCATCAGGAAAAAAAAAGGTTGGGGAATCAAAAAGCTTGAATTGACGAAAACTACGTACTTAGACTAGCACATGTTGAAGAAAATAAACAAACTTGATTACAACAACCATAGATCAAGCACCTTCCAAGAGTACAAAGGAAAATTCCAATGTTGAAGACTCAAAGTCATAACAATATAATTAATTTATACTAGAGAACAAAATGTAACTCTTATTACAGTAATTCATAATTTATGCCAATTACAATTCTTAATGACCTGAATGTAAATTAAAATCATTTGCAGTTTCTTCTCTGAGCATTCTGCATGCTATATATGCCACTGTCAATAAGTAGCTAGTCTCATCATCTAGCCTTTCAAAGAATTAACAGCACCTTAACTTCATTGATCTGAGAGATATAACACCAAGCTGATCAAGACCATGAAAGGAGTTCAAAAGCCTCTGCTTCCTGTCCTCCATATTTTCTTATTCTCTTTGCTTTTATTGAAAGGCACCTCATCACAAAAAATACAGGCAGAAGCTCTCGTAAAGTGGAAAAACAGCTTTACTTCTTCACCACCTTCTCTTAATTCATGGTCCATCACAAATTTAGAAAACCTGTGCAACTGGACTGCCATTGTCTGCAACCACAATACCAAAATAGTTTCTGAAATTCACCTTGCAAACTTCAACATCACTGGAGCACTGACACAGTTCAACTTTGACAAGTTTCTCAATCTCACCCATTTCAACCTCAATGGCAACAACTTCACAGGGGAAATACCGTCTGTCATTGGCAACCTCACCAGGCTCACAACTTTGGATTTGGGCAACAATCTTTTCGCAAATGAAGTCCCTGTGGAAATGGGGAGGCTAACCCAGGTTGAGTATTTCAGTCTCTTCAACAACAATCTCACTGGTGCTATTCCATATCAGCTGGACAATCTCAAAAAGGTACAATATTTGCTTCTAGGAAGGAACAACTTAGAGCCTCCTAACTGGTATAAATTTTCAGGCTTTCCTTTGTTGGCATACCTTGATCTTCATAAAAACAAATTGAATTCAGAATTTCCAGACTTTATATCTGAATGTAGGAACTTGACTTTCCTGGATTTGTCTGAAAATCTTTTGACTGGCCAAATACCGGAATCGGTAGTTACCAACCTGGTCAAACTTGAGTCTCTCAACCTCACCTTTAACCTGTTCCAAGGGCCAATGCCATATAACTTCCCCAAACTCAAACACCTTTATTTGGGCAATAACAACTTCAGTGGTCTAATTCCTGAAGATATTGGCGTAATATCTGGTCTCCAAAATGTTTACCTGTTTTACTGTTCCCTTGAAGGAAAAATCCCACCCTCTGTAGGACAACTCAGGGAGCTTCAGCGCCTTGACCTTGCAGGGAATTCCTTGAACTCTTCAATCCCTTCTGAGCTTGGGCTTTGTACCAAGCTCACTTTTTTGTCCTTGGCTGAGAATGATCTCAGCGGGGAACTGCCTCTGTCCTTGTCCAATCTCAACAGCTTGGAGAAGTTGGGGTTATCTGACAATCTACTCACTGGGATGATCTTACCTTCTCTTGTCTCCAATTGGACTAAATTGGTCTCTTTCCAACTCCAGAACAATAGATTTAATGGGAATATTCCACCAGAAATTGGCCTGCTGACAAAACTCGGATACCTCTATATGTGGAACAATAATTTCTCCGGATCAATTCCGTCCCAAATAGGAAACTTGCAAGTTATGACAAATTTTGACCTCTCTAACAACCAACTTGAGGGGGAGTTGCCAAAGACCATTTCTTTCCTCAGTTCCCTCCTTGTCTTTTCTGTGCACATGAATAATTTAGCCGGAACCATTCCCCGTGATTTTGGCATAAACTCTCCTAACTTGACAACTATTCTCCTTTCGAGAAACAATTTCTCTGGTGGTTTGCCGCAAGGGTTGTGTAGTGGATTTGCTCTGGAAGAGTTAGCTGTGGATAACAACAACTTCACAGGGCCATTGCCTGAGTGCCTGAGAAATTGTTCAGCTCTATATAAAGTCCTGCTTCATGTAAACCAATTCACCGGAAACATTACCAATGCATTTGGTGTCCATCCTAGGCTTGAAAGAATCTATCTTAGTAACAACAAGTTTGTTGGTCAGCTTTCGCCACAGTGGGGAGAATGCAAGAGCATTACAGATATGCAAATGGACAGAAATATAATTTCTGGTGAAATCCCTCCGGAGCTGGGCAAGTTGACACAGTTGCAGAAGCTAATCCTGAGCTCTAATGAATTCAGTGGGGAAATTCCAGCCTTCATTGCAAACCTAAGCTTGTTGTACATTCTAGATTTAAGCAGGAACCACTTGACAGGAGCCATTCCTCAGATTCTAGGCAAACTGACTGATCTCCAGTCTCTTGATTTGTCTGCTAATAATCTTACGGGGGTATTACCGGCCGACCTTAGAATGCTCATGCGCTTAACAAGTATGAACATAAGCCACAACAAACTATCGGATGGAATACCAGAGGAGATTGGTAATCTACCACTGCAGTACCTTTTGGACCTGAGCTGCAATTCATTCTCCGGATCAATACCTTCAAATTTTGTCAAGCTCACAAGGCTGGAGGTTCTTAATGTTTCACGTAATCAACTCTCAGGGAACATCTCATCAGCAATATCCAAAATGGTTAGTCTTGTCGGCGTTGATTTTTCTCACAACAACTTGTCAGGTCCAATCCCAACTGGTGGCATTTTTGAGAAGAAACTTCCTAGTAACGTTTTCATTGGAAATGGTGGTTTGTGTGGAGAAATAGAGGGAATAACTCCATGCACTTCAGATCACCAAATGCCCAATAAGAAAATTCATAAGAAAATTCTTATTGGTGTCCTTGTTCCCATTTGTGGTCTATTGACGATTGTGACAATAATATTCGTGACCTTTAATTTCTCTAATAGATCAGAGCTTGGGGAAAGCTATCATCTGGAGGTGTCTGAAAGTTTTGATTCAACCATTTGTATGAGAGAAGTAAAATTTACATTTTCTGAAATCGTCACTGCGACTTCTCAACTTCGATGAAAAGTACCTCATTGGCAGTGGAGGATTTGGAACTGTTTACAGGGCTGTGTTGGGTAGAGGCGAAGTCGTTGCAGTTAAGAAGATGAAGATGTCAGTTCATTCCAGTGACAACATTCCAGAATTGATTCGCCTGAGTTTTGAGAATGAGATACGATGTTTGACGGAAGTTAGGCACAGAAATGTCATAAAACTTTATGGGTTCTGTTCCTGGAGGGGATGCTTGTACTTGGTATATGAATATGCAGAGAGAGGTAGTTTGAAAATGGTATTGTACGGGGTGGATGGCGAAGCAAAGACACTTAGCTGGGACACAAGGGTGAAGATTGTGCAAGGAGTAGCACATGCAATCTCTCACTTGCACAATGACTGCTCGGAGCTCATCGTTCACCGGGACATAACTTTGAACAACATATTACTACAGCATGATTTTGTGCCACAGCTATCAGACTTTGGGATAGCAAGAATACTGAGCTCGGATTCCTCAAACTGGACTGCTGTAGCAGGGTCTTATGGCTACATGGCTCCAGGTAATCAGTCATTTAGTAAACTTATTTGTATTTCTATTATATATACAGATCGCCGTTTCTACTCACATATAAGTATAAAACAATAGAACTTTGGTATTTTAGTATTGTTGTATATCTATGTATGTATATATATGGTGGAAGAACATTGGTTGATTTCTGTATTGTAATATGCATGAAGAGCTCGCATTCACAATGCGAGTGACAGATAAGTGTGACGTATACAGCTTTGGGGTGGTGGCATTGGAAATTATGATGGGTAGACATCCAGGGGAGTTGCTGACTTCTCTATCAGAAAACAGAGGTTTTATTTTGAAGGATTTGCTAGACCAACTACCTGGACCTCCATCAAGTGGGATAGCAGAGGCTTTGGCTTTCATTGTAACAATGGCCTTGGCCTGCACAAGCACTGATCCAAGTTCACGACCCACTATGAAGTTTGTGGCCAAAGAATTGACATCTGCCAAAATCCAGAATTGCCTCTCTGAGCCGTTAGGCATGACATCCACCTAGAAGTTAGCAAGCCTTCAAAAGTAGAAGTGACTGGAAAAAATAATTAAATCTTAGGTCTTAAGTCTTAACAAACCAACTCTGGAAAAAGTGTTTATTACTACACAATTTAAAGAGTTTTGCGTGTTCTGTAGTTCCTACTTGCTAGTTTTCAAGTGAATAAGTAGTGTTTGTTTCTCTGGATTGAACAATGTAAGATATAATTTGGTAACTTCAAAACATTTGATTGTCTTTTTTTTTTTTTAAAGAAATGAATACTTTCATCCAGAAATGCAACAAAAACCAAAGGAAGACCTCTACGTGTCACCTGCTATCACATTTTCAGGATAGATAAAGTCATAAAGATTCAAGAAAATTCTACTCTATATCAATGTATGTATCCGACGGTCGATATTATTTTGTGAATGAGGTCAGAAAAATAATACTAATTGTCAACTGTCGAATGTGTGATGTATAATACATTAACCCAAAGATTCATGGCAAAAAGCCAAATGACACATATCCCGCCCAACCCATCTAAGCAAAAAGCGCATTGCACAAGAAAACTCCATGAACAATATGGGAACAAACAATAACCAACCAAGCAATAAGCCAAGGAAACCAAGCAATATGGGAACAAACAATAACCAAGCAAGCAATAAGCCAGTGAACATTTTCAGGATAGACAAAGATTTATGGCAAAAAGCAAATTGACACATATCTCACCCAACCAATTTAAGCAAAAAGCACATTGCACAAGGAAACTCCATTAACAATATGGGAACAAACAATAACCAACCAAGCAAACAGAAAAAAAAAAAGAAAACGCAAAGCAAAAACAAAACACAGCAAAACAAAATGACAAAACAAGAGTAAAAGGAGGGCCGAGCCTCAAATTGGCTCCTTGCCCTTGGAGCTAGGGGAGGAGGATCACCAACATAGAGGTACACAAGGACTTAATCACTAAACACTTTCTTTGTTTGAGGTGGAGTCTTATTCTTTTGCCCCAATGGGCGGTCATGTCCTCGTTTCTTCTGCAAATGAGGAACATCAGTTTTCAGAGAAGGATCTTGAACAAAAATACCTTCAGGGCTTTCAACAAGTCCCAACGATCTTGGAGTGAGTTTTAGTGGGAGTTCTAGCATTTTCATCTTTTTAAGAGGCTCAGTTCTCTGAGTGTTATAAAAAATCCTCAATCGGGTGCATAAGCTTCTTTGGGGAAGGAGTGCCATCACGCTACGTTTTGGATTGCATATCTTCATCTTCTCCACATCTTTCAGCTACCTCAATTCCAGGCTAATAACTGAAAGGAACAATGGCTAGACTATCATCAGTAGTGTTGAAAACACTCTTTCAGTTAAGCACCACTGGTTTGAAGAGACGATACGGCTTTGCAGAAGCCATGCTAGTGGAGCACTTGCATGAAGATCAAACATTGGCTAAATACTATATATGGGTAGATTGCATATCATTAGCACCAAAAAAAATGAAATAAACCCTGTTTTTATGCCCAAACCTGGATCGGCTAGTAGACTCAAGAGATTTTGTAGACTAGCATTTGTCGAGGCACCCAGCACTGCAAATAGAGCCTTGAAGCATTGTACTTCCTCATGCCAAATAAGGTTGCATTTTGGGCACCTTCCTTGCAGCTTGTCATAGTAGAAAAAAATTCTTTCTCAACTTGATCCGAGAACTTAATCACCTTCTTCATCACAAAAGGAAGGGTTATGCTGTGTGAAACATTGACCTTAATTTTGCGAGAAACTCTCAATTCCTTATCATTCCAATGAATGAAATTACCAGCCACCATAGTCACTGTTTTGATGCGGTTTGGTTTCTCAAACTTGGACAGGAAATTCTTTAGATATAACCAGAAGTACAACAAATCCATAGGCATTTAATGAATATCTGCGATCCCATCATACTCTTGAAAAACCTCCGGTGCCCTGGCGTAGTACCAAGGTCCTCCAATGATCACCCTATTGGCATCATTTCAATGATTGAAAGCAAATAGAAATCTATCAGGAGGTTGTGCTTGTACCTGGAAAGAATCTTCAAACATCCAGAGATGACAAAAATGGGAATGCAGATCCAACGCCGAGACCCAATTTAGAGCAATCGGCCAAGCAAGGAGGAAACCTTGACCCGTACCTATCAGACCGTCGTCCTCATCCTGGATGTTTGAAATATCAAACACATCATGACTCGTAATAGCGAGTTGTTGAGCAAAATTTTTGGGTAAAGATATCAAGGTTTGCCATAGGGAAGTGAAGGAGAGGGGTGGAATCAAGGACGGGCGTCAAAGACAAAACCGCCTGACTGTAGCCTAGATGAAACAAGGGTTCAAGCAGCCAGAGGCAAGCCGCGGCACTGTGCTAGGGTTTGTTTTTACCTTGGAGTTCTTTTGTTGCCCATCTCTCCAGAACATTTGATTGTTTTAATTAAGTGGATATTTTAAATCACACTTATCTATATATTTTCTTATTATAATTATTTAACTCTTCTTTGTCCTAATTTTTCTCTAAATTTAATCACTAGCCTCTAAATTTTACTTTTATGTTAGCTATTACATGTTAATTGAAAAATAGCTAGTCTTGACTATACTGTACAATATTTAAGGAGATGTGTTCGGAAGGGCAAAAAAGTGAAATCAGAAAAATAAAAAAATGTTAATTATAGAAATAAAACCTAAAAAAAAGGTTGAAATATTTATTATGGGTGTAGATTAAAGAAAAATATGGGTGTGGATTTGATTTAAAAGAAATGCTCTAATAATGAGTTTTATCTAATTTTCTCCGATAAAACCCCCAGAGAAAGAAAAATCAAAGAATCCATTAGGCCTATGGATATGAGATTAAGGACTACTGCTTAAAAGAAGAAACAAACTTCACTATCATTCAAGTCATCTTCAAGAGTCACGCGGAAAAATCCAAATGTCGAAGACATTAGAGTCTATGTCATACCAAAAGAATTGAATATACTTGAGAAGTAGAGAACATTGACTCTTATTGTAGTGTACTCTTATTCTATGATTTCTATGTGTTTTTTTACGAGAAAATAATAAAATTACAATGAAGCCCCTCTTAGACGCTGAAGACATAGTATCCGACAAAAGTGGCTTATTGGCTTGAGGAGAAATCTTTTGGAGAACTCTATTACTCCAACGGGTGGGGAAACTAAGGGAATGACCCACAGAGGCAACACACCAGTTACAAATTGGCTTCTCTGAAGACATGATTGAAGGAGATTTCTATATGTGTTACAATAATCAAATTAGCTGAATTTCAGTATCCTGTATGCATTATAGTTCCTCTTTGCATATTCTACATGCTATGTGCTATTGTTTGTAATCCCTTTAGATTTCGGTAAACATTACTAGAGCTCTCGCTTAATTGATTCGAAAGATATAACTTCAAAACTCAACACTATGGGAGGAGCTCAGAAGCCTCCTCTGACTCTTATCCTTCATATTTTCTTAATTTCTTTACTTTCGTGGAAGGCCACCTCATCACCAAGAGCACAAGCTGAAGTTCTAATAAGCTGGAAGAACAGCTTTGATTATGCACCACCTTCTCTCAATTCATGGTCTCTCCCAAACATAAACAACCTCTGCAACTGGACTGCCATTGTTTGCCACCCCAACACCAAAACAGTTTCCCAGATTGACCTTTCAAACTTCAACCTCTCTGCAATACTGACAGGATTGGACTTCAACCAGTTTATGAATCTCACCAATTTCAACCTCAATGGCAACAATTTCACAGGGGCAATTCCATATGCCATTGGCAACCTCACCAAGCTCACAACTTTGGATTTAGGCAACAATAATTTTGCTAACCCAGGTTGAGTATTTTAGTCACTTCAACAACAATCTCGCTGGTGCCATTCAATATCAGCTGGACAATCTCAAAAAGGTACAGTATTTCCTTCTTGGAAGTAACTACTTAGAGCCTGCTGATTGGTCTAAATTTTCAGGCTTTCTTGTGTTGACATTCCTTGATCATTTTTTTTAATAGTTTAGATTCAGAATTCCCAGAATTTATATCTGAATGTAGGAACTTGACATTCCTGGATTTGTCTAAAAATGCTTTGACCGGCCATATACCAGAAGTGGTACATAGTTACTGTCACATCCCGAATAAAAACAATATTAAAGTTTAAAATTTTGGATTCGCAAGCGAGCAAACGAACAGAGTTCACTTGAACTCACTAATTTGAAAATATGTACAAATTTTTCGTAATAGAACATACCAATATTTTCATATGCGAAAGCGAAGGCGAAGGCGACATGGTCAAGCCTCACAAGGCGAGAGCATCGGCGTGCAAAGGCGATTTAAGCCGATCGCCTTTCCAACAAACATTAATTTAATACAATACATTTTCAAATAATATGAATAATCTTCAAATATATGAATATGTCATTATAAGCATAGCATTCATTCAAAATAAGGTTCTAATCAAATTATAGAATTAATATATAGACTCATACTAAATTAAATGCAAGAGCTACACTTAAATGCGTTCAATCTTCATCATCATATCCACTCGTCGCATCCAATGTTTTTATTTTCTTCTTGGATTTGGATTTTTCTTTACCTAAAAACAAAGACGTACTAGTATAAATATGGATTGATACATATAGTCTAGACAAATTGGTATGAAATAGGACTCATTCCATGCACGTTTTTGTTTCAAATGCTTCAACATGCTATATATCTAGAAGTCACATCTGACAACAGAAATGAGATTGAGATCAGAATTGGAAAACAACTTGACCAGGCGACAGTCCAAGACCTCTTAATACCATCCAGGCAATGATACATTATCGCATTCATCTATAGAAAAAGAAGGTATCATACATATGGAAAGCACTAACAGTAATCTCTAAACTTACCATGGACAATGTTATCCCTTCAAGAGCTTGGCTATGGAGAAAAACATCCAGAAAAGTTTTTGGTTCATCTCCCATATCACCATCAACATAATAAACCTGTCTAAAAAAAATTAAAAGCCACTAATAGCCTAATATTACCCCCCCCCCCAAAAAAACAAAACTAGTCAACCACAATATACCCAAAATGCATATCTCGATCATACATGAAATGAAGAAAGCAGTAGTTATGATCAAGGTCTAGAATGCAAGGGGTTTTACCCACCAGTGTAGGTTTCTTGGGGGAAATAATGTGATCATCACTCGTCCTCATTGAAAATGGCAGTCAACCTCTTAATTAAAAAGAGATGCCAAAACGACGTTGTTTTGGCCCCAGAAAAAAAAAATTTCAGCATCTTCTTCGCCCGCCTCCGCTTCGCTCTGTCGCTCTGATGGTCGCCTTTCCATCGCCTCGCCTGTGTTTGAACCTACGGGGCTTTTCTTCGTCGCTCCGCCCGAAGGCGAGTACCGGCGACGTCTCGGCGTCGCCTTTGAAAACACTAGAACATACCAAATTCACAAACGGAATTTGAATTGAAAATAGAAACTGAAATACTTACAAATATCCTTGAAAATTTTACACGAGCCTTACAAATATTTTTAAAACAACAAAAGGTGATGAGATAGTCACAAGCCCAAAAAAACACAACAATGACAACCCAAAATGTACAATAAAGGTGACAATGGTTATAACACAACCTCGGGACTTATATCTCAATTACTACAAGATACAAGAGAGAATTAATAAATAATGAGTGAATTAAACTGCTTGACTCGTGAAATGTGTACTTCTAAACTTCACGTTTCATAAATCCTTGCTAGCTTCTAATATGCAAAGAATCTAAAGTAGGGGTAAGGTTTATCCTTGCTAGCTCACACAATAGGGGCCAACCCACCAATGGAGTTTGAAAGTAAGATAAGTTAAGTTTTATGAAAACTTAAATAGTTTAGATGTGAGCACATGCCATTTAAAGCTTTAATAAAATGGTTAAGTTTCTTTTAAGAGAAAACATGCAAACGATGCATAAATATGTCCATCAATAATATTCGATCAGTGGTGACTGATCCTAGCGACTTGTAGTGGAAACCACTATCAAATCGAGGTCAACTGCCTTTGTTGCAACAACAAAGGAGTAAGTGTCAATTTCTTGAAATGCCCTCAATAATACTGTATAGGTTGGATCCAAATCTTAAAACAGAGCATTGCCCCTCTGAATGTTTATGGTTATCGACACCGAGGGGTGACCAGACTCCCGGACCCCATTCACTCTCAGGTTTACTCACCCATGAATGTCTATTCTCGGGTTTTAACATTCTTAAATCAATAATGTATTTCAACATATAAAATATCCACCGAGGCATCGACAATGAATTTAAGGACAAGAAATAAACACACAGGGGGTTAGCTCACCCCACTGGATTGAAGTGCAGAATCTTCGCTGCTATTCCAGTTCCGAAATAAGATTGCTACTGCTGCTCTAGCTTTTTTACGTTCTCGTTGCATTAACTCTGAATCTATTTATCAAAGAGTCAATACTAATTTCCGAGTATCGTATATTGAGTCAACTTTGTATTCTTAGTTTGACCACGAAAGTTTAAGGTTGACTTTTTGTTGACCAAGTATTTCATGGTTTGACCAGAAATTGACCATGTTAACCAATTGTTGACTAATTCTCGGAAAACCCGGAAATAGTCCAACTTCAATAGTCGATTGATACTGAGCATACTTTATGGATATTAAAGTCACTCAAATCGTATCAATGACTTAATTTATTCTACCAACACATTTCTACGTTATTCGAGTTATTGATTTTCGAACATTTAAACGTAACATAAATGTTACATTAATCATCGCCATTTTAAAATACAATAGGTTTTCACTAAGTTACTTTAATAAAAAGTAAAAACCGTGAAAATAATTTAGTAAATAATATATATATATAACTTAGGATAAAACCGTAAAATTGTAACAGTAAAATAGTAAAAATGTAACTTTGTTTAAGACTAATAAAGTAATTTCACACTGTGGTAAAATAGTAAAAAGTAATTCTATTACAGTAAAAACCCATTTTTTTAAACCCTTATCTCTCCGATTTGTTTTCTGATCGTCAAGCTCTACTCTGATCGCACAAAAACCAGCATGCAACATCACAACAAAAACCACAACAACCCAATGACTATAAACGCAAGAATTTAAGAAAATTGGGAGAGATTGCTACCTCCATAAGCAGTGGCGGAACCATAAGCTTAGATGAGTGGGGGCAAAAACTACTTTTATTTATATGCGCAAAGTGCAAATATTTTTTTTACGCAACAATTTTTAAATTAGATATGTCGATATTTGTTATCAGAATGAAATTTTTTCAAATTAATCTCTACATGACTATTTTGATATTTCATTATGTATAAGAACATATAATAATCGCGTTATGTTAATATATAAAATATTTCATCTTTTTATTTCACAACTGGAAATTTAAATAAATCATGAATCTAAAAACTAAACTAATAAACACTATAACAAAGAGTCCAACATACAAAAGAGGACAAAAATATAAAATTTTGGACTTTTTTCGTATGATCAACTATCTATTCTAAAAATAAGTGGGGAAGTTTGATAAAAATTAGATTTTTTAGGTTATAGGAAAAAGAAAAAGGAAATTAATTTTTTTAGTGGGAGCCACTGCCCCCACTTGCTCCCTTGTTCCACCTTTGTCCACAAGTTGAAAACACAGAGCCGAGGCTTCTGCTCCACCAACCTATGCTGCTACATCTCCTGAAATTCACCCAGATCAACAAGCAACCCATAATTTTTCCAAAACCTCAAGGAAGTCCTAGTGTCGCCAGAAATTCAAGAAGACGTTCACCGTGATGGTGGTTTCATGGCAGAGGAAAATAGAAAAAGAGGAAGAAAGAGATTAAACTCTATTCTCAGTAAATCATGAAAGGAAAAAGGCTAGAAGCTTAAAAGAAAGGTTGGGCTTACCGAAAAACAGACATCACGCAGCGAGAGGTCGAAGGTATCACTGAAATTCGAAGGATTCACCGCGGAGGGATTGTGGCGGCATATTAACCCAGAAACAAGGGAATTGAATTAGCTTTAGATTGAATGAAATTGCAAACAAGATTGAACTGAAAATGAAGCAAGGAAGCTAAGCTCACCAAAACAAAGGATGGGAGGTTCACCGGTGGTGATGAGTCTCCGATTGTTCTTTACTGCTTCAATTCGATTTCAAGCCAAAAAGTGGATGCTTGAGTGATCGATGGGTATCAATATAAAGAGGAATGAGAGGGGAGTGTGATGATGTGGTTGGAATCGCAGGACGGCGGCGCTAGGCAGAGATGACGTTCGGTGGAGGAGGGAGACCAGAGAGAGGTTATCTGTGTTGTCGAGAGAGAGAGAGACAAGGAAATTGAATTAGCTTTAGATTGAATGAAATTGCAAACAAGATTGAACTGAAAATGAAGCAAGGAAGCTAGCTCACCAAAACAAATGATGGGAGGTTCGCCGGTGGTGATGAGTCTCCGATTGTTCTTTACTGCTTCAATTCGATTTCAAGCCAAAAAGTGGATGCTTGAGTGATCGATGGGTATCAATATAAAGAGGAATGAGAGGGGAGTGTGACGATGTGGTTGGAATCGCAGGACAGCGGCGCTAGGCAGAGATGAAGTTCGGTGGAGGAAGGAGACCAGAGAGAGGTTATCTGTGTTGTCGAGAGAGAGAGAGAGAGAGAGAGAGAGAGAGAGAGAGAGAGAGGTGAAGTGAAGTGGCTGATGACTTTTCAACAAAAGGAGAGTGGGCTTGGTCTTTGGGCCCGGGTCATGGGTTAAATGGATTGGGCTTACTTAAAATCCTAGAAATCAAAACCCAAGCTGAAAAATAAGTTTTCAGAATAACATTTACAAACCAATAAAACTTTAGAAAATCGTAAAAACAAAGCTAAGGATAGAAACGTATTCCGGAAACACTTTCACGTTCGTGGCGACGTGTAGTTTAATATTGACGTATTAAATTATATGTTTCGACATTTAGAAAAAATATCGATTTAATTAATCCTAATGTATCAGTTAAACGAGATTAAATATCCCGGGTATTACATTTACATACCAACTTAATGAAGCTTGAATATCTCAATCTCACCAATAACCATTTCAAAAGCCCTAATGCCATACAACATTCCCAACCTTAAACACCTTTATTTGGGATTCAACAACTTTAGTGGTCAAATTCCTAAAGGTATAGGTTCCATATCTGGTCTTCAAATGTTTGAGTTGATTACCAATGTCTTTAAAGGAAAAATCCCATCATCTATAGGCCAACTCAAGAAGCTTCAGCACCTTGATTTTTCAGGGAATTCCTTAAATTCCTCAATACCCTCTGCGCTTGGTGATTATACCAACCTCACTTTCTTGGTATTGACTTTGAACAAACTCAGTGGGGCATTACCTCTGTCCTTATCAAAGTTGACCAACTTGGTGAATTTGAGTTTATCTGACAATCAATTAACTAGACCAATATCGCCTTGTCTTCTCTCCAATTGGACTGGAATAGTCTATATTGAATTCCAAAACAATAGTTTCAGTGGGAACATTCCAGCTGAAATTGGCCTGTTGACAAATCTTGATCTCCTCTTTCTGTACAAAAATAATTTCACTCGCCCAATTCCCTTAGAGATAGGAAACATGCAAAGCTATGACAAACTCGGATCTTTCGAGTAACCAGCTCTCCGGGCCGATTCCTATGCCATTTTGGAATCTCACTAATCTTTAGAGGGCACGTTTACTTGAAATGAAATTCATCTGGAATGGAATCAGAAGGAATGTGAGACATAATGAAATAATATGGGAGGAATGAGAATGAAATTAATTATGATTGTTGTTATTTACTTACAATAAACAGTTGGAATTAAATCTAGCTTGATTACTAAATTACCTTTGGGTTGGGTTGGTTTGTAATTTATGAAAAATATGAGGATATTTTCGGGTTTGGAAGATGGGCCCCACTACAAATCCATTCCCACCACTGATTCCGCCCTCTCCCATCCGAAGTAAAAATTCGAGTTTACTCCAAAATCCATTCCGAATTTAGAAGGTGGGCCCCACCAAAATTCTCATTTCCTTGTGCAAGTAAACACTGAAATGGAATAGATTATGGGGGAATATAATTCAATTATGGTGAAGTAAACATGACAAGAGTGTACAACTTTTCTCTAATAACCTCAGTAGCACAATCCCCCGGAGATAGGAGACATGCAAGCTATGACCAATTTGGCTATTTCGCGTAATCAGCTATCCGGGCCAATTCTTATGTATATTGTAACATTTCAAAATTTGACAGTTTTTTTTATGGAATTCACTAGAATTTTGTATGAAACAAAAGCATGAATACCCATTACATACTCCTCCGCTGTTGTCGTGCATCATACAAGTGGTCTGGAGCCGAAACTCAAACTTAGTACACATGATAAGTCTATTTTAAGAACTATCCCCGAATTGAAACAGAAATAAAATAAAAAATAAGCTTATTCTACAACTTATCGAAGCATATTGTAATATCCCACATCGGCCAACGGAGAGGGTGTGATGTGTCTTATATGTACATGTCCACCTCCATCTAACACGAGGCCTTTTGATGCTCAATGGCTTCGGAGGGGATGAGAACTTTGAAGAAGCTTGCTCGGTCTAGAGCAAATCTAGGATATGTGACTCACTTAGAAGTTGCTCGTGAGCTCCCAAGAAACAAAACCGTGAGGGCTATGCCTAAAGCGGACAATATCGTGTTACGGCGGAGCTGGTCCCGGGATGTGACAATTTGGTATCAAAGCCACACTGTCGTGTGGTGCGAGTGTGCCGACGAGGACGTCGGACTCCCAATAGGGGTGGATTGTAATATCTCACATCGGCCAACGGAGACGGGGTGATGTGTTTCATCTAACACGAAGCATTTTGGGGCTCAATGACTTCGGAGGGGATGAGAACTCCGAAGTGAAGCTTGCTTGGGCTAGAGCGATCTCAGGATGGGTGACCCACTGGGAAGTTGCTCATGAGCTCACAGAAAGAAAACTGTGAGGGTTATGCCCAAAGCGGAAAATATCGTGTTACGACGGAACTGGTCCCGGGATGTGACACATAGCAATAGGCTAAACCCTAAATCTAAACTGTTCTTGACCCTATGACAAACAAGGGCATAATCCAAACCACAAGCTCTGGGTCCAATAGCCGCACACCATCAAATCCTAACCCAAAATAGGCAGTAGGCTCAAAATTTGGCAGTACTTGCTCTTTCAAGAAACTAGCTTATAGGGCCATTCCTACCACCCTGTCGAATCTCACAAATCTTCAATATCTACTATTGAATGAAAATAAATTATCTGGTAGGATTCCAAGAAGTTTCGGGATGGACATTATTCAGTTGTAGACTATTAGGCTTTTAGACAACAATTTCTTTAGAGAGTTGCCAGAAGAATTGTGCAGTGGATTTTCATTGAAATATTTGGGGTTGCAGAATAACAAATTCATTGAGGAATTGCCTCAATGCCTGAAGAATTGTTCAACATTATCTACAATCCGACTTGACCATAACCAATTCACAGGAAATATTACAAATGCATTTGGAACTCATCCAAATCTTTAGGTTATTTCTCTCAGTAGCAATCAATTTGTTGGTCATCTCTCACTGGAATGGGGAGAATGCAAACGTATGACTGGCTTGCTGATAGATAGAAATAAAGTATCTGCTGAAATTACAGTTGAGCTTGGGAAGTTATTCCACTTGGAGAAGCTTAGTGTTGACTCTAATGACTTGAGGGCACGTTTACTAAAACATAATGAGATTGAGAAGGAATCGGATTGAGGAGGAATGTGAGATAGGAGGAACGAGAGAGAGGAGAAGTCATTTCGTATCATTTGTTTACTTATTATTTGGAATCAGATTCAATCCAAGGATTGATTACCGTTCACATGTTTACTAACATGTAGGAATGAGAATCATAAGAAAATGAATTGCCAAAATGTGCTTAGGATGGTTTTTCATTTTAGGTTTGAGGGTATTTAAGGATTATTAATAAATTATGAGGATATTTTGGGGATGAAAGTTTGATTCACCCCTTACCTTGAATGAATACTTAGTCCCTTAGAGCATCTCTCACCATAAGGTAAAATTGGTAAGCTATAAGTGATATATGGCTTACCACTTTAGTATATTCCTAGCATCTTTTTTACCTTTTATTTTTAAGCTCCTACCATAAGGTATAAATGGTAAGGTATACATAGGGTTTTTGGATGACAACGGCTATTATTTGAATCATGATTGAAAAAACGGCTACTATTTTTTTTGTCAACATGTATAACGGCTAGTTAACGGACATTTTTGAAAATTCTATATATTCTTTTAATATTTATGTATTATTTAGTTATTTTACTTTTATGCATCAGTGTGTATGGTACTTTTTCCGAGCTCGGAGGTCATCTCCGAGAAAGTTTTGAAGAGGCCGTTAATTATCGTTTATAAATCATAAGTTATTTTTATACATTAAAATAATTTAACTCAATCATATTCAATATTAGGATCATATGAAAGAGCTTACTGCTAGGTTCGTGATGGTACAATAGTTATTTGTAAAAAATAAAAATAAGTATGGTATTTATGGAGAAAATTAATATGTAACTAAAATTAAAATGAATATAATTGGAATATTAGAAAAAGTATGAGGATAGATTGGGAAGAAAATGAAAAAATAATAAAAAATATATCTCATTTACCTTACGAAATGGAATGCCATAGATAGCATTCCACTATTCACATAAGGTAAAAAAAATTTGGGGAAATGGGGGATACCTTATGGTGGGAGGTGGTGGTAAGGTATATTTATGGTTTTACCTTATGGTGGGAGATGGTCTTACACATAATCATACTGGAGGGATGATTGTTGAATTTTCTGGTGAGACCTACTGAGTTTTCATTCCGGATAGGTTAGTAAACACATTTTTTGTAACGACCACAAAATTTCAAGCTTAAAAATTCAAAATTTCAAAGTCGTTAAACACCAAACAATTTCAACGAATCGAAATCATTTAAAATGCCACAGTGGATCATCTCTGAGTTCAAAATACAACTCAGTTAAACCGATTATTACAACCCAAATTATAATTCAATATTATAACAAATGGAATTGCGTAATCCTCACAACAAACTCACAAGATAGTCACACAAAATCCTCACACAAGCTGGAGATAAATAACTTCAAGTCCTCTGAGCAGTCCGTCAATTCCCGCTAATCCACACCTGCGGAGTTATCCACTACACCATCGAATTGGTGCCAATCTTACCATGTTGGAGAATCATAATGTCTCGCATAACCATTTCTCAGGAAACATCCCATCGTCACTTTCGGAAATGGTTAGTCTTATTAGCATGGTTTTTTTTTTTTTACAACAACTTGACAGGTCCGGTACCAACTGCTGGCATTTTGCGAAATGTAACTGCAGATAATTCTTTTAATGGGAATACTGGCATGTGTGGGAATACTGAGGAACTAACTCCATGCGCTTCAACTCCCAGAATGTCCCATAGAAATTACATTGTTCTTCTTTGTGTGCTTGTTCCCCTTTTTGGTTTCTCAGTGTTGGCAACTGTAACTGTTGTAATGATCAAGTTTTTGTGGAAACCAAAGCTTGAGAAACTGAGGAGGCCAGATATTTGTGATGGTGTTGATTCAATGATTTGGGGACGGGATAAAAGTATTGTATTTTCTGAAATCGTCAACGCCACAGAGCACTTTGATGAAAAGTACCTCAATGGAAGAGGAGGATTTGGAAGTGTTTACAAAGCTGAGCTGGGAAGTCGCAAAGCAGTTAAGAAACTGAATGTGTAAGAGCCCAGTGACGGCACTCCTCAATTAAGTTGCCGGAGTTTTGAGAATGAGATAAGAAAATTGACAGATTTGAGGAACAGAAATATAATAAAACTCTACGGGTTCTGTTCCTGGAGAGATTGTATCGGCATCGTATCAGTTTTATAAAATAAGGATATAATGAGAATATATCGAGATATATCGGATTTATCGTTTTTACTAATTTTTAATTAAATCTAATATATTTATAAACATATACATCAAAATATACCAAATAAACTTGAGAAATTAAAACTTATAGAAGTAAATGTACTAAATAAATTTCATAAAAAAATATTTGAGTGTTTTAACTATTAAAATACATAAATAGTATTAATTAATGAAAATAGAGGTGATCGTTTATCATAAACTCTCTTTTCATTCAATGCTATCGACAAAACTTTCATTTTCTTAATTTTTTTTTTCAAAACGATGTGGTTTAAAAAAACAAAAACAAAACACCGATATATCGGGTCAAACTCGGTTTGACCCGATATATCGTCATTTGATTTGATTTTTTTGGTTGACCGATAAATAACTGATCGTATCGTTTTCTTAATATCGGGGATATATTGAAGATATATTAGGATATTTAGAACATTGCTTGTACTTGGTATATGAACATGCCAAGAGAGGTAGTCTAAGAAAAGTGTTGTATGGATTAGAGGGGAATACAAAAGTACTTGGCTGGGATACAAGGGTAAAAATTGTGCAAGGATCAGCTCATGCAGTATCGTTGTAATACCCCGAATTCGGGTTAGTTTTGAATAAATTCTTATAAGTTATTAAACATAGAAATTGAATAAGATCGCATTTTTCATTTTCTCGTCGATGTCAAACGAAACGAAACCGACTTCGGAAATTTAAATTGGAAATCATTATGTTTTAAGTGACTTGAGAGTTGACTTTTTTTCATCGCTTATCTCCGAAAAGTTCCTTCATGAAAGTTGTAGAGCTCGTCAATACGAGTTCGTGGACATATCACGCGCCCTAATCGGATATCGTACGTGGAAGTTATCATCGACGGAAGTTGGTTTCCGAATTTGGAAAATGTATAAAAGGAAGTGTTGGGAAACCCTAGTTTCTAAAATTGGAAAGAGTCTCTCTCTCTCTCTCTCTCTCTCTCTCTCTCTCTCTCTCTCTCTCTCGAGCCCGACCCTCCCTCTCTAAAATTGCCTCCGCCGATCTCACCGCCTTATCCCTAAGGCACCGCATGGTCTCCAGCACCCACCCTTGGACGCAACATGTCGCCGCTCACTGCATCGAAGCTCCTGCGTTTCGCCGTCGTCCAAGCTCCGTCTCCGGCGATGCAAGCACTCGGGGATAGCTTCTCTCCACCGATCCTCACCCCCCCGGTGCCATCTGAAAACGATTTGGGACTCGAATCACGCCGCATTTCATCCTCTGTGAAAATCAACCCCATCGGCATCTGGAGCTCCTCCGGCGACGTCCCGGCAATTCTAGGGTCCAAGATAGGTACAAAAATATCCCTAATCATGTGATGTACGTTTTTGAGTTGATTGATTTGTGGTTTGAGGAGTTTTGGAGGAGGAGAGGAAGCTCGTAACGCCACCTAAGTCGGCGCATGAGAGAAAACAGAGTGGTAGATAAACGACATTAGGCCGTGGAAGGGATGAGGAGAGCAGAGGAGCGGGTTTTGGGTGGTCGTGGGCAAGCCACGCGCACCCACTGTGGGCGGCGCGTGAACACCACCCGCGGCTGACAGAGGGTGGTGCGTGAGCCCCACGCGCCGCCACGTGCGGCGGCTCGTGAACAGTAATTTTGTAAAAGTAATTTCTGAGTAGTAAATTGTAAAAGTAATTTCTGAATGATAAATCTGTGAATAGTAATTTTGTGAACAGTAATTATAGTGAACAGTATCCCGTGAACAATACTTACATGAACTGTAATAACATAAAAACCGTAATTTGCTGAACAGTAAACAGTTGAACTGATTCGGCATCTGAGGTTTTACGTAACGTTTCTAACCACTTTATTATGCAATTAGGTGATCGAAAAAATGAGTGAGAGAATTGCTCTCAGTGTCGTGGGAATTACACTCAGGAAAATAAGGTGAGTAAATCTCATTATGACGAGTCTACCCTTAGCGGTAACTCATATTTACCTTTTTCTAAAAAGATCGAACTATCAGATGTATATAATATAGTGGGTTGTGTATGTGTATAAAATGGTAAATACGATACATATATATGAGTTGCTATATTATATACTGCTACATTCTTATTTCCAAATGAATTTGTATTGTGGTAACTATACTTATATTATTGGGCAAAAGTTTATTGATGGTAGTATAATAAACATGTGTTGATTGTTATATCGTACGAGGTTTTAACGTTGAATCTTGTTAAAACGTATTCTGGTCTTCGGACGTGTTGGCAGTGGTCGGAACCAACCCTTGGCCGAGTGTCGTTTACGATTCAGTTAGAGCTCTAGTCTGTCTGTCAGTGTACTGCATGAGGGGTAACAGAGGGTTTACCTGTGTCTCATCACTCTCATGAGTACCCATATTTTTGTGTGATATTGGGTAACAGATAGGTTGCCCATTATTTGTCGGCGTATTGCATGAGGGGTAACAGATGAGTACCTGGGTCTCATGAGTACTCGTATTTTATTTGTGATTGGGTAAACAGATGGGTTGCCCAATGTATCATCAGTACTTATATTTTTCAGATGGTATAGGACAACCAGATGGGCCGTCCAATGTTTTATGAGTAAATTTATTTTGAAAAAATATAATTAGTATTTTCTTTAGTATGCGGTGTGTGTTATACTATTGGTTTACTCATACCTATTGTAAAGCTTACCGGGTTTGTGTTTACAATTTTGGTACACCTATTCGATGGTGTAGGGGATAGTTCTGCATGTGCGGATTAGCGAAATCGGAGGAGTTTTTCTGAAGATTGTTGAAGTTTATTTATTCTATTTGTGGTGAGAATTGAGAGGATTTTACGTTGCCATTTGTATTAATACTTAAATTATAAACTGGTTTTGTAATAATCAAATCGACTGAGTCGTACTTGAACTTAGTTTCGATACCCTGTGATTATAATAATTTCAATACATTTAAGATTGTTTTAGAGTTTTTCATGGCTTCGATTTCAAATTGTATCACTCGAATTTCGGGGTTGTGACAATCGTACTACTGCTCACCACCAATTGTACTTTGGAACTGCAAAATTGTTGAGCTTGGAATCATCAAACTGGACTTCTGTGGCAGGGTCTTATGGTTACATGGCTCCAGGTATTCCATTAACCTTATTAGTATCCCTTTTGCATATGATCTTTATTCTTTATGTATACTGCTAAGTTACGTATCAAAATCACAGATTCAAGAAACAAAGTTGGTGAACTTGGATGTTTAGAGCTGATTATAATGCTAATGTCCATGCGGAACTAGCATTCACGATGCGAGTCACAGATAAGAGTGATGTATACAGCCTTGGAGTGGTGGCATTAGAAATCATGATGGGAAGGCATCCAGGGGAGCTACTGACTTCTCTATTGGAAAATGAATTATTGCTTTTGACTTCTCCGTGGTAACAATGGCCTTGGCCTGCAGCAGCACTAATCCGGATTCACGATCCACCATGCACTTTGTGGCCAAAGAACTATCATCAATTACAACCCGCATTCGCCTTTCGGAGCCGTTCAGCACCATATCAATAAGTTGGCAAGTTTTCAATCTAGAAGTGGTAACACACTAAATCCTAGTACAATAATATACGGGCCTTCCGCGGGGGGGGGGGGGGGGGGGGGGGGGGGGGGGTGTTTGGGGGTTTACTTCTCCAAAAGCCCAATTCTTAATAACTGACGAGTCCAACAATCTAATTACACCTATTTTATAGTTTAAGAGAAACCATCTATATTATTAGATTGTTCCGGGAGAATTACTATTCTACCTTTGTGTTTGTCTTAGCCTAATAGATTTCCTGTTAGGAAATAGATTAGCATCTCCGTAATAGATTAGGACTCCGAATCCTACGGGATTATGGTTTTGTAATGCCTATATATAGGCCCTCATATCATTCAATAATACACAATTATTTTCATCCTGAAACACGTTATCAGCACGTTGCCCTAAAACCCTGAACTTTTAGAGCCCTAGAAATTTTTTCTCTTCTCCACCGCCGGCCGCCGTCGTCTCCGGCCTCCGGCATCTCCTCGTCGGCGCTCCTCGTCGGCACAGCCCCTGCTCGCCGTTGTTGCAGCCCCCCCCCCCCCCGCTGCTACCCCTGCAGCCCCGCATCCCTGCACGCAGCCAGCCTTGCTGCCCCTGCAACTCCTGCTCGCTGCCCCTGCACGCACCCCTACAGCCCTCACATCGCAGCCCCTGCATGCCCTGCTCGCAGCCCCTGCACGCACGCACGCAGCCCCGCACGCAGCCCTGCAGCACCCGCATCGCAGCCCCTGCAGCCCCTGCTCGCTGCCCCTGCACGCACGCAGCCCCACACACTGCCCTTGCACGCACCCCTGCAGATCCGCATTGCAGCCCCGCACGCAGCCAGCCTCGCAGCCCCGCACGCATATTCTGCCCTGCAGCCCCTGTGACCCCCTCTGCTGCCCCTGCATGTAGCCTCCGCAGCCCAGCAGGGTCTCTTCCGCATTCGCTCCGCAAAAACATCTTTTTGCCCCGCAAGACCCCGCATCAGAGGATTCAAAATTGCTCATCCCGCATATATACGCAAGAAACGTGAACTGCACAAGCAAACTCTTCGCTCAAGAGAAGTTACTCCCGTCTTCTCTACCCTTTTGGGCCTATGGCTTGCCGAGCACAATAGCCCTTTGGGCTTCATACTATATTTTCTTTTCTTTTTCCTTTTTCCTATTTCATTATTTAAATGTTCATTGGCACGTTTTTATTTCTAACGATATTTCACGTGCTCGTATAGGTATAAATCATTACTCGTCGTACTATGATGATGACATTCATGCCGAGATGGACGATACTTTTGCCATCTACATACGATTTCGATCGTATCCTCCCAAGATTTTTATGTCATCAGACGAAGATCGAAAAAGGAATTCAACAAGCAACTTCATGCATGACGATCGATTTGCAGAGCAATTTACTTATATGCGGTCTATTTGGCAAACCAACAAGTATGTTTTTCTTAAAGTTGCTGCTTTTGAACATATATATATAAATTATCGGGCGCTATTAGCCTTTTTCATGTCTTCTTTTCCGGCCTTTCTTATAACGCCGATGAGACCAAAGAGGGATATGATTCCCCTCTTAGTCGACGTTTTTCGTGTGACGGTCCTGAGGGAGTCACGTTATTATTTAAAAAAGAAGATATCGATTTCGTGTAGTCGCCTGAGTGCACCGCTGTTTTGGGTGCGATCATGAGAATCGCCAATATGCATCGATTATTTTGTGACCATATACATCACAACCCTTCTAATTCTGGTTACTTACTTGAATAGTTTCGATTATTCGAAACCTATACAACCCTCAATTCTTATGGATGTGTCGCCATCGCGACTGTTATTTGAATGTTTGAGTTTTCTTAAACTCATGTCTATAAACGATAATCCCAAGGTCTACGTACTCATTTATTTGAGTTGATTCATTACTCTGATGCAGAACTATTTGCTGACAAAAAGATCCCAAAAATAACGAATTCTATGGGACACACTTAAAAGTGATTTAATGAACGTCTATGACGTTGTATGAGCAGAGTTGACTTTAATGCATACTCCACATCAAAGAAACGCATGCCATTTTTGGCACCTGTATCTATTTCTTGAGGGAATTTTGGAGATGGAAACGTAACATTCTTCCATTCTCAAGTAAGCACATTTTTGAGCCTTAGGCTAAGGCTCCGCCCAATCCGATATGCAAGATTTTGTTGCTACAGACTTTTGATTAGTCAATCTATTTTGACTATGTCTTCTGCTTACTATTTTTCAAGTATGACGTTGGCATTGCCATGATTATTGCTCGACTTTAGCTTAAGTCGTCCATTGGAATTGGAAGCTTGTTTGTGTTGTATTAAATATTGGCATATTCTATAAAATTTCTCGTATTTCTTGTTTACAAGATTGACTCGTGAGAATTTTATTTGCCTTGGCTTAGCATGCATGGTCAACGTTTGCAACTCACGTGGTTTTTAAATTGGCCGCTTTTGGGTTACATGGGACCCCAATAGCACTACATTGTGATTTTGGACCTTAAAATTTGGAAAACGGACCTCGGAACGTCAAAATTGACGTCGTTTTTCCCAGTTACTATTCCGGCATTTTCGGAACGTTTGCCGGCGTTTTACCGGCGTATTCGCCGCCTTCCGACCATTTTACGGTGTTTCCGGCACCGCCATCCGGTTTCAGACGGCGTTCTCTGTCGGACCTGAAGTTACAGCCTCCATACCGGCCAGATCCGGCCGCCGCCGGTCAGTTTTCCGGCAATCGGTGCCGCCGGCTTCCGATGAGTTTTTCCGACAATTTTTTTTCCGTCGTTTCTCGTCATGTTTTCGGCATATTTCAGCAGTTCTTGCTACCACGTTTTCCCAGTCCAAATTTTACCCGGTTTTGAGTTATATTGACATGGTTTTCCGGTTTTCTCCAAGTCGTTTCATAGCTCAAATGATTTTATTATTATTGGTGACCACCCGCACCAAATGGAAGGTTTTCCACCGTAATTATTTTGTATTCAACTGCTCTAATACCATGTTTTTCCAACTCTTAAGTTGAAGAATGTAGTTCTATTGCCATGTGATACATTCGATGGAATTGCCATTTGTTTCAATCCCCTCTCTTACAATATCCTACGGCGTATTGTGTAGAGAACTTCACCGCGTCGTTGACTCTCTTAATCTTCATTTTGAGAATGTCCCGCCGTGAAATCGAGTGTCTTGATAATTGCGTAACCACCCACATTGTCCTACGGCGCAGGTAGTTATTTTACGGATCTCGTGCGGAGATTGTGTTGTATATCTTCGTGCATTGCTAAGTTTTAAAGGCCATACATGCCAATGATGGATTTTCATCTTGATATTTGTGTTAAGAATGGAGAGGAATAAATTTGTCAAATTTCATTGACAATATCTTTTTCAAGCTTCGACAGTAGCTTTGTTAGCCTACAGACATAGTTTTGCTTGCCTGCAGTAGTAGCTTTATGTAACTCAAGATTCTTTGAATCATGGGTTCGGTTTTACTGTCTTCTCGGTTTTGACATGATCGTTTTTTGGTCATTTTGAACAAGATATGATGATTCGAGTTCTTTGAAATTCACATTATCATCTATTTTTCATGTTCACGAAGCGATTGGAGGACCACCTCACCCATGCTCCACACGGTGAGGCCGAGCCTATATGTGCCATGCACGGTGAGGCCGAGCCTGCCTATTTAGGCGTCTCCATGGCATTAAGGTCGTCGGTGGCGGCATCCCCTCCTTCGCAGGAGCTTTTGATGCCTCCCGTGTTTTCTAATGCCTCCATGGTAATCTCTGATGCCCATCGTTCATTTTGCAAAGCTTGTTCTTTTGCTAGATTTCAAGAAAGTCCTTCTTTGATAAGGCTCCAACCGAGAATATTCCATTCTTACGAAGTATTTAAGGTGACATTAGGGGACCCTATCCAAACGAATGCGGACATTTTTTTGGTATTTTTATGGTATAGGTTAAGAGCATCGACGCGTTGGTCACACGTCGCTTTGCTTTCCACAAGAAACGCTGCATTCGCTAAAGTTTTTAGCTATAATCATCATCCTAAGGGCTCACCACCCTTCCTATCCTCTCAAATCTATTTGAATGGATACCGTTGGAAAGTTCACCCCCACGACTTTGATGATTTCGTTTTGCATGTCTACTGGGATCGTCGTTGAACATATTATTCCTCATGTTCATTCACTGCACGATCTCGCAGAGCTCGGACTTGGTTATGGGTACTAACCTGCCGATTTTTGCATGGGGATATGTAATGATGTTGCATGCAGCGATACTTATTCGTTTCAGACCCACAACTTGCCAAGAGTTTAGTGCGTACCAGATGGTCACTGGATACAGTCCCAACATTCTTTTCACTAACGCCTATTTGGTTAAAGTTGTTTATGTGCCTCTATTGTAGTTATCTCAATGGGTCTACTTGAAACGATTAAGTATTCTGGTTGGTTATGATTTATGAATCACCAACACTTGTCCGTTATTTCCAATCTACAACCATTGATCTCTATCCTGCGATATTAGCAGACGGTCACTTTGATGAGACATACTTTCCGTCGTTAGGGGGAGATATGAAATGCTCTCATTCTGGTTTTAACGCCAGGAATTGACGTGGTGTGGCACTATGTCTCATTAAGATCCCGCACTACTCAAAGTGAGCAAATGTGCAACGCATTATCGACCTCCAGAAAGTCAAAGATTTGATTCTCAATGACTTTACCGATATTGCGAAAGTGACGAGATCGCACATAAATGCTGTGATGTGCCGGTAAGGTTGGAACTCTCAGAATATGAGAGAATTTCATATGACCTGGTCCTAGCACCGTTAGCACCATCCCTGACAGTGGGAAGGAAGCCGGCGATGGCACCATCGTACGCTGTGGTGTTGTCGGCGCCTGTGGCATTGCACCACAAAACAAGGGCGGCAAACGCAAAGATGGACTAGTAAGGGTCATAGCTTCGGTCTTGGCTCCTGCCTAGATGAGGGGGAGACCATTATTCTCTAGAATCAAAACTAGAAAGAAGCGAAGTGCGTAGGCACAAGTATTTCGCCCATCATCAAGAGATATTCTCTAAACATGTGTATCAACTAAGTTTCTGTGGGACGCTACAGACTCCTTTTGTTGATGTTAGAGAAGAATAGAAATCTCACGAATTGATCGTATACAGCGCGCGCGTGTGTTTAATGTATTGATCTCCCATGATTGATGATGTATTCGCTTATGCTCTTATTCCATTGTAAAGCATCAACGATGAGCAACTTGACCGAAGTGGAAAGAATCAATACAGGCTGAACTAGACTTGTTATGTTGGTTGTTGTTCGTAAGTATAATGAGAAAGATGAAGTCATGCAATATATGCAGGACTTATGGCGCAAATATTGTCTCATTATCCTAGTATTGAGTACGATGAGTTATATTCTCTCGTTATGGACATAATTGCTTTCCGCTACTTGATCAGTAGTAGTGTCCATGAAAACTGATTTGCAGTATATGATAGTGGTCATAGAATATCTGTAAAGGGATCTTGACGCAGATATGAGAGTGCCTGAGGGACTTTAAATGTCTCTTGACCACGGAGAGCTTATGTAATCAGATTTCGACGTTCGAGAGAACGTAGTACAATCGGTTGCAAGAACTCATACCCATATGTGTTCATATGAAGCTAATTCTTGATTCTCTATTCCGTCTAAGTATAGATGATGAAGAGATTCAATGAGCTATACATTCATACATGTTAGTGTTGTTGGGACACTATTGCTTTCATTATGACGTGATTAACTATGGGTTGGACTTGGATTGCTTCTTTGACATGGGTTTAGTTCTACACTTAGTGAACCAACACAAATCCTATCCACACTAACGCCGCCAGCAGCTCCAGCAACATCAACGTACGCCTTGGTATACCAGTCGACACTGGTAGCGTAGAGGATGCGTATGGTTCCGTCTTGGACCAAAATCAGTCCTTCATTGGTCCATTCCCCCATTCTTTTCGCGAAAGACACATTAAATGTGACAAATTAAAATCTGTTTAGTTTCGTAGGTCAACTTCAACAAGACCTACAAGATATCTCGCTCGATGAAATATGGTGAAATTTGTACCGTTGGAAAGACCTATGTGTCTACTTTCCAGGGACACCAACCATTTGTTCATAGCTATCATATTGAGTGAGTTATGGCTGTTTTAGCAAAGTAGGACAGTCCTGTCCGGAACTTTTCAAGTCAGTCAACTTCGACAGAGCATTGTGAACTGCTCCGATCAGATGAGGTTGTGAACCTTATGTCACTGGAAAGCCACGGGTGTCTACTTTTCAGAACATTTTACGGTTCGCTGATACCTATTTTGACGAAGAAGTTATGGCAATTTAAGTGAGTGAAGGTCATTCTATCCGAGAATCTGATTTTTATTGCAAACTCTTGTTTTAAGTTGTTATGCAATCTTGTTTCCTAAGATCTAAATTTGGCTAAGTATAGCATGTATGATCTAAGGATGTGTGGCTAGATTAATGATTAATCATTAGCCCAAGACTACGTTTGAGAAGCATGTAATGAACGTTGTATACGTTGTTCTTTGTACTCCATGATTATGGCACTAATCAGGGGGAGTTGTTTCGTAGACTTCAGGGGGAGTCCAGCTCACATGACGCTATCAAATGTAGACGGTGCGTTGTGCTCTTTTTCCCTTCGATCAAGCTTTTGTTTTTACCCAAAAGGTTTTTATTTTGTTTGACAAGGTTTTTACCGAGGCAACGATGTGTGCACCATGCAACCTAGGCATGCGACACAAGGGGGAGTGTTCCGGGAGAATTACTATTCTACCCTTGTGTGTGTCTTAGCCTAATAGGTTTCCTGTTAGGAGATAGATTAGCATCTCCGTAATAGATTAGGACTCCGAATCCTACGGGATTGTGGTTTTGTAATGCCTATATATAGGCCCCCATATCATTCAATAATACACAATTATTTTCATTCTGAAACATAGATAAGATTGTTCATGCAAAAAGTCCAAAACCGTACTCTTTATTATGTTAGATTATTCTGTTTTAGTGTTTATTAGTTTAGTTTTTTAGATCCATGACTTGTTTATTAAATAAATTTGTCATTTTTATTTAAATTTGCAGTTGTGAGATTGAGAGATTTTATAAATGAACATCAGGTGAAATATCATCTTATCTTATACATAATGAAATATCATAACAAAGGCGTCTAGAGATTAATTTGAAAGAGTTTCATTCTGATGACAAATATTGACACACCTAATTTAAAGATAGTAGGGGGTGTTTATACCTCTTTTTTTTTTTCTCCAAAAGCCCAATTCTTAATAACTGACGAGTCCAACACTCTAATTACACCTATTTTATAGTATAAGAGAAACCATCTATATTATTAGATAAGATTGTTCATGCAAAAAGTCCAAAACCGTACTCTTTATTATGTTAGATTCTTCTGTTTTAGTGTTTACTAGTTTAGTTTTTTAGATCCATGACTTGTTTATTAAATAAATTTGTCATTTTTATTTAAATTTACAGTTGTGAGATTGAGAGATTTTATAAATGAACATCGAGCGAAATATCATCTTCTCTTATACATAATGAAAGATCAGAACAAAGGCGGTTAGAGATTGATTTGAAACAGTTTCATTTTGATGACAAATATTGACACACCTAATTTAAAGATAGTAGAGTAAAAAAAAATTGCCCCCACTCATATAACTTCATGGTTCCGCCACCGGATGTATTTCAGTCATTCATTAAATCACCAATAATTGACATGGCACTAATAGTGAGGAGGTGAGTGAAGATGAAGTTGTAAATTACTATAATCAAAGAGAAAAAATAGTATAAGCCACAATTTTAACAGATCAACAATAGAAAATCGCAAAAGCAATGCCAAACAAAGCACGCTTCTATAAAGATTCACTCAGTAACACATCAAAGTTTCTTATGTTGAAAAACGAACAGCACAAATGATCATTAGAAAAAAAGTTGTTGATATTATGGATGCAAGTACACCTTACTGCGTGAAATTTGCCTTAAGTCAATTGAATCATTCTCAATCCAACTATTCCAACCTCATAAATTTAATCTAAAAAAATGTAGATTTCTTCTATGGTACTTGAGGTATGACCAATCGTACACTTTGGCACCTAATGTTTCAAAGATGACAGTTTGGTACTAAAGTTAGATTTGATATGACACTTTTGTACTTTTTTTAAAAAAGGTGAATTCATTCAAAATAGCACGCTCATGCCAAGAATGTCATTACATATCAACCCACTATCACCTTAAGGATACGCAAGGCTATGCACCATTGTGAAACAAATAAAGTAAAACTTCTAACCCTTGACAATGGGGTGATGAGAAGAATTAAACTGAAAAGAAACAGAACTTGGATTTCCTCCATGGCGATGGAGCTTTTGTGTTGTCAACTCGCATGGATCCCAAATATGAAACCCTAGAAATCTAGGGTTTGTCAACTAAGTCCAAATCATGACCAAAGTCCAAGCAGCATCCTTGGCCAAACTCAGTGACTTGTTTCTTCCAAAAAAGGGTATCCAAGCAGAGTTTGGGCCCACAAGAGAGTTGGGTTGCCCAGCCCGCTCCAAACTATTTCTCAGATCTCGTCTGCCTAGGGCAAGTAGTGTCGTCGTTGCTTCATCCACGACCTCAGAGATGAGACTCGAACCTTACTCGAGTAATCATCCAAGGCAGTCCTCTGCCATGATGGCAATCTGTCGCAATCCTCTGCACCCAAACTGACCAAGGCTGCCTCATCACCCCTCGACATGGTTGCTTAATTATAAACTAAAGTATGCTAGTTCTCTATATTTGTTTGACAAGTTGAGATATTCAATCACCAGGATCAAATTGTCTGCGGAACTGGCTGATATGTTTTGGTATTTGGCTAGTCAAGTCGTCGAGACAACTCGAGGAGCATCAAGTTTCAAATATTGGATACTCGACTCAGAACTTTAGTATCAATTAGGCATCATCATTTAGCCCGCGGATCGAAAAGTCCGCGGAGACCCGCAAGTCTGATGAGCTTTTACCCGCCCGGCTTGCGAGAAAGCCCGCTAAAAGTCCATTCCGTGGGTAGAAGGCCGGGCTTAGATTAGAAGTGTGAAACCTGGCCCGGCCCGTAAAAGCCCACAAAAAATAAAATATTATACATGCATATAATATATCATTCATATATCAATTATATGTCTTTTTTTGTTAATAATTATACATAAAACATTATATATGTTAATAATACTAGATTTAAAATTTTATATTTCTTTATATTATAACTTTATACTAGATTTAAAATAAAATTGTAGCATTATGAAACAATTATATAAAGTAAACTTCTCGGGATTAATTGACACCAGCTGATGTTATCGGTACTAATATTTAAGGACCCTATTAAAACTACATCTAATTTGGACCTCTAACCGTCAGAATTTCCGGTAAACCGAAAACACCACTAATATGCTTTAAAGGAGGACCTATTACCAGGATGCGAACGTCGAAAACCGCTTGCATATATGAAATGATTTAATTTTTGTCATCGATCATGCGCGGTCGCACCGAGGAAACTCATTTGGCAAAGTCTCGGTAAATGGGGTTTTAATATGTCAAAATGCATTTTTTGGTTGACCGTAGGTACGGACAGTCAAACTATTTCCAAAACGGACGAAATTTTTACAGGGTCCCTAAATATTTATACTGATCACATCGCTGGTGTCGATCGATCATATTTAGAACCGGAGTTGTCGATCACCGAAGTGTGCACTAATGTATCATAACTTGTATACTAGGTTTAAAATAGAACTATCGCATTATTAATTGACTATATGAATGAAACTTCTCGGGATTAATCGACATCAGCCGATGTGATCGGTACTTATATTTAGTGACCCTGTAAAAATTTCATTCAATTCGGACCTCGTTTGACTGTCATAATTTCTGATAAACCGAAAACACCACTAATATGCCATAAGGGAAGACCTATTACTAAGATGCGAACATCAAAAGCCGTTTTCATATTTGAAATCACCCATTTTTTGTCACCGATTGTGCGCGGTCGCACCGAAGAAACTCATTTTGCAAAGCCCCGGTCAATGAGGGTTTTAATATGTCAAAACACCTCTTATTTTGTTGACTGTAGGTACGGACGGTCAAACCATGTCGAAAACGGATGAAATATTTACGGATTCACTAAATATATATACCGATCACATCTGCTAGTGTCGATTGACCATATTTCGAATTGGAGTTGTCGATCGCCGAAGTGTCCACTAATGTATCATAACCTTTATATTAGGTTTAAAATAAAACCATCGCATTATGAAGATACTATATGAATGAAATTATGAATGAAATTTCTTGGAATTGATCTATACTATCTAATGTGATCGGTATATCTATTTAGTGACAATTTTAAGATTTCATCCAATTCAGACCTCGTTTGACCGTCAGAATTTCTGGTAAACCAAAAACATCACTAATATGCCTTAAGAGATGACCAATTACCAAGATGCGAATGCCGAAAGCTGTTTACATATTTGAAATCACCTAATTTTTTTCACCAATCGTGCGTGGTCGCAATAAGGAAACCCATTTGGCAGTGTCATGGTCAATGATGTTTTATTATGCCAAAATGCATCTTTTTTGGTTGACCGTAGGTACAGACGGTCAAACCATGTTCAAAACGGATGAAATTTTTACAGAGTCCATAATATATATATCGATCACATCTATCGGTGTCGATCAACAATATTTCGAAACTAGAATTTATTTGTGACTTTGTTTTAGAATGTTTTATAATAATTTTTTATTGTTCTAAACCTTAAAGTATTATGTTTTTTTTTCTAATACAAGCCCGCAAGGCCCGGCTCGCAAAAGCCCGCAATGCCCGTTTTAGGTGGACGAGCTTGGATATTCATATTTGTGAAAATACTCGGTCCGGTTTATAAATTATTTAAATTTACTAAGGCCCGACCCGTTGACAAGCCCTAGCATCAATACTGTGCAGGGTACTTTAACCTCATGTCTCTGATAACCCAAGAACTATATTCTCTATATGAAGAACTCAAATTGTTTGGAATATCTTTTGATGTATTGATGTATCTGGTTATGAAATTATGATAGGGCATTTAGAATTTGTTGTCATTTATATGCCTTCTTAAACATAGAGGCATGTGTTACAAATCTTACTCGGAACATTGGAAGATGCTTAATGATAAGTATATCAAGAAACACGATGTTTGAATCTAGAATCACTTTTCAATCCTCACAAAAAGCTTTAGGAATGTTCTCGAATGCTAGTGTGCATGCTATTTTGATTTCTTTAAACATACATGTGTATTTGCTAAATACTTGTTATGAAGTAGGTGTGTAGCTGCTTTGTTTGCTAAATTAAGGTATTTTCTTGTGAATGATTAGATGATGGAAAGTGATATTCCTTGTGGAGTTGGGAATTTCTACCTTTCTGCCTGACAAGTTGGAAAGATTTGAAACATGAGTGCTGCCATTTGAATTATTCACAAGGAAAACTATAGGTTAAGTAGTTGTGATGAAGTCCCCATAGTCATTTTATGGCTCCAAACGTTTTGTAGAACTAACTCAACCTCTTATTAAAATTGTTCATATACTAGTATATATTCCTTGTACTCTGTTGCTTAATTGGATCGAGGGAAACATCATGAAACAAGACTCCTCTGCGTCTCCTCCTCTGTGTTCTTTTGCTCTTTCTGCTCCCATTGGAGGTCACATCCTCACAAAGAATACAGGCTGAAGCTCTTGTAAAATGGAAGAACAGCTTTACTTCTTCACCAGCTTCTCTGAATTCATGGTCCCTCACAAACCCAGGCAGTCTTTGCAACTGGACTGCCATCGCATGTGATCGCAATACCAAAGCAGTTTCTCGATCTCGTTTACAACAATTTCTCAGGGCCTATACCATCTGCCATTGGCAAGCTCACGAAGCTTATACACTTGGTTTTGGGATACAATATATTTGAAGGAGAAGTTCCTGCAGAATTGGGCAAGTTAACGGAGCTTCAGTTTCTAAGTCTCTACAACAACAATTTCAATGGTACCATTCCCTATCAGCTGGAGAATCTGAAAAAGGTACGATATCTGCTTCTTGGAGAAAATAAGCTAGACACTCCTGACTGGTCTAAATTTTCAGGCTTCCCTTTGTTAACATACCTTGATCTTAGTTCGAACAGATTGGACTCAGAAGTCCCAAAATTTATATGTAAATCTAGGAACTTGACATTCCTGGATTTGTCTGAAACTCTTTTGACCGGCCCAATCCCTTCTGAGCTTGGTCTTTGCACCAACCTCACTTATTTATCTTTGGCTGTGAATAAACTCAGTGGGGAAGTGCCTCTGTCCTTCTCCAATCTCAACAGCTTGGTGGAATTGCGGTTATTTGATAATAAATTAACAGGGTCGATCTTACCTTCTTTGGTCCCCAATTGGACTGAATGATCTCTTTCCAACTCCATAACAATAGGTTCAATGGAACTATTCCACCAGAAATTGGCTTGTTGGCAAAACTCGAATACCTCCTTCTGAACAACAATAGCTTCTCTGGATCAATTCCCTCAGACATAGGAAACTTGCAACTTATGACAATTTTGGGACCTCTCTGGAAACCAGCTCTCTGGGTCAATTCCCTTGACATTCTGCTATCTCACACATATTGAGACTGTACGCCTTTAATCGAATAACCTCAGTGGCACAATTCCCTCAGATATTGGAAACATGACTGCGCTGATTATATTTGATGTCGAGGAAAACAAACTTGAGGGTGAGTTGCCAGAGACCATTTCTCTATTGACTAACCTTCAGGTCTTTTATGCCGGATCCAACAAGTTATCAGGAACCATTCCCCGTGATTTTGGCAAATACAGTCCTAACTTGACAGATGTTGGCCTTGTGAGTAATGAATTATCTGGAGAATTGCCACAAGAACTGTGTAGTGGATTTTCTCTTTTCGGGGTATTTCATTATACACCTAATTTTTGAAAGCTTTTTTTTTAAGAAACCCACATAATTTTTTCTTTATTATATATTGAATTATTTACATTCTCTTAAAATTAAATTACATAATGCCACTATTAAAAGCTGATTAGTCAATCAACAAATTATGCACTCATTTACTATCTTAATTATAGATTTTCATAATCCCTTAAATAATTGAAAATTTTCTTTTACTCATCATACATTTAGAAATAATAGAACATTCCTTAATTACATATCTATATTTCAGAAGCTTTTCCAATTTAAATCAATTCAATATCGAAATCACTTAATAGTGACACAAACTTTCTATTTTTTTGAATAATTTAAATATTCTATTTCATAGGTAGATTTCATATGAATAACAATGCAACCTACGTTTGAGGTATATATATATATATATATATATATATATATAAGTTTTTTCCCTATCTAGTAGGTTGTTTATTTTTAATTACAACCTAATGATTAGGTATGTATTTATATAGATGTTTATTTTCTAGGAATTTTTATATCAGCCTGTTTATTAGGTATCTATCATTCCAAAGATCTCTTTCATTGGTTGAATTTGCAATTTATACTGATATGCATGCTTCTATCTATTAGGAAACAGTAAAGAGTGAAAAAAATGAAAAGTTGAAACCTAGAACAAATGTTTATTGCCATATAAAGTTCATGTACAATAATACGAAAAGAATATTTGAGAAAACATATATACATGCATATTGCATGGATAACGACATACGTACCTTATTGGTAGATTCAATAAATTGAAATGAACAAATGATACAAATACACAACAAGCTAGCTTGGAATTCTCTCATAGGATTTATAAAAGTTGGACTAGTGTTTGTGTTCTGAAACTTTGATATTAGCTATATAAAGAAGTTTTGCTAAAGGAAAATTTTGAAATCAAATCTTTAAGTAATTTAATGTAATGAAAAATTATTGGAGAGTTTGAATTAGACATGTAAAATGAAAATTTATAAATAGATGCTAATATTAAGTAAATTAAAATGATCAAAAGGGCAAAATAGACTTGTATAAAAAGAATTTGGATGTAGATTGAAAAAACATTTGGGTGTGAGTTTAATTTAAAAGGGAGACTCCAATATTGGGTTTATCTCTAATTTTTTATTTTCTCTAATATATATCGCAATGAGTGATAACATCTTAACAGGGCCATTGCCTGAGTGCTTGAGATATTGTTTTGCATTGACTGTAGTCCGGTTTGATGAAAACTAATTCACATGAAACATTACCAATGCATTTGGAGTTCACCCTGATCTTATAAAAATCCATGTTAGTCACAACAAGTTTGTTGGTCAAATCTCCACACAGTGGGGTGAATGTAAGAACATCATTGATATTCGAATGGAGGGCAATAGAATTTCTGGTCAAATCCCACCTGAACTTGGGCAGCTGAAACAGTTGGAGTATCTAACCCTAGGCTCAATGAATTCAGTGGGGAATTTCCTGTGTTCATTGAAAATCTAAGCTTATTGTTCACTCTTAATCTAAGCAGGAACTACTTTACACGATTTTTCCCTCAGTTGCTTGGAAAATTGACTAAGCTCCAGTCTCTTGATTTGTCTGATAATAATTTTACTGGGGTATTACTATTACCAGTCAAGCCTGGAATGTTCGAGAGCTTAAAAAATTTGAGCATAAGCCACAACAAGTTATCAGGAGGAATACCAGAGGAGGTTGGTAATCTACCCCTCTTTGTTGAAGTTTATCAGACATGTGAGGTCAGTTTATTTTGTTCTCTCTCTTTTGTTAGTTTGATTTCAATAAATTAAAGACAGTTTGTCATATTAAAAAAAAAAAATATATATATATATATATACCCCTGCGGCAAGGCCGGCTCTTAATGTGTGCAAGAGGAGCAACGGCACATGGCCCCAATTTTTTAGGATTTTATATATACACCTAGTACATTTATTAATCTTACAAAAAGATATCCTTTTAAAACTATATGTTGTTTAGTTGACAACTGATGATCACTGACTTACAACCTTCCACCACCCGTTCAAGTGTTCAATTCACATCATTGCATTTTTGCTTCATTTTTTTTCTTTCATTCTTTTAGATCATATTCCATTCCTCATCTTTTTCTTTAATTGGTACATAGTAGATACATTTGTCCAAATACCCCTCATCATTTTTTCATATTTTCCTTCATCCTTTTTTTCTTGATTCGCTGGGTAGATACACTACTTTCCTTGATTTTTATTTCATATTTTTTTCGCCTATTCACTATTCACGTGCGTTTATAAAATATTTTGTTAAGAAGAAAATTATCATAGTTTGTTGTTAAAGAAATGAGAGAATGATATATGATTAGACTCAAATCAATTAAAAATAAAAAACAAATTGTATATATTTAGTTCATTGGTTGTAAATTTGCATTAATATTTTACAACTAATATCTATTATGTAAGACCGTGCCAAATACTAGGGCCGTGGTTTCAATCTCGCACAGGGCCTCCAAATATCTTGTTGGACCTCAGCAGGAATTCATTTCAGGATCAGTACCTTCAAACCTTGCCAAGCTCATAATGCTGGAGAGTCTTGATGTCTCACATAACCAACTCTGAGGGAACACCCCACCATCATTATCTAAAATGGTTAGTCTTGTATGGAGTGCCTGGAAGGGATGCCTGTACTTGGTGTATGAATATGCAGAGAGAGGTAGTTTAAAAACTATATTGTATGGAGCAGAGGGCGAAGCAGAATTACTTGACTGGGGCACAAGGGTGAAAATCGTGCAAGGAATAGCTCATGCTATTTCACACTTGCATAATGACTGCTCTCACCCAATAATTCACCGCGACATAACTTTGAGCAACATACTACTCGATCAAGATTTGGTGCCGCGGCTATCAGACTTTGGAACAGCAAAACTACTGATCTCAGATTCCTCAAACTGGACTGCTATAGTGGGGTCTTTTGGCTACATGGCTCCAGGTATAGTCATTCAGCAAACTTCTTATAACTCTGTTTCATTTATAAAGATGTTTATACTCGTGAATATTATTGTTTCGATATGTGTATGATGGGAAAATTTGGTTGGTTTTGTTATTTGAATTGGCATGCAGAGCTCGCATTCACAATGCAAGTTACAGATAAGTGTGATGTATACAGCTTCGGAGTGGTGGCACTGGAAATTGTAATAACCCTAATTTTCAAAACAATATTTGGTTTAATTTAAATTCTATTAAGTTGTGAAGTTTGATTAAAACGAATGTGATTGTTTGCGATGCTTTGAAACGAAAAACGGAAACGTTTTCGGAACGTTTAATAAGAAAAACGTTATGTTTCCGAACGAAATTATCGACTTTTATTCCGTCGCTCGGTTGCGAAAACTTTCTTCACGAAAGTTGTAGAGCGCGTCGATACGAGTTCGTGGATATGTGACGCGTTCTAATCGGACGATGTACGTAAAAGTTATTAACGTCGAAAGTTAGTTTCCGATTTGGAAACTAGTATAAATAGAGTATTTATGAGATTAGGGTTTCCATAATTGGAAAACCCTCTCTCTCTCTCTTCCCTCCGCCTCCATCATCTCTCTCTCTCTCCCCTATCGTGCTCTCTCCCCGAGTCCCTCCCTCTCACCGATTCACTCTCTCCCTCTCCCTCTCACCCAATTCACTCTCACCCTCTCAAACCAGCTCCGGCGATCTCCTCCTCCACTTACACCTCCCCGCGCCGGCGTGAGTCTCTCCGCTCCAACCCGAGGTCTGCAGGTTCCATCGCCGCTGGCATGCATCCCTCCGACGATCTCCGGTGACTCCAAGGCGTGGATTAGGTAAGGGTGAGTTGAATTGATTGATTGTATGGTTGTTTGGTGTGGTTTTGTTAGGATTGGAAGGATTTGTTGCAGATCGGGGGAGGAGGAAGGAAGAGGGCGATACCGCCGCCTTAAGCGGCGCGTGTGAGGGCGTGGATGGTCTAGGGACGGCGTGAAGCCGTGGGGAGGAAGAGGGGGGAAAAAAAGGAAGAGTTTTGGGGCGGTGGTGCCGTGCTACGCGCCGGCCCTAGGTTCGGCGCGTGGGCCCCACGCGCGGCCTGCCGGAGGTGGCGAGTGCACCCCACGCGCCGCCACGTGCGGCGGCGCGTGAACAGTGATTCCGAGAAGGGTATTTTGGTAATTTACTTATGTACGGTAAATGTAAATGTAACTTTTATTTACGTACGGTAAATGTAAATTAAATTTTACGTACGGTAAATGTAAATATAAATTACTTTCAGTAATTGTAAAAAGTAATTTGTAAAAGGTAATTTAGTAAATTTTATTTACTAAGATTGTATTTACATTTGAATAGTATGTCTACGTACAGAAATACGTAAACAGTATGTATACGTACAGAAATACGTAAACAGAATGTATACGTACAGAAATACGTATTAATTATGTATTTGTACAGTAATGCATGAACATTACAGTGAATAGTACCATGAATAGTACCGTGAACAGTAAATTCGTAAAACCGAAAATTGCTGAACAGTAACCGATTATTACTGTTTCGGCATTTAAAGGTTTACGAAACGTTACTAAATTCTTTTCTTATCTTTTCAAGGTGATCTATAAAGCGAGAAAAGGAATTATTTTCGGAAATTGTGGAAACCACGCTCGAGTCGATAAGATGAGTAAAATCTCACTTATTTACGAATCTACCCTTGCGGTGATTCAAGATTTTGCAAGAGTTTTTAAGATTGAATTACGACACGTATACAATATAGTGGATTACATATATATCGTATAAATGGTAATAAGTACATATATATATAGTTTGCTATATTATATACTGTTATGAATTCATTGGAATTGGTCATTTCGAATGACGAGAATTAAATATTGAGCATGTGATTTGATTTTTGTACAATATGAGGTGTGATTATTGTACGTGGTTTTAACATGAGTTTGTTAAAATGTTTTGTCTTCGGATGAGTTTTGTCTTCGGACGAGTTTTTGTCTTCGGACGTGTTTATGAAATATGACATGTATATGATATAATGGATTATATATATTGTATAAATGGTAAATATGTACAAATATATATAGTTTGCTATATAATATACTGTTATGATTTTATCGTGATTTATGTCATTTCGATGACGAGATTTAAATATCGAGCATGTGATTTTGATTTGTATAATATGATGTGAGATTATTGTACGTGATTTTAACATTGAGATTGTTAAAATGTTGATTCGTCTTCGGACATGATTTTTGGTACGATATGATGTGAGATTATTGTACGTGATTTTAACATTGAGATTGTTAAAATGTTGATTTGTCTTCGGACGTGATTTGGTACAATAAGATGTGAGATTATTGTACGTGTTTGGCAAGTCGGAACCTAGCCTTTGGCCGGGCGAAAGTTACGATACAGTTAGAGCTCTAGTCTGTCTGCCTTAGTACTGCATTTGAGGTAACGGGTGGTTATCTGCTCATGGGTACTCAGATTGTTTTGGATGTTGGGTAGCGGGTGGCTATCCAATATCGACGGTGTATTACGAGAGGGGTAACAGATGTGTACCAGTATTATAAATGCATTTGGGTAACCAGAAGGGTTACTTAATTTCTCATGAGCGCTTCTTTTCATATTTCTTTGAGACAACCAGATGGGCCGTCCATTGACTCATGAGTGCATTTATATTTGTTTAATTTGTGGATTTTCGTATATATATTAATATGCGAGTTATATTTTCATTTTACTCATACGAGCTGTAAAGCTTACCGGGTTTGTGTTTACAATCCCGGTGCACTAATTCGATGGTGTAGTGGATTACTCCGCAGGTGTGGATTAGCGGAAATTGACGGACCGCTTAGAGGACTTGAAGTTATTTATCTCCAGCTTGTGTGAGGATTTTGTGTGACTATCTTGTGAGGTTGTTGTGAGGATTATACATTTCCATTTGTTATAATGTTGAATTATAATTTGGTTTGTAATAATCGGTTTGACTGAGTTGTATTTTGAACTCAGAGATGATCCGCTGTGGCATTTTAAATGATTTCGATTTCATCGAGATTGTTTATTGTTTAACGAATTTAAAATTTTGAGTTTTTAAATCTTAAAATTTTGGGGTCGTTACAGAAATTATGTTCAGAATGCATCCCGGGGAGCTACTGGTGTCTCTATCAGAAAATGGAGAATTGCTGTTGAAGGACTTGCTAGATCAACGACTTCGTTTTCCTTCAAGTCAATTAGCAGCGCAAGTGGTTTCCTTAGTTAGAATGGCTTTGGCCTGCACCAGCACTAATCCGGAATCACGACCATGCATGCATTTTGTGGCAAAAGAACTATCATCAGCCAAAACCCGGCTTGCCTTTCCGAGCCGTTCAGTACGGTGACCATCAATAAATTGGCAAGTTTTCATAACTAGGAGTCTAGGAAGCTACTGGAAAAGAAAAGGGACTTCGAATTTGAAAGAATCTTGCCTTTAGTTTATAATTATTTGATTGTATTATTGTGCCAGCAGTATGAGGTCTGTACAATGTTTCTGTAGTTTTAAATTATTTACAATATTTGCAGATAATTCTGCTCATCATGTCTTCTTGAAATCTTGGATTTGTGGTATAAATTGGAATCACAAGTTAGTTATGGTCGTGTACAGTTTCACTATAGCTTATAAGTCGTTATGTCTCGAGAGAACTTGTCAATGTACTTTATCCATCCGGGTAACAGAAATTGATCGAAGTCTTGGTTTCTAGCAGTGTTTTCAGATGCGACGCCGAGGCGTCGCCGGTGCGCGCCTTCGGGCGGAGCGGAGGAGAAAAGCCCCGTAGCTTCAAACCCAGGTGAGGCGATGGAAAGGCGACCGCTGGAGCGACGCGAAGCGACTTCAATCTCCGGCCCAGCAACTACCCATGTCGGTTTGGGTTCATTGAAAGACTCTAGAGAGTGCTCCGGCCGTCGTCGGTTTAATTGGGTTTCGACCGTCGTCTTGATTGAAGAGACCAGTGCTCCGGGGATGTCGCAGCCTCGCAGGACTTCTTCTTGGCTTGCAGGATTTCTTCTGGCTCCAAGAGACGAAGAGTCGAGAGTGCTCCGGCCGTCGTCTTGATTGAAGAGACACCAGTGCTCCGGCTGGGGACGTCGCAGCCTCGCAGCATCGCAGGAGTTCTGGGCTCGCAGGCGGCGCGACTTCTGGCTCTGGCTCGAAGAGACGAGGAGGAAGACGACGCAAATTTTTTTTTGTTTTTCTCTTGGCCAAAACGACGTCGTTTTGGAACCTCATTTAACCAAAACAGAACGTTTTGAATTGTTTCAAAGGACACAAAACCTCTTTATCAATTATACATTCAACCTAGAGGCATATCATTTTCTTATTCTCTCTGCTCTGCTCTCTGCCTCCCTTATTCTCTCTGCTCTCTACCTCCGTGACTATCTCTCCCTCTCCATTGAAGACCAAATTTTTTGCTGCCTATAATGTGCCTATTTGAAACTTGAAGATTTACTTAGCTTTGAGGTTAGTCAACTTTAATCATTTTTTATAATTGATTTGATTTTTACATATATTTGTTAGAGCATAAGAAAGCTTGGGAGAAGTATGAGTGTTCTATCATGTCGGACGGTTGGACCGATGGAAATGGTAGAGTACTTCTTAATTTTTCTTGTGAATAGTCCGGCGGGTACTTTCTTTTTGAAGTCTATTGATGCATCCGGTAGTGTAAAAAATGGTAGTTTAATGCTAAAGTATTTAGATGAAGTGGTTAAAGAAGTTGGGGAAGAAAATGTAGTTCAAATAATCATCGATAATGCATCAAATTATAAAAATGCGGGCCTTAGACTTATGCAAAGGAGGTTGAAGTTGTGGTGGACTCCATGTGCAGCACATTGTATTGATCTTATGCTTGAAGATATTAGCAAGCTAATCATTTTTGAGAAGACCATTGCAAGTGCTAAGAAAGTGGTGAAGTTTCTCTATGGTCACACATGAGTCCTTTCTATCATGAGAGAATTCACAAACAACAGTGAGATCATTCGCCGGCGGTAACTCGTTTTGCAACTTGCTTTCTCACCCTTCAAAGTATCTATAACCAAAAACAACCTCTTCAAATGATGTTTAACAGCAGGAAGTGGATTGATGGTCCTTTTGTAAAAAGTCATGAAGGCATAGGGGCTCGTGCAATTGTTCTATTTGAAAAGAACTTTTGGAGTGATGTTGCATTTTGTGTGAAGGGTGTGATGTCATTAGTGTGTGTTTTGAGGGAGGTTGATTCGGAAGTAAGACCTGTTATGGGCTACATATATGAATTGATGGATGCCGCAAAGGAGACGATTGCATTTGGATTGAAGAAGAACCCTAGACATTATCAACCAATTTGGAACAAAATTGATGCAAGGTGGACTCCTCAACTACATCAACCTTTGCATGCTGCCGGATATTTTCTAAACCCTCAACTACATTATGAAGACAACTTCTCAATTGTTTTAGAAGTCAAGAAAGGATTGCATGCATGCATGAATATAATGATGTCATTTGAGGATCGGCTAAGGGCTGATATCCAATTGGAGATGTTTGATAAATGCCTTGGAGAGTTTGGAAGTACGATAGCAATACATTCCAGGAAGCTAAGAAGTCCAGGTAATGTCTAATATATTATTCTTTATAATACAATTGTCTATATTCTATTATTTACAGCTTAAACATAATGTATATTTTCAGCGAGTTGGTGGGAGCGTTTTGGAGAGGAAACACCTCAGTTGACAAAGTTTGATATCTGTGTACTTAGCCAAACATGTAGTGCCTCTGGATACGAGAGGAATTGGAGTACCTTTGAGTCGGTAAGGAATTGCTTAATCATTACCAATTTATATAATTAGTAGCATATTTATGTCATCTAAATTTATTTTTATGTTTATTTTAGATTCACACTAAGAAAAGGAACCGACTTGAGCACGAAAGATTAAATGCATTGGTTTACGTCAAGTACAACTCTTTACTAAGGGAAAGAAACATTAGAAGACGAGTGAAGAAGTTTGATCCCATTTTAGTGGAAGAAATCAATTTTGATGATGAATGGATATCAGAGGTGGAAGATCCTATATTTCCAGATGATCTGGCTTGAAGAATGTGTGTTTGAGGTGGAAGCTATAAGGAATGTACCGATTGAATGTTATGAACAAAATTTATCAATTAGAGTTCCTATAAGTGTAGAGCCACTAGATGAGCCAACAATAGATGATGTTCCTTTGTTGGATGATGACATGAGATTTGATGAGCCCTCTTACGCACCTTCTTCTAAAAGGAAGAATGTTGAAAGCTCAAGTAAGTACTTTCTTATTCATCGTCATGTTATTTAGTTTGTCTAGAATATATGTATCAATCCATATTTATACTAGTACGTTTTTGTTTTTAGGTAAAGAAAAATCCAAATCCAAGAAGAAAATGAAAACATTGGATTCATTACTTAGGAATGAAGATGAGATTGAAGACCTTACTTTACATCCACATATTGATGCATTGAACATTGATGATTGTAATGATATTCATGTGGGTGTGAGTGGATATGACGATGAAGATTGAACAAGAAGATTGAACGCATTGAAGTGTAGCTCTTGCATTTAATTTAGTATGACTATATATTAATTCTATAATTTCATTAGAACCTTATTTTGGATGAATATTATGGTTATAATGACATATTTATATATTTTGAAGGATATTCATATTATTTGAAAATGTATTGTACTAAATTAATGTTTGTTGGAAAGACGATCGCCTTAAATCGTCTTTGCACGCCGATGCTCTCGCCTTGTGAGGTGTCGCCTTCGCCTTCGCTTTCGCATATGTAAACATTGGTTTCCAGGACAAACAGAAGTAAAGCCTGGTAAATAGAAAAACAACTGGATAAGTTATGAATTTATGGTAGGAATGAACAGCTATCAGAGTATCAGGTACAAGTTTCTGACCATGAAATTCATACCCAATCACTATTGGATGTAAATCCAATGGTTGAAAACAAAATAATTCAATTGTAAAAAGATTTTTCTCACCCTTAGATTTACATCTAATGGAAGTTGAGTATAAATTCATGATCAGAACTATTAATAGTGTAAATGAGATTGTTGTTCACATATCATAATCAAGATATCCATGTAGATGCCAACTCTCTAGCTGCGCACTTCTAGGACTTGCTCTGACACATAAAATTATCACAATCATGTCTTGGGGCATCGAAATGTGTTTTCAACGTTTTTTATTAAGATTCAGGCATATATGGGTCTTGCACTCTTGCTACATGCCTTCAACTCACTGTGAAGTATTGTAGAAGCTGTAACAGTTGAAATATTGCCTTTTCATATGTACTGGAGAATTTCTATCGATTCTTCAGTTTCATCTATGTAAAAAGTAATGACTACATTGTGGCTAGCTGAAGATGAAGAATAATGCTAATTCATTTCTGGCATGGGTGCTGGAACAGTGGAACTTGCAATGGACGTTGTGTTTTTTCTCATATCAAGTCTTTGCTGTGCTGATGTGGTAAATGACATTGTTTTTACGACTAAAACAGATCCAGGAAGTGTGGGTTCATGATACAAGCAGACTATATTTCATATAAATATTACAATAGCCAAGCAACTATCTCACAAGCAACTCATAGCAAGGTCTAGTAAACAAAAAAATTTAAAAAATGGACACAATGAACAGTTGAACACAATGATTAGACAACAACATTCACATCTCACAAACCATGAGGCGTACGCGAAGAAGAGTAAGCATCTGCAGCACCTCTGTTCAAAGCTCTTTCCAACCGAGTCTCAAATGGGGTAGAGTGCCAGTTGACTCTTCTATCCTGCGCAAACCCAAAAAACTTCAATCAGAACCAACCGAGATCTAATTTGGAAGAGTAAGTGTCTCACAGATCTTACTTCATACTTACCTCTCTGTACTTGCTAGTCGTGTTTGGTATTCCTTTGTAAGAGGAGGCGCCAGAACCTTTGGCACGACCAGTGTGATCATTCCAGTAGCTCCCAACAGTCCCAATTATGGCCATCTCATCAGGGCTTCTACTGGGTGACTTCCGAGGTGACGGTGAAGATGAAGCTGAAAACTGTCTCAGCTCTTCAACTGTTAATGCACCTAAAATTGGTCTATCTTCGAGGCTTGTTGCTGAGTGTGGTGATCCGTAGGACATGCTTTTCTCAGGTGTAGAAGCATCCAGAGATATTGTGCTAGTCTTGTTAGCAGGTATACTTTCTGATGAACCCAACCAATTAGACAGGCTAGCATCAACTGCCATCTCTTGGTTGGAATTCCTGGCCTGACCAGATTGCCTCTTACATGATTTAAAAGTCGACGATACTTCTTTAATACATGGCTCTGAACTGAATGACATTCGGGGTTCCTCATCCAGGGTGAAATTCTCCTTCTGAGGCTTCGTTACTGTTCTCTTTTTGGCTTTAACAGCTTTCCATTGTGTGAGATTTTCAACTGGATTAAGCACAGCATGAACATAACCACTCCTATCACGAGCACTGTAGTTCAGCCCAGTTGTTTTTTCTGGCATTGGAGTATTAGCATCCTCAGTCAGCACTTGTGTTCCTTTCTTTGAGTCTACAATTTCACCTTCATACTCTAGTTCCCCATCATCATCCATGTCGTCCTCAAGATCATCATCATCATCGAGATTGCTGTCCTCGTCATAGTCTAATGGTTCATCTTCATCGTCACTGTCCCTGCAATTCTGGTACCGATGATTAGGAGGATACGACCCTGAGCTAGAAGTGACTGAACCATCTTCGGATGTCTTGGATTGGCTTGATTCTTTCAAGGTTTTCCCCTCCTTCTGACACTCTTTACAATTGCATAAACCATCCGTGGATTCGTTAATTGCAACATGCTCATAGGTTTGAACATTAGAATCAAATGTCACTTTCTTTCTAGTAATTAAGCTCAGTTGTTCCACTGGCTTATCCCTACACACCAAAAACTCATAAACTTCAACATCAAAACACCAAAGCAACCTATAACTTCAGAGCAAACACATGCATCATAGAGATATATATGGACTAAGTGAAATCAAAACCCTGAAATTCAATCACTCACCTAACATCTTCCGATTCTGGGCTGCTGGGTTTCTCATCCTTCAACTCCAGACTGATGGGTTTTTCACCTTCCAATTCTGGACTGATGGGTCTTTCATCTTTCAATTCTGAGTTAATGGGTTTAATATCTTTCAATTCAGGGCTAACTGGCTTCTCCCAAACCGGCACAGCAGATTGAACAGGCTCAAAACTCGTATGTCTCTGATAATAAAAACAATTACACATATAGACATCAGTCAACAAAAACAGCAATTCAAGCTCTTCAAATCTTAAAACATTAAGTACAACTCAAAAGCTTAAACAAAACCCAATTCAGCCCCAAAACAAAACACTAAGCAATATATAACACTGTACTTTATTCTAAGCAAAACAAGCATACACCTTAAACAAAGCTTGGAAATGAAGGCTTACTTGCTCTCGGTGCTGAACCCTGTACCTCTGTTGTTGGTTCCGGCGGTTCTTATCTTTGAAAGAACCAAAACAAGCAAGAAAGCAACCCATCACAGAACTCTCTGCTTCTCTCTCAAAGATTGGATCTTTCTTTGAATTGGGTTCTGGGTTTTCAAAGCAACCAATGCATCTTTAATCTCAGCGAGTGAGAGAAGAAGAAGAGAGAGCGAGGGCCGTTGGGGTTTGGTGAGAAAGATGAGTTTAGAAACTTGGAGAAAAGGGGAAAAGGGGGGGAAGGAAAGGGACAAAACGGTCATGAAATTTTGAAGAACTGGGGCTTGATTTGGGGCCGGGACCCCTGTAAGACGCTCTAGGGTTTTTTTTTTATTCCGAGAAGAGGAAGTTACCGTTAGGATTCATGAGTGCGTGATCACAGCCTGTAATTACTTTTTGAGATTTTTTTTAATCCAAAAGCCAAAGAGATTTGTAGAAGTTAGTTTTTTTTTTTAATGAAATATTTGTAGAGGTTAGTTACTAGTTAGTCATTGCATAACTAACTACTTACTAGTTTTGAAATATTTTTTAATGAAATATTTTCTTTCGATCTACTAAAATATAGATATTCTTACAAAATTATTGAGAAAATATCGATCTTCATGAAATTTCAATGAGAACAGTTAATTACATTTAAAACTATTAACAGCTCTCATAAAAATATCGAGAAAATATCGGACTTCATTAAATTTCGATCAAAGTAGTTGAATAGTACATGAGTATATCAAAATTTATCCCAACAAGGAGCTTAAATGTATCTCAAACTCCCATCAGTGCCTTGAATTCTATCTCAAACTCTAAAATTAGACCGAGATTTAAGGTAACATATTACTAATATTGTGTGAATAATTAGTTTTTAGAAGATCACAATATATTGTAGAAACTAACATATTACTAATAAACCTCTCACTGACATCGCAGTCTCGTGTGAGTCTAAGGAACTAGGAGTCAGTGAACTAATTGGTACAACTAGCTACCAAAATCAAAATGCAAGCTGAACAATGCGTCCTAAAATGCAACAATGAGTTGTAATCGAGAAAAAAAACATTTGGGGTGAGAGAGGCTCGAACTCTCGACCTCAGGATAACTCAGAAGCTATGAGACCTACGCGCTAGCCAACTGCGCCACCACCCCATGATGGACACACGTAGGAAATAAATATAATTAAAGGTTAGCTTCAACTCTATTAATATTCGGTCGTCACCGACGTCACGTGTTCAATTGAGTGTCGTTTTCAAACAAACCCTAGGCCACTAGCCTTCCCTCCGTGGACTCTCTCTTTCTTGACTCTCACTTTCAGAGAGAGTGCAGCTGAGCCGCCATGGACTCCGACGAGAGCAAGCTCTTCATCGGCGGCCTCGCCTGGGACACCACCGAGGAGAAGCTCACCGAATACTTCAACCAGTTCGGCGACGTCAGCCAGGCCCTCATCATGCGCGACAAGACCACCGGCCGCCCCCGCGGCTTCGGCTTCGTCGTCTTCTCCGATCCCGCCGTCCTGGATACGGTCATCAACGACAAGCACACCATCGACGGCCGAACGGTCTCTCTTCTTCTCTCTCTCTCTCTCTCTCTCTCTCTCTCTCTCTCTCTCCACCTGCTTTGCCTCTTCGCTTAATTTGCTTAGTGCTTTTGATCTTTGAGTTGTAATAGTGTTGTGTTTGTGCTTGGCTATAGTGGATGCTAATTTTGATGTGGAGCTCTGTTTCAGTGTTCTTTTATTTCGCATATGGTGACTGAGCTACTAAATGAATTTAGGGGAAGATTGATTCTTTTGAGTTCAAATGTCGTTTATTTATCTTCGTAGCTTCGGCCGGTTTCGATTGCATATCTAGTTGTTTAGAGATATAATGAAGGAATGTTTTTATCATTACATTGCTTTTGTGCAAGCCTTAGTTTGTTCAGTAACTGATTCATGATACTGCTAGTTGTTGATGAGGAGTTAATAAACTTAGGATGCTTCAAGGAAATCGCGCTATCAGTTCTCAATGTGTCTGTTGGTGTATTTCATGAAAAGTGTGTGTTGCTTGGAAATTGTTTGATATGCACATTGTGTAGGTGTAAGACTTAACAAATTCAACTTTTCAACGTTCAGTTTCTGTGTGAGGATTTCATTCTAGCTTGTTAATACCTTTTTTGCAAGGCTGTATATTGCTTGAGTTAGGTACGAGACATTTGATTTTCATATGGGGTTTCTCCTCCATGAAGATTAACACATGCTACTTTCGTATCCCTACTTTGTCATGAGTAGACTTCAGATTGTCGCTTCTCCTGTTTAAAGGTTCCACTTTGACTATGCAGGTGGAAGCAAAGAAGGCTTTGTCAAGAGAAGAACAGCAAACATCCAATAGAACTGGAAATTTTAATGCCATTAGAAGCTCCGGAGGTGGAGGAAATTTCAAGACTAAGAAAATATTTGTTGGAGGATTGCCTTCCACACTGACAGAAGATGGATTTCGCCAATTCTTTGAAGAGTACGGCAGTGTTACTGATGTTGTAATAATGTATGACCAGAATACTCAACGACCTCGAGGATTTGGTTTCATAACATTTGACACTGAAGATGCAGTTGATAGAGTAGTCCAACAGAACTTCCATGAGGTGAATGGTAAACTTGTAGAAGTAAAACGAGCACTTCCCAAAGATGCAAATCCCGGCAGTGGAGGTCGTGGTGGGAGCTATCAAGGTTATAGTTCCTCGGGTGCCGGTACAAATGCATTTGATGGCCGAATGGATGGCAATAGATATATGCAGCCTCAGTCGACGGCAGGTGGCTTCCCTCCGTATTCTGGTTATGGCACTGCAGGTTACGGTTATGGTGGAAATACTGGTGTTGGTTATGGAAGTTATGGTGTTGGTGGTTATGGAAGTACCAATTCTGGTTTTGGTGGTCCTGCAGGATCATATGGAAATCTAAATGCCCCAAATGCTGGTTATGTTAGTGGGGCACCTGGTGCATTGAAAAATGCTTGGAGCAGCCAAAGCCCCTCTGGCTATGGTGCTTCAGGTGGCTATGGGGTTGCAGCTTCGTGGGTTATTCCAGGTGGAAGTGCTCCTTCTGGTCCCAGAGGTCAATCCCCTAGTGGGGTTTCTGGCTACGGGTATGGAAATTATGGAGGAAGTTATGGTTCTTATCCTGGTGTATATGGGACTTCTGGTGGGCGTGGTGCAAGTACCCCAACTAGTGGAGAGCAACAAGGAACACGAGGTGGCTACATGGGAAGTGCATATGGCGACACTAATGGAAATGCAGGATATTCTAATGCATGGAGAGCAGACCCTTCACAAGCCAGCGGTGGCTATGGTAGTTCTCAGTCCAGGCAGACTTAACAGCAGAGCTTGAACAGATTTAGAATTCTTTCACAAGAATCCTTACACATACGATCTTTTCCCCAGTTTGACAGCTTATGCATGAGATAGTTGACAATGATTATTTGGCTGGTTAGATCGCTTGATTCTTGGTGGTAGTTGGCAGAAGTAGTTCTGCTAGAAATCACGACCATTACATTCTAGCAGTATTATTTTTTAGTAAAGTTTCTTTAAATTGTGGAATTTATTATTAGCTTGCCTAGACTGTGTGCTTGCTAGTTTTGGAGCTACCCTCCTCATTTTACTTCGCTCTCTCTCCCCTCTACTTTTTCACTAGATATTTCTATTCAAGCTACCATTGTGGATAATGATACTAGTTTATTGTTGGTGCTGCATAATGATGATAGTTTATTGCTGTTATGTCATTCAATTACAGTGCTAGAAGTTTGATTTCAGTCTGTATTCTTCATGCTTATTGAATATATATCATTGCCTCATTGGGGTTGGTAATAGTAATAGTTGCAGTGTGCGAGTAATTTAATTTTGCTATCTCGAGTCCGACCAATAGTTATGCTTTATCCCCTCGAACAACTGAGATGTTGCAGTTCAAGTGATTGGATATCACTTCTACAAGCTATTGTGCTTAATCATATGGGTCATAGCTAATGCAATGATTTGATTGCCTTCTCGGGTTCAGAATGTTGCCGTAGTAGCTATACTTTTGGTACACGACTTGTTATATACTGTAATATGTTGCTGCCCTTTTAGAAAAGCTCCCGTTTTTATTCTAAATGCTTAACGATAACCTTATTGTTTCTTTTATGCGTCAAAAGTTGTATATGCATGTAGCACCCTAAGCAGCAGAGCAGTACAAAAGCATCAGGAGGTTGATAACTAATATGATCCTGTGAAGTGGGATCGTGGTTCTGTACCATTGATACATGCTTAAGCATTTTGAAAGGAGAAGAGCTTCAGTTAGCTGTTCTCTCAATCTCCAATATCAACCTACAGGCTGGACCACTGTCCCTGAATTCACAACCTGAATTCACCCAGGAAGAATAGTTGGAAGCATCGTCCAATTTCTGGGGGACTTATAATTTTTCTCCCTCTCATTTCAATCTCCTGAGTGCTGGTATATTTCCAATCATTTCATATCATGCTGATTTTGGTCTTATTATTGATGTCTGACTTGATTAAGTTGATTCCAAACTGGTTGGATATCTCTGTTGTATGTAAATAGCCGTTCTTACTATCAGTTTGCAGTTGTATGGCGTTGAGCTTTGATCTTAAAGTCTTAAACATATTGTATTACAGTTATTGGAGACAAGGATGGGTTAAACAGAGATACTACTATATACGGGAAAACCATGAAATCTTCTCCTGTAAACTAAAGTCTCCAGAGTTCAATAGATGAACACAGTTTTAACTTTTGAATGAGGGAATGTTGTCTGAACTAAGAGTTTCAAATTTCTTGGTCTCATTATTGCACAGAAACTTTCTGTTTATAGGAGAAAGTTCCGTGGCTTTCTATTTCTTTTGGTAGTTTCATATCCATGACCAGCCAACTTAGATTCCTTAACTTGGTAAATATTATACCATACAAATCAGATACCAATAGTACGCGGTGACAAACATGAGAGGTTAAATTCGAGTTACATAACTTGTTATGGAAGTATACACATGGGAAAAGGCGGATGACCTTTTCGTCCTTCTTCTTAACTTTCTCATTGTAAGTTTGCGATGCGTATTATCAAGGCTTTGGATCTTCGATTGGCTAAAAGAATGCATGAGATGCCCCCTTGGGCCTCTTGAGAGACGTTCAGTAATTTGTTCATAGCTTGTAATAGTAGTAGAGGTGTCAACTTGACTGTATCACTGCTCCCTTAACATATCAATCATACTCATCGAGGAAATTATAAGAGATAACAAAAGGCCAAAAGGGAACTTAGAGGCCGGTTTTTTTTTTTTTTTGACAAAGCCTTTGCTAACATAGACGAAGATTATTTAGGAAGAACGATAGTGATCGATCAAAAACTTCAAGATTGAAAATTTGCTCGAGCATCATTTCCTTAAATAAGGTTTGGGAAAATATAATTATTTCCGCATGCATGTTTGATTATTTGGGATTAATCAAGACCGTTGAAAGCACTTAAATTAAACTACTAAAAAGAATTGTAAAATCTGATCAGTGAAATAAAATCTCTTGAACCGGACCCTTATTTACAATATGAATGATCACTAGAGCATATAAATAGAGAGTTCTAAAAATGTGATACTTTCTTGTTGCTTATCTAATAGAATCTTTTAACAAATACTTTGGACGACGTACAAATGATACCAATATCCACATACATCAAGTCATCTATCAAAAGGCAAGTGAACTAGAAACCAAAAGGAACGTCTAAAATGTCGAGTTAAAGTTGAAAGGTTTTTGGTTAACTAACTTAACCTGTATTACTTTGCAAAGCTTATAAAAAGCTCTATGAGGCGCGCAGATGATCACTTGAGTTTCAACGCCCTCGCTAGGTATTTAATAGTGATAGTGTTTCCTTAATCCTTATAGAACTAGTGATATGGAAAAGGTAGAGGAGAAAGGGGCTGCATATGGAACAGAGGACTACACACAAGACGGGACTGTCGACCTCCAAGGAAGACCCGTTTTCAGATCAAAAACCGGCAGATGGACAGCTTGTTCTTTCATTGTAGGTACGTAATACCTCTCTTCCGATCAAATTCAACTCTATTTCACTTATTAATTAGAGTTCAACTCATCCATGAACAACATTATTTATACGATGTGTGTGAGGTAATATGTAATATGTAATATGTTAACATGGATCGATCGATTTGCATGTAGGGTATGAAGTTTTTGAGAGGATGGCATATTATGGAATTGCATCAAACCTGGTGGTGTATTTGACAACGAAGCTGCATGAAGGCACTGTAACCTCTTCCAACAATGTCACAAACTGGGTTGGGACGGTGTGGATGACACCCATTTTGGGAGCTTATATTGCAGATGCTCATCTCGGCCGCTACTGGACTTTCGTCATTGCCTCTGCCATATATCTTGTGGTATTAATCCATCAATTAATGTTTTTATTTGTACATATAAGATATATACCTACATAATTATCTATGCAAATGGATCTTCACCTTCGTTAAAAAACTTCATTAATTTGTTCTTTCAAAGGTTGATGGCCACATCCCATCCAAAGAGTTCTTGCAACAATAATTTTCCAGATGCTGGTAGTTTAATCATACACCGCAAGCCTTTGTATTTCCTTAACAACTTAAAAAATATATAAGAAGCTCATGCATTATGCATGCAGTCCTCCTTGCTGCCTCTAGCTGAAACTAACTTGTACTGAAAAACAACTCATTCACGACGCACATATACGGCGTGCATTTACAGCGTGCATTTGCTGCAGGCCGTGAATGTTTGCTGTGCTTTTTCTGCGTTCTTATTTGCACGCTGTGAATCACGATAGAGACTAGAGAGCGTGCCATAAATACATTTCATAAGCGCGCCCCAATTTTCATCTGAAAATTGAACTTCCCACTTTTGTTTTCTCCATTATATTCAAAAGGCCGCTGTCCAGAACTCCACTGATAAGATTATTATAAACCACGTAATGAAACTAGCACTCTTTGATGGAAGATTTATGAATCTCGCTTGTTTTGCAGTGTTTTATATGTATGCCTTACTGCTTTAGCTAGTTTGGATCTGTTAATTAAGACTTTTGCAAATTTTAGTTTACACACAACCTTAATCGATTGTTATTCATTCAAATACGTTATCTCAAATGGTTATTTATGCAAATTTTTGGGGGTTAGTGTTGAGTAAGTAGGTTATGGTTAAAATGTAGATTTAAAAATTAACAGATAGCGCATGTTCAATTGAAATTAACGGGCCTATGTTAGTGAAATGCAACGTACATCAACCAATGTCATTCTTGTCAATTAAATATCTATGGTCATGAACTCATGCAATAGTTAATCGGATGGAAATCATGGACTCCATGCATATGCGGACATTTGTAAACTTTTATTGTAATTAACCGAGTGCTTCGAATTCGTTTATTATTAATTTAGGGAATGTCCCTGCTGACGCTAGCAGTTTCACTTCCTCAACTGAAACCACCATCATGCGACCATGGAATTAAACTTGAAGATTGTGAGAGAAGAGCCACCCCATTCCAAGTCGGAATATTCTACTGTGGATTGTATATCATTGCACTGGGAACTGGTGGCACCAAGCCAAACATCTCAACCATGGGCGCCGACCAGTTTGATGAGTTTGAGCCTAAAGAGAAGTTCCAAAAACTCTCCTTCTTCAACTGGTGGATGTTCAGCATTTTCTTTGGCACGCTTTTCTCAAACACCATTTTGATTTACATCCAAGACAATGTGGGGTGGGCACTTGGCTATGGACTTCCAACAATTGGCCTTGCATTTTCCATTTTGGTGTTCTTGATGGGCACTAAGTTTTATAGGCACAAATTGCCTTCAGAGAGTCCCTTTAGTAGAATAGCTCGTGTACTTGTGGCGTTTATAAGAAAGTGGAGTGTTCCTGTCCCAGATGACCCTAAGGAGCTTCATGAGCTGAGTTTGGAAGAGTACAACAAAAACCCCGACAAATGCAGAATTGATCACTCCCCTTCACTAGGGTACGTAAAGCCACAAAACCCTAACTTCTAATTTGAATCGAAATACTTTCTAATTTCTATGTTCATTAAACGCTATACACAATTAAGGTTTTGCTCTTGATACATAGATCTGAGGTACTGCATATAATGGCATGGGTACGTATGTGCAATTGTGCATACTGATTGTGAGAGAAATTTTTTATATAACCAGCTATATTTTACCCAAGGTAACTAATCAAACTATCACTGAATTCCCTGTAGGTTTCTTGACAAAGCGGCTGTAAAGAGTGGACCAACCTCACCATGGATGCTATGTGCAGTGACCCAAGTCGAAGAAACCAAGCAAATGATCAAAATGCTTCCAATTTTGGTTGCAACGTTTTTACCAAGCATGATGTTAGCTCAAGGAGGAACTCTCTTTGTCAAACAAGGAACTACACTTGATAGAAGCATTGGACCGCATTTTGATATTCCACCAGCATCTCTGGCAGCATTTGTAACAATCTTCATGCTGATAAGCCTTGTGCTCTACAATCGCTGGTTTGTTCCGGTGGTTCGGAAATATACGAAAAACCCTAGAGGAATCACAATGCTGCAGAGACTAGGCATTGGACTTGTGTTGCACATCATTATCTTGATGACTGCTTTCTTCGCTGAAAGAAGAAGGCTGAGTGTGATACAACAACATAAACTGTTTGGGAAAAGGGACACAGTTCCTCTCACAATTTTCATTCTCTTGCCTCAATTTGCTTTGGCCGGGATTGCAGACACCTTTGTCGAAGTGGCCAAAATAGAGTTCTTCTATGACCAAGCACCACGAGGCATGAAGAGCTTGGGGACCTCGTATTTCACTACTAGCTTGGGAATAGGGAGTTTTCTTAGCAGTTTTCTTCTAAAAACAGTTGCAGAGTTCACCAAGAAACATGCCAAAAGGGGCTGGATTTTGGATAACCTGAACCTCTCTCATCTAGACTACTACTATCTGTTCTTGGCCTGCTTGAGCTTTCTCAACTTGCTCTTCTTTCTCCTGGTTTCCAAGTACTATGTTTATAATGCTGACTCAAGGGAATCTACGGGAGATTTCGCCGTTGAAATTTTGCACAGTAAAACTTCAGCTCAAGATTACAAGGATGCCTCAAATAGTCTGCTTATGAGTTGATAACGTTAGGAGTACGAACTCTTCTATAGGAAATAAGTCGCTCTGTTCTGATGAAGATTTACCATGGTGCAAAAACGTATATATATGAAAGTATGAAATTTACAGGTTCAAAAGTCTATTTTCATGCATAATATATAGCTTCTTTGAGATCACCTCTCCTAAAAAATCGATATGTGTGTGTGTGTGTGTGTGTGTGTGTGTGTGTGTGTGTGGAACTCGTATGTACAAACTAATCTTATACGCGTGAAACAATGAACCAGTAAACTAGATATATTGTGATGCCTTGAGAACTTTTTGCATGTAACAAGCGAATAACTAGTTTCCAATATAATGTTAACGTTCACCATCTTATGCTTTTTGCACTATCATACCCATATTTTCATCAGCAAGATAATTTTGAACCAAGTACGGTACATCAGTTCGATCAATCAGTGGCTTTTTATTTCCCATAATTTCTTTATTTTAGCGTTATAATATGGCGACAGATCCGGCGCCGCAATCTTACGTGGCATGTCAAGTTATCTTGTCATGTCAACAACTATAATAATCATAAAATGACATTTTTGAATGAAAAGACAATCATATTCTTATTAATCTAAAGGCTCTAGATTATTATAAAACAAATTGTAGTTCTTTTTATATCATTTATTTTTCAAACTGCTTTTAAAATGTAATAAAAAAATACGATATATACAAAGTATGCTTGAAATATATATATATATATATATATATATATATATATATATGTGTGTGTGTGTGTGTGTGTGTGTGTGTGTATGCGTGCGTGCGGGCGATATATATATAGTACTTATATGGTAATTATGTTAATTAATTATAGTCATTAATTAATCGTAAATAAATTAATTAAATGAGAAAGTCATGAATCTTGACATATTTGTCACTAGAAAAATTATCATTGACATAATTGTATTAAATATGGTAATAATTAAGATATGTATACTCTAGAAAAAATAACATGTAATAACCCTATTTTTCGGGTTCAATTTGTATGAATTCGTTGAAATTTATAAACTTGGTAAATTTATTAAATCGCGTATTTTTCGCTTCACGACGATGTCAAATCGAAACGAAACCGCCTTCGGAAATCTAAATCGGAAAAACGTTACGTTTCCGCGGCGCGGGAGTCGACTTTTACTCCGTCGCTCGTTTCCAAAAACTTCATTCACGAAAGTTGTAGAGAACGTCGATACGATTTCGTGGACACGTCACGCGTTCTAATCGGACGTCGTACGTGAAAGTTATTAGCGACGGAAGTTAGTTTCCGATTTTGGAAGAAGTATAAAAAGGAAATTTTAGGAGCTAGGATTTCCAATTTTGGAAACCCTCACTCCCTCTCCCCTGCAGCTCTCCCCTTCTCTCTCCCCGACCCTCCAATTTCGGTACCCCACGCGCCGCCACGTGTACCCCCACGCACCGCCACGTGCAACGGTGCGTGAACAGTGATTTTCAAACAATTATTTTTACGTACGGTGAATGTAAAAAAATAATTTACGTACAGTAAATATAAATTTATTTTACGTACGGTGAATGTAAAATTATTTTACGTACAGTAATTATAAAAATAATTTCTGAAGCGTAAATCAGTAATTATTATTTACTGAGACAATATTTACGATTTAATAGTAAATGTATGTACAGGAATACGTAAATAGTACTCGTACAGAAATAAGTAAATAGTATATACTCGTACGTGGATATGTAATTAATATGTATTTGTACATTAATACATGAATATTAATTACGTGAATAGTAATTTCGTAAAAACCAGAAATTTCTTAACAGTAAAACATTATTACTGTTTTGGCATTTAAGGTAAATGTAACGCTTCTAAATTCACTTCTTATCTATTCTAAGTGATCGACACAACAAGTAAAGGATTCACTTTCGGAATCGTGGAAATTACGCTCAGGATTATAAGGTGAGTAAAATATCATAGTGACGAATCTACCCTTGCAGAGATTCATGATTACGCTTAATTAAAAAGAATGAACTATAATATGTATATGATATAGTGGATTGTGTATGTGTATAATTGGTCAAATACGTACATATATATAGTTTGCTATATTATATACTGTCATAATTTCCGTTTGCGAATAAGTTCATTTTAGCGTTGATATTTATTTATTTGAGCATGTCGATTTGATTTGTACAATATCATGTGATGATTGTTTGTACGTGGTTTTAACTTGAGTTATGTTAAAACGTTTTTGTGGTCTGTGGACCTGTCTTCGGACATGTTGGCATGTCAGAACCTAACTTTGGCCGGGTGACAGTTACGATTCAGTTAGAGCTCTAGTCTGTCTTCCGGGGTACTAACATGAGGGGTAACAGAGGTGTGTCAGCGCTCATGAGTACCCATATTTTTGGATATTGGGTGGCGAGATGTTGCCCAATGTCGAGAGGTGTACTAACATGAGGGGTAACTGAGGTGTACTAGCGCTCATAAGTACCAGTATTATAAATGCATTTGGGTAAACAGAGGGGTTGTTCAATTTTTCATGAGTATATATATTTTATGTTAATATTGGACAACCAGATGGGTCGTCCAATGACTCATGACTGCATTTATGATTGATGTTTTATGTATTTTCATATATATCTTTATGCGAATTATATTGTTGTTTTACTCATACGAGCTGCAAAGCTTACCGGATTTGTGTTTACAATCCCGGTGCACCTATTCGATGGTGTAGGGGATAGTTCTGCAGGTGTGGATTAGCAGAATTAAAGGACTACTCTGAAGATTTCGAAGTTCCTTTGTTGTATTTTGTGCTGAGGATTGAGAGAATTTTACACTTCCATCTGAAGAAAAAAACCAAAAGAATCTGACCAAAAGTTTTCATCTAAATATAAATTTTGTAATTACCTTACATCGTCTGAAATTTAAAAATAATATATTTTGTGCATATAATATATATTGAAAATATATTATATGCATATATATATATATATATTTCGCGCGTGCACACACATATTTCAAGCATATTTTCATAAATTTTAATTTTTTAAATTATATTTTAGAAGCATTATTGTGATGAAAAAGAAGAAATAATAAAAAGAACAAAAAATTATTATTATAACAATTTATAATTGTTGGATTAATAAGGATATGATTGTCTTTTCATTTAAAATGACATTTTTATAGAATTTTAATTATTGATGTGACAATGTGATATGGCATACCACGTAAGATTGCAGCGCCGGATTTGGCGCTATATTATAGCGCCCTAGCACTCCTCTTATGGGAAAAACATAGCTAATATTGGAATGAATTGATCTCAGTACTATTAATACGCCCCAAATCTTTTTGCCGTATAGCGTTGTTAAGTGTAACGATTCTAAAAGTTGACTTTTCGATGCGTAAGTTTTTCAGGAAAACTTTCTTCACGGAAGTTTGAGGGCTCGTCGATACGAATTTGTAGACACACGACACTCCTAAATCGGAGTTTGTATGGAAAAGTTATGAATCAAAAAGTGTATTTGGGTATTTTTAGAAATAGTATAAATGGGGGGATTTAAAGGAAAATCGGGAGAAGATTCGAACGGGGGGTTTTGCGCCACTGTTCACCAAGGGAACCCGGAAATTGCTGTCATCGGTTCTGCCTCCTCGGCCACCACTCCGGACGCCACTGGTCGCGTTAGAACTGTACCGCCTCCCTCATGAAGTTTGCGGTGGTGGCGCACCACCTCTTGTCGCCGAGAGCTCATCGCGATGCCATGAAGCTGTGCGGCCTCGTCTCCTCCTCTGGCCACCATAGGCCGTGAGACCGGTACCAAAAGAAGCGCAAGGAGTCGTGGATCAAACCCTCCAAAGGAATTGAACCAACTCGCATTGAGGTAAGAGAATCGACGATTTGAAATTCTAGAGTTTCATGAATTGGAGTTTTTCTATTTGTATTCGATTGATGTGTTTATACTCCGATTTGGCCTTAATAGTGAACTAGGAAGTTGTTAAAAATGTTGAGTAGATTGTACTGATGAATTTTGGTGATGATTGGAGGCCGCCTGTAGCGGCGCCGCTGCCATTGTTCAAAATAACAGGCCGGGTTGTAGGTTTCAAAATAACCCTCTCGGTGTGGAGAATTCATGAGCGGATTGTGAGATTGAATCGATGAAGTTAAGAGTCGTTAGGATTTGATGAAAATACGCATTTTGGATTGTTAATCGTGAAAATCCACCCGTTTGATTGATTATGTTTTCGTCCTACGAAGTGAGGATTAATTAATCGGATTTACTAGATGTGTTGGTGTTATAATTACTAAAAAATGGGATTCTTGACTTATTTCCTCGATCTTATTGGTGCTACTTTACAAAGTTGAACTACGAATGGCTTGATCCCTTGTAAAGGGTACGTAGGCAGCCCAAACGATGGGCTTGCTGAGATGTGGGAGACAGTACGTTTATTTTGGAAAAATTTGTGTCTCTGAAATCTTAGGTTTTTATGGATTTATGTGTGTGTTCTCTTAGAACCGAGATGAATGAGTTTTATCAATTTGACTCGGCTTTTCTTTATGTTCTTTTTGAAATGGGGTTGTAAAGCTGAAACTAATTGAGGTTGCACGGTTTACGTTTACAAGCATCAAATTTAGATGTCAGATTTTGTCCTGAGTAGACATTTATTTCTTTTATTTTAAATTATATGCATGCATGATTAATTGGATTTAATTACTTTTGGTGTTATATTGAGTTTATTTTCTTGATTATTCATAACGGTTTGTGAATAATTAAATTTGAGTGGGTGTGGCCGGGAATGAGAATCCCGTGAATTTTAATTGAGTATACTTCCTTTTATTTATTTGTTTCGGTTAGGGACCGTAATTATTATGTTCTTGATTATCTATATAGAGTTCCATTTATTTGACTTGGGAAATAAGTATGAGATTTATTTAACGCCTTAGTTAATATCTTTGATGAATATTTATTAGGAAATGAGATTTCCAGGTGTCTACGTTTAATTTGAATTTCATATATGATTATTTCCCTTGGCTATGGTTAATGGAATATGTTGGAAATGAGATTTCCAGGTGTCTACGTTTAATTTGAATTTCATATATGATTATTTCCCTAGGATGTGGTTAATGGAATATGTTGGAAATGAGATTTCCAGGTGATAATATTAACTGTTTTATTTTCTTATTTTGCGACGTGTGGAATATGTCGGATTATATTATTTCTTTCTTCGAATTTTTTGCTTGATATTGAGATTTATATGTATGGTTGGGAACCATATTTGTTCTATCTATTCTTATCCGGTATCCTCTTTTAATCCTATAAAGGGGGCACGATCAACGGAATCATATTTCATTCTTTCTGGTATCCACTCCTTTAGTAACATAAAAGGGGGCATAATCAACGGATAAGAATGATATCCATTTTTACGATTATTCTCATTTTTTTACATGGTGACTAGCGAGGTTAGTTCACTCATTGTTGTTGATGCCATACACTTTAAGATGATTATGTTAGCATACTATATTATTTTTCCGCCTGGGAGGCGATGTTACATGATATTACTTTTCCACCTGGGAGGCGATGCCGCCTGGGAGGTAAGGTTACATAGCCGGCAATGATATGATGATTCAATACCCTCTCCATGAACGTGACGTGATAGTATTGAGAACTTGAGATTATATATGTATTATATTTTGCCCAGGGGGGGGATATTGTACGACGTTTCTTATTTATTTAATTCAGGCTAGCGGGGCTAGTCCACTTTTTATTGATTATCTTATTTTGACTAGCGCGGCTAGTCCGTTTCCTATATTTGTTATGTTGTTTTGACTAGCGGGGCTAGTCGGCTTCTAGCCATTCTTAATGATTTATCTAGACTAGTGGGGCTAGTCGATTTTCTATAATGATCCTTAATTATCTGACAATATTATTTTGACTAGCGGGGATAGTCTATGGTTTATAGCGTGATAATATTATTTTGACTAGCGGGGCTAGTTCTCATTGTGTGACCTGACAACACTATTTTGACTAGTAGGGTTAGTCCACGTTATATGGTATAATAGTATTATTTTGAACAGCGGGGCTAGTTCACAGTTATGACTTGAGATATCATCTTTTCTAGCGGGGCTAGTGTTATTGTGTTGACTAGCGGGGCTAGTCTATTTCTATTTTATCATTATTACTTTACGAAGACTAGCGGGGTTAGTTTATTTTCTATTATTCGTCAGATATTTGTCCGAGATTGGAAATCTCAGAAATTAATAAGTTAGTTTCGGCATTTTAGTAATTACTTCAGGAATGAGACTCTCGAGAATTATATTTTACGTTAATTAATGACTCTTGTTGTCGTAAAGTGGGTTGGACGGTTGTGGTTTAAGAGGAGCGGAAAGCTCCATGGGGTCGATCGATGTTATGTGCCCTAACGTCTCATAGCGTTATGGACGTCTTTACGAATTTTATAGGTTGTGATTTGTTATTGTGGATGCCTGAATTTGTTTTAAATGTTGTGGAGGCCATTTTGACTGGAGGAGCGGATGGCTCTAGGTGTTGAGGTGGTTGTGTGATTATTAGAAGTGTCGTTTTCGTGTAGGTAGGGTTAACTACTTTCAGGAGAGAATATGCCGAAATTTTAGTATGCCTCATATATGGTGGTCTCTACACGACTCGCCCTAGGTGTTAGGTTAGTTTGGTAATCTCCTTTTGACAGTGGTCATGTTGGTTGAATATTATGCTTCAAAGTAATGGATCGAGGTGACACCATCGATTATCTAGAATTGAATTATGAGTTGAGAACTCTTAGGAGAAAATGTTTTCGCATTGGCTCGAGAAGTAATTCGAGTTCTAACTTGTCTATTGTGTGGAGTAATAAGGGTAGTGTGTATTTAGATACGTAGTTCAATATTTGTATTTTGCAACACATTTTTATTGGATCGTAGTACGGTGGGACCACCTGCTGATTTAGTTTTGACCCGGGAGGTCATGATCTTTATGGACATGTGTCCTTTTTCATTTGGGGCTAAAAGATCTTAAGAAATAGGCGATGAGTTAATTTATACTTTGGTTATTCCTCGTGAGACGAGATATTTAGGATAACTTTCCTTCTATATGGTCACTTTGGAAGGTTGACGTAAAGTGAATCAATAAAGAATGTTTGAAATTGTTGAAGCTAAAAGACAGAGAATTCAGAACCTTTAGATCTCAATATATAGAAGGCTAATAATGTGATATGTCTGTCTGTACTACAATAATTGTAGTACTTTAATCCTTGATTTTCAAAGGACTTGCCCCAAGAGTGAATGAGAAATGTGTCTCAACTGTTACAGAAGAACTCAGGTGGGCAAGTGGAAGATGGGAGAGGATCAAGAATCTCAAAACATCCACATTCGAGTGGAGAGCGAGTGTATAAGGAAGCGTTGTCTGCCTTCTAAGAGTAATGAGGTGCTACGGTGAGCATAATTTAGAATTTGGGGTGCAAATTTTTCTCCAAATCATATTGCAGAATTGGTAGTAAAAGCAGAGAATATAGATGCAAGTCATATTGCCTGATATCTTTCTGCCTGATACGAGTGAAACTGTGCATACACGTGTACGCTCAAGTAGCTACAGTTCTAAGAAGCAGTTTCTAAAGTTTCTAATGATAATTATTGGTTCTGTCAAAACAGTTGGACAAATCTAAGAAAAAAGATTTGGCACATTTCTAGCGGCATTGGAAGAGGGGAGTAGTGCCATAAGTGGTACTCATTCCGATATATAGAACAATAGTCGTAATCTGAGATGTATGATTTATTGGATCGAGGCGAGGTGGGACCACCCTCTTATGTGTGTATGACCTATGGGAGTCATCATTAAAAGTTAGGAGACGAAAGGTTAGGGGAGATAATTGTACCCTTTTTCCTTTTGTCAAGTATGTAAATTTTTCGAGGGCGAAATTTTTATAAGGAGGGGAGAATTTATAAGCCTCGAATCTTTTTTTCGTATAGGATTGTTAAGTGTAACGATTCTAAAAGTTGAATTTTCGATGAGTAAATTTTTCGGGAAAACTTCATTCACGGAAGTTGTAGGGCTCGTCGATACTAATTCGTAGACACGCGGCACGCCTAAATCGGAGTTCGTATGGAAAAGTTATAAATCAAAAAGTGTATTTGGGTATTTTTAGAAATAGTATAAATGGGGGGATTTAAAGGAAAATCGGGAGAAGATTCGAAAGGGGGGTTTCGCGCCACTGTTCGCCGAGGGAACCCGGAAATCGCTACCATCGGTTCTCCCTCCTCCGGGCACCACTCCGGCTGCCACCGATCGTGTTAGAACCACACGGCCGCCCTCATGAAGTCTGCGGTGGTGACACACCACCTCTTGCCTCCAAGAGCTCGTCGCGACCTCATGAAGCCGTGCGGCCTCGTCCCCTCCTCCGGCCACCATAGGCCGTGAGACTGGTACCAAAAGGAGCACAAGGAGTCGTGGATCAAACCCTCCAAAGGAATTGAACCAACTCGCATTGAGGTAAGAGAATCGACGATTTGAAATTCTAGGGTTTCATGAATTGGGGTTTTTCTATTTGTATTCGATTGATGTGTTTAGATTTCGATTTGGTCTTAGTAGTGAACTAGGAAGTTGTTAGAAAATGTTGAGTAGATTGTGCTGATGAATTTTGGTGATGACCAAAGTCGCTGGTAGCGGCGGGTGGCACCGGAATCCGGCCAGGTTGTATGTTTCAAAATAACCCTCTCGGTGTAGAATTCATGAGTGGATTGTGAGATTGAATCGATGAATTTAAGAATCGTTAGGATTTGTTGAAAATACACATTTTCGGATTGTAAATCGTGAAAATCCACTTGTTGGATTGATTCTATTTTCGTCCTAGGAAGTAAGGATTAATTAATCGGATTTACTAAATGTGTTGGTATTTTAATTACTCGAGAATATAATTCTTGACTTATTTCCTCGATCTTATTGGTGCTACCTTACAAAGTTGAACTACGAATGACTTGATCCCTTGTAAAGGGTACGTAGGCAGCTTAAACAAGATTTGGGTGCAGCCACAATTATTTTAGATTAGATATTAGTTCGGTTGATATAAATTGAATTTCAACGCGTAAATAAGTTAATTTGGGATGGGTCGTTTCAACTATAGTTCTTCCATGTTGCATGCGAGTCAGACTTATCTAAGAATGTCCAAATAATTTAGTTGTAAATTAAACGTGGTTTTCTTGTACTTGAACGGCATCATGCCATCATCACTTACCATAAATCTTTCTTTGGAATGAATACATGTGCCCTATATCGAAACTGAACTATACAGCAGCCTAGCAAAGGTAATTAGCTTCTTATTGTAAGGTGCAAAGCTGATCGATTTTGTAGAATTACAAGACCGCAAAAAAAAAAACGCTGATTATGCTATCTTATATACGTACGTAGTTTCTTACATTATTCTTCACCATTAACTTTTGAACTGGTGGAAAGTCTTCGATCTGGACATACTGTATTATAACTTCGCAATAAGATCAATATCAATCAGATTATTTCTCGTTATGGTCGTTTTCCTTGGACTTTAAGCCATGGTGTGCGTGTGTCGATCACCAATACACAGCCAACTTTTGTTTTATCAATTTGTGCTTACTTATTTGTATTATATTCTTACCCCCAGTTGATATAGAATACAAAGGAAATAAGACTGAACAAATTTTTGGCAGTTCTATATTCAATTATTCAAGACCGCGCCGGCTAACTTAGATCCCCGGCCATGAACTGCATTCATGCAAAACAAAACCGCGCGTACGTAGCTAGATAGTAGTAAACATCATGAGGTCAGTTCGAGAGAGACATATTATGACTTTCGTAATTCGTATCTAGTATACGTTGTGTGGAGTGTGTTATCAAGCTTGCGATGATATTCAAGAGTAAAGAATGGAAGATTGCCAAAAAAAAAGAGTTTCATGTATATCAAAGAGAGGGGAACAAATTAAACGTTCGATAATTAATTATTGAATATAGTTATCAATGTCGATTGATTTAGAAGCCCAGAAGAAAAATTCATAATAGATCCTAAAGATTCTAGCTCGAGGGCGGCATTATCACATAGGCATGACCTAAATATGGCGTAAGTATGTGTATGTACGTATACGAAAGCATATATTGTTCTAGTAAATTAGTAATACACCTCCACTAGCTAGCTACCATATATGTAATATCATAGTAGTTAAAGATTTTTATAAAAAATATTGATATATGCTTGGACTGACACCAGGCCACCAGCTTTTCTGATGGATCGTGATATTCCAAAGGTTAACCTTTGGAAAAACAGCAAAAAATGAGGTTTAAACGCTAAACTCTGAAACGTTTCTAGGCGCATAAGGTCATAAGCTTTATCCCCTGACGTCCAAACAGTAAGCTGTAGACTGCAACCCCTCCAGACAGACTAGTTCGTTTTACATTACAATATGCACGTTGTATGCTATGTTTATTTATTTTTTTCGTAAAAGAGAAAATTCATTGATACTCGTGGATCTTACATCCAATGACTAAATGTGACCTCGTCAAAAAACCTGTCCGATCCAACTAAGTAAAAAAGAGTACTAGTACCACACCCCTACATCAAATTAAGACTAACTTCAACTAGACATATCGTCTATTACAATCTCGTGGCGAGGGGCTACTTCCTTCCAAAATTTAATACCATCATGCTTGACTGCCTCCTTAGCCAAAAAGTAAGCTGCTCTATTATTTCATTTGAGAATTTTCATTCACTTGACTTCAAAGCTTAACTTCATTAAAGATTGGTCCCTCCATGCTAAGATAATGCTCCACATTATTTGAGGCATTAATCACATTACAATATGCACGCTGTATGCTATGCTTTTGGAAGTCCCTAAAACAAATATATTAAAAAGAAAAAGATTATTTTTGTAAGAATATTATCAAGTAAATTTGTAAATAATATATTCGGCCAAATGTTCACATTGTGACATTGTGTGATGCATGGATCTTGGTTGCTACTTAATTAGTTAACTCCAAAAAGCTGCCAATGGTAGTATTAAAAAATGATTAGCTTTCTCATGTATCCACTGTGGCACTGTTGTTAGGGTATATATGGTTAGAGTTCTGGAAGCACTATATTTAGCAACAAAAGAAAAGCAGGTGAGCAAGAAAGCGAGAGGAAGCTATAAGTTGAAAAGTTCTTGGTTAACGGCTTATAAAACACCACATGATCGAGGTGCTCGCATAAATTACAACTCCCCAGTCATCCCTACCTAGCTAGCAATTAAGTAGTTCTATTCATTTCATACACATCATCATGGCGAAGGTAGAAGAGAAAGGCTCTGCATATGGAAGCGATGATCAGACACAGGATGGGACTGTCGATCTCAAAGGCAGACCTGTTCTGAGATCAAACACTGGCAGATGGACAGCTTGTTCCTTCATCGTAGGTATGGACGTTGGCATCATCATCATTAGACCAATAAATATGATATGATACCACACTTAATTTCCTCTTTCAGTTTCTTAACCAATACAGTTGCGCAATATGTCGTGCTTATATTCCTTAGAGGGCTCCATATATGTGTTTAAGTTCTTGTTGTATACAGGATATGAAGTGTTTGAGAGGATGGCATATTACGGAATTGCGTCAAATTTGGTGGTGTATCTGACGACAAAACTGCACGAAGGCACAGTGGCATCTTCAAACAATGTCACAAACTGGGTTGGGACTGTGTGGATGGCACCCCTTCTGGGTGCTTATATTGCAGATGCTCATCTTGGCCGATACTGGACTTTTGTCATTGCTTCCGCCATTTATCTCGCGGTACTATAAACTTGTAATTTCATTTTAACATAGACCATGTTAATTATCAATATCATATAATTGCTTTTTTATTTCGATGGAATATCATATAATTGTTGTAGGAAACCACGTACTACTATTTCATTCTACTTCTTTAAAACCCGTATTGGTCAGAATCAAACAAGAGGATAATTCCATGCAAAATGTAGACAAGGATGAACCTAGGAGTATCAGAAATGAGGATCTAAAATGAACTTCCATAGCTTAAATCGAAGAACAAGAAAAGTTAGTAGTTGTGAATATGCTTGCATATCGTGCTTAGTTTTTCACGCTCAAATTAATTAGGAACTCCCTTCGTACGTAACTCTAGCTAGCTTTCTCTGCTAACCCCCTCATGATAATGACTTTCGATCGATGGTGGGTAAGGTACACGTATTTTTTGTCAACACCCCCAGATCCCCTCAGGTTTGTTGGCAAGCTCCCTTTCATTTTTCCAGATTGAAAAAAACCATCTAACCCATTAGTAATTAAGGTTAGCTCCATATATTTATTGACAACAACCCCCAAATCTTGACTCGTGAAACTGAAAATTGATCGAAAGACTTTCGATTGAAGAGAGACCAGGGATATTTAAAATCTCGAAACTTCCTAGCTAAGGCATCCACATGCTAAATGTTTGGTTAATAAATGAAATTCTGTCAAAATTAGTGAAAAGATGGAAGATTGCTAAACTTTCTGGATACCCTGCGAAGTTTCAAGTTTTCGCTAATATTCGTAGTATAGTTTGATCACGCACGCACACACTCAACCCAACTCTATACTTGCTTGCTAATTCATAGAAAATATATGATCGACATGCATGAATTATGCATTTCTGAAATCAAATAATTGCTCTGAAGTAATAATATGTTGCTCCTTAATTTGTACCATTTAGGGAATGTGTCTATTAACCCTAGCGGTTTCGCTACATGCCCTAAGACCACCATCATGTGGCGGTGGAGTTAAGCTTGAAGATTGTAACAAGAGAGCCTCACCGTTCCAAGTGGGTATATTCTACTTTGCCTTGTACATAATCGCAGTTGGAACTGGAGGCACCAAGCCTAACATATCAACCATGGGTGCTGATCAATTTGATGTGCATGAGCCTAAAGAGAGGTTCCAAAAGCTCTCCTTCTTCAACTGGTGGATGTTTAGCATTTTCTTTGGCACCCTCTTCTCAAACACCTTCTTGGTTTACATACAAGACAGAGTTGGCTATACCCTTGGCTATGGTCTTCCTACAGTCGGTCTTGCAATCTCTGTCACGGTGTTCTTGTTTGGCACTAAGTTTTACAGGCACAAATTGCCATCAGAGAGTCCTTTCAGCAGAATAGCTCATGTGCTTGTGGCTGCTATAAGGAAGTGGAGGGTAACTGTCCCAGATGATCCGAAAGAGCTTCATGAGCTGAGCTTAGATGAGTATACAAAACCTGGCAAATACAGAATTGACCGCTCCTCTTCATTAAGGTAAACCCTAAACCCTAGATGCAAATTTCACCTTTACATGGCCCCTATTTGGCTTAATTTCAGTGTATGTGACAGTCTGGTTTATATCAAAAAATGTCGATACATATAGTTATATTGATCGACCAAATGTCTTGTTGCCATCTGAAAACTAACACTGCATTGCTTGCAGATTCCTTGACAAAGCAGCTGTAAAGAGTGGACCAACTTCACCATGGATGCTATGCCCAGTGACCCAAGTCGAAGAAACCAAGCAAATGGTCAAAATGGTTCCAATTCTGGTTACAACATTCATACCAAGCACCATGTTAGCTCAAGTAGGAACTCTTTTTGTCAAACAAGGCACAACACTAGACAGATGGATGGGTCCAAACTTTCAAATTCCTCCGGCTTGTCTTGCAGCATTTGTAACAATCTTCATGCTGATAAGCCTTGTTCTCTACGACCGCTACTTTGTTCCAGCAGTCCGGAAATACACGAAAAACCCAAGAGGGATCACATTGCTGCAGAGACTAGGCATTGGTTTTGTTTTGCACACCATTACCATGATCACGGCTTGCTTAGCTGAAAGGAAGAGATTAAGTGTTATACAAGAAAACCACCTCTTTAGCAAGAAGGATACAGTTCCCCTCACAATTTTCATTCTCTTACCTCAATTTGCTTTGATGGGTATAGCTGATTCCTTTGAAACAGCCAAGATTGAATTCTTCTATGATCAAGCACCAGAAGGCATGAAAAGCTTGGGGACCTCATATTTCACTACTAGCTTGGGAATTGGGAGTTTCCTCAGTAGTTTTATTCTAAAAACGGTTGCAGAGTTCACCAAGAAACATGCCAAAAGGGGCTGGATTTTGGATAACCTAAACATCTCGCATTTCGACTACTATTACCTCTTTTTGGCTGGCTTGACCTTTCTCAACTTCCTCTGTTTCCTCGTGGTTGCGAAATACTACGTTTACAATGCAGATTTGGGGGGGTCCGAGGGAGAATTTGCCATAGAAACTTTGCCGAACAAAAGCACTGCAGCTCTAGATGGCACAGTAGACTCAAAAACTTCACTTGCAGGCTGATAACTGCTTTAGCTGAATGCTACTGTGAGCTTCAAAGCTACTGTGATACTAAGGAATTATAATGCAAAAGGTTCCATGCAGTTCATTGTGTTGCATGCTAGCATCAATCATTTATCAGTTTTGTTTTCCTTTTGGTCTGAACTTGAGACATTGGTAGTGAACTTTAGACATTCATAAATTATGCAAAAGAATCGATATCTATCTGACTTGAATTACACAACAGAGTAAGGATACAACATATGACATCACAGGTTGCATGGATCTAATGAAGCATATACACAACCATCTTCAACCTACCTTTCTAACAAAACATACAGATTGCCATCTTCGACATACCTGTAGCTGGATGGTTGTTTGGTAGTTCAACATACAAACAAGAATGACCCCATTGCATACTTCGTCAACAGACAATTGGCTGCAGCTCATATCTCGCAATAGACTCCAACAACCATGTGTGAAAGACATATTCAGCTCCAATTTTTGAAGCTATATCTTGTGCCTCATTAGACCTTTGCCAAAGTATGGTAACTTCTTCCCCCAACTTGCATCCTGGTGGGGGGTCAAGGTTGTAAACAACTAGTATCCTTGAAGCTCCCTTCTCATGATTACTTGCTTCCAGCAATTCTTCCTTACTGTTAAAAACAGTACCTCCTGCAGCTAGGACCAATTTCTTGTAGTCTTCCATCCGTTCCAGTACGAATTCACCAGCAAAATAGAAATTCAAACCATTGAAGAGCTTCAGATCCTGCAAAGGAAAATGGTCCAATTAGAGAGAACTGAATAAGTTAATGCCCCTAATTATTTGAGTTCACATTTGCAGAAGAACATGGTATCCATTAGAGGGACTTACATTGCTTAATGCCCTAAGCCTGCCACCTTTCGCGCCACTGCGGCACCCATAGTTATCAAGAGTAACTTCATAAGGTTCTTCATCCACATGTTGCTTGGCTTCCATGCATGCTTTTACCCCTGCACCCAATTCAGTGTAATTAGAAGCCAGGTTCACCCATTTTAAAAAGAAGATGCCAGGTTTACAAAATAAATAGAAAAACAACTTAAGATTGACGTGAGAAGACATGCATGACAAGAATTCTGTACTTTAAGAAGATTTACTTTTAAGTAAAAACTATGTTACAGGATGCAAACAATAGTTGTTCCACATAATCCCAAGGATTGAACATTAATGGGCAAACAATGTGGCTCCAAATAGTGGTACCAATTACCAAACGTACATGAGATTCTCTAACAAGTGAAGCAGAAAAGGGGAAAAAATACAGGCACCCTTAGAATCCACATACTAATCTAAAAAACATACACAGACAAAAATCAAGGGAAAGAAACCTTAACCAGAAGAATCATTTAAAGAAACAAAAAAACATATAAAGTCCCTGTACAAAACTAAGGAGCACAGAATTACCAATCAAAGTACCCGGTATCCAGCTCAAACAAAAGCACAAGTAATCTTATCGAAACAATAGTCCACAGGTAATTACTTACAGTCAATTTTCACAATCCATTTTCCTGCCAAAATGGCCATGAAAATTTTAAATGTCCGGACATATGCACCATCCCCATCAAGGGCAGCAATCACATGGGTAACATCAGGTGTCCAGCTCTTGGACAAAGTTGCACCATTTGTCTCAGCAAATGTGATTAGAAAAAACTGCACAATTATAAGTTTCTAGTAAAGCAATGATTTTTAAATTATATACAAACATGGCACTGAAAGGAATTAGTGTGGCAGATTGTACATTTAGGCCTGAAATCAAGGATCTTAAAATCCCTCATAAATTTACCCAAGCCTCACAACCAATTAAAGACGCATAATGTTACTATTCAAGTTTTTGGTCATGCATACATGTTTAGACACTGAGAAGCTTATTAGTATTTGTACCACAACAAGGTCCTCATAAGCCAATGAAAAGAAAAGTCAGTATCTTAGGATACAAGCTCAACCCAACTTCAAGAATATCAAGGTACTCCCCAAAATTTTTATTAGCATCATAAAACCAAGTCATAAAAAAAATAGAAATTCTCTTCTGAACTAACCTTCTCTTCAGAAGACAAACCAGAAGGACAAAAGACCCAGTTGTTCACTCCATTTGAAGCTGCTCTAACGTTGGAGAGCTGAAATTTTCTGTTTGAGCAGATCGGGAAAAGATCGAGAATTAGATTCACATTGACAGGGTACAATCAACTTTCTGCAATGTAACTGCAGAAGAAGCATTTTCCAAACATCTTCCTTTTGTTGACTTAATGTTGTTGTGAGTGAATAGATTAGCTTGACAAGCGACCAGTCAAAACTCAAAACTCAAAACCAATTAATATTTTGTAGTGCCAAAACAGAAAAATATCTGCTTCAATTAAACAATAAACACTGCTGAGTTAATGATGTCATACTTGTGCTTGTGATGATTCAACTTCTCGTTGGGAAATCTATGTGAACAATGTGTTGGACACAGCAGCAGAAAGTTTTCCTGTACCAAACCAAAAAACACAACAATTAATTAATGGGCTCAATTTCGGCAGAGACAAATGAAACTAGCAAGAGGACATAGTAAAGCAAAGAAATCATAAGACATACATTATCCCAACGGCACTTGGAAACTTCAATTGCACACGTAACATGATAGCTTCGTCGGCAGGATTTCACATAGCATCCCAAGGCTGCTCCCTTTACCCCACATTTAGCGCATTTTAGTTTTGCACCCCTTGTCACTTCTGCCTTCAAATTTTTAATGGTATCATCTTTAAAGTACACTTGTGGTGCCCTGCAGTACAAAATCCACAATATTTTATCCAGAATCATGCACTTTAATAGCAATCAGGTCAACGTTAACTGTCGATCACTTTCTTGAGTATTAAATTATTAACCCTGGACATTATTCCAAGCCAGATTTGAAAATACTAATTCATATTTTCTATCATATATGAAACCAAATCACAGGATACAGATTTTCCAAGGTCAAAAAGATGCAGAACCAAAGGGATCCACACATTTAAGAAGAAAAAACTGAAGCATATCTAATAGTCTGAAATTAAAAAATCAAGCCTGGATATCTTGAAATAAATAACCACATATCTTGTTTGATTAATATTGAATTGGAATATTACATCGTGACTATGTAAGTCAAAGTTAACAATATGGGTAAGATCATTACAGACTTACAGTTGTAAGATTTTAATTTATAACCGTTACTGAATAGGCATATTAGACTATTCAATAATAAAAACAGCATTAACTTTATCAAACTTTTAGATTGAACAAAAACCATTTTCACAACTATGTAGAGAAAAAAGTCAGAATTACTTCTTGAACATACCAATCAATGCATATCTTGTGAACATGCATGACATCAGAAACAATTGCACCATCTCCCTCCACCAATTTCCCCTTGGAATAGTGCAACATTTGCCCAGTGGCCTGAAGGATTTCACTCAGAATAGTGAGTTAAACTTTTTGACATGTATAAATAAAGGTACTGAGGTTAGGATATCTATGATAGAAACTAACCTCTGAGATTGTGGAAGACTGGCAAAATGCACAGATTGTGTTATTTGCATAAGACACAATCAAACGTGTTCCTAATTCAAGTTTCTGCTCAGAATTAGTTCCTGAGACTGACCCACAGTCCAATTTTTTTGGTCTCTTGAGTTCCCTCAAATGACCATCAGTATCAGATGCAGAACCATCAGGCCTCAATTGCTCTGTTCTATCATCAATTTTCCTGATTGACCCCCTGATCAAAGAACTGTCTGAAATCTGAAGAAAGAAAAAACCATTATAAAATATATACAGTATAACTTCAAGACAAGTACAAACAAAATACTGTTCAGTAAAACTAGTTCTCAAATGAAAAATAAAAGTAAAGTTCATCCATGTCTACAAACTCACAAATTTGAATTCCAACATGAATTTTTCAAGAATCTATCAAAATCAAATCCTCAACACTTTCAAAGAACATAGACAATAACAGTACTGCACTATATGATCCAAACAATTAATGTTGATATGCACTGACTTATGCAAAGGAGATTTAGAAACTAGACAATTCTTACTTGCTCAGAATGCTGGTCAAAGCTATTATCATTATCTGAACCCCTGAGATCACCAAATGAAGGAGGACTATCCAGCAAAGACTGCACTATTGGATTCACATCTCTTTCTGCAGTCGTGCACTCATTCAGTGCCACAGATCTCATTAGAGAACTTGGTGATGGTGAAATGTGATCTACCCCAACATTAGATTTTAGTCCTGTACGCAACTCGACTCCTTCAAGGTTACCATCTATTGGCATGCTACAGGTGTCTCCTTTGTCATCCTTCTCAATTCCATCTGTCACAGAATATTTCTGACTACATGGAACCCAAACTCGCTTATTACTCCTTGATGAAACAATGATCTGGGCACTTTCTGATTTACCCTCTTGGCAATTGTCAAACGATTGTTTAGTTGTTTTCCCTGCGAAACTGGCATTATGTGAAACCTGCCTTTGACCCGAAGCTGTTATACCATCTGCAAAAATATATATAACGAAAGCTTCAATTATTAGCCCCTGATAAAGTTTGTATATTACTAGGGATGGTAGGAAAGTTCAAGAGTGTTTACTTTGAGATGTCGTACCTGAAGATATGGGCTGGGATGAGTTGATACAGCAAGTCGCCTTCATGTTTTTGTATATTGCTACAATGCTTTCCATGAAAGGCGCTTGCCTCAGATCTATCATCACACAATATCATTGCATCAGAACGACATACAGAACTTATCTATAACCCCACACATAATAATTTTTCAAAGCTTTTTTCGGGTCTCATACATCATTTCTGATTCACGATCTAGACCTAGAGATTTGAGACCCAGAAACCCGACTACTTACGATATCCATTATTACACCTCAAATCAATCAACCATTAATTCATTTTTGATTCGTAATTGTTTTAGCTACTATACGTCAATCACAATTCACAAGCGCTAGACTAAACAGTGTGACAGCTACTCCATTTCCTTTACTCCCCTCATACTACGCACAGACAACAGTAAATTCAACCAGTTAAAATAGGCTTAATGTAAAATTACTACTTCCCACCACATAATCTTAATCATGGAAATTTACCAGCTAAACCTAGATTATGATGACAAAGCCAAATTAATCTAGGAAAATTACCATCTCTAATCCAAAGCATAAACACACATACCTTCACCAGGAACTTGGATGTTACAGAGAGGACACTCCGCTCCGAAATTGTTCCGATTGGGCACACAGCCGCTGCAAACAAATCGGGATCAAAATATCAGAACTCTGAGAATCAGAGTAATCGATTAGGTCAAAAAATGGAAGAGACGAACCTGCAGAAGATGTGATTGCACGGCAGCAGTGTCGGCCGATTGAAGAACCCTAGGCTGCAATTCAACAACGAAATCAAACATTTCAGGCTCAAAAATCAAAGATCTGTTCGTTTCTGATGAAATCAAAGACGGAGAGAGAGAGAGAGAGAGGAATACGAACCAGAGAGGGCAGGTGAGCTCGAGGCCGAGCTTCTGGAGGTGGAGCTTGAGGGCGTTCTTGTTCGTAGACGAAACGACGCCGTTGCGGTGATTGCCGGAATCTGAAGCGTGGTTGACGGAGTCGGCCATTGGGAAATGTGCAGAGAGAGAGAGAGAGAGAGAGGTGTGGACTGTGGAGTGTGTGAAGTGTTGCGAGTGTGGAGGAGTGTATAAGAAGCGGCGGGTTTCTATTGGTGGAGAGGCGAGGAGGGACACGTGGAGGGTGGAAAAAAGCGGGGTGCTGGAATTTTTGAGTGAACTGGCGCCCTTTTTCCTCCTATTGGTTTGAGAGAGCCTCTGGCTTTTCCCGCGGAAGTTGACTCTGTACCATTTTCGGTATTTGACGTTTTCGAAATTTTTTTAGCTCCACTAGTTATATGAGCGCGCGCACGGAGCTAGGTTTAAAGTACAACATTGATTTTTTTTTATGTTTGAGATTGAGTATTTTAATGGAAAAAACTTGCGTACAAACTAGTATGTACGCGTGCGTTCAAACTCTCGTTTATTTGCACACTTTGCGAATATGAATACATGATTTTAATCGTTCAAAAGTTTAGTTTATTACTAAAGATCATTTCTGTAAAATATCAACATAAACAAAAATCGTCTTCATAGTCGATTGCATCAAACAAATTGACGGTTTATCATGAGACTACTAACTTTCACCATAACCGTTCATTTGTTTAATGCAATCGACTATGAAGACAATTTTTGTTTATGTTGATCTTTTACATAAATGATCTTTAGTAATAAACTAAACCTTTGAACGGTTAAAATCATGTATTTATATTCGCAAAGTGTGCAAATAAACGAGAGTTTGGACGCACGCGTACATACTAGTTTGTACGCAAGTTTTTTCCTATTTTAATTGCAGATAACTCGAATTTAATGGTTATGTGAAATGAATCTTATAATTCGATAAGAATCGCATTTAATTATGATTTATGACGGATAAGGTTCTAAATTTCTAACGGGATGTGAGGCTTAAACCCTAGAATGAAACCGTTGACATTTTAGGGTAGATGACATTCATTGTGAAACTATCATGTATATTAGCATTTTTAAAGACTTGAGGACAGCCTTAAATGTCGATTTTCTAAAATGGAAAAATGTAAGGGAAATGAACTATATATTGATGGGAATTGGAGAATGGATTCAGCAATGGAAAACGAATGTGTTGACAGTTTGTCACCGTTTGAGAAACTTATTCACATGAAATAAGATTTCAGAATAAATATTGCAAATCACACAATAAACTCGTCACGCATTAAAAAATCACTATATATCTACTAGTCTATCATTGTTTTGAAGCATCTTCTAGTGGTGTTGAAAAGACCGACTCGAAACCAATATTGCCTACTGTTAGGTCTTTGGTTTTCTGAACCAGCAAAAACAAGCCGACCCACATACTCTTGTCTGAAGCCACCCTTGCTCAGCTTTATATCTAATCTATAGACAGGGGAACAACCAACAGAAACCTTCGTAGGAAGAGGAGCGGCACTGCTGCCTTCTTCTTCTTCATCCTTGCCATAAACCACCAACCATGTATAGATAAGTCTGCTTCGTCTGAGACTTTGACCCACCCCACCTAACCCATCTATTTCCTCTCCTCTTCGTCTGATTGTTCAGGCTTTGGCTGTGGAATTTGATACTGAAATTTGATACCTCTTGAGTTCACAAGGAGGGGAGAGTGTGTGTGCCACAAGTCACGCCAACAACTTGTTTGATGATATGTCTGAGAAAGAAAGAAAACGAAGATGAGACGCGGTTTTAGAGCTGCGAGACAGACTATTTCTAGTTGTGAGTAATTCTTGGCTGACGGCCCGCAACACTAAGTAACTTTGTCCTCCGGAATTTCTTTGAGTCGTAAAAGTGTTGCATCCGAGGATTTCCACTGACGTTGTCATGTCGGCGATGAGCAGAGGTACAGCCGCGTGTCCATGGGCTTTCTTGTGTCTAATAGAGGAGGCTCCTCGTCCTCAATATGTTCCCAAAGCAACAACTTTTGCCTCTGTTCTCTCCAACTCAATTGAGTTTTCGGTCTCTCTAAACCAATTGCCTACTCCGGTCAAACGCGGAGACATGACTTATGTCAAGATCAATGAAGCTCTCTACCATGAGCAACTAAAAAGCTTCACAACCAATTTGATTGGTAGGTTGTTATTGCGTAAGAGTTTTGTCCCAATGAAAACATATGTTCTCAAGGGTTTACTTGCCGATTTATGGAAGCCATCAGCGCCATGGCGTTTTGTCCCACTCGGGAAAGGCTACTTTGATATTCACTTCGGCACTGAGAATGATTTACGTAGAGTTTGGGGGGGTGGTACATGCACTCTGCCCTATGGTCTCTTCCGATTGTCACAATGGAAATCTGACTTTGTCCCTGGGAATGTCCTTCTACAAACACATGCCCAACTTTGGGTCAGGATGTATGGTTTGAGCCAAAATTACTAGCATCCACGACATCTCATGGATATTGCTCGTGGAGTGGGCGTGCCCTTGCAGTTGGACAAGACTACTAAGGAGCGTGAGTTCAGTTACTATGCTAGTAGATGTTGATCTTGCAAACGAACTGCCATCTTCGCTCATGGTCGAGCTTGAGACACATTGTTTTCCTATTGAGATTGTTTATGAGAATATGTGTACTCATTGTGGTATGGTTGGGCATATGACCGATCGTTGTAGATAATTACAAGGTGATCCAAAGACTCGTCATTCTGAGAAGCCAATTTCGAAACCGAAGGTCCGACAAGAATACAGAGTAAAAGAGAAGGTTTCAAATGATCAAAGTATAAAGACTCAACCATCAATTAGTCCAACTGAAATTAATGGTACGGTTCCATCACGTACATAAACATGTACAGTGATAGCACAAGTTGATCAAGTGATGAATTTTGAGTCGAGAGACACTGATGAAGGAAGAACTATTTAAGACAATAAGAGAGACATTGATGAAGGGAGAACTATTAAAGATGATAGAGATTTGGTTCCAAGGCCATGTACTCCTAATTCTAGTGAAAATCAGTTTATCATTCTAGCTCAGGAGGCTATTGTGGGGGCTGCTAATGAATTAATTGAGCAATTGGCAAACCAAGTGTTCTAGGGGCCAAATGCTCAAATCCTTGATGTAGAGAACTCAATGATAGTTACTAATGAAGCTTTAGATGATGTTGATGGCTCATTCCCCACCCTTCATTTGTCACTTATTTTCTTTTGTCTTGCGGAATAGCTTTTAAGTAGAGGTCTCACTAAGCTGGCTGAGGATGAACTTATTGATTTACTGTCAGCTCCTCTTAATATTACTCCACCTCGCATTTTCTATTTGCAGATGATGCATTATGGTTTTTATGCGGGGTACCAAGAGATATTTGAAGAATCTAATGAAGTTTATGGAGGAATATGGCTTGAATTCAGGGAAAATAGTCAATAAATCTAAATTGCTTGTGTTCCTTGGGAAATATGCTCACCGTAGACGATTTGTTATCCGGAAAATTTTAGGTGTCAAGCAGGGGTCTCTTCCATTCGCATACCTTGGGGTTCCGATTTTCCAGGGACGTCCCAAGAGAGTGTATTTTCAAGCCATTGCAGATAGAGTGAGATGCAAGTTGTCCTCTTGGAAATGTTCTATGTTGTCGCAAGCGGGTAGGTTACAACTTTTCAGTTAGTGATTCAAAACATTTTGGTTTATAGTTTTCAGATTTATGAGTGGTCGGCTGGTTTACTTCATGACCTTCAATCTTGGATCATGAATTTTTTTTGGACTGGAGACCCCTTGAAAATAGACATGCCTCTTGTTGCTTGGTGTCACTGTTGTAAACCTAAAGAGGAAGGAGGCTTGGGGTTACATGATCTATTTGAGGTTAATCGTGTTCTCTTAATAAATAGATGTTGGAAGATGCTCTCCTCTTTCTCTCCAGCCTCTATTTTGCTTAGAGCTCGTTTTTTGAAAGATGATTTCCAACCTATAAAGTCTTACAAAAGATCTTCAGTCTGGTTGGGTCTTAAAAAAAGTTGGCAAATGTTTTTAAATTCTTTGCATTGGAGTGTTAGTGATGGTAAGAGAATATCTTTTTGGCAATATAATTGGTTGGGTGAGCCTCTTGCTACTAGTGTTGGAGTAAGTGGATCTATTCCACTGCATGCTAAGGTGAATGATGTTATTGTTATTCTCATTGAGTTCTCCCAGCATATTTTATTTCTTCATTCTCTCAAGCAGCAGAAAAAATTGAGAGCATTGCTCTGCCTGATGCAGACACATCTGACTCTCTTTTATGGCCGCACTCCTTCTCAAGAATTCTGACAACAAAAGAAGCTTTTGTTTTCTTCTCAAATCATGGTGAGCATAAAGATGGGGTAAAGTGATATGGAGTAAAGCAATTCAACCCCGCAAAACTCTTGTTATTTGGAAGGCTCTTCATGGGCGCGTTTACTAACTGATGAGGTTTTACAACGGCGAGGTTTTTCACTTCCATCTCGTTGCTCCTTTTGTAGAAGTCATGCGGAATCGGGTATACATCTTCTTTTGCATTGTTCTGAAATTGTGGCTTTATGAAAATGAGTTTGCCTTCTATTTTCTCATTCATTCTTGCCTTGGGTACCCTTGATGAAGTATTTATTGGTGTTGGTGTTTCAGCGTTCCCAAAACCTAAACGTCAACTTTGGTTTATAGTCTCATGTAATCTAATTTGGTTTATTTGGATCACTAAGAATCTGGTGCGTTTCGAATGTAAGATTTTTAATGTGTTAGAAACCCAACGTCATCTTTTGGAATTGTCTAGAGAGTCTGTTATGCATTCTTTTCATCCTTACAAGAAGCATCACGATCTGTCTATTTTCTCTATTCTTAGTATCTTACAACTGTCTGCCAATACTACTAGCTTCATCCCGTCCTTTAATTAAGGGTTTCTTGGCTGAGAGTTTGCTATTTGTTAGGAATTTGTTATATATATGGTTTTGCATGCATATGTGTGTGGGTGTACACATGCCAGATTGAGGTTTTGTTTATCCTCTTTGTTAGAGTTTATCAGACATAGGAGATCAGGTTATTTTATTCTCCTCCTTTGTTAGTTTGATTTTAATAAATTAAGGACAGTTTGCCATATTAAAAAAAAAGCATCTTCTAGTGAGTCAATCACACAATATGAGTTACATATATCTACTAGCTGGTTTAACTACTTATCAATCACAGTTATCACACCAAATATTGTTCGGAAGTATATTCTAGCACGACCTCCCCCAATAGGTCCACCGCCTTGATGATTTCTCTAGAGCCAAAGCAAAATGTACCTGCAAATACACAATTGCTCACACACAGTCACATACAAGCAGATAAGCTACAACATCAATAATCCACATTATCAAGATATACAAAGTGCCTACGGCCTTATACTACCTGAATCAGAGAAAAATGAATGATGTACCTTCAGGAAGTTCAAGGCTTCAAGCCGCTCCCATTTCACCTTCACCCTTGATTCGTATTTTCACATCCTCTCCTACACTTTAATGAACAAACCAAGAGAGAAATTGGGCTCGTCAGATGGAAGCTATATCATAATGACGAATTGATGACAGTTTTGTGACAATCATACGTACCATTTCATCACACCAAGGAGCCAAATTCATTTTCTTTTGGTTTAGAGCTTCCATAAACTCGTCCCATGTCCTTGCAACAAACATGTTTTGCTGAAGTTGGATAATCTCCTTTGTTCATAGGAATTTGCACAACTGCACATGACTTGATGCAACACTTACTTTCATATTCTCTCATATCTTCATCGCCCAGTGCGTTATAATATAACAACCAGAGATATCAGTGTAGCCAATCATGTTGGCACGAAGAAGAACCTGCAGTGCACAATGTAAAGGGGCAATTTCTTCAATCATGTTTGTGAAAGAATACTAGGATCAAAACCCAGAAATATGAAAGTTACAGATACCAGACCAAACCACTCCTCCGTTTGTCCTTCTTACCGGAAAGACCAAGGTCAGCCATGTTTTAGAACCTGACTGAAAGTATCCATTAGCAGAGTTACGCTCTATACACATTAGGCTCATACAATGCTACAGAACACCAGAACGCCTAACCATTAAGCTAGAACGGGCAAACCAGAAGTCTGAGACTCACCAAATTGGATCTGGCGCTGTGTTTTCCGAGGTGGCCGGCCTCCTCTTAGCTTCAGGCTACTTGGCAGTTGGCCCTTTCCCTCATATTGGACGAAAGAAAGAGGACGACGACGCACAGTACAGTAATCAAATTATGGACAATAAGTATAAAATAAGTTGAATGAACAAGCATCATGACAAAAGAAGTGGATAGTAAGCAACTTGCTAGCACTTCTCAAAGCATGCCTAAGGGACAAGAAAAATAGGAGGAGCTACAAACCTGCGTAAAAGTGAGAGGATGATCTCCTGTTATATTCTCCTCCCTAGTATCCCTGAATTCTTTGTTATTTGAAATACAAACAAAAGCAGCCTCTATAAGATCCCCTAATAGCTCTATCAACCATTCAACTTCAAAAACACTGTCCTCGGAAAGTTTCTCAAGTTTCCTCAGCCTAAAAACAGTATCTGATCATACATCAAAATCAAGACCATATAAGTAGCATATACACTCATATACTCACATCAAAAGGTCCAATATCAGCAGCATATAGTCCAAGACCCCTTTTTACAACTTTTCTTAACTAAGAGGATATAACTGACTGATGCTGTAAATTCTGAGGAGAAAAGTGAGGTGACAGGTTGTCAAAGGCATGACATGTTGAAGATTTGGACTTTGTCCCATCAATATTGACCCAACGCATCAGATACATCCAACATTTTCAGCAGCTATCTACAATTTAAAACTTTAATGTAACTGAACAGTTGCAGATGCAAATTTATAACGCAGCTTGTTGCCCAACATTAAGAAATAAAAAGTACCAAACATCATGACCTTTTAGACATAATTTCAAGAAAAAAAAGACTGTTACTTTTACTTTCTTTTTGTTAATTGTTAACTTGGAATAGATTGATGTTCATTTATTTATCTGGCATAGATAAAAAAATAATTATGTAACAAGATACCTGGAAGGTAAGGGAGGGCATTCCTCCATCAAATATGCAAAACTCTCCCTGGCTATCAATGTGGATTTCTGGAAGTTTGTATCTAGTTTTCCAAAACATTACTTTATCGATGAATTGCTCACATAATAGAGATCTGAGCCCAAGATAGGCTGCTTGAATGAACAATATACAACTGTCAACTTCCTTCTGTTGATAACCATTGGGGTGCAGTTTTCTTAATTCAGAATTACTGTCACTAGCACCCTTGAAAATACTCCTGACCATGTTGGAGAAAAGTTGCTCAAGTGCTGATAGATTGGCTAGAATGGAAACTTGTTGTTGCACCGACTCTGCCAAATTGATTTTTGAACTAATGTTTTCTGTAATAGTTGTTTCACAGTTGATGGCTCTTTCAAGGATTTCTATATACTTTTTGAAGAGCATCATAAGTCCACTAAGAATTTATTCTTCAATTTCAAGGACAAGTAGTGGGCTGACATCTACAGTGATAGCCCTGAAGCACACAATAAAAAAATAGTAAGAATAGCATCATATCATTACCATACATCACCATTACCATTAGCCTTGAATCATAACATGAACTACTATTGTGGATGCATCATTTTATGTTCTCTTTATGTCTTGTACATACCTGCAGTATTGTTACAAATTTCCAGCCGCTGTTAGTGAGCACACAATATTCTGGCTGATGACCAACAACCATGGAAGAGCAACGTTCATTCATAATTCCGGATACAAGATATCTACCCACAACCCATGTATCAGTTGAATGACTTTTGTAAAATGGTCTAGATGTATATCAAGAACATCTTCCATGCAAGGGCGAATATGCTTGATCATGTATGGCCTCAACACTAGTCTTTGAGCTTCCAGCAAAGAACAAAATGAAGTCGCAAACTGCACAGCTTCTACTGCTGTGGATAATCCGCCACTTACTTCTGAGATGGACTTAACATATTTATCAAAACAAGCAGCAAAAGCTTTAGTTTCTTCACTAGTCCACTTAAGAACTTCTGGTGCATAAGGAGAATTTTTCCCATATAACATCGCAAAACTTCTTGCTGCTTGAGAAATCATAGAAAAGACAAACTTTGAAAGTTCCCTGATGTAAACCTATCCAACAACGATTTTGAAGCCTTGAAATTTTGTATCCCAGAAGCAATGCGTGAATGGTAATATTTGAGCAATAAACTAGTTGCAAGATGATTATCACCTAGTCTGCAAATGCCCACCAGTGATTTCTGAAGTTCAGCTGCAGAGATTCTTGGATTTTCAGCCACCATTGTCAACCATTGTGTAACCAAGCCTTTCCTCTCTGAAATTGCAGAGTCGAATAGTCTCAACTCTTCCTCCAGATAATCCTCTTCAAACTGCATCCTTTGAATATTCTCATCCTCCAATTCCAAGATAGCCAGCGCTTCATCTATCCTATTCTCAGACAAGAGAGTGTCCAACCTTCCCAAAACATCATTTGCGTGAGCCTCTAACTCACTGATCAGACGCTCTTCCTCTTCAGATTCTTCAATTAACGAGTCCATACTCTCCTCCGTCGAAACCTTCGAATATATGCCATCTACAAGATCACTCACAAGCTTCTTTTGGCTCAAAACATGGTTCTTCAGTTGCATCAGCTCACTCTCCAGACGCCCTACTTCTTCAAAGACTCTACATTTATTACAACACACTCCACTTGATTTTCCAATCAACTCATAACCTCTACCGCTCTACTCACTATCGACACCAAATTATACATATGATTAAACATCACATACTAATTAGAAAGCCGAGGATTTGTAGAGCAACGAGAACAAGGAAAGTATCTATATAAGCTGAAGAGTGAAGAGTTTACCTAATTAATTAGCAAAGATGTGAGTGTGAAAACCAACATTGGATGCAGCCTTCAGCTCCCCGAGTTCTAAACATAGATGCTTGATTCCCTAATATCAAATCATACCACATGTGATCAAACTTGTAATTCGAATAATTTACATAAAATTAACTCAAACTCGATTCAAGATAATAGACTAACCTTTGCGGTCATGGATTGAAGGTCGGAGTCATCGTCGGGGTCAATGGAGACGACGGAGGGCGTGGAGTTCTCCATTTCCGGGAGGTCTCGGAAGCGAAATCGAGTAGAAGTGGAAGACGAATCCATGGGGAATAGCTGCTATCCATTAGCACCGGAGAGTGGGATGGAGTATTTTAATTGATAGCTTATGCTACGAACTTGGCACTACTGTCTTCCTCTTTCGATTACAGTCTTCTCTTAATCTTGATTTTCATAGTATAGGTTGTCGTTGAGACTTTTCTTTTTAAGCGTTTTTTATGTTTATCGTCAAAAAACATACTTGCATAGTGTCACGGGCCGACTTTTGTAGAGTAAAAGGCGGACCGTGCGGCACTTGCTAATCGATGAACGAGTAACAAGTAAGCCAAGTGAGTACCTATACTAGTTCCGTAGGCCAACCGTCGCCGCCTAGGAACCCCTCCCTATAATAGCATATTTTGCAAAACTAGACTTGGCAGGGGGAAACATGGAACCTTCCCACCATGAGCCAACTTAAAAAAGGAAATTACAGAAAATATAAATTACAATACTGCCACTAGCACGCAAGCAACCGGCCATAGGCATGACTCATGACCTTGGACAAGGTTGCTTGCGGCCTTACAAGTGCGGCCCCTAACATCCTCCCCCACTAAAGCTGTCGGCGCTCTCGACGACTGCCTTGGACTTGAAGTCTTCAATCTTCTGCTTGAACTTCTTCAGTGCCTCCACATTCTCCCAGCTTACTTCTTCATCTCCAAACCCCTTCCACTTCACCAAGTACTGCTGGCGTGGTCGCTCTTGAACTGCTTGGTTTCGCCCCTGACTCTTGAACGTGCTAACAACTCTTTCAGCTAAAATCTCCTCGACCTCCTTTGGCTTGCTTGATCTGATCTCCACAGGCTCTCTAGCAGGCTTGTTGCGGGCTTGGTCTTCCTTGTCGGGATGGTGCGGCTTGAGGTTGCTAACATGGAACACTGGGTGAACTTTCATCCACGGTGGTATGGCGATCTTGTATGAACACTTCCCTACTTTTGAGATAACAGGAAGTGGGCCTTCATATTTCTTGAACAATCGCTTATCTTTGGAACGGAGGAATCTGAGCTGTTCAGGGAGAAGCTTGACAAGCACCATGTCCCCTTCCTGGAAGGCTCTAGGTTGCCGGCCTTGATCTGCCCATTTCTTCATCCTCCCTGCTGCCTTCTCTAAGTAAGCTTGAGCAATCTCAGCGTTGGCCTTCCACTCTTTGGTGAAGTTGAAAGCACGGGGATTGTTGCCCCTGTACACCTCCTGCACGGTGTGCGGTAGGAGTGGTTGTTGGCCGTTAACTATCTCGAAGGCACTCTTGTTGGTGGCTGAACTCTTCTTCGAGTTGAAACAAAATTGTGCTACGTCTAGCAACTCCACCCAGTTCTTCTGGTTTGCTTGGACAAAGTGCCTCAGGTACTCTTCCAGCATTGAGTTGAATCGTTCAGTTTGTCCATCTGTTTGGGGGTGATAACTGGAAGAGATGTTGAGTTCTGACCCCAGCAGCTTGAACAGCTCTGTCCAGAATGACCCTGTAAATCTGGTATCTCTGTCACTGACAACATTTTGCGGTACTCCCCAATACTTCACCACATGTTTGAAGAAGAGGGCCGCAGTGTCTTCGGCCGAGCAATGCTTTGGGGTTGGCACAAAAGTTGCATACTTTGAGAACCTGTCAACCACTACAAGGATGCCGGATAACTCTCCAACCTTGGGTAAGTTGGTGATGAAATCTAAAGAGACACTTTCCCATGGTCGGCTAGGTACTGATAGTGGTTCTAGCAACCCTGGAGTCTTTTGCCGCTCCACTTTGTCTTGTTGGCAGGTCAAGCAAGTCTTGGTGTACTCCATCACATCATCCCGCATTTGAGGCCAATAGTAACCCTGCTTGAGGAGGGCATGGGTTCTTTGCCATCCTGGGTGACCCGCCCACAAGGTGTCATGACACTCCCTCATGAGCATCCTTCGCAGCCCATCGGCCCGGGGAACATACACTCTTCCCCCCTTTGTCATCAACAAGTCATTTTCTAACCAGAATCTGCGACTTTTCCCTTCCTTCACTAGCTTGACAAGGGCTTGAGCTACTGGATCCTTCTCTAGATTCTCCTTGATCCTTGCCTTAATATTTGTAGCTACTACACTGCCAGACATAGTAGCCAAGACACGAAGGGCCGCCAGGTCGGCTTTACGACTTAAGGCATCTGCAACTTGATTGGTGCGACCTGCCTTGTACTCAAACTCAAAGTCGAACTCCGCAAGGAACTCTTGCCATCGAGCTTGTTTTGGAGTTAACTTTGGGTGTGTCAGGAAGTATCTCACTGCAGAGTTGTCAGTCTTGACTAGGAACTTCGACCCCAACAAGTAGTGTCGCCAAGTCCTTAAGCAGTGAATCACGGCTAACATCTCTTTCTCATGGGCAGAATATCTTCTTTCTGGGGGCGAGAGCTTGTGGCTCTCATAGGCTACCGGGTGTCCTTGTTGCAGTAAGACACCTCCTAGAGCGAAATCGGATGCATCGGTTTGCACTTCAAATGGCTTGCTCAAGTCTGGTAAGGCAAGGACAGGGTCCTCCATAACTGCCTGCTTCAACTTTAAGAAGGCTTCCTCACAGCCTTCATTCCAACTCCACACCACTCCTTTCTTCAAAAGGTCTGTTAAGGGAGTCGTCTTCTCCGAATAATTTTCAATGAACCGCCTGTAGTAATTGGCTAGTCCAAGAAAGGAGCGCAGTTCTTTCACGTTCTTGGGGCTCTGCCACTCCTCAATAGCTCTTACTTTTCCCATGTCCATCCTGATTCTTCCCCTTTCTATGACATGTCCCAAGAATTTGATGGAACTTTGTGCGAACGCACACTTTTCTCGCTTGACATACAATTTGTTCTCCCGCAATCGTTGAAACACCAGCTTCAAATGTTCCACGTGCTCTTCTAATGTGGGACTATATATCACAATATCATCCAGATACACCACCACAAATTTGTCTAATAAGTCGCTAAGGACTTGGTTCATCAATGTGCAGAAAGTAGCAGGGGCGTTAGTCAACCCGAACGGCATCACTAGGAATTCAAAGGCACCATATCGAGTGACACATGCAGTCTTGTACTCATCTCCCTCTGCGATGCGGACTTGATGATACCCCGAGCGAAGGTCCAGCTTTGTGAAATATTGGGCACCACTGAGTTGGTCGAACAAGTCTTGTATCAATGGAATAGGATACTTGTTCCTCACGGTGACCTTGTTGAGAGCTCGGTAGTCCACACACAACCTCAAAGTCCCATCTTGCTTTTTCTGAAATAGCACCGGCGCACCAAATGGAGACTTGGAGGGCTGGATAAACCCTGCCTCCAGTAGCTCCCCAAGTTGTTTCCTCAACTCTACTAGTTCTGGAGGGGCCATTCGATAGGGTGCCCTCGCAGGAGGTTTGGCCCCAGGGAGCAACTCGATCTCATGATCAACATTCCTCCTTGGTGGTAATTCCTTGGGAAGTTCTGATGGCATCATGTCTTTGTAAGTTTCCAACACTCCCATAATCTCCCTTGGAATCGTCTCCTCCTCAACTTTGTCTTTTACCAGGGGGACAATGACATATGTCGGCTCTTGGCGCTTCACACCCTTCTTGAATTGAATGGCCGACAAGAGGCGAGGTCCACTCGGTGGCCTAAGCTTTGCCGGCACTACACAAGGCCTTTCCCCCATAACCAACAAGTTTTGAGCATTGGGTATGGGAATGGCTTTGTTCTCCAACATGAATTCCATCCCCAAGATTACATCAAAGTCGTCTATCTGCACGACAACCAAATCCGTCTTTCCTTCCCAATTGTTCAACTTCAGTTGCACGCCTTTAGATACCCCAATTGTGGGTGAGGGTGAGGAATTAACTGCTTTCAGGTGACCCGTATCTTTTTCGATTTTTAACCCCAACCTTCGTGCCTCTGCTTCTGACACAAAGTTGTGGGTGGCACCCGTATCGACCATCACGCTCTTGGCTCCCTTCCCATTCAAGCTACCTTCAACAAACATTAAGCCTTTTAGCAATGGCTTCTTTGGCATGGGGGTCTGTTTCTCTACCGCATTAAGGAATTTTAATGCCCCCATGTGGCTAGGTTCTTCCACTTCCTCTTGGTGTTCCTCATTTTCTTTGGCCGAGATTTGGGCTTGTAATGCTGACAAAGCGGTCTTGTGAGGGCACTCATTCACCCTATGAGGTCCCTTGCATAGAAAGCACGATATGGGTCTTGGGGTGAAGCCTGTATAACTGAACGGGCGTGGAGTAAACACCCCAGTGGAGGCTGCTGGCTTGGAGGAGGCAGTGTCCCTGACACCAATAACCCTTCTATCCCCCCCTCCAAAATTCGAGGACCTTGACTCTCCTCCCCCACTTCTACTCGGACCCGGTCTGGCATTTCTATTGATATTCACATTCGAAAAGGAAGAGGTTTTCCTCGCAGAGTTCTCTTCGAATGTGTAATCAGTCAGCCTTTCTGCCGCTGCTTGGGCCGAGGCTAAATCTTGGACCCTTTGTCTTTGGAGCTCAGTTCTAGCCCATGGCTTCAATCCTTCAAGGAAGTAGAATAGCCGATCTTTCTCTGACATATCGGGGAGGTCGAGCATGATCATAGAGAATTTGCTCACAAAATCTCTAATGTTGTTGGTGTGTTTCAACTCCCTCAATTGCCTTCTTGCAATATAATCGACATTCTCAGGAAAGAATTGGGTTTTGAGTTCCTTCTTGAGATCCTCCCATGTCTCAATGCAGCAAACATTCCTTTGAATATCATTGTATTTAGTCCTCCACCATAACTTGGCATCTCCTGACAAGTACATAGTCGCCATGTTTACCTTCGCTTCTTCCGAATCAGGCTTTACTGCTCGAAAGTATTGTTCCATATCAAATAGAAAGTTCTCAAGCTCCTTGGCATCCCGTGCCCCTCCGTAAGCTTGAGGTTCCGGTATTTTGACCTTCCTGTAGTCCGTCACAGGTTGGTTTGACATCGCTCGAACAACAAGATTGAGCTTGGTGTTCATCTCCAACAGCTCGGTTTTGAACGCATCAATGGTGGCTCGGACATCCTCAGCGAGGGTGTCCATAGTCACATGTAATGTGTCAAGGGCATCACTCATGGCCCCCAACTGCTCTAACGAGGCACCTCCTCTATCTTCATCATCATGTCCTCCCCCCTCGGGAGCTCTTGTTTTCTCTAGGGCCGAAACTCGGTCCTTCAGCTTTTCAAGTTCCTTCTTAGGCCCTGCTCCTCCCCTGGGAGCTTCTGCCTTCTCTAGGGCCACCACTCGGTCCCTTAACTCCTCAAGGTCTTCCACTCGTGTCGCCAACTTCTCTAGATCGACACGATCCAACAAGGAGGTAATATCAATCAATCTATCAGGGACTCCCGCAAGTTCACCGAGTTGTTGATCATAGAAATCGAACCGTTGCGCGTTCGTCATGTTTCCCACCATCGTATGAGTCTTAAGCACAGCCGGCAAGCCGGCTCTGATACCAGCTGTCACGGGCCGACTTTTGTAGAGTAAAAGGCGGACCGTGCGGCACTTGCTAATCGATGAACGAGTAACAAGTAAGCCAAGTGAGTACCTATACTAGTTCCGTAGGCCAACCGTCGCCGCCTAGGAACCCCTCCCTATAATAGCATATTTTGCAAAACTAGACTTGGCAGGGGGAAACATGGAACCTTCCCACCATGAGCCAACTTAAAAAAGGAAATTACAGAAAATATAAATTACAATACTGCCACTAGCACGCAAGCAACCGGCCATAGGCATGACTCATGACCTTGGACAAGGTTGCTTGCGGCCTTACAAGTGCGGTCCCTAATATCAAATCATACCACATGTGATCAAACTTGTAATTCGAATAATTTACATAAAATTAACTCAAACTCGATTCAAGATAATAGACTAACCTTTGCGGTCATGGATTGAAGGTCGGAGTCATCGTCGGGGTCAATGGAGACGACGGAGGGCGTGGAGTTCTCCATTTCCGGGAGGTCTCGGAAGCGAAATCGAGTAGAAGTGGAAGACGAATCCATGGGGAATAGCTGCTATCCATTAGCACCGGAGAGTGGGATGGAGTATTTTAATTGATAGCTTATGCTACGAACTTGGCACTACTGTCTTCCTCTTTCGATTACAGTCTTCTCTTAATCTTGATTTTCATAGTATAGGTTGTCGTTGAGACTTTTCTTTTTAAGCGTTTTTTATGTTTATCGTCAAAAAACATACTTGCATAGCATGGTTACGAGATAATAGACGAAACGAAACGACGTCGTGGGGGCTGTATAAAGTATAAAGAGCCTGAAAGCGAAACGAAACCAATAAGCTGCTGGAAGTGGTAGGCGTTCCAACTCCCCAACTGTAATACTAGACCACCTGCAATTTTTGTCCCGCACAAAAAAAATCACAAAGGGAAAATTGAATTGAACTCTAACCAAAAATCGCAGAGCAATGCGAACAACGTGGAAGCTCCACCTGCTCACGGCGTTCCTCCTCCTCTTCCATGGAGTCGGCGGCGACGACTGGAGCGGCGACTACTCCAAGCTCTCCGGCATCATCATCCCCGGCTTGGCCTCCACTCAGCTCCGCGCCTGGTCCATCCTCGATTGTCCTTACTCTCCTCTCGATTTCAACCCTCTCGATTTGGTCTGGCTCGACACCACCAAAGTACTCCTCCTCCTCCTCCTCTCTCTCTCTCTGCTTTTGCTTTTGATTTTGATTTTGATATTCTTGTATTGACGGTGACGGCGATTCAGCTTCTCTCCGCCGTGAACTGCTGGCTCAAGTGCATGCTGCTCGACCCGCACAACCAAACGGATCATCCTGACTGCAAGTCCCGACCCGATAGCGGCCTCTCTGCCATCACTGAGCTCGATCCTGGCTATATAACCGGTACATTGTGCCTCTTTCGGCTTTTTTCGCTTTCGATTTTTGCTTAGTTTACTCATTGCTGCATTTGTTACTTGGTTTCTGGAAGGTCCTCTTTCTTCAGTGTGGAAGGAATGGGTGAAATGGTGTATAGAATTTGGAATCGAAGCGAATGCAATCATTGCTGTTCCTTATGATTGGAGGCTTTCGCCTTCCATGCTTGAGGAGCGAGACCTTTACTTTCACAAGCTCAAGTTAGTTACCTACTTCTCTGTATTCGTATCTTCTTTTTAGCATAGAGAAATGATGGGCTTTATGTTTTTTTTCGATAGAGAAACGATGAGCATTGTGTTAGTGATGATGAGCTATAGGAGAAGATTTAGAGTTAGTCATGTGCATTTATTAATTGGAAATTAAATTACTACAGATTGACATTTGAGACAGCACTGAAACTTCGCGGAGGCCCTTCAGTAGTGTTTGCACATTCACTTGGTAATCATGTCTTCCGATACTTTCTGGAGTGGCTAAAGCTGGAGATTGCACCGAAACATTATGTCAGATGGCTGGATGACCACATTCATGCCTATTTTGCTGTCGGTATGCCTTTTATTTTCATCAGAATCTGTCTGCTGCAAGAGTTTAGTTGATTCCAATAGTTCCGAGCAAGTTATATGGGACTTATTTTGGTGCATTAATTCCAGGAGCTCCACTTCTTGGTGCAACTGAGACTGTCAAAGGAACTCTTTCTGGGCTAACATTTGGCCTTCCTATTTCTGAGGTTGTGACCTATAGTTTTCATATTTATGTTTTCTATTATACTATAACCAAGTAAGTGCTGCACGATGTAAGATATCGGCTCTTCTTCTCTTAATGCTACTAGTATACTTCACTTATGTGAAACTGAAAATAAAAATCGGGATAGGCAAACATTTTACTCAGTTATTTTCATTTAGGTATCTAGATGCACCTAGAAATTACCTGAACTTATGTTTTGTACCTTAGGCTCAGAAAACTGTAAAGGATATAGATTGCAGAACTGCAAAACTTAGACTTGATTCAAACTGATATAGTGCATTGTGAATGTTTGTGATGATCAGGGAACAGCTCGGTTGATGGTCAATTCATTTGCTTCTACTTTATGGATGTTGCCATTTTCAAAGTATTGTAAAGGAGAAAATAAATACTGGAACCACTTTTCTGGGGGAGACGAGAGAAGTCATCATACGTATCACTGTGAGAAGCGGGAATATCAGTTGAACTTCTCTGGATGGCCAACAAATATCGTCAACATTGAAATTCCTGCAACTCGTGGTAAAGTTTTGACCCCATACAAGTTTTCTAAGTTCTATGTTGATACATCTTAATATCATGTACTCTTTTGGCATGATATATCTACAGGCTATGAGGCCTATCCATCTGTTACCGACATGACTGCAACCAACTTTTCTAGCATAGAATGTGGATTACCTACCCAGTTGTCTTTCTCTGCCCGTGAAATAGCAGATGGGACACTTTTCAAAGCAATAGAGGATTATGACCCAGATATGAAGAGGATTTTGTACCAATTAAAGAAGTGGGTAATTTTCAGTATTTTTGTTGAATATTATAGTACTTTCCTTTTTCTACATGATGCTAGTTTAGGACGTGCTGTGCTTACAACTCTTGTATTCAGTGGCGGAGCTAAAGACAAAAATTAAGGGGTGCCACTACATACAATTGACTCAAGTTTGATTCAATTAAACCATGCTATAAGGGTTAAATACATAGACAACTCAAACATGGAGGGGTGCCATGGCACCCATTTGCCCTCAAGTAGCTCCGCCCCAAGTTGTATTCTGTGCTGTCATTTGTATGTACAATATGTTATTAGCTCTAGTATGTGCTCCAGTCACGTAGGTTGAGAATCACGGGTAGTGCCAATGGTAACAAACACTGTCTGCTACGAGATCTGCTTCTGTCCTTTCTACATTTTGAAGTTCTACTAAGCATGGTCATGTTGTTTTGGTTAGAATTTCAACTTGACTGCTTTTGCAATGCTTTGTTTCAGGCTATATCTTGATGATCCAGTTTTAAATCCACTCACACCATGGGAAAGACCTCCTTTGAAAAATATATTTTGCATCTATGGAACAGGCTTGAAAACTGAGGTACAATTGCAATGTCATTATGGATGTGTTATTTTCTGTCATGACTGAAGCAACTAATTGTTGGATCATCTGCTACTTGGTTTGTTGATTTATTTTTGGTATCACACGGATTATTTGGAAATTTTTGTGTTTGCTTTCATATTATTGTTCTTTCTTGGAAACAATTTGAGTTTATGTTACTTATTGTTTTTCTTGCAAATTGATATACTTTATTTGAGAATGCTTGAACCCTGTTATGATTTGATCATCGTAAGCATACTATAATGGTTAATTTCAGAATCACACATGGTTCTTTGTTCACATAAGCAACGGTTTACAAGTTAAGTCTGTTCGCTGTTCTCAATTGGGTTAGATTCTCTATGAGTTGATTGCCATTAAGAAAAGCTATTAATTTATATTCATCCTAAGATATCTCTTTCTTCTGACTAGGGATTTGTTGGTGCCTGTTCTTCATTTAGATGGCATGGGTGTTGTGGTGAATGATTTGGTGTCTTGGCAATTGAAAACAGGTTGGTTACTATTTTGCACCAAGTGGAAAGCCCTACCCCGATAACTGGATCATTACCGATGTGATATATGAGATTGAAGGTTCCTTGTTCTCAAGGTGAATTTCATAATAGTAATTATCTACAGCAATACGCAGAATGTATGCACAAGTGGGTGTTTGCATTCATCCACACGCCACTTTATTACAGTTACTGCAGAACATGTGTAAGCTTGTGTCACATGAATATAGTAACTGCATGCTTATTCATAATTGAACTGATCTGGTTTGGGCTTGGAATAAAAGAAAAATATTATAAAAAAAATCACGAGGTGGTGACTTTGTTCACTAATTGATTTGTGTAACATCATTCTGTATCTATACAATCATATTGAATTGATGTTTTCAAGTTCACCATGTTTTCAGGCTCTATTTTTTGGAAACTTGACAGTCTATATTTTTTTTTTTCCGTAGGTCGGGAAATCTTTTCGAAGGACATCCAGGAGCAGCAAGTGGGGATGAGACTGTGAGTTACAGCACTCAAGCATGATTCCATTATTGAATATGTTTTATACTTCTGCTTCAGTATTACTTATTTGTGGTCCTACTATAAACAGCAATCATGGGATTCATGGCACTTAATAACTCGTAACTTGACAGGTACCATACCATTCTCTATCTTGGTGCAAGAATTGGCTGGGACCAAAAGTTAATATAACGAGGTCTCCCCAGGTAATTTTCATTTAATTACATAACACTTCTGACTGCAATAATTTAGTGCAATCATCTCTTCTAAGAAAGAAAAGAAGAATATTCATGGAACACACCCTTCGTACTCGCACCTTTATGTCTTTGTGTGACAGGAAGCTGGTCAAAAATCTCTCTTACATTCATTACACTGTTCTTTTGTTTATGTTTGTTCATCAGTAAAGTAACCTTCTTTTGAGACTTTTATTCTTGTTTCTCTTGAAATTGTAGGCTGAGCATGATGGTTCCAATGTACAAGAGGAATTGAATGTAGAACATCATCATGAAGAAGATATTTTGCCAAACATGACAAGGTTGCCCAGGGTCAAGTACATAACTTACTATGAAGATTCTGAAAGTATACCAGGAAGGAGGACGGCAGTTTGGGAGATAGATAAAGGTGTGAATCTTAACCAGTGGTCACAGACAACTGAAGCATTACTTTTGTGTATGGAACTTACTTTATAAAAAAACCAGCCATAGCTTTTCCCACACAGATTTTAATTGTGCATCTGTGATAAACTTTGTCTGCACTTGCTACTGATATCACATCTGCTAGGTTTTGAAAGAGTTTAGTAAGATAGAACATATGAAAAATTACTGTTTTCCAATTCTCAGTTGCATTGATATTGGTAAAAGAATATCGTCATTGTCTAATCTTTTTAACTTGTAGTCTTTTCTGATAATTAAGAAAAAAATTAGGTATCTTGTAGTTTTAAGTATGTGTGTGCGTGTGTAAATTCTTGTTACAAAAATATCAAGGTGTCGTTCTAATATCACCATCTGCAGCAACTTAATTTGTATATTACCAATTAAAATATGTAATATGCTCCAGTAAATACACCTTACACGAACAGTATCTAGCAAATAGACCTTGCACTAACAGTATCGTAATGTAGCGAATCATAGGAACATTGTCAGATCCCCGGTTCTGATGAGAGAGTTGTGGCTTCAAATGTGGCATGATATCCATCCTGATGCTAAGTCAAAATTCGTCACTAAAGGTGATTGCTATTTGAAATTATCATTTTCTCTTTCTTCACGTCCTCCTCATTTAAGTATGTTGCCAATAATTGTAGTTTGCAACAGCCAAACGCGGACCTTTGAGGAATGAAGACTGCTATTGGGATTATGGAAAAGCTCGATGTGCATGGGCTGAATACTGTGAATATAGGTTTGTATTGTTTCAAAGTTTTAAATATATTTGTTAGAAAGCAAAAGCTTCCTTTCCGACCCTCTTTTCAATGTTAATTTTTGTTTGTGATGTAGGTACCTGTTTGGAGATGTTCATTTAGGACAGAGCTGTAGGTTGAAGAATTCTAGAGCAGATCTTCTTTCGCACTACTTGTAGATGAGAGGTATGTGTCTTCACCAGCTTACTCTTATATCAACACTAATACTTTAAATTTCATTTGTTTTTGTTTGTAGATTAAAAGGTATCTATTGTTCTTCATTGTTTTAATCTTAAAATGAATAAAATCTAATGCCAGCACTTGTGCTCAATCTGAATGCATACAATTTCTATGACTCAGGAATAATGCCAGTTGTAATCACTTGATTACCATTACAAATAACTAATTATGAATGAGCATCTAGTATCTATATACCTGTTCTGGCATTTCAAAAATGATACATTTGAAAAAGAACAAAAAAAATTCCTGTTTGATATTTTTTTCTTTATACCACTTTAGTCATCTGCATGAATTAAAATTTGTTACCACACGATGTAAACTATGTAATGCTGAGAGATTTAAATTGTTGTGCCAATTTAACAATATGACATAATTGTTGTTATTATATTATTTATAAGAAATGAATTATCTAGTCTAGTTGATGTTCTTTTGATTTATCAGTTCTGTCCCATTACCTAATGAGTCTACCGTCAAAATTAATCAGGTCCCTTGCCAAGTTGTCAAGTTGCCAATATTTGCGCTGATCAGAGGCACATTACCATTTACAAGCAAGACACGAAACTGATATTGTGCAACAGTTTAGTGGGCGAGTACTTTTTTAGCACAATTAGCGAGTCTTGGATCTTGCATGATTTTGTCTTCAGTAGATATCTAACTTAGCGCTAGCTAAGCCTTTGTTTGCAACTGGAGAAGACCTCTGCTAGATCTGCTTTGGCCAACTCAGCTCCCTGCTCCCCCAAGCAAATTCTCTCTCCATAAAATCAATTTTTTTCTGGTAGCTTCCTCTAAGCACCATGTTGCTGACCATTGCACCACCAAAGTACTTGAATTCATTGTTAACATGGTTTGCCATCAAATTGTTATTTTCCTGAAAAATGTATCTATTTATGTTGTCTCAGAATCGAGCAGGGACCCATTCGAGACAACTGAGTACTATACTATACGAGGATATATTGAACTTGGTATAGAGCTGCTACAATACTGCTATTCTTGCTGATTATGTATATTAGATTGAGGCCAGAACAATTTGTTCCCCCTTTTTCTTATTCATGGTGGTTACTAATATTCTGCTCGGCATAATTTCAGCTCGATAAACACAGTGGTATCACTGAACTAACTTAGAGTTTGAAATAAGGTAGTCGCTTGTCAAACTGATTCATATTCATGTTCTAGCTAGTATGCCCAGAATTCGCTACGAAGTGTGATTTCTGGTAGTTTGATCTACTACCGAAGAATTGAATAAAATCAGTTGCAATGTCTGCAACTCGAGCTCACATTGCAAAGGCCCCAGATCAATTTCAAACCAGTGTTTGGAGAGCCTGCAATAACTTGCTATCGACACAAGCTAACTTCTTTTGTTAAAGGGACATACATACAAGAGAGGCAGGATGCTTATTGTGCAATGCTACACGAAGACTCTTCACTTGTGAGCGCCCTTGTGTTGCAAATACCTTAGCTGCTCCTCATTTCCATTTTCAACACTCTTCTTTTAAATACTGTTTTAGTGTGTGCTTGAAAGGGCAGTCTAGCTGAGTGATGAGGTTTTTGCCAAGCTTTTGATGATTTTATAGGCGCTTTAGAAAAAATGGAAACAATACTATGTGGAGGAATCAAACCCAATCTGCTCAAGCTTTGCATGGCGGAGCAGCGGCGGATCCTCTATGTTAGCAGAGGATGCCCTAGCCAATCAAAAATAATAATAATTTTTTTAAAAAGTTTAAGCATCCCGTGCACCTATCCACGCCCAACCATTTTACACACAGAATAATGACATTTACCAACTTTTTTTCGTTTTGTTCGTCTTCTTTCTTTCTCTTCATCATCTTCCCCAATTACCCAACCCCAAAAACTAAGGTCCTAATTCCTAAATTAGATTGATTGATTGCATTTGGGATCTTGGGACTCAGCTCCACACTCCACATTCCTAATTCCTATATTGTTTTTTCAGTGATTATACATTATTAGACTAAGATCATATAATGTCAAAATTTCAGTCAAAACAGAAGCGTCACCACTTGGCGTTCGTATGGTCCTTCATATTGAAAAAGAGTGCTAATTTTTAAAAAGAATGAAGAGGTTATAAAAGAGTTTAAAGAACTATCGACTTGTACACATTTGAGGGGGTAAACTCATTGTGTTCCCCACTTGACTAGGTATATCCATTTTAATTTCAATTAATAAAATTTTCTCGCACCATCGAGATTCTCACTATTTTCTTCTTCTTCGGCCTAGAACTTTAAGCATCCCCAAGTTAACAATCCAAGATCTGCCTTGGAGGAATACCAGAAGGTACATGGTGTGCGTAAGCAACCAACAAGGCCACTAATTCAGGTATGCAAACCAGCTGCAAAGTGCAGATGGTCGTATGACCTTGAATGTGGATGCAACTTTTCTAACTAATCACCACCAGGGTGGCATTGGCGGAGTCTTGAGCTAGAGAAGGCAATGGCACCTTCAAAGCGGCTTTTCTGTCGCCTATTCCTTAAACTGCTTCTTGCTAGCTATCAGAGAGGGGCTGCTTCTTCCTTAATATATAGTTACTAGCTAGGATCATTAATCAAACATTTGGACGACCGCCCCTAGACACCATATATCCAGATTTCATGTTTCCTTCATCTGTATAGCACAAGTGGATCCGCCACGACTAGTCCGATCCATTCCTGCCATTTCGTCATCTGATGAAATCCGCAAGACCTCAACAGCTTCAACTTGTGCAGCAAGAATGACAATTGCAATCACAAACGCAGCTACCACTGCAATCTGCACCAAATGCACAGCAGTTTGTCATCGCCTTCCATAAACAGCCGAAATGGCCTCTCCGGGTGCCCCGGATAGACCTGACAAGGCAGTGAATACGAATCCCAAGTCCCGCACACCCTGACACCCTCCATGAAGCTGTGCAGCCTCCAAAGGTTTGTGAATCACAGTTGAGTTTTAGTTTGTGAATCAATAGCAGGAGCACTGAAGTGAGGCAATTCTTGTCCGCTCAATTCAAAATGCTTAATTGTAAGGCATATCTTATTAGAATGAGAAGGGCATATATATCTTAACAACAGTCAAATCTGAGCGGTCTTCAATGTCACGAACAACATATTCACGGCCAGACCGGTCCACGACATATGAATTTCGATCCTTGATAGTACGTGAGATCCATAATAATGTAATTTAGGCAGCCCTGATATCTGAGAGGTTTCCAACCTTGGCCAAGTCCTGGTCCGCGCGCAGTATGCCAAACTAGTATATGTCTAAAACATGACTATATAATCCGATGTCGAACACGGATTCGACGACAAGGCAAACTTGACTATGTTGCTCAGGTGATAGCGCATCAAAGCTGGAAGTTCACTATTGGCACAAGAACTTGATCAGTAGCCATATGGGTCGTAGAAAAGAAACGATCGAAGAACGTTAGCGACTGCTAAGTGAGAGAATATTGTGTTTAAATTTATTGGAATTTTAGTTGAATTTCAAAATAAAATAATAGTAATCTTAAATTCTGAACTTGAACGTCCCCAAGACCCCAACTGGGTGTTACAAGCTAATAAATTATTTTATTTATGCATACTTATCATGTTCATAACATTTATGTGGGGGTTATAGTGGTTACAAATTATTTATTTCTTTGTAACTTCTTTTTTATCTTTATGAGTTACAAACTTTCACTCCTATAAAATCTTGACAAATCTTGCTCATTTCATTATATACACATATATGTATACACATATACATACATAGTCTCTATTATATTGCTTATGGTTAAACTCTCTTAGTTGTTTTCTATCATGCCAAAGGGAATACCAAGTAGTTTTAGGATCCGAGTTTGTAAGTGTACGCTTATAAGGATCAACGGTTGTTGTACCCTGGAGGGTAGATGTAATAACCCGATTTTTCGGAACGATGTTTGGTTTGATTTAATTTCTATAAGTTGTGAAATTTATTTAAAATGAAATTTGGTTGTTTGCGACATTACGAAACAAGAATGGAAACGTTCTCGGAACGTTTATTTAGAAAAACGTTACGTTTCCGCGAAGTGAATGTCGACTTTTATTCCGTCGCTTGTTTGCGAAAACTTCCTTCATGAAAGTTGTAGAGCTCGTCAATACGAGTTTGAGGACACATCACGCGTTCGAATCAGACGTCGGATGTGAAAGTTATTAACGTCGGAAGTTAGTTTCCGATTTTAGAAACGAGTATAAAAGGGCATTTTTGAGATTAGGGTTTCCATCTCTCTCTTCTCTCTCCCCGAAACTTCTCCCTCTCTTTCTCAGCTTCACCTCCGATCTCCCTTCTCAGGGAGACGTGGCCCTCACCGCCGGCCTAGGAGGCGTCGCACCACCCCCCGCAGGCGACCCCGAGGTCGACGCACCCTCTCACGCCGCGCCGGAGCTCCACCAACGCCGCCAATTTCTGCATTTTTCCTCCGCCGCACCCAAGCCATCTCCGGTGGTTTTCAAGCTGGATGGAGCTGAGGGTTAGCTTAATTAGGTTGTTCTGATGCTTGGTTGTTGATTTGTGGTTGTTTGGTTTCGCATTGGAGGAGATCGGAGGAGAAGGGATTTGGGGGAGATGCCGCCGCCTTAGGCGGCGCGTGTGGGTGCGTGGAGGAGGTAGGAGACGGCGTGAGGCCATGGGAAAGAAGAGGAGGAGGAGAGGAAGGTTTTGGAGGCAGCGGTGACGTGCTACGCGCCGGTCTTAGGCTCGGCGCGTGGGCCCCACGCGCGGTCGCCGGTGAGTGGCGCGTGAACAGTGTTTCGAAAACAGTAAAATTGTAAAAATTTATTTTTACGTATGGTAAATATAAAAGAGATTTACGTACGGTGAATGTAAATTTTATTTACATATGGTAAATGTAAAAGTAATTACTTTCAGTAAATATAAAAGTAATTTCAGAAGGATAAATCAGTAATTATTATTTACTGAGACAGTATTTACATTTGAATAGTATGCATACATACAGAAATACGTAAACAGTATGTGTACGGACAGGAATACGTAATTGATGTGTGAATAGTAAATACATGAATAGTAATTTCGCAAAACCAGAAATTGCTGAACAATAACTTATTATTACTGTTTCAGTATTTAAGGTTTACGAAACGATTCTAAATTCTTTTCTTATCTTTTCAAGGTGATCGATAAATCAAGGAAATGAATTACTTTCAGAAATTATAGAATTACGCTCGAGATTATAAGGTGAGTAAAATCTCACTTATTTACGAATCTACCCTTGCAGAGATTCAAGATTATGCAAAAGTTTAAAGAATGAAATATGACATGTATTTGATATAGTGGAATATATATATATATATATATATATATTTATATTAATGGTAAATATGTACATATATATAGTTTGCTATATTATTTACTGTCATGATTTCGTTGTGAATATATTCATTTTGATGATGAGATTTTATATTGAGCATGTCGATTTAATTGTATAATATGAGACGATGATTATTGTATGTGGTTTTAACATGGAGTTTGTTAAAACGTTTTGTCTTCGGATGTGATTGATGTCTTCGGACGAGTTTTTGTCTTCGGACGTGATTGATGTCTTCGGATGAGTTTTTGTCTTCGGACGTGTTTATATCTTCGGATGTGTTTGGCATGTTGGAACCTAGCATTTGGCCGGGCGAAAGTTACGATACAGTTAGAGCTCTAGTCTGTCTGCCGGGGTACTGCATATGAGGTAACAGATGGGTTATCGGCTTATGAGTACCCATATATTTTTGATATTGGATGACAGATGGTTGTCCAAATATCGGCGGTGTACTACTTGAGGGGTAACAGAGGTGTACCAGTGCTCATGAGTACCCGTATTATAAATGCATTTGGGTAAACAGAGGGGTTGCCCAATTCTCATGAGTTCATATATTTTTCACACTATTAGACAACCAGATGGGCCGTCTAATTTGTCATGAGTGCATTTATATTTGTTGATTTGTGGATTTTCGTATATATTGATATGCGAGTGGTATTTGTCATTTTACTCAAACTTGGCTGATTTGCACCCCAAACTTGGCTGAAATTGTCAATTTGCACCCCGAACTTGCATTTGAGTCAATTTACCTCCTAAACCTGGTAAAAATTGCCGATTTACACCCCGAACTTGTATTTGAGTCAATTTACCTCCTAAACTTGGTAAAAATTACCGATTTGCACCCAATCCGTTAAATTTAACTGTTTTTATCCAATTTTGCGTCATATGTCATGCAAATGAGGGGTAATGTTGTCATTATATATTTATTCATATTGAATAATGAAATAAATTAATAAAATTACTTAAGAGGAACACTTGCTACAATGTTTGTTTTTGCGAAACATGTTATTGATTTATATATTTATTATTTTATGTGATATGGTATGTTAAAAGATATTAGAAAAAATATAAATAAATAAATAAATTGAAAATTAAAAATAAATGTGTGTTCCGAGAGAATTACTATTATACCATTGTGTGTCTTAGCCTTATTATGTTTCTTGTTAGAGATAGATTCACATCTCTGTAATAGATTAGGACTCCGAATCCTACGGGATTGTGGTTATGTAATGCCTATATATTGGCCTCATTATCAATCAATGAACGGTTACGTTATGTTCTATTACGTCGTTATTATTCTCGTTTTGTTCATCCTCCAACAATGTGTACATATAAAAATATATTTATACACAACACACTATATTTGAATGAGTGGGTATATTGAATATATAATTCAAAGTAGGGTTAAGTAGGTAGAAAAAAGATGTAAATAAATAATTTGATTAACAAAATAATCCTCATTTAAAGAAAGTTTTTATTTGTTTTTAAGAAAAATATAAATAGAAAATAACAACATTACCCCTCATGTGCATGACATGTAACGCAAAATTGGATAGAAACAGCTAAATTTAACGGATGGGATGCAAATCGGCAATTTTTACCAAGTTTAGGAGGTAAATTGACTCAAATACAAGTTCGAGGTGTAAATCGGCATTTTTACCAAGTTTAGGAGGTAAATTGACTCAAATGCAAGTTCGGGGTGCAAATTGACAATTTCAGCCAAATTTGGGGTGCAAATCGGCTTTATGCCTTTATATTTGTTAATTTCTGGATTTTCGTATATATTGATATGCGAGTGGTATTTGTCATTTTACTTATACGAGCTGTAAAGCTTACCGGGTTTGTGTTTACAATCCCGGTGCACCTATTCGATGGTGTAGGGGATAATTCCACATGTGTCGATTAGTGGAAATCGAAGGACAAATTTGAAGATCCGAAGTCGTTCATTTTCCATCTGGTGGTGAGGATTTATTTGTGGATTTTTATGAGAATTTGTGAGGATTATTACATTTCTATTTGATGTAATGTTGAATTATAATTTGGTTTGTAATAATTGGTTTGTCTTAGTTGTATTGTGAACTCAGTAATGATCCACTGAGACATTGAAACGATTTCGATTTATTGAGATTTGTTTTAGCGTTTTTCATGACTTCGAAATTAGAGTTTCACACTCAAAATTTCGGGGTTGTGACAGTAGACGCCACAAACCTCCTACATCGAGACATTGTCTCCAAGAGGTAAAATCTACTCTTAAGGGTAGTGTTTACACGCCTCAACTTTAAACATTTCGTTATTCAAGTGTTATTTACAAGCCTCGCTAATTAAAGATAAGTAGTTATTTTATGTTATTTTCCAATGATTTTGACTTAAATATTATTAATATTATTTGTCAATAATATCTTGTATTTGTATGACTATGTAGGAGACAAAATCATGATGACTAGAGGATCATCCATCAACAAAATTTCCCATAGAATTATGATAATCGAAAGAGGATGATGAGTGCTTGATTACTCGACATCAATATTTAACCATGTAAGCATCATTAGTAGTATAAAGCAAGAGGGTATCGTTCACAAACCGGGGATCCAGCCAGGGCTTAGAATCACAAACAATTAACACGAATTCATAAAGATATAAAAGAGTTTGATATATATGATCATATTGAAAGATAAAAAAAAACAGAAAATAAAACCTAAACTAATATATACATGTGATCAACCAACCAACACATTTGCAATCACCAAACAAATCATACAAAGCTAACGAAAATCAGATTATAGTCCTCCTTTAAGAGTCATGCCGAGACACTATCATGAATAACTAAGGTTGGATCATACAATTAGGGTCCTAAGCAGTAACCTAAATACATAGACACTTAACACATTCGATTCATTCCAAGCGGTTCTAATCGAAATCTAACATACTTATCCTACCATATAACTTCAAAGCCACGCATATTGAATTCATTAAGTATGTCACCTACTTAACCCCCAATCATGTAATTTCAAAAATCACATAGGAAAGATAAACATGTTCATAGCATAAGTCATAAATCCAACAACCTAAATATCATGCTACAAGCGTATACATAACATAAAGATACTTTCGAAATCACACAAGAATAGATCACGACATAAACTAAAATCATAGAACTAAAAACCTAAAATCGCAACTTTATATGAATTGAAACAAGTAACTATCTCATAGACAAAATCGAAACTAGTTTACAATACACAAATCGCATACTCATCCAAGAACAAGAAAAACCAAAACCCGAAATAGACATAGAGAGAATCATGGTTATACTCTATCAATCAAGCGATCTCACAAAGTATAGCCGTGGCTTCTAAGGGGATGGAGCCTCTTCACAAGCGTGCTTGAAGGCTATAGATTGGTGGAGAATGGTGGAATCGGTTTTAGGATTTCTTGAAAGGGTGAGGGATTGATTCGGCAGAGCTAGGCTTGTGCTTGTGTGCAAGGTTGATGATGATTTGAATGGGGAGGCCGAGCCTCTATATATAGGAGAAAATAAACCCTCTTTGCCATCCCTTGTAGGAGATAGAAACCAATTGGGAAGCTGAAATCTTCTTTGATATGGATTTTGATTCATGTACTCCAAATCCAACTTGATGTAGGAAACCAAATCCAATAGGGAAACATATATGGGCTGCACGGCATCTCTCCATGTTCAACTAGGAATAGCTAGGCCGGCCTCTTCTTCTCCTTCTTCAACTTGGACATGATTTCCTTGTCTCACTAGGAATGCATCACGGCATCTCTACTCCTTATCCAAGTATGATTTGTCTTTCCTGAAAAGAAATCGACGATTAGGGAATAGGAAAGAATGAAAATAGGAAAGTAGAGTCCTAGTCGAGTAAGGAATCCTAACTCAATAAGGATTTCTAACACTTAGCACAATTTCATCATCAATTCATCTAAATTCGGCATAGCTCTACTTAGAACATACAAATATCAAATATGAACCTAAAACAACTAAATAAGAAGTAACAAAGCATAAGAATAGAGCATATATACATTAAGAACGTCACACTATGTACTCCTATCAGAGGACAACTTGGGTTGCCAAGAGAGTTCGCAATCTCTATATATAGAATCAGGGTCGTCGTTAATTAGGGTTTCCGATCCCTTTTTCTTATTGTAGCATCTGGTTTCTCGTTAGTTTAGGGTTTTCTGTACGTAGCATATGGATTTCTTGTGCTTGTCTGGATCTAAATCCAAACTCACAAATATGGCGATCGAAGACGCGTTGAAGCTTGTATGGTGGGTGCCACTTCGTTAACAGTCTTAACACGGATATGGTGCAAGTATGCACGGGTCGAATGAAAAACAACTTATATGTCCTCAACATCCTCATTGCCCTTCTTGACGTGCAACTTAAACAGTTAAATGTACGCTTAGTAAAATAATCAAGTACGAGTTCTTGTACCTTAGTTAGTTTCTTTCAGTAATTTATCAAATTATGTTTTCGTATTCTCGATGTTATTTCGTACGTCAAAAACTCAGTTTAGAATAATTTTGATATTCGTTAATTCGTACATCAATATATTGTTAAAATAAGTTTTCTATAACATCAACTTTATTAATATTTCTATTTTTCATTTAAGTCATCACGTATAGAACTAAAACGACGATATAATTTTTCGCATTAGGCTTTTTGAATTCTCAGTTTTGGCCTGTATGAATCGAACTTACAGCATACAAAGAACTCCAACTGAGTGCGGACTATGGAATAATTCACATCGTTTACTATGGTTCATGTGCATGCCGATCAAAATGATACACCTCCTTCTCATACGTTGAAATTAAAATTAAAAACAAAGAAATTATGTCATATTTGTTACAATTTATGCATGGTGCATATCATTTCACCACCTCCATTGCTGCCGTACGTTAAAAGCCATCACAAAACCAAAATCAAAGACACCTCCACCATGTAACCTAAGATTAATCCAAGCCGGCCTAGCTAATGCAAGATTTTAGCCGAAAAGAATAGTCTTGATCCTTTATATCAATTAATGCTAGCCAGCTTGATCGTGAGGTTTGTATGAGGGTAGTGCACTCTGCATCCTGATGAATTCGAAGATTGAGGAAATGTGGTATATATGAGTACGTACTGCAGTATTTGAGACAAGGAAAGCCTTTTTGCAGGTAATCAGTTCGTTTATACGTGTATCTTCCTATCTTCTTTTCTGTTCCTTCGCAGTTGCAGTGTTTATTAACGACAAGTAATATAATATGTCCTGAGATACATGGCCGAACTTCCGAAGATTACTTATGAATTAACATAACCAATCCTTGATTAATTAACCACGATTGTCAATCACCCTACGTACATACTTTGATTCTTATCTTAGCTAATTAATTAGTTGCCTGGCCCATACCATAATGTGTGGCTAAGGCGATTAAACTTAAAACCATTTTAGTACGGCTCTAACAGTCTACAAATGCTTAATAGTTAGCTTCCACATGGCGATCGTATGTAGGATGCCAAAATGTACAAACAAGAAATACCCCAGATGGATAAAGTCAATACTGCGTACGTACTTAATTACTCAGATTTCCATATATGCTCCCCAAGCCATGGCACTTGTTCTATCAGAAGACTAAAGTAGGTTAATCATGCAACTCTAGCTAAATTCACAAAAATGCATTAGGTTGGCACCCTAAATAGTTCATTTTGAATGACTAATTTATAAGTGGATCCGGAGAAAGAAGAGAGAGTTGAACTCTGGTACTGTTCTTACATGTGTGTAATACTCACGTACTGAAGGTTCGATCATCAAAATAGGTCCCTGATATTGATCCATATTCCTGTTCTCAAGCATAACAATCAGACCGGATTCAAACCCTTAGCCTTAAATTTTAGCAAATGCATTGTCTCGATCATATCTTGAAGATGCATTAGATCCGCGGTACTTCTTGTTGTAGTTAATTGTTCTATCGATGTTTTTGTAGAACATTAATGTATCGGTTATTACCAATTGCAAACCATTATCTACAAAAGAAAACAATTTAAAGTCGTAAACTAAATGAAGCTCTATCAAAAATGACATATCGATACATCAAAATGTGTACGAAATTTGAAACGGGAAGTCAACAAAAGATTTCAACTTGTCGGTTTTTGGTTATGTAACCTAATTCTGGAGAAAGGGAGAAGTCGTTAATTGAGGCTTTAAGAATTGAATAGGAGGTACAGTCGACCGAATTCGTGGGAAAATCTATTTTCTATTGCGGCACCCATGCTTCCCAATCCAAACTATACTTCCAACGACAGACCCAACAAATGTCTTCAAAATCTATGAACCTATACATGCAGCACATGCTTGAGCCACACGCTTCCAATAAGAGGTGGTCATTCAATGAGAGAACGACACTTTAAAACCTTATGGAGAATAACCTAATAGCTTAGTGTGCAAAAACCCCTAACATACACCAAGTAAAATGAACCAAATCTAATTTGATGTCATCAAAATTTGTACATGCTATGTGTGGTAATAACCCCATGCATGTCTATTTTTGTTTGATAATCAAAATTTTGATTACTTACTATTGTGTATACTCTCCTATGCCTTGCATGTATTTTTCATGTTTGTATATATAGGAGACATATTATAGTATTGTACGTTTTTGAACGGATTTTGGAGTTCAAGAACATACGCAAGATCATGAAGCATAGGCATGCAGATATAAGCACTCAAGACGAATATACGATGTCTGCATGTATGGGCAATCCCTGCTGATATAAATTTCTGATACCATGTCAAGCTAGCATCCCATGATGTTCATATAATATATCCGCAATTCGATTGAATTTGAAGCTAATAGCCAAACTTCCATCTATATATACGTGCGTTGATATACATATACTGGATTCTAGACAAAATATCGATCGAACAATGTATCCGAAAAATAAAGGAGAACATGAATCGTTAATCTGGTACCGACGTCATGCACAGTAATGATATGATCTACAGATTATCTATAGATGTGTCTTAAAATTATCAATGCTGTAAGATTACTAAGATGATAATCAATCATCCTAATGAACTTACGTACATTCTGATTTATGCTTAGCATAGTTTGAATAAAACATGCATAATATGCATGGAGCAAAAAGTCGTCATATTGGTAGTAAATCATTTCGTCTCAATCTCTCAATGTGCCATGAGACCATACCTGAAGAACCAGATAGCAGACGACAGTATTGCCACACAACTTAACCGCCGCCAATTCGCTCTCTCTCTCTCTCTCTCTCTCTCTCTCATTATGATCAGCTCCATCGCCGTCTATAAATACTCAAGCTCCTCATTATGTTTTCCTCATCCCAAACTAGCTACTTGAATCTCAATCCGATCCACATAAATCAGCAATATCCCGTCAGCTAGCTTTGGGATTACTATAACTATATACCAGTCTGCCTGTTCTCTCTTATTATAAATAGAGAAAGAAACAATGGCTCTAATGAGACCTTCATTGTTGTTCTATGTTATTCTTGTTCTATCTTTGAGTTCTTCATGTTATAGTAGCAGCTTCCAAGAGAACTCATTACTTCATAGTTATGTTGATGATGATAATCGTGAAGCAACTGGTTTCCATTCTGAACCAGCTCGTTCTTCGTACATGAACATTCTTAAGAATCTCAAGCTCTCTGAACCGAATAATCTCCGAACTAGGCTCTTCAGCACATCATCTTCCGTTAAAACGGTTAGTGTTGATGATTTTGGCGCTAAAGGAAATGGTGCTGCTGATGACACCCAGGTACGCTCTAGCTTCTTGTAATGTCACTTATTATGATAAAAGTAGTTTCCATGCATGTACTTAAGGACCCATGAGTATTATTTTATTTGTTTCAAACTTTGGATGAATATTTTTTAATTACTTGTGAATAATGACACATCAATTCTTTACATGGATTTGTTTCAGGCATTTCTAAAGGCGTGGAAGACTGCTTGTAGTTCCACTGGGGCACTTGTTCTTCTGGTGCCAAAGAAGACCTATCTTGTTAAGCCAATCACATTTTTAGGGCCATGCAAATCTCAGCTCACAATGCAGGTAGTGAAATTTGAATTGATTAATTGTGCATGGCATTGTAGCATATACTCCATTCAAAGATTACACTTTGTTTAGAATGAAGTAATACGGGATTAATTAACGAAATGATTTGATGATATCAGATATATGGAACCATGGAAGCATCTGGTGACAGGTCAGTATACAGCAAAGATATCAATCACTGGATCATGTTTGCCAACGTTAAAAATATGATAGTTCAAGGTCCTGGAACCATCCACGGCAACGGTCAAACTTGGTGGCAAAATTCTTGCAAAAGAAAACAAACCAAGGTACGTAGTGATTATCATTAAGCATGATCTTCATGATAATGAGGTAATCCTTGCTTCTCTAAAAGCTAATTAACTGACGTACTTCATTATCTCCATTGATTTGCAGCCCTGCGGTACGCGCGCACCTACGGTACGTGTATATATCTTGCTTTTTGTATGTGCATTTCAAATCAATCTATAGTAAGTCCATTAAGTTTGAAATTAAGGCCGGTTTACTACTCGTCTACTTGTATGCAGGCAGTGACGTTCTACAAGTGCAATAACTTGGTGGTGAAGAATCTGAAGTTCCAAGACGCACAGCAAATGCACGTCAGTTTCGAAGGGTGCACTAATGTTCAAGCTTCGTATCTAACTATAACTGCTCCGGAGACTAGTCCCAATACTGACGGCATTCATGTTACCAGGACCCAGAACATCACAATCTCCAACAGCAATATCGGAACAGGTACACTAGAGGAACATCACTCGTAAACTACTAGAGAAATTGCCAGTCATATATAAAATGTCTTGATATGGAGGCAATTCTATGTGTTTTCTAGGTGATGACTGCATTTCTATTGAAAGTGGATCCCAAAACGTACAAGCCTCCAGTATTACCTGCGGTCCTGGCCACGGGATCAGTATCGGTAGCTTGGGTGATGGAGGGTCTGAGGACTATGTTTCGAAAGTGCTAGTTGACGGAGCTAAGCTTTCAGGAACCACGAATGGAGTGAGGATCAAAACATGGCGAGGAGGCTCAGGAATGGCAAGTGACATTACATTTCGAAACATAGAAATGAATGATGTAACCAACCCCATAATCATAGACCAAAACTACTGTGACACCAGTGACGGAAAATGCAAACAACAGGTGAGTAGTCATTGATCACCTTACCTTACACACAGGCACGTACTGATCTCAATTTCAAAGACAGGTTTCGCTAATCAAATATTGTTAATATTGCAGAGCAAGGCTGTGAAGGTACAAAATGTGTTGTACCAAAACATCAGAGGGACAAGCGCCTCGAACGATGCCATAATATTTGATTGCAGCAAGAGCGTTCCATGTCGGGGAATTGTGCTGCAAAATGTTCAACTCGACAAAGGAGCAGAATGCAGCAATGTTAATTTGGCTTACAAAGGAAATGTCTCCCCACGATGTGCTTGAAAATTCATAGAAACTTGAGGGGGGGGGGGGGGGGGGGGGGGGGGTCATAGAATAGTTGGCATTGGCTGTAAATATATATACACACTTTGTAGACAAATAATCTGTGTAAATCAGAGTATACTAATCACATCAATAAAAGCAAAATTAAAAGGATTGATTTAGTTCCTGTATTGAAGTTCCAAGACATATACATCGTTCCCAGACGCTATGGCCTTGAATTGAAAACAAAACTAAAAGGACTGATTTTACATGAAAGAAAAAGATAATTACATTTGTTGTTTATAGCTTAAAAAAACATAGGCTCTCCCTGCAAAGGCTTTATAAAGAATGGTAACTATTTTTATACTAACATACATGTATATCTATGTCCGTAAGTATGCGTTTAAGTGTGTGTATGATTATCTGAAGGGTTCTACTGGAGTAGAGTCTTCAAGAAAAACTGCAGCCTCAAAACATTCAGCAGCTTCAGATAAAGAAGACGGCGTACCCTGCGATTTGTAAAGTAGGCCTAGGTTAAACCATGCGGAATGGTTCATTCTATCAAGACTTAAAGCATTCATCAAAAGGCTTTTGACGACTACTTCTGAGCTACCAAGGCGTTTGAGAACAACAGCAAGGGAGACCAAGCTTGGTATATGGGAGGGATCAATAGTCAAAGCCTCTGAAAAAGCTTTCACAGCTTCCTTGTAAAGGCCCTTCTTCTCATAAAGTACACCTGCAGAGCAATGAAGTTTCTTGTTAGTATAATCCATTATAACTAGCAATAAAGTTTCACTAATCTTACATATATTCTTTTCTCCAGGGTTTGGAGCATGAGAAACTAACTGGATGAATAAAAAAACGCTAACTACTATTGCCTGAATTTACCTGTGGCATGGCATCTAGCAGCAGAGTAGGTACTTATGCCTTTAGATTTGAAGAGACAGATCTCAGCATCATTCCATTGTGAAAGACTCATGTAGACGTGTGCCAGATCATGCCATATTTCCAATTCCAAACTTCTATCAACATGTTGTCTAGTGCTCTGTCATTGAAAATACAAATGATTTTAATTGCAACGGAACAACTTTATCTGAAAGTCTTGCAAAGAGAACACACAAAAAGTAACATAAACTGTTATTTAAAAATGCCTATATAAATGTACTTATGATGAAAGGAGACCGTTCATTCTAAACTCTGCCATTAGAACTATAATATTCACAAAGTGGATTCCTTAGTTATACACTTTCATGATCAAACACAACATGAATTCATTAGCCTATATCCCCAATTTCTTGAATCAAACAAAGAATTCCAGCAAGTTCAGTAACAAGAGAGATGATACTTCAATACATGCATCGTTCTCATTTCTTCCCCTGGGCCTCACATCCCGGATATCAACAGGCTACGAAACTCCTACTCTAAGTCCATGAGAACTTCTTAACTTGTAATGACACAACCACAGAATCAGAATAATTGTCAAACCGCATTTTCACTGTCATTGTTTGAGTGAAGTAATGCAGCAAAGCTTAATAAGTAACTTCGTCAGTAAGCAGTTCGGTTATAAATCTGCTTCAGAACTAGAATCCTTGGATAGTTGGATAATGGATAAAATAGTCTAATAAAGAATAACATACCTTAAGAAGCTTCTTCCTGTAACCAAGGCCTTTTGTCTGAACTTGAAGAAGAGCAAGAAGCTGAGTGTATGTCTCAATGGCTCTTTTAAACTGACCCTCTGCAAGTTGAAGTTTGGCTTTTGTTTGCAGTAGTTCTCCTTGATCCCATTTGCCTGTCTGATCCAAAGCTCCATCTATGATTGTTTCAGCATCAACAAACCGTCTCTGAGCTGACAGTATCCTGCTCAGCAATAACCAACCTTTAACACTTGACCCAGCTTCCAGATTTAGCATTTGCTTAGCACAGTCAAGCGCAGCATCCAACTTTCTCTGCTGAGCATATTCTAAGCTGAGATGGTAAAGAATAATGGGGTCACTCATTGCTGTCATTTGCCCGGCAGTTTTCAGGGCCTCAAGTGCCTTGGCCTGTCTTGTCAACCTCTCACCATCAGTAACCGCTGATTTAGAGTGTGCTGAAAGCGATATGCCCAATACACAAGAAGCAGTACTTTTCAATTCATCACATTTACCACCAACACTTTCAAGGGCCCTGAGTGCAAAACCTACCCCTTCTTTGGCAAGACTTTGGTTTTCCCCACATATCTTTGATGCCATCAACAGAGCTGGGAAACACATTGGATCCATACCATTCGCCAACAACTTCCTCAATAGATCTAAAGCAACTGAACCTTCACCTGCTCCATAGTAACATAGAGATAAGTTGTAAAATCCCTCTTTCCGATCAATTAAACCAGGTAGCAATTCTTCATATTGAGTCGCTAAAGCCCTCAAATTCCCAGAAACAGATAGAGCAAATGAAAGATGATCCAAAATTGATGGATCCCACTCAATTCTTTTGAGAGAAACTTTTCTGATCAGTATCATTAGCAGAAGAATAGCCTCTTCTAAATTGCTTTTCGGTGTAAATGAACGATCCATTTGGAATCGGAGGTGTGGAGGGGTTGCTTCATCTCCACAATATAACAAAAAAATGGCAAACTCTTTCTGAATCTTTGCAGTAGTTTGTGTATCAAGGTTCCAGTGACTGAGTAGAGCTCGTCGGTATGAGAGGATAGCTTCATGTTGACAGTCAGCAAATTTCCACAGTTCAGGGAGCAACTCAACACTCTGACTTACGATATCATGCAGTTTACAGTCAGTGCCAAAGCTTTGAGGTAAACCACCTGGTAATGAAGATTCCACCGTATCCAAGATAATTCCGCAAGACTGAGCAGCTTCTGAAGGAACAAAGAGAGAAGATAAATAAATCATGCAATGGTGTTTAGAATGATCAGAAAGTAAACAATTTCAAAAGAGATGAGTTTCAAAATATGTTTAATGTAACAATCCAAGAATCAACATATTTTGGTACCTCTAAGCTTCCCAAGACTCTGCAATGACTTTGCTTTAAGATATATCGCTTCCAGAAGTAAACAGACAGCATTTAGAGACATAGGTGGAGTATCGTTACTTCGGGAACGTCTCCTACGATGTTCGCCAGCTCTAGCAAGGGTGACTTTAATCTTTGGGGTCACTGCAGCAATATCTATTCCTTCAAATACATGTAAAGCAAGTTCTATGTTTCCTTTACGATATTCACATCTTCCTAATAATGCTCTAGCTTCCTGCAAATTGAAGATTTTGTAGCTTTAGAATACAGGAATAAGAAAAGGACACGCTCAAATCACCAAGACAGATGTTGCATTGCCATACACGGGCTCTTAAGAAGCAATCTGTTTCCATTCTAACATCACCCGATACAGTCCTTTATATTGACTGCGTTAATTTTATCATCTCTCATGCATCTAGTTTCTCCCCAGAATGGTGAAAGACTATAAGACCAACTATAAACTTAGGCAGATTGACCATCTGACAATTCTTTCTAGACAATCCTTTCCAGATAAATCAGCTTACTTTATCGCTCCTTTCACGATGAAGACTCAACATGCTTACAAGTCTACAATTTGACTGTCAATCATATAGGACTTGTTATATAGCAACAGAAGCTGGATACGACAAAAAAAAAACACATCCTAACATCACATTTATCATAATCCATCAGTAAACAAGCTTTTCAAAGTAAACAAACCTCGTAGTTCAATCCACCACTCTCCCGCAGAGACGACTCAGCTTCTATAATATTGGTGTGAGACTTGTCGGCAACCGCAGCGACACGCAATGGAAACTCACTCTTATGATCCCTGGTTGCAAGGGACTCGCTATCTGAAAAAATCAATTCATCCGGTCCTTTTAACTGCTCTCCAGAGCAGAAACAGTTCATAATCATTCCGAAGCTCCCCGAGCTTCTACTCCTACTCCCCCTCTCATTCCTACTCCTTGTCATGCTTCACTGTGCTCCAAACTCTTCAACCACCAACACGTAGTTATCCTCTATATGCAAAATCAAAAACATCCCATCACACAAGTCAACTACCAGATCATCATCATCATCATCAAATCAAAAAAAAAGGTCAGGCAATGAAGCATTAGAGCTTTTGCACAACAAAAGATTATGATACATTAACAATCACAATCAATATATAATATCAGAGTCAAAAAGCAAAGAAACCCAATTCAACCTTCAACAGGCAAAACGATTATTACACACAAAGATACAAACTTAGATGATGAATTCCCAAAATACAGAGCCAATTGAAACTTCAAAACCCTAGAAACCTAAAGAACAATTCACGAATTGCATATATAACCGATTCAAGCAATCACCTTTTGTTTCTGCAAGGCACAAAAGCAATGCCCATCAGCTTCAATTTTGAATTTCAATCAAAGCCTCTTTGAAGAATTCCCTTTGAATTTTTGCTTTTCGCTTTTTAGGGTTTCAAGAATCGGGACGACGACGTTTTGGGGTGAAAACCATGAAAGCGTAAGCTTGAAGATTGTCTAGGGGTTAAGCTTGAAAGAAAATTGTTTGACGGATTTTGGGAATAAAGAAATCAAAGTATGGGGTTTTCGGGAATTGGGAAATTCTTATTTTGCCGGTCCCATGTGTTTAGTTTTACTGTCTTGGATGAGGCTCTATGCTCGCCACGTGGAGAAAGATTTCACCCTGCTTCGTTTGCGGGTAACGGTTTTAACTGTACACTTATTTGTCTTTATTCTCTGCTTTTATTGCTCTATTCATTTTCAACCATCTGCTATCGATTTTACTTTGGCACTTTTACAGTTTTACCATAGCCTTGCAAGTGTGATTTCGAAGCCTTTTATTTGCTTTTTTCTTGTGCAGGTGCGATTTTTTTATTACTGTTGATGCCTTCATGATCATCCATAAGGATCATACTTGGCTTTGATTACTTGTTGATCGATCACCTGCATTTCGGGAAATTGTGGAAACCCTAGGCGATTGGGTCCCTTATCATAGACATTATCCAAAAACTCGAGTTTATTTGTAAGCATCTCCTCAATCTTGTCATTCGTAATGCTAATCTCTTAGTTAATGGTGTTATTTATGGTAGTCACGTTGTGATTTTTGTGCCTAATATTTGGCTGAACTCTGTTGCCGTCTTCATGTTTTCCAACTTGTTGTATAGATATCCCCGACGAGCTAGTGACTCCTTGCAATATCCTTGCTCTCCACTTTAACTTGGCTTGGCGCGCCCTATTTAGTATTTACTTGCATTGGTGAACAGCTAGCCTCCAACACGACCCGTGCCTGCGTGCTTTGGATTTAAATGGCTCGCAAAGAACATTAATTACTTGATGAGTTTATGGATTATCATCATTTTCCTAGCTAGGTCATGATTGAGATGAACTTGGTTGCTCTTCACATATAAGCCCAGACTTTATAGTGACTAAGATAAATACATAGTTCCGACTTCCGATGATGAAGGCAAACAGAAGAGATCAATGCATGCATGATCGAGTCTTTGTATGATGAAAATTTGATTGAACACAACATGCATACATAACAATTAACTAATTGACCATGCCATGGCTAGAACGATTGGGAAGGCAGTGGCTGTGGACACTGGACCGACAGTATGTACCACTTCCGGTTCGGATTGCAATTCGGGTTTGGGTTTGGATTCGGAAGATGACGATAGTGGAAGGTTCGTCGCAGTTGCATGCAGTTACTTGCAGCGCGCAATGTAGCTCTGTACGTTGGTGGCTGATTTTGGACCGATCGACTGTGTGGCTGGGATGATTAGCAGTGGAGCTAGAGACTGTGCCGTACACAGAATCAATAAAGGTGGTGTGGGCTCTTGTTCCTCGTGTGTTTTTTCAACGTATATTAAGTCAAACCTAATTTAACATGCACGCTCAATTCCTCAATTCTAAATTCTAATGACGGGTCTACTTAAGCCCAACCAATAAACTATTCAAAACCCTACAATAATCAGATATTTATTGTAGTGAGCATTTTTTCTTACATAGAAAAGGTATTCCAAAAAGAAAAAATAAACAAAGAATACATAGAAGAGCCATCGGTGGTGGAAGAGCAAGGCTTCGTTCTTGGCTGGGAATAAGTAATGTAGATTAGCTCTTGAAGATAAGAAGATATGTTAAAGTAGTAACTAGTGATTGCAATAGAGGTGCTTAATGTTCATTAGTAATGAAATGGGCCCGCAGGCCCAGCGAGCTAGTTTTATTAGAATTATCGATTTTGAACAAACATAGAATGATACAATTGGTTGAGGCAAAAATAGTTAAAAATTAATGAAATTTTGAAAAGTAAGCGCTGTTGAAATGGTAGGAAAAAGAAGGCAGGGTCGCATCTGAGTGATAAATATGAAATTTATGGAAACTGATTTTAAATTAAGTTAGTTTTCTTTTGAAGTCGGTCTTATCGAATAATACCACCCTAAAAACGCATATCTTAAGAAATTGATCTTGAGGTCATTTGAATAGTGTTTGTTAGCTACCAAAAAGAAGAAGAAGGAGAGAGTGTTTGTTAAACACAAAGTGATGGTCTATTTAACATCCTCAATGACTCATGAGAGGTATGATTTGCACCCATCAATCTCTTGATGCACTAGGATTGCGCAGTTTAGTTTATTCATTGTTTATGTAATATGTAATACGTTTTAATATGAAAGAAATGTAAATCAAAAATATTTATTTTTTTTAATATAAGATCTCTCTTAATTTTTATCTTAGGCCTCACTTAGTCATGTGACGTCCTGAACTTAATTCAATCAGTCGACGCTAAATTTTTCATCGCATCACTTTGTTAAACCGTGAATTATTGTCTTGTGGTGTTAATTACATGCCAATAATAGCACTAGAATATAGTCTACAATAGAATTAAGATCGATTTTGAATTCATAGTGGACTACTACTATTCAAATCATAGCCTTATCCTTCACGGTAATAACTTCATTTACAGGAGTAAAACTAAGTTTTACTTTCATCTTTCAATCTGACATGAATTGGGCTAAACAGGCTACGCTATCATTGTGGCTCTTTTCGGCCTGCCAAACCCCACCTCCCAATAGACCCTAGGGACACAACCGTCCTTTCCCCCCTCAGGTATTCCCGTAATTGCTCACAATCCCAAGGGCAACCAATCACCCTCTACTCTATAAATACAGAGAGCTCAACCCCACCGCCCTCTACACCATCATTTTTCTCATTCTCTCCTCGCATCTCTATAAATCTCTCTCTTTTTCTCCCTCTCTATTTCTCCCTGTCGCCGATTTCACGTTCTCCAGATTCCGGCCATCTTTACGGTCAAATCCACCATCTCAAACCCTAGCCTTTTTTTTTTCAAATTAATTTTTGAAATTTTCCTTGGTGGGTCCTGGTTTCTCTCAACCTCTTTGTTAATTACTGTCAATCATTTACCTTTCTCACCCCTCTGATTTTGACGTTTTGTTTTCTACCTTACCAAACAACTCTTCTTTTACCGGAAATTTTATTTCTCTTTTTTTTTATTTCCTTCTGGGTTGGGTTTGTGTTTTTGAGATTTAATGAGCTGCTGCTGCCGACGTGGCATGCACCCCAACAGCCATGAATACCAAAACGATGCGTTTGCCGCCACGTCGGATTTCGACGACTATTGCGTCATCAAATAACCACGCCAACAAGCGTAAGGAGCGGGAGAGTTCACTCGACGCGCCTCACAACCCAGCAAAGACGCTCAAGCTGTCCCCCGGGCCGCCGGCTTATCAAGCCGATCCGGTTTCAGCTGTGGCCTCCGGTCAGCTCCTGGCTGGCTATTTGGCACACGAATTCCTCACCAAGGGCACCCTTCTGGGGCAGCTCTGGGACCCGACCGCCCGATCCGCCGACGAACCACCGCCGGTTGCGAAATCCCCAGATCGGCGCGAAGAAGGTGAAGCCGAGCGGCAGTACGAGAAGCTGGAGAGGTACGTGGAGGTAGCTGATTTGCTGAAGACGGATGGGGCGCAGTTAGCTGGAATTGTGAACCCTACTCAGCTTGCACGCTTTTTACAGTTGTGAAGGCCAAGGGCGTGTGAGGGGCACGCGCCGGAAGGCGTAGGTGTGGATCACCGTTTATAAATGGATATGGAAATTACAATTTTGTATAATGTAGGGTGTATGGCAGGGCATGCATAATCAATGTTGTATCTGATTCGAATCCAAGAAGTAATTTATGCACAATTTCTTGAAATATTGTATTTTGTGAATATGTAATTATTATATATCTGCTCATCTGTTTCGTGTTATTTATGTTTGGATAATTCTTGTAACCGACCGATAGTTGCTTAGGGTTTGTCTATAGTGCGCTCCGTATGGTTTGGTTTAGGGTTTTCTTTAAGTTTGTCTATAGTGCTACGTAATATTAATTTTTTTAAATCAGAAAATTGATTCAGAAATAGTCTGTCGTACTTTATAATTCAAATTCTGATGATAATTTGTTGTTTTGTTACTTATTGCCTCATTGAGAGTGGTACATCTGAATCAACTTAGCTATTTTTAGTAAGCAATATACCAGCTTAGCTAATTTTGAATTTGAAAATTGATAATATTGTAAAGTTCTGTAGAATTTTCAAACATTGATAGGTTGCACATAAATTTATAATAATAATAATAATGTTTCATGTTTATACTTCCACACAATCTCAAGATTGAACAAAATAAATGCAATGTTTCATGTTTCATTATTTGTAGTTTTCATAATGAGCTTGTTCTTGGATTTGTATCCTACCTTGCTCCAACCTAACCTAGCTATAGTTGGTCGTATGCTGATTTGGTACTAGAATACAATTTCCTTTATCTTCAAAAATCTCAAGATTCAACATAGTTCATCATACGGTGCCTCATGAGAGATGCCCGAGTTCATAACTCTACTTAATGGTAAATAAGTATGTGGCCATGCATATAAGAATGTATCAGTGAACTTGCCTTTGATTTGGGTTTTGTAAAGGTTTGAGGCAGTTTAGTTGTAATGTTCATTTGGTTAGACGTTAGCTTTTTGAGTCGTTTTAATTTTCCATATAAGTTAGTTTCTAGTTCGACCTAGATAGTTTTTGTTGGGTCAATTACTAATTTCCAATTTGAGTTAGTTCTATTGTTTGACCTAATATGATTACATGGTTATCATTCGTGAGATCTACTCAGTCGCTATAGCTCATAATAAAACAAAATTTTTAGATACATACTTAGTCCGTGGTTATTATTGATTAAATTTAAAGATTGTTCTAACAATAAGTCTTGGGAAGTTCTATTTACACTTAAAAAAAAATGCCCCATTACTTATTATACCTCCATCTAACTTTTTAGCTTCTTAGTTTGTTGACCATAATGGCCTCCACCTATCTCCATAGATTATGGGTTTTCTTTTTTGATTTGTTAAGTGATTTGATGATCGGTTGGGGCCTTAGAGGAGGGAGAAAAATCATATATGGGAAGCATCGACCGATATTGTGGAGGAGATGATGTTAACGGTGTTTAGGTGCTTTTATAGAATTGTATTGCGTGATAATTAAGAATCAATCTTGCTCTACAATTTGAGTAGAATCCTACTGTGCCCAAACCCCAATTAACAATGGAGAAAAAGCAACTAGGTGCTTGTAATCCAAAAAATAGCAACAAGGTGAAATTTCTTCAATTTAAACGGATGTAAAGATGTACAGTGTATTTTATGAATTATCTTGTTATTTACCTATTTAATTGTAACGGTCTCTTCAAATTAATTGACAAAGTCAAATTAAAGTAAAAAAAAAATATATAGGTATACTCAGTGAATTTGGAGGTTCAAATAGTTACCCTTATAAGTCTCTATATTCTAAATTAGACTCTAGAGTATTATACAATTTTACTCTAAACTCTAAAATCGAAACGAGGTGATTATAAATTACAAACTTAAAAAAAAAGAATTTAGGAAACGAAAGAAAATAGAAGAAGAAATAAGCCGTGTAATTTTGGTCATAGTGATAATAGGACATTTTCAGCAGCACCTGGGTGTGCTCACTCGCACTGGTTCTACGGAAGCACAACAAAAAATGCTTAGCCTTCAAATTCGTCTCCCACTTAATTTCCACACCCCTTCTCTACTCTCTACCCGCGCTCCCAACTCTCTCTCTTGCCGCGCCGCTTCCACAAAATCCGACCCGGAGCCAGCCAAGCCGAAGCCCCGGCGCCGCAAGACCGCACCCGCCGGAAATGAAACCGAACAAAAGCCCCTCCCTTTCTCCATTCCGAAGAAGCCGCCGCGCCGCGGGCGGAGGAGCGAGGCTGCGGCGGTGGAGGACTACGTGAGGGACTCACTCAACCGGACGTTCGCCGCAATCCAGGAGCAGAATCCGGAGATTTTCGAAGCCAAGGCGGAGCTGATGAAGAAGAAAGCTGCCGCCGCTGACGACGGCGACGAGGAGGATGATGAGGAGAGTGAGGAGGAGGAGGCGGCGGCGGTGGTGGAGGAGGAGACGGAGAATTGGCCGTTGGATGCGGAGGTGGGATGGGGGATTAGGGCGTCGGAGTATTTCGAGAAGCATGGGATCCGAAACGTGGTGGATGAAAATGGAGATGAGATTGATTGGGAGGGAGAGGTTGAAGATAATTGGGTGAAGGAGATTAACTGCTTGGAGTGGGAAAGCTTTGCTTTTCATCCAAGCCCTCTTATTGTGTTTGTGTTTGAGAGATATAACAGAGCTGGTGAGAATTGGAAGGCTTTGAAGGAGCTTGAGAAGGCTGTCAAGGTGTATTGGGACGCCAAGGAGCGGCTGCCTCCCAGGGTATCAACTGTTTTCGTGTTAATTTCGTTTGCGATTTTCGGTTACTGTTTGCTGAAGTTGTTAACATTGGTGTGATTTATTGAACAGTCTGTGAAGATTGATATTAATATCGAGAGGGATTTGGCGTATGCTCTGAAGGTTAGAGAGTGTCCTCAGGTTTTGTTTTTGAGAGGGAACAGGATATTGTACAGAGAGAAAGGTGAGATTGGTGACTTTGGTTTGGTATTAGTTGGTAGGAGGAGAACTTGGATGTTTGGAAGTTTTGTTATTTATGCGAGTTTGTTTGAGTTTTTGTAGAGATTCGGACGTCCGATGAATTGGTTGCGATGATTGCGCATTTCTACTACAATGCAAAGAGGCCGTCCTGGATTGATGTGAAGGAGTTAACTCTGCCGTACAAGTGACATTCTGGTATTAATCGACAGCCATTGTGGTTTTGTTTTGCTTCTGTATGCTTGAGGATGAGCTCTGCCTCAGTTAGTAGTATGTGTCTTAACTCTTAATGCTTTTTTGGCCATCCAGGCTTCTAATTGTATGCTGATGACACCACGTGCGAGCATTGGTTTGCTCAGACGTAGGCAGCGTGGAGCACCGGAGAGTAGGTCGCATTTGCAGGTAAAATCTGCTGATTCCTGGATAGTGACTGAATGGATATTAAATCCAATGTGCAACCATAACTAGTTTATGGGTTTGGTTTCTCCTCCCCTTCTTGTTCATATGGTATTGCTTTAGATGATGATAATGTACCAATGTAATTGTGTGTCAATCCTGAGCCAAGTCCTATAAATTTAAGGCTTGAACAAGAGTATCTTGCACTTAATTTAATAATTTGGTATTTTAGTTGGCATATGTTGGCTCCGTCAAATCCTTTTATTTAATAAACCAGGACCACATTGAGAAGGTGATATGACTGATATCATATATCAATACCAGGCAGGTACTTGATGAAAAGCTTTAGAATTAGAGAATGACATCACCCTACAAAATAGATTTGGAAAGTTAGGTTTATTTAAAGGAGGGCAGAGTAGACCATCTCTTTGTTCTTCATTGCCAACCTCATGGCAGCTGCGGGTCCATAAATTAATTCCACCTTTGCCTCATATAGTCAGAGTGTAGTGTATGTAAAGTGATGTCACGTAGTTTCCCAACAGTTCTTAACATGTTAGCATTCTTATACTGTATGTATAGGCATTAGATACCCTTTTAATTCGGTTTTTATGTGCTCTCCCCTCCCTTGCCGAAATATGACTGTTGGTCTTTCTGCTTTCAGACTTTGTTCTCTTGCTAAGCACATTAGTCGCATCACTCATGTATATGTGATGTTGCTTATTGCTTTGTGCTTGTTTGTTGTCGCTGTTGCAGTACAAAACTGGGTATCTAAATCATCCAGGTGATGAGCAGCCTGTATGTGTAGGAGGGTAGCATTTTGGGACTGTTCTCATGATCAAGAGAGCTGTCGAGTATGCAATAACAAGTACTGGGGGTGTGGAATCTGCTATCTTAAGCGCATAACAAGCTAGTTCTGTGGTGGCACTATGATTGCTACGCGTGGGATATTGCATGGATTTGGCTGACTCCCTAAGATGCATAATCAAACCCGACAAGATCAGTCCCCCTTTGTGTAACTCTTCATTGTGCTCTCGCCGTTTTTGCTTGGATTAGTGTTACTGATCTATTGTAGATTAAGATTAAAGTAGTAAGTAAGCAACCCAACAGCAACCAGCAGGTTCATCATGCCTTTGGTCATTACTGCCCACCCCCACCCTACACAGTACACACCCCAAAAGAAAGATAAGCACTCCCCCATTTAATTCAGTCAGTCCCAACTTGATTACCTTTCTGATTCTTCATCGATTTTTCAGTTTCAGATTCTTCTCGATCTTAGGTTACTGTTCTTGAGGGATTTTAAGCTAGTGATTGAATCAAAGGTTCGTTGGAGAAATTCTTATCTTAGGTTACTGCTCGACCGCTGAATGAGCGGCCAACTCAGCTTATCGGTCTCGCAGTCGCATTTGCAAGGGAAGTAAAACGTATAGGTCTGAATAAATTGCGGGCACTGTGGGTTTTAAGGTTCAGAATTTTCCAGTTACAGATCAATTAGCCAATAGGTAATCAATTGTGTGCGATTTTGTATTTTCTTGAATAATTGGACCAAAAAGTCTAAATTTGAATCTAGAGATACGATATGGTCCATAATATACCATCAGCTCACAGCTTGTAATTGCATTCCAGTAGACTTTTTTTTTTGACAAATAAAATTAGCTAGAACCATGTGCGTTCGACTTGGACAATTAATCTCAACAAATCCGTACGACAACACTTTTTTGTGATATCGATCGTTTCCTCTTGGGCAAAAGGAGTACCAATATTTGATCACACTGAAAAACACAAGGTTGAAATGTGTATCTCAAGCACTTGAGCAACAACTGAAGTTTTATTTTTGGCAGTAAAGCCAGCGATCTTTTGTTTCCTTTCTCAATACTTGGAGATACTTGTTTTGTTCGATATCCTATACTTCCCAATTGTTCAATCCTCTCAAATTGATTCCGTCTGGACGGTCTTGCTCTGGTGGATGATGGCTCTTCTTTTATTAATAGTGCTACCTATTAATCAAAAGAGTACTTCAACCACAAGTTAACCTTTGCATGCCCTGCCGGTAAATACCCCCGAGACCCGAGTCACCGCAAGCTAGGATTGCATGAAGTTGGATTTAGCGAAAAAATATATAGACATTGATATAGAATTAGAGATGAAGGATGGGATTTATTCCAGAATCAGAAAAAGAAGGGCGTGAACTATGAATTTATGATGCGATTTTACTACGGCGTGGTTGCTGATCTAACTCCTCATAGGCTGTCACATCCAATGTTTTAAAAAACTCGCCTCAAGGCTCGCCTGAGGCTTAAAAAGCTCAATGCTTAGTCGAAAACGCCTCGCCTTTCTGAAAAAGGTGTAGAGGCGCAAAAAAAGTTCCACTAATGCGCAAAAAGCCAAAAAACGCTCACCAAGGCGCCAAAAAACAGAAGAGGAGCCGCATCACAGAACCTGAAGAGATCAAAACTTCATCAATTCGATAAACTAAGAACACAAACACGTAGATCACGAAGTGGAGATGAGAATCTATACCAGGAACAACCCAATCGGTGGTCGGAGACGTCGGAAAACGCTGCAAATTCGCCGGAAGAAAACCCAGAATAGTCTGTGATTCCCCTCTTCGATTCTCTCTTCTCCGGTGGCGGTAGGTCGAGGCATGACATGGGGAGGACGGCGGAGAGGAGGAGGTCACAACGCGACTGGTGCGCTGGCCGGAGACGGCCTGACGGCGGCAGAATCATGTCGGGAAGTCGTGTAGTCGTTGGGTTGCAGAGGAATGAGGTCGGGACTCGGGAGCTCAATCTGTTTTTAGGATAAAATGAAGCTTTTTTTTTCTTTCTAATATTAATTATAGCCAATTTATTGATCCAATGGCTAGAATTTAATTGATCAATTTCTACGGCTAAGATCGCACCGTAACTAATTCCCATTTTCCAAATACATTCCTTATATTTCCAAACCTTATTATATTAACTTTGGAACCCAAAAAATTCTCCGAAAATTTCTACGTTCTCGTCGTAACGTATACTTTAATATCATGCTCTTCGATCAACAGATTCACTTAATCGAAACTCACAAATAATATTTTCGAGCATTTACTGATCTAATCACCGAGATTGTAAAATAATCACCATACGATCTCAACTTAGCTCGTCAATAATTTCGGGGCTTACAGTAGATCAAGTTATGTTGGTAAACTTTTTGAATTGTATGGTTCTAGACTTTTGCTACTTTACTTAATATATGTATGCATGACAATTTTTGTGTTTTATAAGCTATTCTTCAAGTAATATGTATAAGAATAATAGTTACACTTAAATAAGTTTATTTATTATTTTTATATCGCAAGGCTTACGCCTTTTACGCTTTACGCCTTAAGGCTCTATACTCTCGGAAAAACGCCTTGAGGTACGCCTTAGCGTTTTAAAACACTGGTCACATCAGCACTAGTTAATGTACGTGCTCAATTTGTTATTTACTGATCGGTTGTGCTAGTTGATCAATTTCTTAATTCCTCTAATTTGGTGCCATTATAAGCATATTCAGAGGCTAATAGCAATTAGCACGCTTGAATGACCGGGCAGTTGCATGCGCTAGAAATTAATTATCTCGAAGTCTATCTATGACAATACACAACAAATGACCAATTAAGATTAAATGGAGGTAGTTAATACGTGTGGAACTGCTCAATCATACAGGACACATGCACTCCACGAGAAATTACAAGCCTACACGTACTGTATATAATCTTAAACCTAGACAAGAATATATGGCATCCAAATACCTGAGTGGCTTGAAGAAGTATATTGTTGTGAAAAAATGATCACAAACCTTCATTCCACCTCTTCCTTGATCTTCCTCATCATCACTATTCTTCTCCTCGCATCAGGTCCATGCCATATTTGAATTTTCGAACTTGATTAAGATATATAGTAGTTCCATTATATATTGTAGCTAGGTTGCATTGGTTCTATTCAGATTGATATGCTTACGACTATTGTTCTGTTACTCATGCTTGCAGTTCATAAAAATGGAGTGGTGGTTTGTGAAGATGACGATGACGATCCGTATACAGGGGAGGCTGGGGAGCCTTTTCGGTGCATAACATCTTGGGACTGTACAACTATTGAAGCATGCAAGCGAGACTGCTCCCAGAAGTTTCCTCAAGGCCGTGGCTACTGCAAATCTGAGCCCCCTTTCAACGCTTGCTTGTGTGCCCACAATTGCCCCCCGGCCTCCACGTAATTGCACCCCGGCCCCCAGTTAGCTACCCCTCTCTTTATATAGCTAGAATCAATAAATTGCACACACGATCATATATATGGGATCGACTTAATATCCAAAACATGCATGACATTATATATAAAAATAAATTCCAAAAGTTTGATCATTCTAAGGTGGAGTTTGCTATATTTAGTTATATACAAGATTTTAGAACTTCAATCACTGCAATGCGTTTTTGGTACATAAATCAAATTCCACGGTAAGCCAACAGGCAACAGTTAGGTATATAATGAAATTAATGCAGTTCCGATCTAGCTAATCTTTATTAGTTAAGGCATCGATTGAGAGGCAAATCAACTCCGCTGTAAGTCGGTTTGACGTTGCTGCACACAGCAGCTCCTCCTTTCTCGAGTCTAATATCATTCAGATCAATATTCTCACATGCATCAGCAATGCTGCTGCAATTGAATACGATGGCTTCGCTGCCTTTGGAAACTGTCCCCGTTATGTTCCGGTATATAACATTACGCACCTTAACTGCTGTATTTTTCTGCAATGACAATGTATGTTAGCCAATATCAATCGCTTAGTGGATAATGGGGTTAGTGTATTCGTTCATCAATGAAGCACTTAGTACCTGCAGTGGTGGCGGTTCGCATTCTCCGTTTGTGACTTTGATTTTGGTGTCGCAGTAGTTTTGGTCGATAATAATGGGGTTGGTCACATTATTCATTTGTATGTTCTGAAATATGATTCTGTTTGCAAACCCTGATCCTCCCGGCCACGTCTTGATCCTCACTCCATACATGGTTCCAGAAAGCTTAGCTCCATCAACTGTTACGTCGGAAACATGGTCTTCTGAGCCGCCTTTTCCCAAGCTACCAATGCTGATAGTGAAATTGATCAAATATAACTAATGATTTATAAGGATTAGTACAATACTTTTTTGCAGTGAGAATTTCGGAGAAAATTAGTCCTGCGAACAAAACTACAGAACAATTAACAAATACGCTGTCGAGCTACGTTGTAAACTGCAGTAACTTTCTTGGTGCCAGCAATTTTTACTAAAAGTTTTAGGTTCATCAGAAAAAAAAAAACCACACAGCTGAGAAATTGGGCTTATTTTCAAGTATAATTATGATATCAAAGGCGTTGCAAACCTGATTCCATGGCCTGGTCCGCAAGTTATGCTTGTGGCTCGAACATCCCGGGAACCTCCTGTAATGGATATACAATCATCACCTACGTACAACACAATAAGAAAAGATGATAGTATGGAATAAGATTAATTAGATATATATACAAACGTATACACAGTATACTGTATCTGGTTTCTTTATATGATAACATATATGTATATATACCTGTGCTTATACGACAGTCAGAAATGTGGATGTTGTTGGTTTTCGTAACGTGAATTCCATCAGTGTTGGGACTAGCCTCTGGTGTATTTATTGAAAGACCTGAAGCTTTAACGTTCGTGCAATTTTCGAACGAAACATGCATTTGCTGTGCCTTTTCGAGATTCAGATTACTCACCGTCAAGTTATTGCACTTCTTGAAGGTTAAAGCCTGCATTCAACCAATGCACTCGTAATTTTTTAATGTACAATGTTATTGAATCAAGGGTAAATCCCTACTTTTACTACTATATATTTAAAACAACAGACCTACAATTTGTCATGCGGGAGCGATGAACGTACGTACAGATTCCACATACACATATCCAATATGTCGATACAAAATATCATCCCAATTAATTAGTGTGTGTGGTTCTCTTATTCTATGCCTCACTTTTCTGAGATCTGACTCCAGATGATTTAGTAAATCTTACCTCTAATGCTTTGTTTATAATAACTTTACTCATAGTTTGCCTACCTTGAGAGTTCATAAGAAAATGAAGACACTTACGGTTGGTGCGTCGTTACTGCAATTTGGCTGCATATAATTGTAAAAGATAACTCAGAAAGAAGTATATAACATAAAATTTTAGGTATTGAGATTTTCAATGTCAAATTTGGTCAAAATATTGGATCGGAAGTATATACTATACGGGCATACCACCCGCGTCTGAGTTATATTGTTTTGTTTGCATGAACTTTGCCACCATTTGTCTCCGTTGCCGTTGATGGTTCCTGGACCTTCAACCACCAAGCTCTCAACGCTCTCAAAGGTAAGCCAGTTCTGCACCTTACTATTATTTGGAAATCGGTAGGTTTCCAGATCCTCAAATGCCAATATCGTTCCATGGATCTGAAATTTCATTTTCCTTTAATAACTTGTAAGAAACTAGATTAACATCTTTTAATTTGTTTCTTACGTACGTACAGTTCTGAGTCTACAACCTGCATTGTAAGATGACGGGATTTGCATTTCGCGCCCGAGAATGTAAGTGGCTTAACGAAATACCTCTTGTGATGCGGCACCAGAAGAACCACCGTTCCATTGGAGGAACAGGCTTCCGCCCACGCCTTCTCAAATGCCTGAAAATATAGTTACAGAAACAAAGAACTTACAGAATTTGATGTTCATATAAGTTCTATCACATATAGTACGTATTCTTATTCAGATGCATGTGTACATGTCTATTATGTGCATGACTAATTGATTGATGTAATACTACATGTACCTCCGTGTCATCTGTATGATCAATCCCTTTAGCTCCAAACCTTTCAACGCTAATCGGAGCTGGTGTCGACTGTCCTGAGCCACTCACTCTGTGAAAGTGAAACCTAGGACCGTGCGCGAATTGGCGGATCTGTGGATTGGATTGCGTTGTGCTACCCAAACTGTGAAGGGCGAGCCTCTTAGGAGAGAACCGCTTAGTGTTTGCTTTGTTCTCTAGCAAAGTACCATAGCATGAAGCGATAGTAATACAGAAGAGGAAAATCAAAATACAGAATGAGAGTATTAATTGTCTTTCTGGAGCCATTTTCCCTTTTATATTTCGTATCTAAGGTATAATTAAAACAATAGTTTAGAATCCAAAAGGCTATATGGGAGTCGATGAACTAATTAGCAGTGATGATTGGGGAGGGTGATTATTAGTATCATGGTATGTATAAACGGAGAGGGAGAGAAGGATTGGCATGACTGTTATATAATTAGTAGATCATTACCTGTTTGAGATAATTAGTTTCGTTATTTTTTTCTGAAAGAATTAAGTTCATTTATCATAACCACCATACAGACGAATTAGGTATTTTACCTCCTTATCATGCATAGTACATACCCATGTATGTAATTGTCAAGGAAAACGATACGCATACACATACGGTACCTATGTGGTTGCAAGGTAATATGGATTCTTATAGCTATACATGTATGTGGGGGCACATTGCCGTTGTGACTGTGTGAGATACATAGTGTCATAGTTCTATCTTTATGTCCGGCTTTATATGTGTGAATATGGTGAACATTGCAGCTGCTATGTTATAATCCATCTCAATGCAGCCAAGAACGGAAATGTTGGATTGCACCTATTGTTTAACATTGGATTGAAGTTGGAGTACCAGAAATTAGATTTGTTGACTCTGAGGTATATACAACAGGAGACCTTTTCGTTTAGAGCACATATTCTATATTCTATTCGTTTCTCAATGAATAAGATTGGCAACAGATCAAATATTATTGAGAAATGGTTAGACCTGGTGATTAAGTGAACAATGTTCATTCTAGCTACTAATCCTACTATGCCTACATTATCATCATCATCACCAGCATATCGATCCTGCTTCTGCAAACTCCAAAATAATGCATAAAACTAATGACATGTAGATGCATGTGGTTTGATACATGAAACATTGCTGTTTCAATACTGATAGGGGTGCAATTTCATGAAGAAAGTTCAATTTCACATACCTTATGGAATATCACCAGAGACAAACTTAGTTTACAGTCCATTATTTTCTTTGCAAATGAAAGACGAATAACTAACATACAAACATACACGCATTCCATCGTAAATCAATCCTCTTAAGTTCAATCCAGCCTCGCAAGAATAAGAGGATTTCCTTCACGTTCTGGGTAGCCTAGGGACTGGTGACGGCCACCAGGGTAATGCAACTGCGAAGTAGCAGTCAACCAAAGGATGATTTTCATATATCTTCGAAAACTTTCCCGTACAAATGTTGCACATGAAAATGTCTCCATACAAATCATCACAATGAACTACAAAGAGATAAAGGTATAATTCATTTTCAGTACCCTCATTATTGGGGTAAAAACCCAAAAGATCCACAATGTAACCCCGATCTGGACTCAATTCCCAGGGCAGTGAATAAACCCTCTTCCTTTGATCCTAACTATACTTTTCCTGTTCCACTATGGTATTCATTATTCACCTCCCAAGCCCGAACAACATGGTAGCCATATTTATAGCCACCTATTTGCAGACACCCTTCATAAACACCCAAGAATACATGAAAATTATATGCTGCAACTATGCGTGTAGCGGCCCTAATCCACCGTCCATACATTCCATATACCCCACGTGCATTTCAAGACACCTTCTATCCACGTCCGATTCGGTATGTATGGTATGCAACGCTGCACAGCAGCCAAACCCAAGAATACAGGTGTAAAACCATCTAATACATGCATTTGAGTGAAAAAAAGTTCATAGCGATCACTATCATGACCATCATCCATACTGCTGCTAGTACTAGATACGATCACGCTACTCCTATTATGCATCATGAATGGGTCCAATCCAATAAGGAAGTCGCCTCTGTTACTCACCCAATACAGCATTCCATTGTGAGCAAAACTAACCCTGTGATTGACATGATACGATTCAAACCTCGATGGAGATGAGACAGTTGACTCTCTCCATACGCCTATCTCAGGAGAGAAAATCTGCACTTTGAATTCACACGGAGGCATAAACATCTCTGATTCACGATGAAAATTAATTTTTACGACCCTGCGCCTATACTCAGCATTAATGTGGATGTCACGTCCTCCCAGATTTTTTTTTATTACACTTATATTAGGGAAGGTCACAGAAAATCCTGCTCCTGTTAACTCAGTGACTTAAGGAGGGGGAGGAAGAGAAACCCATTCCAATGTGTGTGGATTGCAGATGTAGTAATCACGCTGATAACACCGGCTCGCACAGCACAAAACTAAGTCGTTATACGAACCTACCACTATCGCCTCTTCTTTCAAATGGTGAAAATTCATGAGTCTTCTGAACAAAGGAGTTAACGGCTTAAACGACGGGGACATCCTACCAAGGAATTTCTCACCAGTGCGGCTTATCAAAGTACGGGTCATGAATGTTTGCTTACCATCACTTTGGAAGCACAGAAACCGGCGAATGAAAGAAGGATGAGACATGACAGTACGCTAACGCTTGGACACACACTTGCATCGAGCAATGTATTTATAGCGAAGAAGTCGGCCAAGGATTTCAACCAATACATCCTCCGGCAGATCACCAATGCTGGTGTTCATCAATCTTGATGATGACCTTGTTGTCTTCGCCATGCCCTAGCTATCTGAATGTGCATAACAACGGGGTGTGAGTACATGAGCCTGTCACCCTGAGTTTGAAAATCTCTAGCTAGCACCATGAGAAGATTTTACCTTAATAAGTTGCAATGTAGATAAGGCAGAAGCAAGAATCTTTGTTGGGATATCTAGCGTTGTACAACACATAGCTGCAGATATGCATGAGCGTCGATCTTGAATCTCAACTACACCAGCAACCTGAAACAGACGAATAACTTACAAAGGTTTTGTAATTCATAGTCACCAACCATGGTATATTGGAATTATATTGATTATAGCTTAATGAATTCATACACAGATTCAATAAATATATAGCCTAATCTAACACTAATTACTCTGTGATTCACGGCCCTGATTTACGCCAGATTCACGCCGACACTCTCCCTCAAGTTGGTGCATACATATCAACCATGCCCAACTTGCTAAGTGAATCATAAAATGTCATTTTAGACACTCATTTTGTGAGCATATCGGCAAGTTGCTCTTCTGTAGAAACAAAAGGAAAACTAATGATCTTCGCGTCTAGCTTCTCTTTTATAAAGTGACGATCAACCTCCACATGTTTTGGACGATCATGTTGCACATGATTATGTGAAATATCAATGGTTGTCTTGTTGTCACAGTACAGCTGCATAGCACATTTCGGCTTAATACCCAAATCTTGTAGCAAATTTTTAAGTCATAACAATTCGCACACTCCCTGAGCCATACCTCTGTATTCTACTTCAGCACTAGATCGTGCTACCACCTTTTGTTTCTTACTCTTCCATGTAACAAGATTACCACCAACAAAGGTAAAGTAACCTGATGTAGATCTCCGATTTGTAATATTTCCAATCCAGTCTGCATCTGTGAAGCCACAAATTTCAAGGATATTATTGTGATTAGAGAACATTACTCCTCTCCCAGGAACTGACTTTAAGTGTCTCAAAATCCTTACAACAACATCCATGTGGTCCTTACTGGGATTATGCATGAACTGACTCACTACACTTAATGCATACGAACATCTTGTCTGGTATGTGATAGATAAATTAGGCGTCCAACTAGCCTCTGATAATGAGATTTTTCAGTAGGGACTTGATCTGGGTACTTTGCTAACCGATGGTTATGCTCAATAGGAGTATCAATGGGAGTGCAGTCCAACATACATGTCTATGTTACTAGATCAAGAATGTACTTCCTCTGACACAAATAGATACATTCACTTCCCCAGGCTACTTCAATGCCTAAGAAGTACTTAAGTGTACCTAGGTCATTCATCTCAAACTTTGTGGCAAGCTGTTTATGTAATCTATTCACCTCAACAGTATCATTCTCAGTTACTACCATATCATCAACATATATAATTAGGGCTGTTACATTCTGTTGTTGATATTTGAGAAATAACGTGTGATCTGAATTACTCTGTCTGTAGCCAATTTTCCTCATGAATTGTGAGAATCTTCCAAACCAAGCACGAGGTGACTGTTTAAGACCATACAAAAACTTTCTCAATCTGCATACAAAGGTAGTTGGAGAAGCGGCCACATATCCATGCGGAAGATCCATGTATACTTCATCTGTTAGTTCTCTATGAAGGAATGCATTCTTAACATCAAACTGCCTAAGTGGCCAGTTCAAGTTAGTAACGACAGAGAGCAATACCCGGATAGTGTTTATTTTTGCAACATGTACAAATGTATCATCATAGTCTATGTCATATGTCTGGGTGAACCCATTCGCTACTAGGCGTGCTTTATACCGGCTTACTGGCCCATCTGGATTATGCTTCACTGTAAACACCCAACGACATTCTACAACCTTCTTGCCATATGGTGGAGGTACAAGCTCTCAAGTATTGTTCTTTTGTAATGCTTCCATCTCTTCCTCCATTTTGGATCTCCCAATGCATCCTGCACTTTGTTAGGTACTCATACAATATATATTTGATTCACAAATGACTCATATTACTTAGATAATCTTTTGGTAGATATAAAATTCGGCACATGATACTTGACTTTAGTCTGAAGGGTAGGTTCATATTTTTTTGTTGGTTGATCCCGAGTAGACCTATTTGGCAAAACATATTGTCTACTATTAGCCCTAATAGAATGACTAACCTCAGATGAGTGATCTTCTGTACCAAGAGAGCATTGGTCAGGTATATAAACAGTTGTACGGGAGACATGAGGGGCAGTTGTGTTGTCAACTTCTGGTGCCTGAATCTCTGGAGTGACGACATTCGGTGGTACCTGTGTAGCTGACACATTGGTAATCTCAACAGAACCTATTACCATATCGACTGACTCACTTGTCTCCCCCTCTTCATGATACAGCTCTTCAAAATATGAATTCTCCCCCTGAAGAGCAGTATCAGAAGAGAGAAAATAACTCATATCCTCAAAAAAGGTAACATCCATAGTGACATAATACTTCCAGGTAGGGGGATGATAGCACCGGTACCCTTTCTGATGTCCTCCGTACCCAACAAACACACATTTAACTGCCCGGGCATCCAACTTAGAACGCTGATGTTGTGGAAGATGAACAAAAACAACACAACCGAAAACACGGGCAGGAAGATTATGAAAAGAGTGTAATGAGACATGAGATGCAAGCACCTCATAGGGAACTTTCCCCCGAAGGACACGAGATGGAAGACGATTAATGAGGTGGGCGGAAGTAATGACAACATCACCCCAAAGGTATTTAGGCATATGAGCACTAAAAAGAATACACCGAGCCATTTCAAGTAAATGACGATTTTTTCTTTCAGAAACCACATTTTGCTCAGGTGTGTAAGGACACGCTGTTTGATGAACAATTCCGTGTGTGTTAAAGAACTCTTGAAAGACATGATTCACATAATCCCCCCCCCATTATCAGAACGAAGAACTCGAATGGTGGCATTATATTATGTTTGGACAAAGGTATGGAATACACGAAAAGATGGAAAACCTCATCTTTATTTTAAAGAAGAACAATCCATGAAAAACGTGTGTAATCATCAATAAATGACACAAAATATCGCATTCCGGACACAGTAGACTCTTTAGAGGGTCCCCAAACATCAGAATGAATTAATTTAAAAGAAATAAAACTTTTAGTAGAAGTACTAGGGGAAAAAGTAGATCGATGACTTTTGCCAAAAACACATGTCTCATAACATAAAAAAGACTCGTCCACACTAATAAACAAAATAGGCATGAATTTTTTCATAACACTAAAAGATGGATGTCCTAAGCGACGATGCCATAACTAAACTTCACTTAGCTTGTCAGAAGTGGAGAGTAAAGCGGTCCGAGACTGTCCCCCTAGTTTTTCCCTGGTGTATGTCAGATCTAGATAAAACAACCGGCCCCTCAAAGACCACCGACTAATTACCCTTCCGGTGAGAAGATCCTGAAATATCACATACATAGGAAAAAAGGTCACAGAACACTGAGTGTTATCGTTCAATTGGGGAACAGATATCAAATGATGAGATAAAGCAGGTACATAGAGTACATTGTGAAGCTCTATGGTGGGAGTAATATGAACATACCTTTTGTCCTTAACACGGGAAATGCCTCACCATTAGTATTAGTAACATAGGGTACGGGTGGAGGGCACAATACAGTAAAACAAGATTTGTCATAAGTCATATGATCAGATGCACCAGAATCAATAATCCATGTATCAAAACTAACAGAGTGAGAAATATTGAAAGCCATACCAATTTGACCACGGCCAATGATGGAGGCTGTAGGTGCTCATCCAGCAGTATGATGATCATGCCCAACCACACCATAGATATCTGGTTCCATAACTAATTGAAGAGCTGTTTTTAATTAGGCCTCTTAGGCCTAAGGTGTGGATACAATTTCCAACATGTCACACGAGCATGGTTAGTATCATGGAAATAAGAACAAGGATGGCGGGGCTGACTCCCGAAGCCTGGTAGTGGTCCTTGTCGATGAAGGGGAGTGGAAGTTGCTTGCGGAATGGGTGGTGCCGGAGATCAAGCATGAACAATAAGACTGGAAACGACAGCCGGTGCCTGAAGAAAACTCTCCTGGTGAGACTCATCCTTTCGAATATAGGTGAAAGCGGTGAGTAGGCTAGGTGGTTCGGTCATTCGGAGCAATTCGCCTTTCGCACTGGTATGCTTTGCATCAAGACCTTTCAGGAAATGGTGAATTCGTTCAAGCTCATTCTCCTTTTGGTACCAAACAATATCCTCATGATTTTTGATCATGCAAGGACGTTTCACATCAATCTCAGCCCAAATATTCTTTAGTTTGGTGAAATATTGCGCCACCGGTTGCCCATCCTGGTGTATTGCCAAAGCTATGCACATTAACTCAGGAACCTGTATGAAATCAGAGTTATTAGTATATAAGCCGGCCAGTGCCTCCCATATTGCCTGCGCAGTGGCACATGCCTCCACCAGATCAACTATCTCATCATTCATAGCTTTTCACAAGACGGACATGACAAGACCATCGTCGTCGTCCCATTTATTGTAAGAAACAATATCCTCACGAATAGGAGCCTTAGTGACGCCGGTGACATGTCTCATCTTGTGCATGCCTCGAAGATGAGCAGCCATAAGTTGTTTCCATTTACAGAAATTGGTTTTGTTGAGTTTGGCGCCCCCAAATGAACCACTGTCAAAACGTTTGACAGATACTTCGAAGGTCGGAACATCAGGAAGCTGAGAACCCTCCGCTTCGTGTCCAGAACCCATTGAAAAATAAACAATGTAAAAAATCAGGGATTAGACAGCAAAAACACAAAAAATGGAGAACAATCTGTCTTCGGTGCACTTGCACTGACAGTGAGTATGCACTGACTGAATCTAGCCGAACTGGGTCGGATCGGGTTGACCGGGTCGGGTCATGCCGAATCTGGGCTGGGTCGGGTCGAAGTTGGGCTGGGCCGGGTCGGGCGGTGAGAGGCCGACTCGAGAAAAAATAACGGACAACGACTTCGGGTCCGAGCGGCGACTGCAGAGGGAGAGGATGGCGACGTCGGGGGCAACAACAACGGCGGAGGGACAACGACGTTGGGTCGACTGCGGAGCAGGTGGCGACTGCGGGCCAATGAGCGCTAGTGAGGAGCAGCGGTGTCGGGGGGGGGGGGAGCACTGGTAACAGAGCCGGAAGAACGGAGCGCGGAGGGCAGCGACTTTGGGTCCGAGTGCGGAGCGGGCGACGACTGCGGGTCGATGAGCGCCGATGAGGAGCAGCGAAAGGTCGACGGCGATATCGAGAGGCGCCGGAGGGCAGCGGTGAGCACGAGAAGGTGACCGACCGAAAAAAACAGAAAAAAAAAACAAAAAACAGAGCAAGAAGACTCTAATACCAACTGGAATTATATTGATTATTGCTTAATGAATTCATACACATATTCAATAAATATATAGCCTAATCTAATACTAATTACTCCGTAATTTACGCCGGATTCTCGCCGACAGGTATGATGGTGTAAAGTTCTCCATGAATCTTACAAATTATATCTTTATTAGTCTACAACTCTACATAGACTATAAAACCCTAAATCCTGAACATATACGATACAAATCACCATAAAAATGCTATGATAATTCACCAAATCAGCCAAATAAACTATATATCCAATTACCTGAGCCATATCAAACCCACAGTAATGTTGTATGTCATGATCAGAAGTTCCGGATTGACCTCTTGCTTCTATCTACATGCACTCTACGCAACCAAGGGGACGAGAGATAAGGGGAAACCAATCTTTACTATTATAAACCCAGGCCAAATTTGTAAAAAAAAAAAAAAAACCAAAAGAGGTACCACCAAGTTAAGAACGAACAGATCTTTTATAGTCTTACCCTCTAAAAAGAGGTACCACCAAGTTAAGAACGAACAGATCTTCTATAGTCTTACCCTCTAAAAAAGACAGAGGGACATGTTGTGTAAAAAACAAAAAGTAGTACGAACATATTACTCTTCATCATGGCCGGTCTTGTGAGATTCAAGGCCCAGCGCGGAAAAAAAAAGGACCGATAATTTGTAGGAAAAGTCTAAGCAGAGTAAAACTATTTTTCCAGATTCTGACGCAGTAACGCTTTTACACCAAGCCTTTTAATTGGTTTCCCTGGGCTCAGTGCGGGTGCACAGCCTGCCCTCCCCCAGGGCCGGCCCTGCTCTTCATATGAAACAAAATTACATAAAATTACTCCTTATAGTATCGACGATGTAATCTCTGTACGTATGAACTGTGAATTTGGATCACTAATAATGTGCAATTGCTAGCGAAGAGAAGAACTGACTGAAGATGTGATCTTTGTACGTATGTACCCTTTTCTTCGACAAAATTTGGTACAAAGCAGTTGCAGAGAAAAAGAAGACAACAAAGAGATTGTAATGGCTCATTAGAATCCAAGTGGGCGGTGGGCATAATCAAGGCGTCAAAGTGACCTGATTAAGTGGATAACATGGTTTTTATGTTCGGTCTATTGTTGATGGAGCTAAAAAAATGTTAAAATACAGTCCACACTATCAGTTCAACGGATGTATGATATTTGATAACGGTAGAATAGTTCGTATACACTTTGAATAATTCATATGTACCAAAATACATTTAACAAAAGTCTAGGTATTATTTTAGGGTTTCACTCAAAATTGTGCCGTACTCGAAAATCCAGAAATACAGGGCTCAAAAGATAAATATACAGAAAGGGAAAGAAACGCTAGGGATCCATATAGCAATGGTGAGAGGACTCTTCTAAATTCTCCTCTCTCTCTCTCTCTCTCTCTCTCTCTCTCTCTCTGTGCTTTGCCGTTCTTCTAGGTCTTCACAGCTCCCTAAGCAATGGTGAGAGGACTACTCAAGCAGCTCTCTTCTCGCTCTCTCTCCATCGCCGGCAAATGGCAGCAGCAGCAGCTCCGCCGCCTCAACATCCATGAATACCAGGTCTCCTCTCTCTCTCTCTCTCTCTCTCTCTCTCTCTTATTCACTTGCGGTTTGACTCATACCTAGCCGATCTGATTCTGCTTCAGTCTTCCATAATCTGCGGAGAATAGAGACGCCGCTCGTTTTCAATTTCTAGATTTATTCATCAGTTTCTGTTAGTAATTTGTTTCGCTCATGTAGAAATTTGAGGAGGCTTTGTTCGATTAGTTAAGCACAGTTAACTAGGGCAGTGATCAGTGAGAATATTTGTTCCGAATTTTTTTTTCTTCTAGGACAAGGAAACTGTAAATTGAGTCACAAAATTGTGTTGCATTTTGGTTATTATAGTTTGGCTTGTGGATTATGTGGATTGTGTGAGATTGTTGGAGTTTTGAGGATGATTATAAGTTTGTGGTGGTTGAAATCAGGGGGCGGAGTTGATGAGCAAGTATGGGGTCAATGTTCCCAAAGGTGTCGCTGTCGGTAGTGTTGATGAAGTCAAGAAGGTGATTGAGAGTGTTTTTCCCAATCAGAGTGAGGTAATCATTCGAAACTCACATTCAAGTATTCGGATTTGAGTTTGATTGCTTATTAAATTCAGTAAAGAACTTGCATACTTCTTTGCCTTTGATTCGGTAGAACAGTGGAAGTCTTTTTTGGTTTTTTGAAGTACATTAGTGATAAATGGAGGCAATGCTAACTTGGATTTTGGTGCAGTTGGTTGTTAAGAGCCAAGTTTTGGCTGGTGGAAGAGGTCTGGGAACATTTAAAAATGGTCTCAAGGGCGGTGTTCACATCGTTAGAGCTGACCAGGTTGAAGAACTTGCTGGTAATTAAAGCTATCATCTATTATATTATAATGAAATCAAAAGTTCCTGGCTTATCTTTGTTTTCTTTGGCACTTAAATTGGTTTTGCCTTTCATTAATTACTATTTCGGGATGCAAATGTCGACGGTCTAGCACTCATCCCAGTTAAACTCTGTTACCTCGATTAACATGTGCAAATCTCTTTGTTTAGATATGACATATATGATTGATCTTGTTTACTTTTTTGTATATGTTGCAGGGAAAATGCTTGGGCAGATACTTGTTACGAAACAAACAGGTGCTGAGGGAAAAATTGTCAGCAAGGTCGGCATTACACTGTATTACTTGTTGTGCTTGTATAATAACTCGTAGGCTATTTGCATATTGAATTTTCTGTTTTTAAACCATGCTTTGTGGGATTGTTTAACTCAATATTTAATCTCATATTTTCTTGCTAGCAACATAACTTGCATATGTTTATTGCTAAATTTGTGCACTTGTGGTTATGAATAGTTAGACAAACGATTTAATATTAAAATAGTAATGGAGTAATTTGAATTTGAAACTACATATTCTTTTCCTCACTTGAGGTATTAGTTCAAATATTGATGTACTGTTATAATTAAAAAGTTGGGGATCATTGATGTTTCTTCTCACTAACAGCTGTGTACATTATTGAAGTTATACATCACCACTGCAAACTTTAATCTCTAATATTGTGATTTGTTTTTGCAGGTTTATCTGTGTGAAAAATTGTCTCTTGTCAACGAGATGTATTTTGCTATTACTTTGGATCGCAAAAGTGCTGGTCCTGTATGTTCTCATACCAAATTCATTATATTTTTGTTTCCTGCAAGTACTCTGTTCTTTTCCTGGATCCTTTGTTAGGATATTCAGAGTGTGATGGTTATCCTGCTTTCCAGCTTATAATTGCCTGTGCAAAGGGAGGAACGAGCATTGAGGATCTTGCTGAGAAATTTCCTGATTCAATAGTAAAGGTTGTCAATTTGTCTCTTCTTAAACAAATATACGATGAAATAGCAACTGCTTCTATTTTTATTTTTATATTTTAATTATATATTTTTCCTTTTAATCTGTACCTAACTCTTGCTTCTGTTGTTGACAGGTACCTATTGATGTTTTCAAAGGAATTACAGATGAAGATGCTGCAAAGGTTGTTGATGGTTTGTCTCCCAAAGGGGCTGATAGAAATAATTCAATCGAACAAGTGAAGAAATTATACAATCTATTCAGAGAGACTGACTGCACACTGTTGGAAGTGAGTTTAAACTTCTAGGTTTCAGTAGTTGCTGGTTATGCAAGGTCATCTCAAATCAACTGAAATCTCTTAATCTTTGTATTTTTGGACAGATCAACCCACTTGCAGAGACTGCTGATAATCAGCTCGTAGCTGCTGATGCGAAGATGAACTTTGATGATAATGCTGCTTTTCGCCAGAAAGAAATTTTTGCTCTTCGTGATCCTACACAGGAAGATCCTCGAGAGGTATGTCTATGTTATTTTCTGTACACGTCTTCCTTGAATGCTTTCCGTTTGAAGAGGATCAATGTGACCATCCTTTGCGTTTCATTGTCTGACCTTCATGTATTTAAGTGTTTTGTTTTTTGCTTGTCTTTGTTGGATTTACAATTACCTTTGACTTATATGCATTTGCATTCTTAATTTGGTTGAACATTTGTGTTCTGAGCACTGTTTGCACACACATCTTATCTTATGAATTCCAATTGTTTATGCTAGTTAGTACTATGCCCTCTTCAAACCTCGGTAAACTTTTTAATATGCACCCCTTGTCTCCACTGTTAGGATTTAGGAACGATGATGTTGGGCTTCATTATTAATCCCAATTGCAGTTCTCTTAATTTTTCTATTGACTACAATATATGTAGTTCTCAATGTATTAGAATGCTACCAGAGGCAGCTGAATGGTACTGATGCATATACAACCAGACATACTGTGGTAAATTTAAAATGTTTATATCTTCTGATAGGTGGCTGCTGCTAAAGCAGATCTAAACTATATTGGATTAGATGGTGAAATCGGTTGCATGGTGAATGGTGCTGGTTTAGCTATGTCTACAATGGATATTATTAAACTACATGGGGGAACTCCAGCCAATTTTCTAGATGTAGGTGGAAATGCTTCTGAAGGCCAGGTATGATAGTACTGTGTTTTTTGGATCTCTCTGCCCCATGCAACTTTGGGTTTGTGTGGTTTAGTAAAATCCTTTATTTACCTTTCTCTTAAATGTTTTATATGCGTGCAACAGGTTGTTGAGGCATTTAAGATTTTGACTTCAGATGACAAGGTTAAAGCCATTTTGGTGAATATCTTCGGTGGAATAATGAAATGTGATGTGATTGCAAGTGGAATTGTCAATGCAGCTAAACAGGTGAGAATTGTCAATGCAGCTATAAGTTGTAATCTATTCCTGCTTGTTTATGCTCTTTCACGAGTTTCATTCAAACAAAAGTAGAGTTATCAGTTGTGAAATTTGGTCTACAAGGGCATTGAATAAGTGAGGTTGCCTCTACAAGATGAATCTAGGCAGGTATCTGTAGTTGTTTGAAATTCCTCTGATCAAGAAAGTACAGAAACTTTCATCTTAATTGAACTCAAAACTTTACTTCATTGGATCTTCTACCTTTGAACCGTTCTGAATAAGTTTGTAGCATCAAGCACTAACTTCTGTTCATCCTTGTTGAAGGTCAACCTAAAAGTACCAGTGGTTGTCCGTCTTGAGGGTACCAATGTTGACCAAGGGAAGAGAATTTTGAAGGTATTTTGTCTGAAATTTGATTAGCTTCTACAGAAAAAATGCCAGCTCTATGAATATATATTCTCAAGGCATATGACAAACTTCATTGCATGCTAAAATGGCTGTGCAGGAAAGTGGGATGACATTAATCACAGCAGAAGATCTTGATGATGCTGCTAAGAAAGCTGTTGAAGCCATATCTAAATGAGATAAATCTCTTTACGCCCTTCACCAGTATATTCAAATGTGATTCTGATTTTTTTGTTGGTGGCACTGATGTGCTCCCTTTTTGTTTTATGTATGACATTACATAAAACGGATCTGAATCGGCATAGTTCAAACAAAATTGAAATTGCTTTAACAGTAATTTTGAGGCAATATCGGTTGTCAACGAAATTCAATAATGCAGCTTTCCTAATGATAGTCTTTTATCATCCTTTCTTCCAAATTCATCCTGTTCTGTTGCTTTTGGGTTTATTTTTATTCATTTCTGCATTATCAAGGCAGTACATTTCTGCACTCGTTAAAAAAAAAAGGCTTTACATTCTGGGATGCCATATCTGTTCCGTAGTTGTCTCATCTTACATTTCTGAGTATTATTGCGTATGGTCATTTGGTAGGGGATTATGAAGAGATGCCCCTTATACATTGCTAATTTTCTATTAACCGCGAATCAATAATTTTACTTCCTACTACCGCTACTACATGACTACAGATTTTCTTATGTTACGTATGTTGAGATACTAACCAAGCCTAGCCTTTTCTTTCTTCAATGAATCTGCAATCTTCTTGGAAAGGCAATAAGCTGTGGCTTCAATAGTTATCATGGGATTGACACCAATGGCAGTTGGAAGCACACTTCCATCACACACGAACAACCCTTTTGCCTCCCAGCTCTCACCTTTCTCATCAACCCCACCTTCTTTCTCAGTAGCTCCCATTCGACAACTCCCCATCTGATGTGCAGTAGAATACATTGTCCAGTACTCGCCTCTCGTGCTTGGCCCTCCTACCGCAACTACACTGTCCAAGAACTCTTCCAGATCCTCCTTATTAGTCCCCTCGCATACAATTCTCTGCCCATCATTTCTGTATGTACCCACTTCAACAGCCCCTGCAGCAATCAGGATTCTCAGAGCCTGCCTAAGACCGGCTTGTATGTTTTCTTTGTCCGATACGTCCAATCTGTACTCTATCCTGCTCTCCTCCCTGACCTCTCCTGAACCCTGATCCCTTACCAATGCAAATAGGTGAGCTGTTCTTGCATACTTGGCCATTCTGTCCTTCATGTCAAGTCCCGAAACCCATGGAGCTAAAGTCGCAAATGACGCAGGTCCTATTGCCGGAGCTTCCACAATGGCCCTCACATTTCTGTTGTCCTCAGAGACAACCTTATGGACTGAAGTGATGATTCCACCCTCAAAAGCTTTGCCATTAAATTCTGATGAATTTTCGGGGAAGTACCCCCAAGCTAGCAGAACAGGGTGAAGATGGAGGTTTCTGCCAATGTTTGGGTTCTTGAGTCCACTGGAGATCATCAGAGGAGGTGTCAAGAGAGAACCACATGCTGAAATTGTCACCTTGGCCTCAATTTGGAGCTTCTTTGTTATGTTCTCGCACAAAGATATCGCTTGCACTCCAAGGCATCTCTTCCTGCTTGTATTTCCTTGATAGTCATTCTCCATTATGAACCTCTCAGCTTTGCAACTTGTTAAAATCACAGCACCACATTTCACAGCATCAACTAGCCAAGTCGAATCAGTCCCTTGTTTATCTCCAGTTGGACACCCGAAATTGCAAGAACCACAGTAGTGATCTGCTGAGGAGTTTCTTGGGACTGAATCAACTTTCAAACCAAGTCTCTGACACCCTTTTCTCAAAATCTGATTCTGCATGTTTTCCTCAGTACAACTATCTATAACACCAATCCTCTTACACACAGCATCCATTGCAGATTGATAATCAGGACTACCGAATAGTGGAATCTTATGATCCACGGACCACTCTTCGAGAACAGAATTCGGGGTTTTGATACATGCAGACCAATTGACAGCAGAGCCTCCCCCAACTGTTGAGCCAGCCAATATCATCATCTTCCCATCTTTTGATGCCATGATTCCACCAGATTCATATAGCTCATTCATGGAAGGACCCTCTAGAAGAGAATAGTCTTGGGGCACAAAGTAGTTCCCCTTCTCAATGACAACTACTTTTTGGCCCGACTGTGCTAGAACTGCAGCTGCAACTCCTCCACCGCAACCAGAACCAACAATTACAATATCACATTTGATCTTGTGAACCTTAGGATGAGCTGCTCCTTCCGCGACTTCAATGCCTTTCTTGATGAGAGATTCAACGAGAGTTGAGTCAGTTTTAGTCATGGTTTCTATGATTCCCTTCTCAAGAGGTCTCTCTTTGGGAGTTTTGATCACCTTTTCTCTCTTGTTTACGTTGTACCCTATCGCTTTCCATGACGGGTTCTGTGAAGCTTCAACAATCTGCAACCAATTGGCACCTCAATTTAATTCGAAATGAAAGGAACAACGCTAAACTCTACGGATCACATTCTGTTTAACTTCTTACCTTTTCTCATACTACTACATCAAACATAAATATGCAAACGAATTAGATCAACCATCTAACGTATATAGCTTAATCTCTTAACTACCAATTTAGTGGAAAACAAGCCCTAAATAAAAGACTTGGGAAAAAAGTAATCTGTATGCATGCTTACATATCTCGATCAAGTTTTAAACAGTTTTCTGAAGAAAAGAGTGAAATCTCTAAATATTATATAAATCGTACATGATAACATCCATGGTCGTACATATTTTCAGTAGGATGGGTTAGAGGGTTTTGTTTGTAATTTTTTTTTTCAAAATCTTTTTTATAAAAACATCTACGATCGTACGTGATTGATAACATCAATGATAATGTTTGAAGGTGTACAACCCATTCAAGTACCAAACACTAAATTCAACATTCATCATTTTAGTGGTTATCATTTATTCCTAGAAGTGACAAAGCAACTAATATTGGTCAGGTCCCCCCTTCCCTCAACTATCTAAGTAACTTACTCTGAATCTTTACTTGAAATGAAAAAGGCGTCAATGAACTCCAATTAATACAACATTTTTTTCAGCAAGATGACGTCTCAAACATTGAAACTTTTAAGTTCAAGTAAATCACACATAGTTTTAACATATTAACAGTGCATGGCAAACTGAAACCAATCAAAGTGGAAAACATCAGCATCAAACAGCATGGCAAGATTGTCCTTTTGCTCACCTTATCATCAACCCCATCAAGTTTGAAATTTTGTGACCACGATAACATAGATATTTATCAGCAAAGACAAAGAAACAAGATTAATGTTTATGGTGGGGGTTAGAATCAGGTGCATTACTCTTACCCTGGAGAAGAAGCAGAAGAAGCAGAAGATCTTGACCACCACAAACAAGAGTCTCAGAGGTATCAGACGCTTTTCCCTTGACCATCTCTGCAGAGCTTCTTCTCTCTTCTCCAAAGGCATTTCAGCAAAGTTGTGGATGAAAGGCCGCTTCTTATCAAGGCAGTGATATCCGCAAACCAGTAGAGTCCCCAATCTGTAGGATAAGACCTTCAGGAAGAAGGACAGCACCCCTACAGCTTCTGGTGCAGCCCTCTTCCTTATCAATTCCGCTACCTGTTTGTTATGTTAGTTCATTACCAACCCAAAGAGAATAAAGAAATAAACAAGTGAAAGAGTTGGAGCAGTTGCATGTAGGGTAAGGGATATATTACAAATGAAACTGACCTCATCTGGTATAGGAGGCTCAGAACCAGAAGCTTTGTAGAAGGAGTGGAGGGCTTGGTCATCTGTGTTCAGTGAGAGAGGAGGTATGAGAGCTTCACACATAGCAGCAAGTGATTGGATTTGAGCTGAGGTGTAGCCATGGCTGAACTTGCTACTTCTCCTGACACCTCTCAACAGAGGATGATGGCTGTTCTCTCGTCCCTCCATATCTCTAGCTATGTCTCTGCTTCACTGAAGAATATAGAAGATGAAAGGAGAAAATCGAAGAAGAAGGTATATATAGTAGCAGTTGTTCTCTGTTGTCAAAAGAGTAGTTCCAGCAGGTGTGAGCTTGGCTTTGACCTGTGAATGAGAATTACAAGGCAGCAGTGAGTTATATAAGACAGGCTACTGCAACTACGAGGAGGACAGAGAGAAAACTTGGCACGGCACATGTATGCTAACTCATTGTTTTCTAATTTACCATATAAAAAATATGGCATTATTTTCTTAAATTATAAACAATATCATAAAGTCCCTAAATTCTAGCACGATAAAAAGCCCTTGTTTTCACGGATTCGACATATTTTAGCACTGATGTATCATCATTGCATGATAAAGCAGGAACTATTTTGTATATTTTATTAACAAGATTGGTTGCTTTGGTATTCAAATAGACCGTCATGATCATGATTGATTTGGCGTATCACTTGACGGGGAGTAGTCACATGTTATGAAATGTACATTATAGAAAAAAGTCTTGTCAAATTATTATCCAAAATTGGATATAAACTTTAGTAAAAAAATTGGCAGTTTAAATCCTCATATAGGTGAAGAATTCAACCATGCCATTAGATGAAATAAAGTGTGAAAGTCCTTCTACAAGAGTATGACACGAATTATGAAAATGAATCTTAAATCTATGGTTATTTTTACAGTATATGTATATATCAACAAAATTTCCTGTTGAACTGCGTCATATACAAGTTTTCTGGTGAAGGAGTTCATACGTTTTCAAACGATTGGCGCAGAAGATTCCATGTCATAGAATACAAGTTTGCTATGATCTGCTCTCCCCCAAGGTCCCCAACTATCTATTCATTTGCCGGTTTTCTCACCAAAAAGATTCATTTGCCGGTTCATCGTACTCCCACCCCCTAAATTGCTGAACCTACTTTCTTACCCTCCATAGCTTCTTTCCATTTAGCTTTCTGAGTTGATGTATGACAAACTGGCTCAACAACAGCACTCAGTTTCATCTTCAATTTTCACAAATCACCTACCATGGTGGTACCAATGAGATTCAAATCGATCTTTATGCTTCCTACACAATACATGGCACTGCCTATTCCACCCGTCCTCCCAATCTCTTCTGTTTGATTTGGCAAAACATTAAGTGATCCAAAGTTACTACTCGAGTGGTATATGACACTGACGTTATTGTTGTACGTTTATACAGCTAGAAGTTATAATAACAACTTAGAAGTACATGTACGTGTGATTTCTGTGCATGACACTGACAAAGAACCGTTACCAACTAGTGTATGGGATTCATTAATTTTGATAGTTGACAATATTCTAATTACATTGAGAGATCTCTATCATATGCAGTTGTAGATCCGGAAACTCCAGCTGAATCACCAGTTTAGGATTCAATGCTTCGGGTAGGTGTGTGTTTTTAAATAATTCATAATTCCCGCTCTGCGTGCTGCTAGTTAATTCTTGAAAAGTATTATATTTTAAAAAAGAACATATCCAACGTAAATAAATATTTCACAGCTAACTCTTTGTTATCGGTAACCATTTCCGATAAATTGTGTGTCTTTTCTTTTCTATCGAGTTAGAGTATTCTTAAGGTTTCCTATGTACATTAATCACTCCACTCATGTGAAATGCTCTAATTATGCATCATGTTTTGACAGTTTTGAGTTTGAATCTCAATTAGCTGAGAATCATTAGACCACTTGAAATGGCCGGTTTACTAATCTTGCATGTCTTGAATCAGTTGAATGTAAATGAAAACAAAACGATGAGAGACCATTGCATGTCCCAAGTTTTTGAAAACAAGTGAAACAAATTCATTTGGCAAAAAGCCACTTCGAGCATGAGGCTCATTGACGACCGTCGGGGTGTTGCCGCCACCTCAATCCGGAGACTTAGCCGGCCTGGAAGCCATGATGCAACCGGGTGGAGAGTTCAAACTTGACAGTCTTGAAATCCCTAGGGTTTGGTTTTCGTCCGCTCCGAACTTGACGGAGAGAATATATTATTTTTTTCGCTCCTTATCCTAGTGTGTTTGCAAATCCCAAGTTAACAAGTCTTTCGATATTGAAATGACACATTGTGTGATCTAAATCTACGGGGGACCTCACGTCCCACTCTTCTAACAACTCATTTCAATCAAGTCATGGTCTCAATACCTATTTAATATACATGCACTGATGCACGCACGGACACATCAAATCAGATCTCAAATATCATGTACCTAATAATCATATTTTTGGTGGTTGGAACAAAGCTTACTCATGGTAATGCATTTGTTGGAAAGAGGTCATCGTCTCCAATTCATCCGGCGACGTGTCGTTCCCTGAGTTATGAAACCTCCACTTTCCTTCATGTTAAAGCGAGCTATCTCGCAAAACTCCCCATGACATCCTCGATCTATTGATCAAAAGCTCGAGTTTGGCTTAGCAGCTTGGTTTTTTTTTTGACACCCTCTAAAGCCAATTTTTTTGGCACATTCGTATTGGCCACATAGGTTTTCCTACATACCTTTAGCCGCTCTCCTGGCCACCTTTGCAGATATAGTAGTATCATTGTTTCCCCCAGCATTCGAACTCCCGACCTGTTTGCCAGGTCCGAAGATACCCGAGATAGGGCCTTACTGATTCCACTACACCACTTGATGGTGGTTTGGCTTAACTTGGCTTGAATATAAATCAAAAGAAGAAATTTGAAATAGTTTATAATTTATATTAATTGGTAGAGTTTGATTTGATTTAATTGCTGCAATCAAACCATTTGATTGTTGCACGATAGTATTCTTCTTTACTCGAGTTCTTAAAGGCAATTCCCATTTGTGGTGGTCTGTTTCTCATGTTGGCCATGCACCATTTCCAGTACACTTTGAACGCCGGTTTCAGATACCCAGTACTCAAAACCCTCGATGGGAAGAATCCATGGGCAGCGATGTTTCTTCCGCCATGGTGTTTTACATCATCCAAACACAATGCTGGCTCAGGTTGAAAAGGATTCTGGTTTATACTTAGACCAGAGGTGCAGATACATGTTCCAGGGCCGAACGGCGCAACCACTAAGGTGCGTGTGAACCCTTACAAATTCAAGGATGTAAAGTAAAAGAGAAGACTGAACTTGAATAATTGATTGTGGAATCCCGTAGGGTGTACAAAGACTTGCTGAAGATGATCTGAATAATGATGATATGACTAGTCTTATGAGGAATATGACAATGGTTCAGTGGTAATGTTACAAACTTAAAATTACACCACGTCTCTTTTACAATCGACTTATACATACTAAAAGGTAAATCTCCTAATCATGTTACAGTTGCATGATACATTGAAAATTTTCACCAATTCTTTCAAGACTGTCATTGTCTGGTATGCTTAGTTGATAAATGTTAAAGAACAAAAGCAGAAGAGGTAAACGTCCAGTTATGAGCGAGAACCTGCTCCATTATCGGTCATGAGAAAGTGAATTTGTCGTCGCAAGAACAGAATCTGCAATGGGGACATGGCACATATCATTACATAAGAATGTGTCTTCATAGCGTACAAAAGTGTGTCTTAAATTTTGTATTTCATAGAACTCCATAACCATATAACTGCTTGCTATAGTAGTGTGATGGGGTGGGCAGATTCAAGTATTTGGTTCTAACCTGATTAAACAAAAGAGTGATAGAGAAAGAGAGAGAGAATTTACCTCCCCTTGAAGCAAAGCAGGTAGACAATCAGTTGATACAAGACCATTAATTTCGGACAGGAGTGTTGCTTCTTTAATACCTGACCATGTGAGTGGAGGTAGCGCCAACAGAAGTACAGTGAGAACATCACCTGTAGATGGATGCATCCCTATGCAGCTGCCTCTATCGAAAGAACACAAGCTACTAGGATCTGTTTTACAAGATGGAACCAGCAAATCAACTCCTTGCTCATTGCCATCAGTTGTTACAATTCCTGACACCACCGTTACAGGATAATCACCATTGGACTTCAAGAGTTTAACATCAGTTGGTGTACAGCATGTTCCATTTGATGAACAAATATTCCCACCCAAAATTTCTGCTCCTTGGTAGTGGACCTCAGCACCAATCGCAGGCAACATATCTTTAGCACCTGGTGGTGTGGTTTCTTTACAAGGTGAACTTTCAGAAGCCAACCATCTAGTTACATGTCTGTAGAGTTCTGTCTCTGTTACTTGTTTCAATACCTCTTCCTGAAATCACAAATTAGAGAAATTTAATAACACATATCCCCATCATTTTTTTTCTTTTCTCATCATAAGTAATGAATTAAACGCATGGAGACAGGAAGTATGAGAAAACCACAGTGAACCTTAATGGCTAGTCTTCCTTTCTCCTCGTTGCTTAAGATCAAATGCCCATTCTCTTGTCTCCGGACCTCAGCCACCCATTTGACAAACTCTCTCAAGTCGGCAGGTGGTGATTTGAATACAACAGAGATTACTTCCTGCACATCTTTTATTTCATCCAACTTCATAAGTAGAGGCACATCTTCTATTAAGTACTTTGCAACATTGTTCCAGCCTTCATGTCTGCAACTCTGGGGGGATAATAGTTGCAATTCATATCTTATTTTTATATGGTGGAAACGTAATAGTAGAACGAATTGTGATATTATTGACTACCCCACTTTACATGTCTGTAGGGGAAAAAAGCCTGCCGACTTTTCTACAAGATCAATGGATATACTTCTACTATGCATATAGACTAACAAAGAAATCTGGGTTTTAATGATAAACAGTTCAGTGTCAATTATTCCAATCGTTTGGTCCATGTTCAATCACAAGAATAGATAAGTAATTAGAAAACATCAGAATGCAGGAATTCATGAAACAATAATAGTTATTCACATGATTCAACAGTAATCCTGAAGAATTCAAAAAGTAGCTCAGGAATGAAGTAACTTAAGACACACCAGCCAGTCAGAGGCATACCACAGTGTATAGGATAGATGGTGGTCTGTTCAGCCTTGAAATAACCATGAACCTACAAACAAACAAACAAACAAAAAAACCTTCAAAATTAAAGGTTTGCAGCTGAAGCATTAACAATCTAAACGAAAGAGTCCACAACTAAAATTTCTAAAGAGAACTGAAACTTATATACTTAGTTTAATGCTTTAACTATTAAAAAAAATAAATAGATTGAATTCAATCTATTTACCCATTATCCTGGGCGGATAGCGGGAATCGAACCCGCATCTTCTCCTTGGCAAGGAGAAATTTTACCATTCGACCATATCCGCATTACATTATATATAATTATATATATATATATATTTATATAATTTCGATAATTCTTATTTCAAAATAGGCTACAACACAATGAGTCATAACTAGAATCAAAGGAAGACATATACCCCCGACGGTGTCCAGTAGCTCCATCAACAGTATCCATCGCCTCCCAAAGAAGTGAAAGAGGAACCCAATGGGGAGGATACTTGAACCTCGCAACATCCAAAATGAGAACCATATCTTTTGCAGCATGATATCCCCCAATCGGCGAAAAATGACCGCTTCCAGTCTGCAAAACCACTCACCCTCGATCAATCCCTATCACGACCACATTCACACATTGCAAAAAACAATAAAACAAGGAAACCATGATCACATCAAAACAACCTGCTTAAAGACACCTCTGTGGTACGAAGCGATGACATGGCAATCCTCAGAAGAAGTAGACGAAATCACACGCTTGCGAAAATCATCCAGCGAGCTCTCGTGCGTGCGGAAAGCTTCCACCTCAGCTCCATTGCAATGCGCCAGGCACGCCACTTTCCCAAATGTAATGCCTTGCGCTTGGATCTTGGACAGAGGCTCACAGCAATCGAGCATCGAGTCGTCAAACCACCTCCACGGCCCTACACAAATACCATGCATCCCTAAATATTTCAGATCGGAAAACTACACACAGACTAGAATTACTGAATTGAAATCACCACACCTTTCCATTTCCTTCCGGGGTCGATAGCGAGCGCGTTGAGGACCACGGCGAGAGTGGCCAGGCTGCAGTAGGCCGGCTCGGATTGGGTCTGGTAGTAGGAGATGAGCTTGAAGAAGCCTTCCATGGTTCCATTTCCCAAAGCTTCACCAAACAGTTTCTGCAGTATTTGATTGATCTCTAGTCAGAAAAAACAAATTAAATGATTTATACAGGGGTTGAGGGGGAAGGGTATTTCAGGAATTTCACCTTGCCTTCCGGGGAAGCGAACTCGATCGCGGGCGGGGAGGGGAGTTCTCTCCGGTAAAGACCGGCCACTGCCATTTTTTGGTGGTTTTGGGGGTCAAACGAGAGTGAGGAAGTCCTGAGAATTTAACTTTATTTGTTCTTCTTTTTCGCCTCTCTTTTTTATTTGTGGCGGGTATGTTTAGTGCTCATTGGGGCCCACAAGCCTTTTGAATTCAAATAGCAAGCGGCGGACCACCGCCTGATCACGGCGGAGCATATTGTGTTTCTAATCAATTCAAACGACATGTCGTTGGAGGCGTTGGTTTGATATGAAAGATGGAACTGTTTGGTGGTCAAAGTCAAACCGATGGTTTGAGCTGGATTTAGTTACTGAAGATGGGAATTTTATTACAGAAAATGCGGATGACATGAAGAGTTTTACAGCTTTATCTCATGCTCAATGCGTAACCCGTTCGACGGAACTAATATGTCTCTGTTTGAATACTTGGATATGTCCGCCTGAGTCTCTGAGATGAGTTGATGTATCACTCTCCGTGAGCAGAGAAATATGGGGAGAAAGGGGGAACCAGTTCTAAGAGAGAGGCTCGCCGAGGTCCTCTTCGAGTCTATTTTCTTGGCATCTCTTGAGAAGGTGGAGCTGACGCCGCAAGTGCAAAACCTGCCAATGCCGGTAAGGTAATGTTATGTAAATTACGTCTTTGTCACAATAACGGCAGAATTTGTACTCCAACAATCAAAGCTAAGCGACTGTGACAGTTTCATGATAAGCAGTTTCTTTCAAGTACAATAACAGTCAAAATTGCAGGATGCTTAGGTTTCTGCAGTATTGAAGTATTTTGAAAAAAAAAATTCAATTGTAATGTTGATTATCTGAGCAATGCACTGAAATTAGTAGTACTACGTGAAAAGTAACAGTGACGGTATAAGTTGCAAAATAATGGTAAATATATTAGGGTTTGATATGTACCTCTTCTTGAAGCAAAGTAGGTAGACTTGCAGTGCAAACAAGGCTGTAAATTTCTTTCAAAAGCTTCACATCTTTAATCCCAGACCATGTCTTTTGAGGCAAAGCTAGTAGAAGTGCTGTTAGAACATCATTACTAGCTGGGTGAAGCCCAATGTGATTTATTGAGCCAGCACAACAACAACTCAAATTCATTTGGGATGAAGGAACTAGCATGTCCACCCTCTCCTCACTTCGACCATTAACCACCGTACCACACACCACCGTGACTGGCCGGTCACCCTTAGCCTTCAAGCATTTCACACATGTTTCTTGACAGCAGTATACCAATGGGGAGGCAGAGTTACCCGAAAAGATCTGTGCGCCTTGGCAGCAAACACTAGCAGCAATGTCTGGCAAGTCTTCTTCACGACCAGAAGTTAAGTTTCTGCAGCATGAATTTTTTGACGATAATAATAATTCTGACACATGTTTAAAGAGAGCAGTCTTCTGCACCTGTCTCAAGACCTCCTCCTGCATATAAAGTTTAGCATTCAAATTTTTAGGCACAGTTAACTGGAAGATGGTTTTGCAGTTCATACAGGTAACATGACGGGAAAAAAAAATTGAAGTTCAAAAGACCCGCACACCTTGACAGCAAGCCTAGCTCTTTCCTCCGTGCTTAAGGTCTGACCCACATCTTCTCGCCTCCGAACTTCCGCAACCCACTTGATGAAATCCTCAAAATTGGAAGGGAGTGACGTGAAAACAACAGACAAAACTTCCTGAATGTCTTTCACATTCTCTAACTTTAAGATAAGAGGAACATCATCCATCAAGTATTTTGCAACACCAACCCAACTCTCATGCTTACAGCTCTGCAAGAAGTCCAATAAAAAAATAAGGACTTAACCAAGCATCTAACATCAAAGAAATCCAAGATTTTTGACATTCAGATAAATGAATCAGTAAGAACATATATACACTGAACCTAAGATAACGAGCATTCCAACAACAATTCCACAAAAGTACAGAAGACATCTGTCGATGTCTGGAAAATCCAAAATAAGAAATGGAGGCGCTCAAGTAAATTTTTTCCTAAGCTGTTAACTTTGGGAAATTATCTCCCAGAAATGGAACAACCTTCAGAATTGTTGAAAACACTAATACTCTGGAGAGCAGGAAAATACTTTAGTTAATAATATTTAACTTTCTTCAAAGAAACCAGTAGCAAATCTAGATAAAAAAAAATCTCCGAAAAATATGACGTGTAGAAGCCATTCTCGTATGTAGTAAAATCACTGCGAAGATGCAGAGGAAGGGAAAGACAAATGATCAACTAGAAAACAAGACGACACTCTATGTGGTATGGTTAAGTTTAATTTTTACAGTCATTAAATCGGCAAATTCAATCATACCAAGGTATAAAGCTGTCCTGGCTCCCTGTGAGGCCTGGATATAAGCATAAACCTGGCATGAAACAAAGCTTAAGTCAGACTGTAATTTGACATTCTATACAGCAGATAAGTTAGCAGACAGAGGAGAAGTTGAGATACTAATGTTTAAACATTGTAGTTTTTTAGCTTGATATACATTGTTGACCAATGAATTTCCAGGGGACTGGTAGTATCAACATTAGAAAAATTTGACAGACAATCACAAATGAATGCTAGCCCAACTTGTGAGTTGTGACCCTTACTGGTTCAAAAGAACGATTGTCTTTTCTGGGTTATTGGTCATCATTTCGAGCTTCAGCAATATAAAGTCCATTTCATAAGGGAAACAGATAAGAGACAGAAATATTTTAAGACTAGCAAACCTAAATATCACAGTTATGAAATAATATTCACTATTCTACAAGCTTACCCTCTACGCTGTCCAGTAGATTCATCAACATTACTCATGGCATCCCAAAGGATATTGAGGGGGACCCAGTGAGGAGGATACTTAAAACGTGCAACATCCAAAATTAGAGCCATGTCCTTTTCAGCATGATAACCACCAACAGGTGAAAAGTGACCGGTACCAGTCTGCAACAAAGAGATTTTAAAGTTATAGGATCAATCGATCAACTAGATATATGCATTTGTTCGATCCTGCAGGGTAATTCGCATCATGTAAGGCTGGTGAAATTCAACTGCATAAACAGCTAAAATTACTTGAGTAGCTATACAGCCAAAGGAATTGTAAATAGTAATTAGTTTTAACCTGTTTGAGGACTGATCTATCATATGATGAGATCACGTGACAATCATCAGAACTGGAACATCTCATGACATATCTACGGAACTCATCAACATTGCTATGATTAGTTCGGAATGCTTCAACTTTTGCTCCAGCACAGTGGGCCAAGCTTACTAGCTTCCCAAATGAGATGCCTTTAGACCTGACTGTTTCCAAAGATTCACAGCAGTCTAACATGGACTCGTCAAACCATCTCCAGGGTCCTATGGAAAAAAGTGAAGCGTTCATAGTGCACCAACATGAAAGAATCCTAATGCATACAAAGCCATGAGCCGGGAAGGTTTTACAGTCCGGTCATTTGCAAAGTAAAATGGAGTCAGAAATTAGAGACACCACATGGCCACCTATTACAATGTGGAAGTGGCAAAATTCATTACACCATAAAGAACACCAATCTGTATTATTCCTTGGCTAACCAAAACCATAATCCTGAATGTCGAAGCCACACATTCTATGAGTATGGTCAATAATTCCATCAGAAACAGGCCCCCAAATGGAATGTAGCAGGACATTGTTCACATATTGGAACCTTAAACTGACATCAGCAATGACAGCTTATGCCAAAATTACGTAGCCTAAGCTATGGCTAAGAGTATGGGTGATATAAACATAAGGGGGACGTGGCAACTTGTTCATGAATGTAAATTTCCAATCAATACAGGAAAAACAGAATGACATTTCAAACCTACTCAATTATAAAGATCAGGCCGTACCTTTCCATTTCCTTCCGGGATCAATGGAAAGAGCATTCAAGACCATGGACAGGCTTGCCAATCCACAATAAGCAGGCTCTGATTGTGTCTGGAAATAAGAAATTAGCCTGTAGAAGTTCTCCATAGTTCCCTTCTGAATGGCTTCAAGAAAAAGTTTCTGCAATTTCCGAAACCATTAAACCAGGAATCAGGACAAGAGTAAGAAACAAGTGATTTCGAACAGTAACACACCACGAACAGATAAACAATGACTGCAAAAAGAAGATAAAAAACCCAGATAAATATTTGTTCAAGCACTGAATGTCAGTCAATTAAATGCAACTTTTCAAACAAAAGAAAAGACATTGCATGATTTCTTCTATGCTTAAAACTCATAAGGTAGCAAGAAACATCGCTACATGAGAACCATCCGAGACAGAGGTTAAGTAAAACACCACTTATGTGGGTGGAAAACTCCTGAGATTAAAGCAGGTAGCAGGTTAAGTATGCAATCAGTTGAATAATATTGCACTCAAAACCATCAAGGCTTAGCTCAATATTCAACTCACCTCATCTCTAAACCTAACATTTACCCGCTGTAAATTACAAACTAATCAGATCTTTTCAGTTTCCAACTACACATTGATCAACTTCACAGCTTAAAACAATGGATCACAACAGATGTTTTTATTCGATAAATAAAAGAGAAAATGGAAATAGATGGAAGCTTTACTAACTAAAGGTGGTACCTTTCCCTCAAGGGAAGCAAATTCAACGGCAGGAGGAGAAGGAAGGACTCGTCTGTACAACCCAGCCATCGCCATGTTTTCCGATTACTTTTTCTTAAATTAAACAGAGAATGTTGAACTGAAAGTTGAAATTGAAGTGAGAATATTGAAATTCGAAGCGGGAATTAGTGGGATTGGGAGTAATGAAGGAATGGGTTTTAATGTGGGTGTGCTGGGGTTCTAGCTGGTCGCCGTCGGAAGGTCCACCCCGCCTTAATTTGCCATTTTTTAAAGTTCAGGGGGTTTTAACTGTTAAGTCTCCGTCGGGGGTGAAGTTGTCATTTCATTGGAAAGGAAACTTGACATGTTTACCGACCTTGACTTGACTTGACATTCCTTGTCTTGTAGTATCAAACCACCAAAGGTAATTTTTATCATGTAAAAATTTAGTAAAATTTATTTGGAATACAAATCAAGGTAATGAATATCGATATTACTACCTAAAGTTTTAATGCAATTCAAATTTGTATGTGTTTCCATCAAGGTAAGAAGTACAGAGAAAGTTCCACAAAGCAAGTTTAACGAGCAACATATGGTATATATGAAAGTATATGTACCCATATGGTATAAACGAAATTGATTATTATACAAGGTTAAATGTCTAAGTTGATATTTCCCCATTCATCGGACCTGTTTGAGTTTCTGTTAGTACTATTCTAAAACACACTAGCATACAAAGTACGTACATTTCGTTTTCGAAAAGTAATATCAATTATGATTAATTACCTTGAATTGTAATATCTAATGACACATGCATGTCGATTATGTGAACCTAAATATGTGCATTGCAATGTGTCGCAAGTCGTGATGACGGGCACATGAAGGAAAGGATTGTACGTTGTCACTGACCTTGCCCTCGGAAGAAGATTGCGGGAGGAGTAGGAAGGGATCGTTTGTAATGGAAGGAACTACCCATGATTGTAGTTCTCCTCTATTCCCATCGCCCTTAACTCTACTGAAATTCACTTTAAAAAAAAAACAAAAAAGGGTCTATATTACCCTAATGTAACCCCTTGTTTCACTAGAAGAAGATCCTCGAGATAGAAGGGAAGAAATGGATGAAGATGATCTGCTAAACGAATTGCATATATACTATTTCAAATCAAGGAACATAACACGGCAAGCCTCTAATTGCCATATTTTAAAACAGCTAATGAAGGAAAGAATTGAATATTTAGTCCTAGATTCTTTTGACCTGCTTAATTATTATTATTTTTAAACAAAACTCCCAAAAGTAATATCCACGACACGATTCAGATTGCACATTTACCTTGTGCTACTCTAGCTATTCTCTCGATCAGGTCAGCTGATTGCACATTTAAGGTGTGCTTATAAATTAAACCTTAGCTTCGTCATCATTTCTTTGGCTTAACTAGGAAAATAGCTTTTAGTGCCTTCTCTTGATAATGTACCTATCGATATCTTACCCTACTTGATCGGAATCGAAGAGCTATCTATTCTTTCGACATTTTTCACACTCAAGCTTTGGATTTTGTTTCATTACTGTAGCATGCAATTGGATAATACAGAAAGCTATTTCATACGGCTATCATAAGGGTGTGATGTACTGGTGTATAATTATACGTATGTACATGTCGATATTTTGAACCTATATATGTATATGCATCACAAATGTGTCACAAACTTAAATCACTGGCACATAAAAATGAAGCATATTATCGTCATCGATCACTAACCTTTCCGTCGGAAGAAGAAAACTCGATTGCCGGAGGAGTAGGAAGAGACCGTTTGTAAAACCCATTGTGGTATTTCTCCTCTTTTCCCATCACCCTTAACTCTCTGCAGAATCCTTTCTTTCACTAGTAGAAGCTGCTCGAGATGGTAGGGAAGAAACAGATCAAGATAAAACAAAGTGATGGATGAAGAAGGTTTGGCTATACAATCTCATTTATAGTATTTCGGATCAAGGAATACAACACAATATATAAGCCTTAACTAGCCATATTTGATTTTTTCTTCTTTGAACAAAGAAGGAAAAATATTGATATAGACGTCCTAGCTTTTTCTGGTCTCTTTGTCTCCTAAATGAAAAGAAATTATATCCTGAAATTATAGCGCTAAGATACGATTCTCCCTTATGATCATCGATCGAGCTTCCATATTTCCCCATATGAACCCTAGAAAATTGGGGAAATCAAAGACAGCATTTCGATCAATTATGAACAACAATTGACAATCTCATTCAATTCAAGGCAGCAATTTTTAGTTTTTATTGAAACTTACCAATGTGAAGGGGTTTAGGGGTTTTCAAGGTTGACTACTATGCATGACTTTTGGATGAGAAAAGGAAACTATATCTAATTATCTATGTCGTCTCTGATTTGATACCATAGTTACGTAATTAAACTAAAAGGCAAGTCAATATTGAACGTTCGTAGTGGTTGACACTGAACAGTTACTTTGGGCTTATTAATTAGTAATCTGTTTTCTTAGTCCAGATTGCACACTTGGCTCCCGTCATGCTTCCGTTGTTCTTACCAGTAATGTCGAAGATATATCTTGTATTATATATATGCTCTTGAAATTGTTTCGAAAGCTAATGAGAACCTTTAACAAAACACAAACCATTGAAACCAACATGTGAAAAACTGAATATATATATATATATATAATATATATCAGCGATCTTGTAAGTAAGGAGACTGTAATACCTGAAATTTAGTATTTACTACTTAATACTCTAAGGTTATATTAACTTATAATATATTTACTTTTTCTTCTAATATTTCTTTTTAGAAACCAATAATGCTAAGGTTCATACTTTCAAAGATAGAGGAATTTCTTTTTGTAAGTATTATACCACAATTTGAGTACGTTAGCTCATATTTATTGCGTATACTCGATACTTTATAATCAAATTTATGACTAATACTAATAGTATTATCTTTTATGCATTATATTAGTGTTAGATAGTGCAAATATATTGAAAATCTATGAAAATAATATACTAAATTCCTTTATTTTTTAAAATAACATATATAAATGTGTTTGTTATATATACACATATATATAATTATTATGCCAATATGTTTTGAACCTAGTTGTTTTTATATTTTACCCCATCACACTATTTGTTTTTTTTCTTTGTGAATAACCACCCTAACTAGCTAGGCTATCATTCATGTTAATTTTTGGTCTCTTAAGTCAAGAAGTGTAGTTGATAATTAAATTTGTGTGTTCCTTCTTGGCCTATTTATATTTGTGAGTTATCTTAAGCTTTATTCACACTTTAAAATCATAAATCATGCAAGTCCTAGAGTTCCCTTAGTTGATAGAAAACTCAACTAGCCAATGTTCCTCAAGCTAAAATTCTCTCTTAAACAAGTTCATTCTTTACTAAAGTAATTCAACTTTGGATCCACATCAAAATCTTCCTTTCACCCCTGAAACTTCAAGGTAAGTACATCTTACATCCTTGAATCTTTTGTCTTTTAAGATTTATCAAAGTGCATAGCTAAGGATAAAATAGAAAAGACCATGTTTTGGTAAGAGTTATATTTTCGTGTTTTATAACATCTGATTTGTCCAAAGTAACAATAGAATTAAATTTCTCATGAAAAATGCTTTAATTTAGGCTTTTGCATCACTCAAAAATATTTAGATATAGAGAAGTTATGGCTAATCAAAGTTAGAGTTAATAAACACACTAAAAATATCTTGTAGCACTCACGACTTTAAAAACTCACATCTCACTCATTTCTTAACTATTTTCCACAAACTTTGTATCAAATTAAATTTTAAGACATATACTTTTAATCTGGAAAGTTTCATAATAAATGATGAAATTTTTGTTACAAGTAGAATACGTAGATATCTAAGATGATAACTTGATGATCAGTTTCTGCACTGCTACTGTGTTTGAACTTTTTGGACTCAATGACTTTGAACTGGATTGTATGACTTATTCTATTGGATTTCTTACGAAAAATCCTTGAACATAGACTCCTGACTTACCTAATTTAGACGTTTAATGATTGAGTTATCGATACGGTTAACACTATTATTTGAAGGATAATTGCTACTTTGGACAAAAAATTTCCTTATTATGGGAGAAATGACTACTAACCCTTTGACTACTAACTAATATTGTTTAATTACTTTTAATTTAAAGTACATTTACTTTATTGCACATTTACTTTCAAGTTTATTAACTTGTTTATTTCATGCATACATTGAGTTATTGATAAGTATTTATATCTTGATGTAAGGTTATATACTTTATTAGTAAATTGTCTTAATTACTAAATTTTGGGATACTCTATTGACGTTATTGAGTTAGAGGTGTGAAGCCGGTTATTAGTACTACCCCGTGCTTAGGTGAATTGCTGGTAAAATTGTTTTGTGCTTTGTGAGTTAGTCTTGGGCCATTGTTCCTATAGATAGTGGACTATTATACTCATAGGAGAATTGACCTTGAATATACATATTTTGGTTTTGATCTCGGTATGCTGAGGCTTATCCGTGTTTTGGGTAAACGTGAACCCTAACATGTGACTTTATGATTAATTACCAGTTTTCTTGAAAATTCACACAATTGATTGAATATATTGATGTTGATATGTATATCTATATGCATAAGTAAGAATTCATGTGACTAAATATACCTAATTCTTGGTATATTTTTACTTGGTTGTTTATATTTGAATTTATTAGCCAAATTATTATAAGAATGTATTATGTATTTACTGGGTTTGTGTTAATCATGATGCCACACAATCTTATTTTCAGGTAATGAGTAGATGCTTGGGGAATGAGATGAATCTACTAAATAAAATGATGGTTTTTCTTCAATTACTATTTAAAGACAATAAATGCGAGACTTATGTATCTTCGCTAAAATTCAGTATTTCTAAATCCGATGTATTGTAAAAATAACTCTGATTTTGTTTCCTAATAAAAGTATTATTCAGACATATATTTCTGTCAGTTTTATTGAGGAAATTTTATTAATTTTAAGGTCACATCTCTAATTTTGGAACCATATTTTCATATAATAGTGGTCTCAGATTTAGAGGTGTGACATGGATGATGTTCGTATCTAATGGGCTTCTTCTAGATACGAAATTGACATTAAAAGACTATTCGATTATCGGACCTATACGAAATTGGCAAATTGCAAATACAAATCCTCCCACAAAGTTTATAATAGTTTGCAGTCTCTAACCACGTAACATAATCAAACGTGATCCCGTAACCAACAAAATTGATCGAAACAATAATTCAGAAAATCAGAAACTCCCAACTCCGCTCTTGGCACTGTTGAGGTTGTGTTGTCTTTTCAAAACCTCACATTGACCAGTATCACATCCAATAGTCTAAATATCGTTTTCGGCATCGTATCGGTCGAGAGGTAAAATGATATATCGGGGGATATATCGGTTTTATCGGGGATATATAGGTTTTATCGGATTTGCTTATTTTCAATAAAATTTATAAAATTATACTTCAATATGTACCAAATAAACTAAAAAAACGGTACTAAGTAAACTAAAGAAAATAAATACTTGATTTAATGATAATTAAAGTACACGAACGACATCTAATAATAAAAATAGGTATTTAAGAATGATTATTTAGACTTGAAATTCATCATATATATTTAAAATTTATATAAATTAAAAATATATATGAAAAAAATGAAAAAAATATAAGTTTTTCAAAAAAAAAGGAAATAAATATTAAAAAATTAAACAAAATTGAAAAAATAATAAAAAAATCAAAGTTTGACCGATATTTGACCGTTGACCATCATTTTTGCGTTGACCGATAAATTTTGACCGATATGCTCTTATCGTATCGGATTCGAAATATCAGCAATATATCGGCGATATATCGGTGATATATCGGCCATATCGCCGATATTTCGAACAGAGATCACATCATCAACCACATTAATTATCACACACAAATTAAGCTTTGGATTTTGCTTCATTATTGCTCCTCTCTCTCTCTCTCTCTCTCTCTCTCTCTCTCTCTCTCATACTATAGTAGTATGCAAATGGAGATCATAGACTGTTGCTTTAAATCTTGTATGCCCAATTTTACTTCCATTTCTAGCTTAAAGCCATATGAGGGAAAATAGTAATTGCAGTAAACACAAAAATTACCATCTAGTACACAAAAATTACCCATATGATGATATCTCTTACTTGTTATCCCCACCCTGCAAATTTTTAATGCCCTGCAGAGCACCAATCTGTGTTTGCTTCTCCAGCAAGGACCATACAAAGCGTCAAGGGGTGAAAAGTAAAACCCAGAACCACTCCTTTTTTCCGGTGCACGTTTAAATCAGAACCCCGGCGGGCCCCGCGACCTCCGTGGCCGGAGAGCATGGTCCTTTCTCGCATGCTCTGTTCGTCCACGTGGCGGTGGATGGTGGCCGTCGTCGTTTTAGATCGAGGGGAAATTCAGTTGGGCGTCGCTATCGGGATTAGAGGAGGTGGTTGTACGACAGTATGCTGACAGAGACGACAGACAGCAAGTCGGCGGAAACGGCGCGTCGCTGTTCCTATAGCCTGGTTTTGCTGTCTGCTTCCTTCGCCTTGGTTACCAGCTCCGGCAATCGGGCAATGCCTTGCTTTCTGTTTCTGGTTACCCGAGCCGATCGAGGGTAGAGCACTACAGAGCCGTAGAGGTGCTTTTGCCGGCTAAAGTTCTAACGGATTTTGATGCTTCGGCTACTCAATTATTTGGCATACTAATCAACTTTGCACGCCGAATTCTTATACCGGTGTCATCCCTACACGAAGTTTATCTGCTCCTAGCTTTAAGTTTATGCTTCGACCACGTTTTGTATGTAACATTGTAATGAGCAGTTGATCACTTTTGATACGATTTGAGGTCTTCTGTATCACAAGTTATGCGCACTGTCACATTTCAAATTCGTATGGACGAAGTATATTCGGGTGATTCATGATAATACATGTGTCATCATAAATTGCGTGACCCATAAAATTTGAATTTCTTTAGTGCATAGTTAGTTCCTATCATTCAAGATCATCTATTTCAATCATATTCTTCGTGAAGCCAATATTGTAGCAAATGGCTTAACCTATTTTGAGCAAGGTTCGGGTTCAGTGCATATGTGGGATTGTGCCTAGCTTTCTCCCAGAGTGTTTCAGCTGCTATCAATCTCAACATATTGGGAGCAGATTGTTTTAGATGTTTCTCATTGTAATTTAGTCTTTTTCATATATAAAAACTGATAATGCATGTATTATTAATATTCATAAAGTTCTTGATCACTTTTAATAATTAAGTTTTCGACGTGTGATGCGCATTTTACTAAGATAATAACACTATCCATATGAAAAAATAGGGATTTAATCGGAAGAATGAGAGAAATTGGAATTTCTTTTGTTACAAGAATGGTGGCTTGAGCTATTTGTGGGCCGAGATATGTTTTTCCGCACTAAATCTTGATTAACAAAATTATATAATACAAAGGAGGGCATGAGTTTCTTAATGACTTCTAAAGTGTCCGCCACACTTGCCGCAAAACTTCATAATTTTGATACATGAAATAATTTGAACAAACCCTAAAAAGAAATTAATGCATTTATAGAAAATTGGCATGCCTGTTTGGGTAACTTGGACAAGTGTTTGGAGAGATGCGAGTTTGTGTATCAGAGGGGGCTCTCTGTCCTCTGACATCTCCGAGTCCGACATCCTGCGGTTTACATAGTTTTGGTGAAGCTTATACGGACAACGTTCTAAATGTCCATTTTACCCCTGTCCATTTTCACCTTTTCGAACCGAATCGTTTTTCCCCATCAAAACCATATCAATCAATCAAATCCCTTTTCATGGTTTTTGTTTTCATCAGAGGTATCATGCCTTTTCTATTTCCATTTTATTCATCACAATATATCATCAATTTGAATCACTCTCTTTATGAAAATGTGAGAGAACGCAGATAAAAATGTATCATATGATTCGATTGTGGAAACAGAAAAGAGGTCTTAAAAGGGAATAACCTATAAAACTAATCGACACATGTTAAAAGGAAAACAACTCATTGACATTTGTTATGCACTGTGATTGCCAATGTAAAAAAGCATAATCAACTTATAATATCGTGTGCTTTCTTATATTAAAAAAACTACGGCCACTAATCTCATTTAAAATTAGTATTTTAATGCGCAACAAACAATGTGGTGTTTTCGATTTGTAATTATAATTGTATGCCGATTTTACAAGGAAATAGAGGCTACATAATAAACACATGAAACCACACAAAACGGCAAAACCACGTAGCAAAATGTCCGAAAATGAACTCCACCTTACATTATTGGATGTACAAATTTCAGTTGCACAATAACAAACAAAAATAAAGGACCTAAGCTTTTTTTTGAAAGGACCTAAGCTTTGATAAAAAAATTAATAATAAAAGCGGTCCATTGCTTGGTCTCGGTCAGTACTCAGTAGTCCCCTCTTGGACTCCTGGTCACTCCAGTCCAAATCCAATGGCACTTCCGTAACTTCCCCCAAAACCTCTGTGTCTTCCTTCCCACTTAAACCCCATGACCCAACCTCTCCCACCATTTTCACCTCCACCACTTTTGCTCTCTTCAGAACTTCAGACACACACAATGGCTGAGCTCCACCCAATTTCCACATTTACCCTCCTCCTCCTCACTACCCTCCTGTCCTCTTTCGTCATTTCCCACTCCCAACCCCTCCTCCTCAGCTCCGCCGAGCAGGACTCCGTCTACCGCGTCCTCGACTCCGTCAACCCCGACGTCCCCTGGCGCAAACTCTTCCCCGACGACCTCTGCTCCAACGGCCCCCACGGCGTCGTCTGCGACTTCTTCACCGCGAACGATACCGATCCCGACGTCGTCTCCGTCCACGTCTCCGAGCTCAGCTTCGGCTACGTCTCCGACTTCACCCCCAACCCGCCCTGCTCCTCCTCCGCCGTCCTCAGCCCTCTCCTCTTCACTTCCTTCCCTTTCCTCCGCAAGCTCTTCTTCTACCGCTGCTTCAACCAAACCGCCGTCGTTAACGTCCCGGATATTCCGGCGAGCTTTGCTCCGAGTCTGGAGGAGCTCGTCTTCATCGACAACCCCTCTCTCGTTTCACCCCTCAGTGGCGTTTTACGTAATTTCACCAACTTACGAAGGGCGGTTCTGACCGGGAACGGATTCTACGGCAGTGTACCGGACGCCGTCGCCGACATGGTCAACCTGGAGGAGCTGACTCTCGCCAGAAACAAACTCGGAGGCGAAGTTCCGGTGAGTTTCGAGAAGCTGAAGAAGCTGAAGGTTCTCGACCTCGGTGGAAACTCCTTCGCCGGAAAAGCGCCGGAGTCGGTGGGGGAGCTCCCGGAGCTGCTGAAGCTTGACCTGAGCTCGAATGCTTTCACCGGTGAAATTCCGGCTAGCCTGGGAAACTTGCGGAGGCTGGAGCTTCTGGACCTGAGCTACAACCGGTTCAACAGCTCCGGCGTGCCGGTGTTTCTGTCGGAGATGACGGAGCTCAAAATGGTGTCGTTGTGTGGGAACAAGCTGGGAGGGCAGATTCCGGAGATATGGAGCAAGCTGGGGGGCATTTTGGGAATTGGGCTGTCTGGGATGGGACTGGTTGGGGAAATCCCAGGTTCAATGGGGGTGTATTTGAGAAATGTGAGATACTTGGGGCTTGATAATAACAACCTGGAAGGGACAGTGCCTCAGGAGTTTGGGTTATTGGAATCTGTGAATGAGATTAACTTGGAGAACAATAGCTTGAGTGGGAGGGTCTCATTTTCTGCAGCTAAATTTGGGCATAGGATGAAGTTGTATGGGAACCCAGAGCTTTGTGTTGATGATGAGGGTTTAAGGTCTGGGAAGGGTTTAGGGTTTGGGGAGTTGAAGGTGTGCAGCACAGAGCAGAGACCCAATGCTGCCCATTTCACTGTTCATGCTTCTTCTTCTTCTTCAGCAGTGCAGGCTGTTGCTCCATCCATGGTCATTGTTTTTCTCATGATTATTATTATGCTTATGGTTAATTAGGATTAGAGAGAGAGAGAGAGAGAGTTTAGAAGTTTCAGGATTAGGAAGATTAATTAGTAGGGCTTATAACAGAGAAAGGAACAGGGTTTATAGTCTTGACTGCTAGAAATGAGTTTTGGGAATTTTGGGTATGAATGGTACAAGGAAATTAACCATGTAATTATGCACTTTTTTTTCAGTGGAAAGTGGATATAAATAATATCATATATTATCTTTTGGTTATGGTAATAATGTAGTTTCTTTAATTTCTACCATCCTGCTTATGGGGTTTGAGTCTCAAGCAAGAAACTGGTTCCTTTTGGTGCTGTTGTGTTCATTACTGATTCTGTGTTTGGTTTAGCTTTTCACATTTACCCAAAATTTACATGGCCTCTGTATAATAGTGATAGAAAGGGAAAAGTATCTGAAGTGGGACTTTTAATGAAACCAGCTTGATAATTTAGCATAGTTATGGTAACTAGCAATCTAGCATGGTCTAGGACTAATGGGATAGAATATGTGAAAATTGCCCAGAAAGGTTGCTCTTTGCAACTTTGAATGTTTTAGCTTGTTGTGATGTCTCATATCAAAATTGATCTCAAATCATGCAGACAGAGTCAAAAAGCAAATCACCCTTGCACAGTTGGACAAGTATGGGCTTTTTTTCTAGAGCTGGATGATAGCTATAAAAAAGTGCTTTGTAAATAAGCACGTGCTTATCCTGCCCTTTGTGCTTTCAAAATTGAAATGACCTTATTAAACTGAGATTACAGTTGTTTGGCATCTCTTCCCTGATGATACATTTTTATATAGCTAGCCTGATTGAAGATGCTTCTAGCTAGCTGCTGCAACATTAGTAGTACTCAACTCTTTTGAACAACTTCATGTAAACCCCCCATTGTCTTCCCCCTCTTGAAAGCAGTTCTGAGCTTCAATGCCATTGCACTTTGTTTTAGATGGGGTTCCAGGGTCTTTTGATTTTCTTGATCCCCCAAGTGCGGATTCTTTTGATTTCTTCCGCCGTGATTTCTTGGGGATGTCCGGCAGGGAGGATTCGCTACTCGTATCCGTGGCTTCCTGACGGCCGCCTCTACTAGTCTCCGACGAGTCCCTCCTAGAAGGCCTTCTTGATTGCTTCGATTTATCTGATTTTCCCTTCCTCGGGGAATCAGTTGAACCACCACCTCCTTCATGCGCTCGTGATGATTGCCTTCTTGACGATTTAGGCAATTCAGGGCAGTCATTTGCCGGAGGCATTGAACTTATTGAATTTCTCCGGCTTGAATCTACATTGAGATAATAGACAACATTCATCATCAACTATTTTGGTAACACGTACTTGATACGAAGACACTACAACTCCATGTTACTAATATACACGAAAATGAGGTGTTACCTCTCTGGCTCCCATTCTCTTCGCTCATGTCTCCAGTCTGACTCAAAGGCCCTGATGAATATCCTTGTGGAGTTTGAAACTCGTTCATCTGCAATCATCAACAACTTAAGCATTTCAAAATGGAAAGAAAATGAAGAGAAGCAAGAGTTAATTAAGTACCCAGCTTGGAGAACTTGCAGTTGAAGGACCATCCCACCCTATATGAGCAACATGCTTTACATCCGTAGGAAATCCAATCTGAATTTCTTGCTCTTTGTTATTATCATCTGACAAAAGGAGCGCGACAATATATTTCCCTCAGGCCTCAATGTGTGTTTGTAAATAAATATCATCAATTAGTGCATAGGCTTCAATATGTAACATACCAAACATTTGAGAGATGTATCTCAATCCTTTTAAGAGGCCCTTCATCTTACTGTTGTTTTCTTTGTTCGACATCAGTAATTCTCAATGGTAATCTATTCCTGTGAAATTCCTAGCTAGTAGATATAAAATCCAAAATTTTCCCTCCAATTCTGTTACAATTAACACAAGAAGAACGTCAGTGTGATTATTAGTCGATCCTTTGTATGAAATTAGATGGTGAAAAATGATCATTACCTCAAGAAAAACTGAATGCACGATTCATAAATTTAAAATAGATTCATGTATGATGAACATCAAGAAATTTCCATCAAATAACGATTATGAAATTAAGATGAACGGAACTGTGGCTAACCTTTGAAGGAAGACCTTGCTGCATGCTAGGCCAAATTTACAGGCCCAATGAGAGGTTGCAGCATTCAAACTATATCTTTTGAGAAACTAAAAATGCTCAGAAGTTCAATAGGGCATGCATGCATTGAATTCATATAATTGACCCCTTCTTTTCTTCCTTTTCTATGAATGTTGGCAAGATGATCGAGGAAGAAGATTTCTGAAAGAAAAGGGGGAAAGAAGGGTGTTCAAAAACTAATAACAGCTTTTGACAAATGTGACAAGAGCGGGGGGAGTGATGAGAAAAGGGAAGAAGTGATAAAACAAATCATGCTTAATTAAAGCAAAAGCTATCGTTTATCTCGTAAATCCGATGGTAATGCATTGCCACATTGTTGATCACCAGAAGTGGATCGAACTTTCCGGTGTGAAAATATAGGGAAGAAATGACAGTGAAGATCTTTGGCTTTGCTAAATTTAGATGGGATTGTCTGTAACGGGTCATTTTAGAGGCCGTACGTAATGGCTGGTCGATGCATATGAGTTTCATTGGTTACTCTCTTTGTGGGAGAAAATGACTAGACCTTTATAGTTTTTACCTCCATTAAGTCGACTAGTCAAATACTCAAAGTTAAGTGTAAAATTTAAGTTTAATTTGCGTTACCGTTCTCGTATTTGGTTTTACAGTCTTAGTTTAACGGAGTGATCGGAATCATCAAAATGAGGTTAGAATATTGGAGTGATCGGAATCAAATGAGGTTCCAAGTGAAATTCACCCCAGACTACAGCAATGTAAGGTTGTGTCCAACAGATTCTGTCTTAGGTTTGATACACGAGGGCTAATAGGTAGCTCGTTCCCAAATTCAAGATCATGAAGCATGATGGTAAGCGAAAATGGACGATAATTCAGTTGTAATTGGTTCGCGTAGGTTTCATATGTATTTTTGCGTTATTTGGAACGACAGATCGTAGTTGTTGACTGTAAATTTTCTGGAGCAAGCTTAATTCCAATCTTCATGTCACTCAAAGATTAAAACAATGTGATTTTCTTTATCATGGTACACCAGAGAGACCAAATGTGTGGTAATATGTAACCATACTCTGCATCAAATTTTCTGATCACATACATCAGGGTACTGATTCATCTTTCAGAACTGGATAAGCAAGATGGTAAGTTTTTTTAGAATTTGAGTTAAAGGGCATAATAGCTTGCATCTAAATTTACTTAATTTCACTGAAACAACCCAAGTCTACTTTGATCTGCCTCAAATGCAATGCATATTCTCTGGCTTCAGTAATCCTTGGAATTAAAAAAAAATTTGGCTATATATTTCACATATAATATAATAGACGAAATGATAATTCAAAAGAGAGGTTATGATATATTACACTAAAACAAGAGCTTGCTATCCAATTATGCCATTGTTTCAATGTCTTGTGCATGTGCAAGCTTTTGAAAGTGACCAGTCCGGAGATTTCGAAACAGCTCCACCAAGTAGTCCATGCCCCTAAACAAGCGCATGACCAAAGTCATGAATTCTCAGAGAAAGCACAAGGATTCATTGATCCAGTTGCGAAGGAAATATAAGTGAGACAAACATGCCTAGTTAGCCAGAGTAGACCATTTGTGCATCTGGACGATGATTTAGCGGTTTTGAAGCCAATCTCAGACTGAACTAGACTGTACAATAGCTTGAATTCTGAAGGGTTGGAAGAGTACTTGGTTTCCAGTCTCTGCACTTTTGATCAACAACATGAAAACTTAATCTTGCAAACTTAACAAACAGAAGGAAGCAAATATCTAGTTACTTGAGAAAAAAGTTGCATAAAAAAGAAGTGCCATACCCATATATCGTTACCAACATCAGATTTCACAGGAGATAGTGCTGCTCCAAACTTATCTGGCATAATAAAGACAAGCTATGGCTAATTAGCCATGTGAATAATCGGAAGACCATCTATGATTCATCGAAGTGCTGCAATTCAACACATATATAACGTAACTCAGATATCAAGATATGATTACCTAAAACCGTTCAACACATATATAACGTAACTTAGATATCAAGATATGATTACCTAAAACCGGTAGAAATTGTTTGCATACATCCAAGAAAGGCTCGATGAGCATCTCTCCGTTTCAGATTTAACATGCTTCATACCTTCCAAAGCAGAAGTGAAGACAGATCTTGCCATTCTTGTTTAGACTAGAGTCTAACAGTTGAGGGAAGTTTCAAGAATTTTACGTCCTCTCACTCCACTTTCACAGTTTGTGTCAATTTGAAAGATGGTGTTTTGTAGATACAAGTCAAAATATATCCTTCCTTATAAACCAGGATGCGTTCCTTTCATTCGTCTTCTAAATTTCTCAAAAGAGTCATATACATTGCATGATAATTACTGCCACGCGAGGTAAAACATTCAATCGCATTTACCACTAATTATATCATTCAAAGACCAGATGGGAAGCACTTCTTCAATCCTCCTGACTCCTCCCTATATATAGATAATAATCTGAGCCAAAACACAAACACAAAACCAAAAGGCAGAGTAACCAAAAACCTCACAAGTCACAACTCCCTTACTATATCACAATGTCATCATCTTCAACAATCCTTCTTTGCTTGTTCTTGATGTTGATCACTACCAGTCTCCAGAGAACAGGAGCAACCTTTGAGCTTTCATCGACAAACGGTGATGGTAATGTTATATATTTTTGTTTATCATGTATTAGGGAAGTTCTAACTAGTTCATGAAATTGACAAGTATTATTTGTGCCACAGGGTGCGATGGTTCATGCAAAACCAAATGCTGCATCTGCTCTGTGGTTCGGACAAGGCCGGTCTGTGTAACATGCTGCCCTGGAGATGATGAGAAACAACCAGGAGGATTACCCTTCTCTCCCAAGGCTGCTCCCTCTGGACTTGATGCCTGAAATAATGAAATGATTTTGTTTAACTCATTCTAGGCTTCTAGCTTATATTGAATAACCCGGTGCCTCCATTGGGGAGCATGCAAGCTCGGTTTTATGTACGCAATGATTAAAATGCAAAACAATAAAATGATAGCTCTTCACTCGGCTGAAGCGATATGTTCAGCCTTGAACTCTTGATCTCTTCACAGACGTGTTAGTCTGGTTTTTACCAATTATATGGTGGCCGTAGCCAAAATTTACACTGGTTTACTGTTTTGATTATTTGGGAAAGGTACTAGAAACTGATTGTACTGACTAGAGTACATGAGTAATATGGCAGTATACACTACAGTAAGAAGCAGGATATTGCTGAAGTCGTCAACAGCTGGAATGGCTGCAAAATTTGGGTTAACGAAGCTGACGAGGGTAAGTTTAGGTCTTCAAGTTCCGCCAGTGCAACCAACCAATAAATTCTCAGGTTTCTAACCATGTCCATAACTGATTAGTCAAAACATATAAATGTAATCTTTCCGGTGTTAATATTTCAAGTTGGATGCTCCAATCGTTCAATTTACCTAAAGAGACCAATATCTACCTCTTGGCTGTTGCCCAAGGCTCTAAATTCTTGATATGGATACATTGGGCAGAAAGTGAAACATGTCGCAACACAAGCAAACTCAAACAAATATATTTTCCCATCTGTTATAGCCCTAAAGGTGAGGTAGAAACAGATATTTAGAGCCTAATACAGCCCATCATCCATCTACGAAATAAAATTCATCAGGTTGATATTGGTTTGTAACATACATAACTTCATGCTGGTGTATATAAGCTAGCATTCATTTTACATATAATGTAAAGTTTTATAAACACGGACTGGATTTGTTAAGCAACAGAATTCAAGAAGCATGTTTATCTGAAGAGACTGCAGAAAGAGTTTGATCAATTCTTCCGGGCCACGGCCGCAGCAATTCCACCAGCAATCAGTCCAACAGCAGTTGCAGCAATACCTATCCCAATCGCACCATCTACATTTAAACCCAAAGGAGTTTTGTCAGCAGATAAGCGATACCAACACAAATACACAGTAATTTATATTCAACAACAGTTTCACTATCATTTCTACCTCTTTTAATCCGATCTTCATTCATCTTCTTAAGGTTCAGTGCCTGTCTCCAAGCAGGTTGAATCTGCCAAAAAATAACAATATAATCCAATGAATAACTTTTAAAGAATTTAAGAAAGAAAAAAGGCAACAACACTTAAAGCATTGTGATGCTTTTTCTTATTAGGGATCCACCTACATACAACTCCATAAGCATTTAATGTAATTAAACATAGAGAAAGCAAATAGTCAGATAAAGAAAGAGATTCCTAGAGTTAGTATTTACCAATAAATGATCCTAATTTTACATTTTTGCAGAGATCAATGAAGGTAGATTATCTCACATACGAAGAGCAAGTATTTTGAAAGTACAGTGCCATTCATCATGCTCTGAATTGTTTACATAACCAAATAAAATAACTAAATACCATACCGTCAAACACTGTTCAACAAGTTCCATACTCTTAGAATAGTCACCATTCCTGTAATGCCCAACAGCAAGAAGATACACTGTCTCTCGCAATTGCAGAGGGTTGCTATTAGCGTCACTCAAAGAAGCTGCAAGTCACCAGTATCCAGTCAATACAAGGAGCATAGAAAGTCCCTAAACTCAAGGGAAAGTAAGGAGGTGAATAGCATCAATAGGTTATCATATACACGACAGAAACTTGGAAAGTTCACAAAGGAGAGAGAGTGAGAGAGAGTACCTCCAAGCATTGCTATTCCACGTATCACATCCTCTGGTTGCCTTGAATGAACAAGAGACCATGACAGTCGCATGAGACATTCTTTGAAAAATTCATCATTTGAACCTTTCTGAGCCTCAGCAACCTCTCTTTCACATCCCTATACCATAGCAGACTTTCAGAAACATACAATCACACGAAAACAACTTGGCATGCAGCACCTTATACTCCGATACTCATCAAATCCTCAAAACAAAGTACTGAATCCTCAAATATTCTATTCTTTTCAAGAATGCTCAAGAATTACGTGTCACTTATTTCCCCATACTCAGAACAATATTAACATATTATCCTAATAACCAGTTAGTACTCAAAAACTCCAGCTTCTGACCAACTCGGAAACTTAAACACACTTTAAAAGCCAGACTTCCTCTTCAGCAGCACATTTATGCCAGCATCCTAGAGGCCATCTACGCTACTACCTTCATTCATCTCCAAATACTCAAATGATTTGACACTACGCAGGCAATAATTTAGAATGCTAACACATCAATCAGTACTAAACAACTCCAGCTTCTCAAGGGTACACCGAATAAACAAAATTGTAAACATGTAATTGCAGCGTTTTTAGAACATTGCAACCCAATATATTCCAAGCAAATGAAACAAATTTTTTGTTTTTGGATTATATGCAGTCAGTTGCCTCAGATCTAAATTGCTTGTCACTTGTCAGACCTGGAATACTATCTGTTTTTACAACAAGTCATTACAGATTAACCTGCTGACAGTTCATTTCAGAGGGAAAAATTTACTATTGTTACAGAAATTCAATTCAATCCAAAGAACTAACCGAAATGATTGTGTAGATATAGAAAATCGATATATTTCAATAAAAGTTTATACAAAAATTAACGGGCAGTAGTACAAGCTTGAAGTAAGAGGTAAGTGGAAAGCAAGGCAGGAAATTGTAGGAGAAGAAGAAGTTACGGCGATGATGTCGCGCTCGCACCAGGGGATCTGGTCGCCGCCAGTGAAGAAATTGCCAACCGACTCGAAGAATTGGGTCATCTTGGCCTCCATTTTCGTTTTTTCGCTCGCTTCCGCTGTTTGGGACACGGGACTCCCTTTATATATATATATATATATATATATATACTTTGTTTCGCTTAAAGGCTAAGTCCCTCCTCTGTTGACCCAAAAAAAATTGGAAAAAGAAAAAAGGAAAATGCGTTTTTGTTGTGAAAAATCTTAGAAACAAATGATCAGAGATGCTGTCAATATAGGCGAAATCAAAGATGTTGTCAATATAACAATTGGATTATGAAATATATAAGTAATAGAATCAAATTGCTATCTACTTGAGAATGAATAAATAAATTACAAATACGTAGAGCACATAGAATGAAAGCTGACAAAAATAAATTATGTAATAGAAAATTAAGGTGCGAATCATTTAATGAAAATCGGGTATGAATTCAGGTTGTTTGTAACCAATCAGATACGTACACTTGCATCAATGTTCAATTAGATGAAGAATATTGGAGGGTCTTGTATGTTTAGGTCTTTAGGTTGTATATTATTTTATTTAGAGGTATAAATAAATCTCCTAAACAAAAAAGAGCGATGGAAATAAAAAGAGGCCAAGAAGACCCGTATGTGGCAAACATGGTGCTTTCGGCCGACAGCCATTCCTCATTGTCAAACTCATCAACTCCTGCGAAAAATGCTCCTGCAACTTCCTCGTCATACACTTCCGATTTCCCTACTCCGCGTTTTGTCAATTCATCGTGTCCGTCTCGGAGTGGTTGATCATCTGTCAGTGTCTATTTCGAAGTCTCCAACTTCTTCAAAGCACTTTGCTTTTGATTCTTAGGTGCGTTTTATTTCTTCTCCTTCGCTACTATTGATTGCAGGGGAGCATCATGGCGGCTTCTTCCTCTTCTTCTGCTGTCATTCCCCACCGAGAAAAGCACGACGTGTTTCTCAGTTTCCGAGGCGAGGACACCCGCGACGGCTTCACCAGTCATCTCCACGCTGCTCTACTCCGGAAGAACATCGACACCTACATAGACAACAGACTCGAGAGAGGCGACGAAATCGGACCCGCACTTCTCAAAGCCATAGACCAATCAAAGCTCTCTGTCATCATTTTCTCCGACAACTATGCCTCTTCTACCTGGTGCTTGGATGAGCTTGTGCATATTCTCGAATGCAAGAAGAAGTATGGACACGCCGTTATACCTGTTTTCTACCACGTGGATCCTTCTCATGTGCGGAGGCAGAAGGTAGCTATGGAGCTGCGTTTGATAAGCTTGAACAACGTTTTGAGACTAGGGCGGAGATGGTGCGCCGGTGGAGGGATGCTTTGACAACTGCTGCAAATCTATCTGGGTTTGATTCTCTCAACATTAGGTATGTAACTGATGGCTACTCTTTGTTATATTTGTTCAGTATTGAGTTCTGATGCATGAAGCTCATGATTTAGGACAATACACATACGTGGTATACTTATTTGCACAGTGTTTGTGTTTCTGGATATGCTAGGCCTGAGTCCAAGTTAGTTGAGGACATTGTTCAAGCTATTTTTGTGAATTTGAATCGTGAATCATCCAGTGTCTGGAGGTATTTGGGGTATGGGTGGTATAGGTAAGACCACCCTTGCTCGTGCTGTGTTTGATAATCTTTCTTTGGAATTTGACGCTGGTTGCTTTGTCGGAGATGTTAGGGAAGCATCAGAGACGAGGCATGGACTAAATCAGTTGGAAAACAAGCTTTTTAATAGTTTGTTAGAAGAAGATATTGGCACTCTATCTATGAGATCAAATCTTGTCAGACAGAGACTCCGCCGTAAGAAGGTCCTCGTTGTTCTTGATGATGTGAATGATTCAAGGCAACTGGATGTTTTAGTTGGAGATGGTACTCATTTTGGTCCTGGAAGTAAAATTCTTATAACAACTAGATGTATGCAACTACTTAAGACAGCAGATGAGATCTACGAAGTTAAGCAATTAAATGAAGATCATGCCCTTCAGCTTTTTCATGAGAAGGCTTTTAAAAATATGTGTCCAACATCTGAATATACAGAGTTGTCAAGAATGGCGGTAAGTTATGCTGATGGCATTCCATTGGCACTTGAGGTTTTGGGTTCCCTATTGCGCTGCAAGAGAATACGAGAATGGGAAAGGGAATTGATCAAACTGAAAAAGTTTCTAAACAGAAGTATTCAGGATGTGTTAAGAGTAAGTTATGATGTGAGGAACAGCAGGAGATATTTCTTGAGATTGCATGCTTTTATAAAGGGGAGAAGATAGATTATGCAAAAAGAATGTTAGATATTACTTGTGACTTCTGTGCTGATGGGGGAATTGAAGCTCTGATTGATGTGTCTCTTATATCAATCAAAAACAATTACCTGTGGATGCATGATTTGACACAAGAAATGGGTCGTGCAATTGTCCGTGAACAAGGCATTAAGGAACCTGGAAAACGCAGTAGGTTGTGGATGGCTGAGGATATCTGTCAAATATTCAAAACTAATACAGTAAGATTCCTACTCTTCATTTTCTTTTAAAACTCAAAAATGTTGTTTCTGGTAATTTTGTTTTTGTATAACTTGCACTATCATGCTTATGTATACCGTGCTATTCATTTGTAGGGAACCGGTACAACTGAAGCCATATACCTTGATATGTCTAAGATCACAAAGCTGCATATGAGAGGTGCAGCCTTCAAAGACATGCATAATCTAAGATTGCTCAAGATTTATAATTCTCAAAATAACTTTCCCGAAAAGTGCGGAAGAATTTACCTTCTGGAAGAACTTCTGTCTCTTCCTGATGCCCTTAGATATCTCTATTGGGATGGATATCCGTTAAAATCATTGCCGTCAGAATTTTGTCCGGACAATCTTATTGAGCTTCATTTGCCCAATAGCCGAATCGAGCATCTTTGGTCTGAAGACCAGGTACCGTACACTATTATACTTTATGGTTCTTGTGTTTTCTAAACAGTGAAAATGATTAGATACGTTAATGTTGACATCTCTCTTTATTTTTCTTGTAACAGAGTCTTGGGAAGTTGAGGAAGATAAATCTTAGTCATTCCAAGAACCTGAACAAAGTTCCGGATCTCTCCGAGAGTCCGATTGAGAATATAGAACTTCAGAACTGTACAAGTTTGGTTGAAGTCCCTACATATTTTCAAAATCTTGACATGCTAACGTCTCTGAATCTTAGTGGCTGCTCAAGTCTGAAACGTCTTCCAGATATGCCGGTTAATCTGACTGCCTTCTATTTACACAGAAGTGCAATAGAAGAGTTACCTTCATCAATTTGGTCCCACAAGAAGCTTGTATCATTGGACCTCATGTATTGTCAAGACCTTAAGAGTCTTCCTAGCAGCACCTGCAATCTGGATTCTCTCCAAATCCGTGGTCTATTTGGCTGCTCATCTCTTAGCAGAGTTTCAGAAATTCCAAGGAATATAAGACATTTATGTTTGACTCAGGCAGTAATAGAAGAAGTACCATCATCAATCGGGTGCGTCTCTGGCCTTGTTTCAATTCAACTAGAACATTGCAAAAGATTTGTGAGGCTCCCTACTAGCATTTGTAAGTTAAAATCTCTTGAGAAACTTTCTCTCCTTGGTTGCTATAGATTCAAGAACTTCCCAGAGATCTTGGAGCCTATGGAACGCCTGGAGTTTCTTAATCTAAGTAACACAGGTATTGAAGAATTACCCATGTCGATTGAAAATCTAGTTGGGCTTAAACAGATCCAACTGTTTAACTGCAACAACCTTCGGTTTGTCCCAAGCAGCATCTACAAAATAAAAGCTGTGGTCCTTGATGGTTGTAAGAAACTCCTTTTTATAAAGTCAGCACCACCACTCCCACCATCCTTGTTATTGATGGCTCATTTGAACTTCAGTGGCTGCAACTTTATAACAGAGCTCCCTAGTTGTATTGGTAACATGAAATTTTTAAGATCTTTAAATTTCAAAGAGTGCAATAACCTTCAAAGTTGCAAAGCTAAGTTGGAATCTCTAGAGGAACTTAGTCTCCTCGATTGCTATTATTTCAAGGACTTACTAGGGATCTTGGAGCCTATGGAACGCCCGAGTTTTATTAATTCTTTTTTCACAGGTAGTGAAGAGTTACCCCATGTTGACTGAAAATTTAGATGGGCCTAAACAGTTGGAGCTGTTACTCTTGAATGGCCGTCGCAGAACTACTTTTGACGGTGCCTTGAGAGGGAAGATGTTGAAACTTGGTGTAAGTAGTTTGCCATGGTGGTGTGACTTGTGTCACCTTAGTCTAACAGCAGTAGAGGAGCTACCCTGGAGCATTGGAAATTTGTTAGCGCTTGAAATATTGGAGATACATAAGTGTGAAAACCTTGAGGCACTCCCAAGCAGCATCTACGATTTAAAATCTCTTAAACGTCTCCGCCTTTCTCACTGCCAGCCTTCTCAGTCGGCTTGCCGTCATTAGAAGAACTAGTGCTGAGTTATTGCAGTGTATTAGAAATTCCCGATGGCCTCATTAGCATTTCATCATTGCGGAGATTAGATCTGAAAGGAAGCTTGATTGAGCGCTTACCTGCAAGCATCGGACAGGTTTCTGAGCTGGAGTACCTAAACTTGGTGGAGTGCAGAATCCTTCAATCTGTACCGGGAAAAAGGTCTAGTTCAGGGACAGCATTAAGGCACAACATGACTAGTGGTGAACAGCTTAAGTTGATTCTAATGGAAATTGCATCATCAAGGCTTAATCGAATTCGGTACATTGAATGTATCAGGAATAGCTCTCGCTCTGTCTCGCACATAATGCAAAACTTGACTACTGATGAACTGCTAAGTTTGATTCAAATGGAACGTGTACACTCCCGAGCCATTGAACATGTACGCTCTCTCTCTCTCTCTCTCTCTCTCTCTCTCTGATATAGCTACTTTTTCTTTATAATGGACGTAATCATGACAGCTATCCGTGGTACAGGAACGATCAAAACCTTCGATTTCAATTTTATATTCCGGAAATGCAATTCCAAAGTGGTTTATCTACCGAAACGAAGGATTCTCAATACGGATCAAGCTTCCTCCGCATTGGTTTGATGAACATTTCTTGGGTTTTGCCCTATCAATTGTTGTTTCATTCCCCTATAACGATCCCTATCATTACTCGGATTTTGATTTTGGATGCGAAGGCCATTTCAAAACCTGCAGCGGTCAAGTCATTGAATTCAATCACTGTTTGGATTGGGATTGGGGTGAGAAAAATCTTGAAATTGCCTGTTCTGATCATCTGGTCATGTGGTATGTTAATCCATTTAAAGTAAAGGGCGGAGCAAATTCTGCTGGATGTTTTTCCAATGTAACCCATGCTTTGTTTGAGTTCTATCCTAAAAGCCTGTTCAGACGACTCCCTAAGTCTTGCAAAATGTATGTGAAAGAGTGTGGCATCTGTCTGCTGTCTACTCATGGTAAGAGATTTGAGTATATTGATCAAGATATAATGAACATCCATTAAAATGAGTATACCTGGCATGCCGGGTCTCTGTCTCTCTGAAGCTAGTGAAAGTGGACTTGTTAGTTCTCTTAAGGAAGTCTGCCATCCAAGTCTCTCACAACTATTTCAACTGATATCTAGAAAAGCTCTAGTAAAATCTTCATCGTGGGCCGCAGCACGAGGTATTTGTATTTGAATTTTTTGTTTATGTTTGACAGAAATTTTCCTAATTATTTGCAGTATAAGCTACGATTGATTTGTGATTATAATATGAGTGTAAGATTCATGGTCTTTTCAGTATTTTTACCTAATGAAGCTCAAACTGTGAAATATAGGAACTCAAGAAAAGGTTGTTCAGTGACGCTGCTCATGTTGCAAATTAGAATGGCAGGCGCACAATTCTATCTGAATGTTGCCTTTTAAGTGCAATATCTGTCCTTATTGTTTGTAAGGTTGCCTGGCACTTTGCATCAGTGGTAAGCAGGCTTTCAATTTGAGTCTTTTTCCTATAGATTTTGCCATTAAGATTGGGTAAGTGTAAAATTGAGCATATACCCTGTGTTAGATTGTTTTGCATAAAAACATATTTGACAGTCCTTTGTAGGACTGTAGGAGAATGCCTGTTCTTTGGATTTTAGTTTGTTTCGTCTTTCTTTGACAAAGAAATAAATAAGTGCTGCTGTTCCTGTCTGTCATATATCCATACCCCATTGAATAATGTGGTCTTTTTATCTTTCTCTTGCATTATGATACTGTGTATGATCGATGCAAATTAGTTTCATTTTAGGATGAGCTTTTTCTTATTAATGTTTTCTTAGACCTTTTCTGCAGATCATAAGATACTCTGCTCATCCTTTTTCTTGGCAATCAATACCTGGAAGGTCCAAAGGTAAGAAAGAAATAAGGGAGCTACACAAGAACAGCCATAAATATGATTTTTTAGCACACTTAATGGATTTTCCTCATGGATATGATGTTTCGTCAAAAAAATTCTAACCAGAGTAAAGCAACTATTATTTGATCGATAACTTAGCCTGGTTTTGATGCTGATTTGTTTCTGAAAGAGTTTGCTCATCTTGCCTCTATACCTGGTCTTATTGAGAAGAATATCATTTAGAATGTGATTGTACATTATATTTACTCTGGCTTATTTCACAGGCATCTGACTATCAAGCAGAGGCATGGAGAATTGGTTTTATTGTCTTTCATCTGGTTTGGACATCAAGGCAGGCATTTCCAAGAGATTGAGATTTCAGTATCTGGTGTCAACAAGTGTGATGATGGACAACTATCATTTCACAAAATGAAGGTTCAGTGCGTCAGTACGGAGGAGGGGTGGAGGTTGAACACGGCTGGGTCTTGTGATTTCGGCCTACAATTCTCAAGGACAATTGCGCTAATATGCAATGGTTACTCTGTTTATTCAGTCAATATACCACTCTAATTATCAGTCAATGAACCTTGCCCAGATGCCCCCAGTTGATTAGAAGAAAATTAGCTTCTGGTTCGAGAGTTCGAGATAAATGAAGGAAAAGTCACAAAACATATCTGGAATTTCCTAAGAGCCATGATGCAGTCTAGAAACACCATCTTAAGTTAGAAAGGATCTATGCTTCCCAGTGATACCACATAAAGTAGAGCACTGGAACACTACGCTCACGTCTCATGCATGGCAATCCCCTATTTAACTTCCATAGGCAACTACAGCACAGACTCTTTAGAATAGAATTCCAAACCCCTCTTCCTAGCACAACAATCTTTGGCAAATAGGTCAGCTTGGTAAGGTTAAACTTCAAATTTAAAGGTTGAGTTTGAAATATACAGTCTTGGTCACCACTCGGTCTGCAACATTTGTGGATTGCAAATTTGCAACAATGTCCAAAGCATATTTTTGCAGAACAATGCCTCTTCATCAAATCTATTTGCAAATTTGTGTTGGAAAAGGGGTGCTCATGACTGTCAAAAGCCTTTATTAAATATTTCAGAAATTTCGTTTCGAATATTCATCCTGCTCTCCGCAAGGTGGTGTCATGTAGATTTCTAGTATGCAATTTGACTAATTTCTGCAAATTGGGATCGATCTGTTCACTTGCAGCTCTTGTATTGATTAAGTTGTTTGGTGAATCAAGGTCAAAATAAGAACAACCAATATATCACATTTAGTATCCGATGCTGACTAATGTCTAATGTCTCGATATATGAAGAAGCACTCGTTCCATGAAGATCATGGACCCCTGATTGTGTACAAGGGTATCTTTCCTTTCTTTTAAAGAGAAGATCGGAACTTGAACAAGCCAGTGAGATTTTAAAGATTCAATTTACCACATTTTCATGAATCAGCCGCACTCCTCCCATCATATAAAATAATCTAACCCAAGCATACACACAGAACCAAAGTGGCAGAGGAACCAAAAACCTCAAAAGTCACAACTCCCTCACTCCTTCAAATGCCATCTCCAACTACCCTTCTTTGCTTGTTCTTGACGATCCTCACTACCAGTCTCAATACACAAAAGCAACCTTGGAGCCTTTACCGACTTATATAATTTTTGTTTATCATGTATAAGATAGTTCTAATTAGTTCATGAAAAGTATTATTAGGCTACAAGAGGCGATGGTTCATGCCAAACCAAATGTTGCATCTGCTCTGTGGTTCGGAAAAGGTCGGTCTGTGCGTGTGACATGATGTCCGGCAAATGATGAGAAACAACCAATCTTTTCTCTCCCAACGCTGCTCCCATCAGATTTGATGCCTGAAACAGTGAAATGATTTTGTTTCGCAAGTCATTCTAGTTCAAATTGAATAAACTGATGCCTTCAAGTCATTGGGGAGCATTAAATCTCGTTTTTATGTGTGCAATGTGTACTGCAAAAAAAATAAAATGACAGCTCTTCACGAAACAGAAGCAATATGTTCTGTCTTTGATCACTTTACAGAAAATTGTACATGTTTCGTCTGTGGTTTTTCTCAAGTATGGGGGCTGTAGCCCAAAATTACACTGGTTTACTATGTTGTTTCCTCTGGGAGAGGTAGAGGAAAATATGGAATTCCACAGTAAGTAGCAGGATATTGCTTTAGTCACCATCACCTGGCCGACTGGCCCTGGCTGCAAAATTTGGGTAAACAGACCTGATGTCCCAGGGAAAGTTTACGACTTCACATTCTGCAACTGCAAATAACCAATAAATTCTTAAAACCTAACCACGTCCATAAACTGATACTCAAAACAAATAAGACAAACGCTGGCCATGCTGCAGATTATACTTTTGGAGAAGACGCATATAAACACGCTGAGAAAATTGTATGACAGATTGATATAACAGGGCAAAGCGCATGAATACTTACTTTTAGGTACTTTTTGTGAATCTTCAATGCCTCATTACATGCCTTTCTAGCATCCAGATTCCCAGTTATATCGCCTAGGATCTGGAGATGAGTTTGAAGTTTTGAACTATGAGATAAATGGAGATGTGTATAAATATGAGAGAGAGAGAGAGAGACTAACATTGACAACATCGTCTAGACCCTTGGCCTTTTTTAAAAGCTGCTTGTTTTTTGTCTCAAGAACACTGGCAACAAGAAAAACGGAAAGTGCCCCATGTTGTTCTGTGTATCCAGTTTTGACATTGTTCCTCTCAAACTTGCCAAATGCCTTTAGTTCTTTGTCACTTGCATTAGGTGGTGTAGCACCAGCGCTTGACGTTTCGTAGGATGAGAAAATGTTTGGGTTGTATTCCATGGCCCACATCAGCTGAAACCAATCTATATTACTGTCTTAAATCAACTTATATAAGGAAAACAATGAACCTTCAATATGTTGAGTAGCTATTAAGAACGAATCATAACCCAGTTAAATATACAAGTAAAAATTTTCTCCTCACCTCCCAAAGATACAGTGAATCGACAAAGGAAAACTCTCTTCTGAACAGTACCATCAGCATGCGGAATGCAAATAGATACTCCCCACCATCTAGTTCCTCTGTCAATCAGGAAATATGAGTTTATCCGAGTAAATAAGGAGCTGTATTAATGGATGCATATAGGAATCCTACCAAGATGTTGATGAAGTTTGGGATCAATAGTTCTGATTACTTGGGAGAGCGTAGCCAGCTGAGATTGCACCCCCATTGAAGAAGAAGTACATCTAAAATTTTCTCTCTGTTTTTGAAACAAAAGCAGAATGTAAATTATACATAACAAAAGCATATCACAAGCACCAATCATGTAACAAATTACTTCAGAAGAAGTTTTGCAAAAGCACTAAAAGGAAATGAACCAGACAAACTCAAAACACCAGAGGCCGACTTTACAGCTTGTTTCTATAACTGAAACCACCAGACTGATAAAACTTGAGAAATGTAGGTCTCCAACCCAACTATCCTGCATACTATAATCTGAACCCTTTCTGAGTATCAATTGCTTAAGGTCATCTCACATGATGAAAGAAATGTCTATAGACATAGACCATCGCTTCTTTTTCAGTTTTTCAGTTTTTCAGCCTCATCTAGTTCCCCAAATCTCAAAGGAATATTTATAAGCATGAAAATGTCTAAAAAATGGAGGATGACAGATTCATCTATGCCGCATCCTTGCATCTATCTAGTGACTAAGCTAACTTAACTAAAATAATCACTAACAAATCCTTCTCCAAGATACTTCCTACACTGCTGATCATCCCCCTTAACATCTGCACACTTTCCGCTTCTTTTTCCATTTTTCAACGATGCAGGTTTGACTTAAGAAATATTTCTGCATTTCAGTCTCCACCATATTTTACTATTAAATCCTTGCAAGTAAGGTTTCGTGACTGTCTTTGCTTACAGGCCTTTCTGTAGTCTTAAATTCTTCCAGTAATACTCCGGTTTCATGTTGGTGGTTAAGAGTTCATTCTAGTTTACATGGCTAGGTTAGGAGCTCATAATGAAACTAGTAAAAAGTAACTATTCCAGTATAGACTCATTATTAAATACCAATTCAGAATGGCTATCCTACACGAGGCTCAAAAGTTCATACCCAAGAATAGAAAAAGCAGGTAGTCAACATAGATTTGTTGAAGTATCAATCCTACTATCCTAGTATCCAACAATAGTACAACAAAGCTAAGAAATAATACATACCAGCTTTCGCATCGCACGTTCAAAACACCAAAATGCATCTGCATGGTTGTCAATAAGAATGACAATTGGCGAGCATATGTCATTCATTCCTGCTCAAAAAGTTTCCAATTATAAATGCCACTTAACATTGCTTTAACTTTTTGAGAACATTAACCAATGTTACAGAAATCAACCTTGAACATAACCAATATCATTGTCCATCCAAGCATAAACTGAAAGAATTTCCCAAAGTTTTGCCTGATTAGTTTCACTCTCATAAAATACAAGCGTCCGATCTGTGCGAACAACGTCCAAACCTACAAGACAAATCCAGCTTAGTCAACCACTGTTAAAAATTAATGCAGTTCAATAGACATGGTTCAAAACAGAAAGTACAAAAAAATAGTAGGAGAAAGTTACAACAGTTTTTGTAATTGGTAATCATGCCTGAATAAAACAAGTGTGATTATGTTCCTCCAGAAAAGAAAGAAGGAAAGAGCGTCATTTATGGTAGTGTTTATGCTTTCTTATTCTTCCTTTTTATGAGATAAAGGCAATTGTTGATTGTTTACATAAAAAGAAACCGGTCCTAAGTATGTTATAAAAAGATAGTGATTCTTTCCAACCACAGAATCCACTAAACAACGAGAGTACTGCATGTCTGCATCCCAAGATAACCATGGGCTCCCTTCTTGAGAAGCCTTCCCGTTGGAAACATAGTAACCGCAAAGGGTACGCTTGTGTTATAGTAGTTCACAACTAAACCAAATGATGTAAGTTTTGTAGCACACAGAGAACAGATATATACCGATTTGATGCAAGAAAAGCTTCCACTGGATCACTTTCTTGTCTGAAACATCATGTCTTGCTCCATTTGGTGCTCCTTCTATTGGGTCACCATCATCCGTGACCAGCGGTGTTGTAATAAATTTTCCACTGCCAATAACTGGAACCATCTTATTGCATTCACCTTTCAATTGGGCATACTTCTCCCTATAATGATCAATTTTACATGAAATCATTTTATTTAATTAAAAGATAAAGGAAAGTCATGAAGAAATGGCAAAAAAAAAATGCCACTATATCTGAAAAGAGAAAAAATGGTACAATTGGTGACAAGGTGATATGTCATCTCAGATATAAGCTGGTTCAGAAAACACAGATATGCTGGAAAAAGACAGAAACATATAAGATGTATGAGTTAAGCAAACACAGTTTTTCAGAGTAAAAAATCTTGAATCTAATCTTGTGCACCTTGATGGCATGAACGTAATCTGTCTTATAAAATATGGCCGAAGAAAGAAAAAGCATGAACCCACGTAAGGAACCTAAAATGCCCCGAAAAATCAAAGAAAAGTAACTTCTGATCTGAGATAGATGAGAACAGGAGTCACAAGACATGTGGATGCTCTTAAAAGGCATGAGGTGCAATCTAGAAACACCATTTGAACTAGAAGGGATCTATGCTTCCCAATCATACCATATAATACAAAGCACTTGCTCTCCAGAGCCTCACTAGATACACGATTTATGCATGACACACCCAATTTAACTTCCAGACACAACTACAGCACAGACTACAGGTACAGCACTTGAAGCAAAGAAAATAAGAATTCAAAAGCCCTCTTCATAGTCATCTATACCCCAAATTCTCCAGCTATTCAAAACTTGAAAGCCAGGATCTTTTCATGTTTCCAGCAAGGTGCGGAAAAGATAGCATCATCAGGAGGAGGAAAGAGAAGCTTTCATGGTTACTCTGTGGCTTCTCCATGGTGCTTCATTATAAAACGGTATTCCATAGATTAAATTTATAACTGAACAAAATATGTTACCTTCTCTGCTGTCTGAGATCATTCCGTTCGTCAAAGGTGCTACGTGGATCAAAACAACCTACCAAGAACTCCCATACTACACCCTTAATTGCAGGATGGACGCCCTAGCATTAGATGAAGTGAAAGATGTAAGTTCTACATTAACACATTTGATTTTTAATTTAGTAAAGCCAACATAACCACATCTATTGTGTACTCAATAGCACCAGGAAAACAACAATGCATTTATAAGGAAAAAGTGTCCTGCATTCTTTTGTCTTTGGGCGGAGGGAAGACATATTTATACATACAAGAGCACGCATAGAGAAACACGAACTAGCACCTCCCAAAATCCGTAGAAAAGAAGTTACGAAAAGAAGAGCTTACCCCTCGTTGGATTCGTCTAAGCACCGATGCTATATCCAAATGACCATCATCAGAGAAGGCAGCATGCCATCTCCTTGCACTAAGAGTTCTCCCAGCCTGTGGAAGTTGACACAGATAATGTGCTTGTATCAGTAATCCAATAATAATGCTGCAGATAATTGAAAACTACTCAATGGAAAAACGAGCCCTCCAAAATGCAAAGTGCTCCCAAGAAAAAAGGAACAGGAACACTATTATGTAGCCTGAACCTTCCATAAAGTGGTGATGAATTATACTATACAGTAACAAAAACAAAGTGAGAAGCAAAGCTAGGCTCACCCTTAGCCTAAATCGGGTCTTTGGGACATCAACCTGGCAATCCCGTCTAACTGGATAGAAAGCATCCAACTCAGCTGTGGAAGCTTTCTTGAAAAACATTTCCATCTTCCCTCACAGCCAAGTCCCCAAACAATCAATTAACTCACTTCCTCTCCTTCACTGGCAGTGATCAACACACAACAAAACAACGAGTCAGCAAAACCTCAACCCAAAAAACCCCAGAAACAAACCAATATGCACTTAACTGAATCCGAATAGATCACCCAACACACCCAAAATCATCAATCCAACCCTTCACAATTCCTTTACCAATCATCAATACATATAACAAGAACTAAATGGATCAAAACCATATTACAAATTTCACATTCTCAAGATGAAACAAGCACTATCCAATCAAACAACTCCCAGAAACAAAAGATATCCAGATTCTTCTATCATCCAAATCTCTCCACCCTATTGTATCTAAATTCTAACATCAACACATCCAATGCAAAACATTAAACACATGTAGATTCATATACCTTAATTTACTGGAAAACCAAACTAGAATTGCCAATTAGATATCCCAGCTGAGCTTTCTTCATGATGATCGCATACATTAGGGAGAGAAACACGGGAGAAAATATTGTACACAAAAAGTCCCGGACCTTTGTTTTTAACGGTTTGTAGGACGCTCTCCCTTAATTTCTAAACCGCAACTAACTAAAATACCATAACATTAGGGTCAATTAACGAAATAAATACAAATATAGGACTTGATTATAAAAAATAAAGGGACTACGGTATCTCGACTACAGGTGATCCAGGCTCTCAGGGTTGACAGGGTTCTGTCTCTTATATCTTCCTCACATTCTCAAACCCTAGCTCTCTGCCTCACACACTTCTCCGACGACTCTGACTGCTTTCAGATCCCGGAAACATGCCGTTCAAGAGGTACGTCGAGATCGGAAGGGTCGCTCTGGTCAACTACGGCCCGGACTACGGGAGGCTCGTCGTCATTGTCGATGTCATCGATCAAAATCGGGTACGATTCTCTGTTTGATTACTCAAATGCCTATATCCCCAGTTCGATTTAGCTCTCAAAGTTCTCTACTTTACCATTGAAGTGTTTCAAAGATTGGATTTTTAGGGTTTCATGATTTATTGGGAGTTTAGGAAGTGAAATTATGTATTGAGTTTGATGGATGTATGAGTTGTTATTATGGATTAGTTGTGTTTTGTGATACTGGGTTGTTGCATTTTGTGTGATGTTATGGTTTGTAGGATTTGTATGATAGAGTTGTGTGTACTAATTGCAGGCTCTGGTTGATGCACCTGATATGGTGAGGACCCAGATGAACTTCAAGAGGCTGTCACTCACTGATATCAAGATTGAGATCCCCAGGGTGCCGAAGAAGAAGACTCTCATTGCAGCAATGAATGCTGGTGGTGAGTGTAAAGCTATCGATTTGGAGGGTTGATTTTGGAGGTTTATATTTTTGTTTGATGGGTATTTGATTCGGTTTTTTTTTTCTAATGACAGATGTTAAGAACAAATGGGAACAGAGTTCGTGGGGAAGGAAGCTGATTGTGCAGAAGAAAAGGGCTTCTCTTAATGATTTCGATAGGTTCAAGCTCATGTTGGCCAAGATCAAGGTATGCTGTTAGATTTGTGTACTTACATTGTTGTTGCACTATCTTGGGTGGCAGAACTATATTCACGAGTATTCGATAGTAGGGTAGCTACAGCTGTGCCTTCAATTCATGAGTGTTCGACAATAGGGTGGCTAGGGCTGTGCCTGCAATTGAGTGTTTTTTGAATTTAATCTGCATGTTTAGAGTTTAAACAAGAGAGCTGGTATCTGTAATTGAACTCGTTTTACAACTCGATATTGCAAAACTCGTGAAGGATAAAGAGCCTCCTGTTTAATGCTGGTAGAAATGAATCTTAGGTTATTGCATCCATGTTTCTACTTTTAGCCGGTGTATGTAGCGTGCTAAATGCTTTATTATTGTGCTGTGCAGAAAGCTGGAATTGTCAGGCAGGAGCTAACAAAGCTGAAGAAATCAAGCGCAGTCTGAATCTGTTCTCAGTAATGCAGTCTCGTTCTAAGATATGTGGTTGCTTCTGTTTGGATCCATAGTAGTAGCACCATCTTATTATCTGGGTTAGGTCATAGTTATGAGAGACACTTCTGTTGAAGTGATTGGCTCGGTATTTTCTATAAACATTGCATGAGTTGTTTGAATTGGAATGGAAGCCGACTTTCCCTCAGGAGTTTATACCTAGTTTTATTATGTTGTTATTGTTGCATTTTGTGGGCTAATTTGGAATGTGTTACTTTACATTCTCAATCTGAAACTTGTTGCTACAATGAAACAATAGCCAACTAAATGATCTGCGAAGAAGAGCATTCAGTACCCTCAAATTTATGTTTGTACTGGATATTGGAAGTGGGCGTTACTGCTCCATATTAAGTTGCGGGGCAACTGGTAGCAACAAAACTAAGACACTTGGCCCTGTTGCCCAGTCTGCACTCCGTGCTCGTTGTCGTTCTGGAATGAGAATTAGAGTTCCTACCGACGGCACCCTTAGAAGATTTCGTCTGGGGATGACGGCTTTGCGCTTGCAGGTTTTGTCTGGGGCTCTGGGCACGAAAGAAGTAAATTTAGAGAAACGTAAGTTGTAAGACATCCTCTTGATTATTATATGCTTCAATCACCGTTGTGATTTTAGTGTGTAGATTATTGTGATCATAAAAGTGACCAAAATTTTGCATGAATTCGGATTTCAAATGCATATTCATATCCTCGTTTGGCTAACTCAAGTTGGAGCAACTCATTTCTTCCCGCGTAATAACTGTACGGAAAACTTGTTTCTGATCCATACATAATAGTTTTCAAATACAATAGAAAGCTATTGGAGGAAACTTAATTAACATTTTTCTTTCTAAGAATGCAAGTTGCTGATCAGGCACGATTTCGGGTGGAGACTGACAAAGGTTAAGTTTTAGGGTATTATTTTGTGACTGTCTAGATTACGAGGAGAGGTCCATGCTACCCATTAGTTGAGTGCATGTGTGGCTGGTGCATTCATTTAAACATTAGAGAAGACTTGTCATGAGGAACTAGAAGCATATGAACCAACTATCAATTTAGGGAACTGCCTTAAATTTTTACATTTTTTTAGTGTATTATGTAAAAGCTTTGCAAGAAATGCAAAAAAAAAAACCAACCGTTTGGAATCCTTTTCAACACAACAGTTTTCACTTACACGAAACTAATCATAAATGAATATTTGTCTAATATGGTTAAACACGCCACCAGATGTGATGTTATCCTCAATTCTTAGTTGGGGCTTTCCCACCACTGTCAAGTACTCAAGTTCAGATTTTAATCATTTTATCACTACTTTACTAAATCTTATAACCCAAAACAACCGACTGGTAATGGCCTCATTGCCACATGGTTAATGCCCTATCCGCACGATTGTTTGTCATGCAGTTGGATTATATGGCTCTTGAGCCACTGGTATTTCCAGTTTTTGAACCGCTATGTGGCTTCTGACTATGTTTTAGTAATCTATGGTCAGTTTATGTAAAAGAACAGATGTGGGACTATAATCCTTATATTGATATTAGAAGAAGAAAAATAAAAATATAAGGTTAAAACAGGTGCAGGTAGGGCTCGTCAACGGGTCGGGTCTTAGTAAACTTAAATACGTGTCAGGCCGGGTATTTTTACAAATATGAAAATCCAAGTCCGCCCACCTAAAACGGACATTGCGGGCTTTTGCGGGAAGGGCCCTGCGAGCTTTTACGGGCCAGACCTTGTGGGCTTGTATTAGAAACAAAAAACATAATACTCTTATTTAAGGGTTTGGAACAATAAAACAATTATTAGAAAACATTCTAAAAAAAGTCACAAATAAATTCTAGTTTTGAAATATTGTCGATCGACACCGATAGATGTGATTGATATATATATTTAGAGATCCTGTAAAAATTTCGTCCGTTTTAAACATGGTTTGATCGTCCATCCATACCTATGGTCAACTAAAAAATAGGCGTTTTGACATAATAAAACCTCATTGACCGGGATTTTGCCAAATGGGTTTCCTCAGTGCTACCGTGCACGATCAATGACAAAAAATAGGTGATTTAAGTTATGCAAACGGCTTTCGATGTTCGCATCTTAGTAATAGGTCTTCCCTTAGGGCATATTAGTGATGTTTTTGGTTTACCGAAAATTCTGACGGTTAAACGAGGTTCGAACTAGATGAAATTTTTATAGGGTCACTAAATATATATACCGATCACATCGGCTGGTATTGATTGATCCCGAAAAATTTCTTTCATATAGTCGCTTCATAATGCGATTGTTTTATTATAAACCTAGTATAAAGATTATGATACATTAGTGGACACTTAGACGATCAAAACTCTAGTTCGAAATATGGTCGATCAACACCAGCAGATGTGATTCATGTATATATTTAGGACCCCATAAAAATTGTGTCCATTTTGGACTTATTTTAATCGTTCGTACCTACGGTAAACCAAAAAAGTGGCGTTTTGACATATTGAAACTTCATTGACCGGACTTTGCCATACGGGTTTCCTCAGTGCAACCGTGCACGATAGGTAACAAAAATTAAATGATTTCAGATGTGGAAACGGCTTTCGGCATTCGCATCTTTGTAATTGGTCCTCCCTTAAGGCATATTAGTGGTGTTTTAGGTTTACCGGAAATTCCGACGGTCAAACGAGGTCCGAATTGGATGAAATTTTTACAGGGTCACTAAATATAAGTACCAATCACATTGGCTGGTGTTGATTAATCCCGAGAAGTTTCCTTCATATAGTCGCTTCATAATGCAATAGTTTTAGTTTAAACCTAGTATAAATGTTATGATACATTAGTGGACACTTCGGCGATCGACAACTCCGGTTTTAAATACGGTCGATCGAGACCTGCAGATGTGATTGGTATATATATTTAGGGACCCCATCCGTTTTGGACATAATTTGACTGTATGTACCTACGGTCAACAAAAAAAAGCATTTTGACATATTAACACCCCATTGACCGGGGTTTTGCCAAATGAGTTTCCTCGGTGCGACCACCCACGATCAGTGACAAAAATTAGATGATTTCATATATGCAAACGGCTTTCGAAGTTCGCATCCTGGTAATAGATCCTCCCTTAGGACATATTAGTGGTGTTTTCAGTTTACCGGAAATTCTGACAGTCAGACGATGTACGAATTATATGAAGTTGTAACAGGGTCCTTAAATATTAGTACCAATAACATCAGCTGGTGTCGATTAATCCCGAGAAGTTTACTTGATATACTTCATATAGCTGTTTCACAATGATACAATTTTATTTTAAATCTAATATAAAGTTATAATATAAAAAAATATAAAATTTTAAATCTAATATTATTAATATATATAATATTTATGTATATTTATTAAAAAAAAGACATATAATTGATATATGTATAATATATTTTATGCATGTTAATATTTTATTTTTTGATGGGCTTTTACAGCTGGGCCGGCTTCACACCTCTAAACTAAGTTCGGCCTTCTACCCACGGAAGCGGGTTTTGACGGGCTTTCTCGCGAACCGGGCCGGGTAAAAACTCATCGGGCTTGCAGACTAAATGATGACGCCTAGGTGCAGGGACTTCATCCAATAGTAAAACTGAATAAAAAAATGAAAATGCCATTTAAGTAGTGCGTAAATCATAACAGACATCTACCTATACCTTTTAATCACAAATCCAATGAAAGAACCTATCAACAAGAGACAATGATCTTCAATCTTTTTCTTTTTCTTTCTCATTGAGAAATACATCAATCAGAGGCAGTTCGAAGACGTACAAGTATCGATCACCCATGTATTGTTTGAACTCTTCTAAGAGTTCTTCTGGGTTACTGATCACCCATGTATTGTTTGAACTCTTCTAAGAGTTCTTCTGGGTTACTCAATTAGCTTATCATCGATTACTGTTGCTTACTCTGAGTACATGACAACTGAGGAGACGGGCTAATATGTATAATTCTCACGGCTTCGCGCACTTCCGGTCTAGAATTTCTATGACAACGGTAATCTTCAAATCGTTATTTCACTTTCAATAAGAGAATTTCATATCAGCATGATTTAAATTCTTCCTATCAGATGGAGTTACTACGATTTTGAAATTTAATTTGAGAATGATTCAATTATCTACGGATATGATCCACCATGTAAGAAAATATGCTCTTTTTCCTATGGCGCTATATACTGGAATTCAGAAAAAAGAAAAACATAAATCTGTACTGTATAAGTTTTGAATATACTGGAATTAACTACCAGTATCCAGTATTACTCTTCTTCTCTGAAAATACATCCCCACAAAATGAGCCAAATTCAGCTTTTTTCCAAACACAAAGGTAACACATAACAGTTTACAAGTCCTAATGTGGGTGAAATCAGTCTGACTACTATTCTTGAATTCTACTACCTATGCTTCTATTTTTGAAAATAAAAGATGTTGTAGTTTAAAGTTTTTATTTTGAAGTTTCTCAAGTGTTGCAGGATGTACTCTGTTCGGTCACCTCACTATGGAAATAGTGTTTGCACATGTTATCGACTTAATATGAACACAGATATAAAGTTACAAGCCATTTAAAGTTCACAACTTAAAAGACATAACTTGCCAGGGGTCACCTTGACCAAGGGGAGGGGCCGTAAAAAGGAAGGAAGCAGCTCACGTAACTCCCAACCAGGGAGC